>NC_141146.1:6757947-7405134 GCF_053477565.2 Lygodium microphyllum | reverse complement strand
CTACCAAGCCCTTGCAAGGCAAGACTTAATCCTTTTTAAGCGCTCGCTTTTATTTTTTTCCCAACCTTCCCTTCTTCATTAAACTCAACAGGGATACTTGCCAACATTCGTAAGCAGTGATGGCATAAGACATTGATCTCCCACACAAAGGTTCTATCTTCTTGCTCAATCACTTTGTATCCTTTGCTCTAGATATGGGTGCTCCAAATAAGGGATTAACCACCCCATCAACCAGCTTAAGCTCTTTTACAGGTCTCAAATCAGCCCCAGCATGGAGCTGCAATGCATTTTTCCGTGTTAGTATACTTAGAAATAATAAGGTTTAATCTTGTTAAGATTAACCTTATTTGTAAATTCTACTCCCTGTAGATCAGCTAGTAGAGATGTAGACTTATTTTTCCCTATCCTGACAATCTTGTAGGGGCCATCCCAGCTAGGTTCCAGCTTTCCTGAAAATAGCTCCCTATGCGCAGCGTAGTACAGAACTAATTGCCCTTTTTTAAAGGTATACTTCTTTGCTTTAAGGTTGTGCAACTGCTTCATTTGACGTTTAGCTACCTCCTGGTGTAATAAGCTCTGCAATTTCAGCTCATCCAGGTGGGCTATGGTTGTGAAACATTCAAAGAGTGCATCCTCATCTCCCAAAGAGTGGTTAATTGCAAACCGTATGGTTGGCAACTCAATTTTGAGGGGTAACACACACTCTTCCCTATAAACCAATTTAAATGGAGTATGGCCAGTAGCTCGCTTGAACGTTGTATTGTACACCCATACTGCCACATACAACTTCTTGTCCCAATCTCGTTTATTCTCAGAGACTATTTTAGACAAGATACCCACAAGCTGCTTATTAATGCTTTCGACTTGTCCGTTTGTTTGCGGATTATAGGGGGTCGTTTTGTTGTGCTTGATTTGCCAAGCTTCAGACAGGCTTTTGATCACTTTATTCAAAAAGTGGATTTCATGGTCCGACACTAGTTCCTTCAGTGGACCGAAACAGCAGATAATCTGCTCTAAGAGGAAACTTGCAGTCTCTTTTGCATTGTCCTGTCTCGTCGCCCGCGCTTCTGACCATTTTGTAAAATAATCAGTTGCTACTATAATGTACCTCTTCTGAGTAGTAGACGACAGGGTGATAGGACCCACAAAGTCAATGCCCCATTTCTCAAATGGAAGGATAGCCATGATAGGTGTAAGTGGGCGTTTCCTATTCTCTCAGCTATCATGCCTTTGATAGGTATCATATCTCTTAACGTACTCAAAAGAATCTTGGAAGATGGATGGCCACCAATATCTAGCTCTTAAAGCTTTCTGTGCCGTCAACCACCCAACGAAGTGCCCTCCATATGCAGAGTCATGGCATTCTTCCAAGATGAAAGGAACCTCATCAGGTATCACACATCAATGATAGATATCATCAACATCCTGCCGATATAGTGTTCCTGCAATCAAGAAAAACTTTAAAGCCTGTTGTCTGAATTTCCTCTTTTCTGATTTTGATAAACCAGCTCCAATCTCTCCCGTTGATAGATAATGCGTGATAGCAACATACCAAGATGGGATAGAAGCTGTATCAATTTTAAACATTTCTTCGATATCACTTCCTTCAGCAAAGTCTCTTTCGGCTCCCCGAAATCCACAAGGCATTCCACAATACCCTGCAACTTCGGTGGCTTACTCTTAATCTCATAATTGAACTCCTGCAAAGTGATTAACCACTTTGCCAAACAATCAGGCGGTTGTAGCTTGTTCATAAGCAATCTAAGCCCTTCCGCCTTCGTATAGAAAACTACATTCTCATAGAGGATGTAGTGCCTGAATTTTTTAGTCGCAAAGATCATCACAAGGCACAACTTCTCCATGTAGGTGTAGTTAATTTCTCATATGCCCAACTTTCGACTAGCAAAAGCTATCGGATGATACCACTTTTCCTCCCAGATTTGGGCTAAACAGCAGCTGATACTATGCATGGTGGCTGCTGAAAATATGTAGAATACCTCGCCCCTTTTAGGTGCTTTTAAAACTGGTGCTTTTACTAGCTCCTGTTTCACATACTCGAAAGCTACCTTGTAAGGGTCGCTCCATACAGATATACAACTAAAGTATAATAAGTTCGTTAGTGGCAACGTCCTTTCTGCCAAGGAATTTATAAACCTCCGATAGTACCCTATCGATGACAGAAAGCTATCTACCTCTTTCGGAGTGTGTGGTGGACTCATAGCGACTGTAACCTTGATCTTTTTAGGGTCAGTCGCAATCCCTACTAAACTGACCACATGACCTAGCAATAGCCCATAAGGCACTCCGAAGACGCACTTTCGTGCATTAAGAGTGATACAAAATTGTCTACAACGCTCAAAACACTTTCTTAAGATAATCAACATCCTTTCCCTTACAGTGGCTACCCCTATGTCATCGATAAATACTTTCAACTCATCTAGGGAGATGTCACCAAAGGTTTTGTCTGCTGTTCGTTGCCATGATCCAGGCGCATTGCACAGACCAAAGGCCATTACATGGTACGCAAAGGTACCAAAGACAGTAATGAATGTCATTTTCAGCTTGTCTTGCTCTATAATCGCCATCTGGTTGTATCCTGCAAAGCAATCCATAAACGAATATATTTCCCTACTTGCTAATTGATCCAAAATCTGGTCAATAAATGGCAATGGGTAGTAATCCTTAACAGTCTACTTATTCAGCTCTCTAAAATCTACACATAGTTGGATCTGGTTGTTTTTCTTCTTCCTGATGACAACTGGTGAACACCATTATGTGTGCTGTATAGGGAAGATTAAACCAGCTTTTCGTAACTTCTGTAACTCCTCAAACAGCCCGTCCCTCAGTTCAAAAGGCATACATCTTACTTTCTGACGCACATGATGACTGCCTTCTTTTATAGGAATAGTATGAACAGCTAGGCTGGGAGGAATGCCTCTCAGCTCATCATAACTCCAAGCAAAGATGTCGCGGAATTCTTGAATCAAGGATACATAATCCTCCCTTTTTGCTAAACTGAGCATGTGACCTAATTTAATTGGCCGCAAATCATTCAGCGTGCCAAGGTCCAACTCAATCACATCCGTGTCTCTTATTCTATCTTGAGGCTCTATCGGCTCATTTAAATTTATATGATAAATATCCTCTGTAGTGGACCCCTCTAGATTCATCACTAGATGATGCCTCACTACCAGATGGATCATCTGCTGTTTCTAATTCAGTAGAGGATAAAGGAGCTCTCTCACTCTGAGGAGACTCAGGGTAAGCATTGACTATTATCCGATTAGCACCTCTACCTAGAATCACTCGACCGGTAGGTATATTGACTTGACAGTCTGTTCGTAAGATCCAAGTCCTGCCTGGCAAGACTCGATAGCTAGGACGTCCTGCAAATCTTATCACCCTAAAGTCCAAGAAGCATTCTACACTTGCAACTATAACATGGACTTTAGTAACGCAACCTTCTAGTTGCCTTAGACTATCATCAGCCATTCTAAGAAGGGTGGAGCCATCTTTTTGGATGCCTAGACCCAGCCTCTCCATCGACTCTGAACTCATGATATTGATGGAGGACCCAGTGTCTACGATAGCATGCTCCACTAATATTCCATCCACGTATGCTAGAACCCTAGGGCAATTCTTTTCAGCATGTTCAAACCAATCTTCCCCTACCCATGCTATGCCCAAAGGTTCTACAATATACCCAATATGCAGGATCTTCTTGAATTCCTTACGTACTCCTGGAGATAATTTAATCAATTGTAAGAGGTTTACATTTGGTTTGACTTCACAAAGAGAACTTGCTAAATAAATATCATGATAGGTGGCCAAAGCTCTCTTTTCTCGCCAAACCATTCTCTCTTTTGGTCTTGAGACCGGCTTTGGTGCTTCTTTTTTAGCTCTTACCTTCTTTCTTGGCACTTCCTTATCCTTCTTAGGATCAACTTTTCTGTCATTTAGAGGTCCACCTTCCATGCCAGGATTTAGGACTTGTGTCCCCTTATCCCCTTGCTTAGGGTTTTCCTCGACTGGTTTTGCATTATCTTTGTCACTCTCTTTAGCCTTTTGGCCTCTTGTCACGGCTCGTAGGTTAGAGGTTTCAGTGCCATTTGATGATACAGCCTCAATAAGGCTGACTCCATTGCCCTAGGGCAACTCCTCTATAGTGGCCTTTCCCCTTTGTAGTATTTGTCTTGGTCCATCATTTTGTTGGAGGTTATTACCTTGCGCTCTATGATTAACTGAACGTGGATGTTTACTCCCTTGTTGGAGGGAACTAATCTTACTCCAGGTAGTGGCTAAATGGCCCGACTTCCCACAAATATCACATTTAACATTTGCACAGTTTCTAGGGAAATGTTGTTCGCCACACCACTTACAGCTGAATCTTGAGGGGCCACCCTCTTTAGGGCGTTGACTCCCTATTAGATTCTGCTGCTTCTTCAAGAAATTGACGTCAACAGCTATTTGCCGATATTGTTTAGAAATCATGTCAGTGTAGTGCTTCATCATATCCTTAACTTTACCAAGGACATTAGAGGCACTCGACTCATAGCCTTGATCGTCTGCCCGTCGTTCCATTGGCCTAAAAATTTGATTGGGCATTGGTTGTTGACTCACAGGAACAACATTAGGGTTCGAAGCTTGGCCTCCAACAGTTGTTGGAGCCAACTGACTAGCCATAGGCATAATCACACTGGGAGGAGCTGGCAACAAAGGTACATTTTGAACCATACTTCCTCTCACATTCGGGTTAGCCAGGGCTATCCCTTGACCTCCATTTGTTAATGGTAAATTGCCTCCAGGTACTAGACCCGTATTAAGATTCATTCGAGAGGAGTAAGCCATTTGTAGTCGTGACTCTACTCCTTCTGCTCGTGTGATGGTGGTGTCTATATCAGCCAAAGCCACACTGCTCAATTGTACTTGAATATTGAAATCCAATCCATGTAAGAAGTATTGCAATTGGGCAGCCGGTGGAATAGGAATGTAAGTTTGTAACTTACGAAACACTTCCTTAAGCTTCTTGGCATAGGCTTTCACATTCTCATGGGGTTATTGGCGTGTTACATTCAAAACACGCAACCAGTATTGGCCACCTCGTTCAGGGGCATATTCTCCTCGGAAAAATGCATAAAATTGGTCGATTGTAGTTATGGTTCTAGCCTCTATGTTATGATACCATACTGCAGCCCTTCCTTTTAATATCATGTTAAAGAACATCATAAGATGTCCCTCATCTTGGATACGGTAATTAAACATTAATCTTTGTAATTCACAAATGTGAAACTCCGCATCTTCTTCGGCTAACCCATTAAAAATGGGCAAAGAAACTCCTAAAGCTGGCAGATCCGGCGTCCCGGCAAGAATTGCAATGGGCTGTGCCATGACGACAACCAGATTGACAATAGGAGTTTGGACTGATGGGATCACACCCCCACTTGAAGTGGGTTGACTTGGTGGAAGAGAGAAAGGACTTGCGCTTCCTCCTGCACCTAAAGGACTATGTGCAACAGTTGGGTTACTAAGACTACTTCCTTTTATGCGTATCGGGCTGTTTCTTCGAGGAGAATAACGTCTTAAATTTCAGCCCTCTATCTAGCTCTCTCAGCACGTTCTTGCTTTTGTAACTCAGCTTGTCAGCCCCTCTCGGGGAACATACACCGACTACTTGGTCCCTAAAGACCCTAGATTTGAGAACCACCACTTTGAGGTGGCTCCTGGCAGGTGCACCATTGATGGAACCTAAAATGGGCCGGCATTGGCTATGGCACTAGCCGGACCTCATGCACTTGACAACCCCCACGGCCTCGTGGCCAGGAGCGTCTATGGGACACATTGCCCTGCTATCTAATGGATATCTTGCATTTGTATTTTATCTCTAGTCCAATTTTTAACCCTCTCAAACTCCTCAAAGGGAGACCCTGCACATTTAGGTGTAAATCACTACATAGAACAACATAAGGAGGCACCCTATCGGCTGATTGCAATGGCCCCACTGCAACTCTCCTACACCTCAGGGATTGGCCCCTCGATGCATCGCTAACACATGAAGCACATGCGTAACACAGTCCACTCTTGGTACCAATATATTTAACGATCCAGGAATATACCAATCCTCACTGACTATCCCCTATGACCCACTGATTAAACCTACAGCTTGGGTTGTCCTTTCTTGCTCTATGTTGGTCAAGTCCTACGGAAAATCAATTGCTGTGCATCCAAGTGTCTGTCACTGATACCATTTGACGATGCTCATTGCAAAGGTGTGTATGGTTAAGTGCTCAAACAAGAGAAAAACAGCCTTGTGCATTGTGCCAATCCATTCTTTCCATGATTTCCATGCTAACGTTTATGTGCTACGATGAGAGAAGACATCGAGCCTTACACTCGTGCTGCCTTTCTCTTTATTTTAAATGATGTCCTATATGCATGATGCAACACATAAATCAAATATCAGTTTATGCTTCAATGCTCAAACCCCCCTCTCTCCCTACCATTTAATATTTTGCATGCGTTGATAGGTGAAAGGGTTGTTTTATGTGTGTTTCTCGTGGGAAAAGTGGTAAATACACACTAAAATACACAAATGAAGATAAACCAAGGCAAATCCTCGTGCTTTATCTACATTATATGTTCACGAACATGTACATAATTTTCAAAAAAATTTCCTTGATTGTCCTCCAGTTTTTCTCTATTTAAACCCCATTTTTCCTTATTTTCTACTATTTTTCCCTATTTTTTATCAATAAAAATTACACAAAATTAGTGTTATTTGTAAGCTGTGGCTCTTAGGTTTTTGAACAGCACAATTGTAGGTTTTGTTGGTATTTTATTCCATGTTTACTCGTTTATATTGCCAAAAACCCCATTTTTCTCATGAAAAGAGTGTTTTGCGGATTTTAGAAAATTAATTTCAGCATTTCAGTTTCCAGTTTTCTGTTTTTTATACCATGGACTGCTAAAGCACACCTAGACAATGCTCTTATGAATTTTCATCCAATGGGAATAACATTTGGGCAAACAAATAACACAAAGAAGCAAATTTTCTTCATAAAAATGAATTACCGTGTATTTTTTTTTTGGGTTGCGGGTTTTGGAATTTGTTGCGGGTCTACAATTCAGCCCTCAATTAATGACCAACACATCTTCGGATAGTCGTCTTTAGCCCCATGTCGGTTTGGAAGCAATCTGATACCACGTCGGACAAGCATTCGTCAACCGTGCTTCATTTCTTCTCCCACGCATGAACTGCCCCTTGCAGGGGAGAGAAGGAGGAGAGAGAAAGACTATTTCTGCATCTCTCCATTCAGGCAGCCATTCGCGAAGGCGGAGATGACGATGGAGAGCGGAAAAATTCGGGAATCCATGGCTGAGATCAAAATAGGCAAGTATATTGAGGTGTCCATGGCCCTCTCTCTCTCTCTCTCCCTTATCGTCAAATTTGCGCCTCGTCCTTTTTTTTTTCCTCACCAAAAAATGGTCCCCCCCCCCCCGCCTGTCACATGAAAATTTGGGGCCAAGGGGCCCCCAAGAGGGACACACCTCTTCATTCCTCCCTCTTTGGCCCTTTTTTTGGCATAACTCCCGTGTCCGGCGTCCAAATTTAGTGCCGAAAATTTTTGCATGTCCAGCTCGAAGTCCGCACATCCTGGATCTGACCGGGTCCATTCCGACTGACAAAAAAATTATGAAAAATCTGCGACCGACAGGGGGTATCTCACGAGCGCTTTCCGAACCCGTCTTCGACTTGCCGCTTAAAATTGACCTGCCTGCAGCAGCTGCCTTCGATAGTGATTATTTTCCCCTTGAATTTCAAAATTTTTGGCAAATTTTAGGTAGATTTCGGGCTCAAAACTCCGCTCTCACTTCTTCATTAGGATGAGTTTAATGCAAGTTGTCCAGGTGTGAAACCCGACTCTTTTGAAGCGAGCTATTGGTCTGAGTTGATGCCGCAACTTGAATCTTCTTAGTTCGGGATTGTTGATCCTTCTACAATCTTACCAAGTCCTTCCCCTTCTTCATTTGATGTTGGGACAATAGATCAGAGTGGTAGTGGGTTGCTCCAGGTGGCAGGAGAGAGAAAATGATGAGATTTTTGAGCTTAGGTGAAAATGGCTATGGAGTCACAGTTAGGAGTTTTGGGGTAGCCTGGTTTTTTTGACATTGCAGGAGCTATACTTGATCATTTTATAAACTTTTTTTATGGAGATGAAGCTTGAGTGATGGGCTATCAATGCCCTATGGTGGTCATCAACATCGCGGACTATAGGCACAGTGTCAGTAGTATGAATGGTAGCAGGAGCATTCTAGGCAACGATATGCAAGAACGACAATGTTGGGCTCAGTGACGAGTAATGTTGAGGTTTGATAGGCTAGGGAGGAGCATCTTGAGTTAAGGAATAATCTTCTAGAAGAAATCAAGAGGAGATATTGCCTGGGTAGAGAGATCCAACTCCTCCAAGTGAGTAGGATCCTGTCTGGCTATGGCAGCCATTAAAGCTTCACTGAAGGTAGAGTGAAAATTGGAACCATGAGTTGAACTGAGGTTAGGAGAAGCTAGAAGAGTAGCGAGAAGAGCTAGATTGAGCTAGGGCTATGCTTAACTGAGCTCTGATACCATGTCAAAGATGCGGGATCTAAAGCATGGCAGATACAAAAGCTATGGAGGTTGGAAGATAAAGAGTGAGTTCATGAAGACACTGACATGACTGACTGTTACACAAGTGAATTAGGTTCCAAGATGGAAGCTTGGACTCATAAACACAATCTTGCGTATTGACCGATAATGACACAGAGACTTTATTGAAGGACAAAAGTACTATGACATTGCATTAGAAAAGAGAGCAAGTACAATTCTTTATAAGAAACTGGATGGTAGCACTTCTCCTACTGTGCATATGGGATTCTAGTCCTGAGCCCTCATTGCTGAAAGGTGAGAAGGATCGAAGCTTGCACTCGAGAGCTATGGCGGGAGAGCAAGAGCAAGAAAGAGAGAGACAAGAAATGGAAACTCCAACAGTCACAATGTGTGACCGGGCTTTCCTTTATTCAAACTGTCAGTAAAAGAATAAAGAATAAAGTGACGGTGATGGGTACCCCCACCTACAGTATCTAGTGGTGGTGACTGTCAGTGTAGTAATACATAGGCGGCTAGGCAGAGGCGCCTTTACCCCCAACAACCTCCCACTTAAAGGTGAATCTGCCCTAGTGAGGAGTGAAAAGAAAAAGAAAAAGACAGTACAATATGTACACATGTACAACACGATGAGGAAAGACGTCATCTCATCCCACGCCCATCAACCTCCTGAGGAAGGCAAAGCGCTCTGTAGAGAGGCTTTTTGTGAGCAGATCTGCAAGATTCTGGTCAGTCGAGATCTTGACAAGATCAACAGACTTGTCCTCAATGACCCCACGTATGAAGTGATACCTCACCTCAATGTGTTTCGTCTTCGCATGGAAGACTGGATTCTTGGCTAATGGAATAGCACTCGTGGAATTCGAATGCAGTGTAGGGATAGCATCAATACCAAGGTCAACAACCAAATGGCCCAACCAAATGGCCTCCTTGCAAGTCTCAGTGGTCGCAACATACTCGACCTCTGTAGTAGAAAGGGCCATGCATTTCTGCACCCTAGACATCCAAGAAACAGCACCTCCAATATATGTGAATACATAGCCGGAAGTGGACTTCCTACTATCTACATGTCTTGCATAATCAGAGTTAGTGTACCCTATGACTCCTGTATCTTGGCTGCCATAGCATATGCACATATCTGCAGTGCCCTTCAGGTACCTCATGATACCCTTCATGGCATCCCAATGCTTCTTGCCAGGTGTAGCCATATAGCATGCCACAACACCAACTGCAAAGGCAATATTTGGACGATGGCTATCATGGCATACATAAGATTGCCCATTGCGGATGCATAGGGAATCTTGGCCATCTCGGCCCTCTGCTCATCTATTTTCGGACAATCAGCCTGTGATACCTTCACATAAGAAGGCAATGGACAGCCAATAGGCTTTACGTCCTGCATGCGAAAGCGCTCAAGGACTTTATGAATGTACTCCCTTTGTGACAAGTAGAGGAGTCCTTGATGCTTGTTGTGTCTAATGCGCATACCAAGTATGTAAGTGGCATGTCACAGATCTTTCATCTCAAAGCTCTTAAGAGCATCTAGCTCATCATGAGCTTTCCTTGCTATTAGCATATCATCCACATAGAGGACCAAAATCAATAAAGAACCATCACGGGCTTTCTTCCTGTAAAGACACGGATCCATAGCACTCCTGCTGTAGCCTTGTGACTGCATAAAGACATCAAACTTATGATACCACTCCCTAGGTGCCTGTTTCAAGTCATAAAGACTTTTCTTCAATGCACACTAGGTGCTCCCTGCCAGGTTCTGCAAAGCCCTTAGGCTGCTCCATATAAATCTCATCACGCAAGTCCCCATGTAAGAAAGCCGTCTTGACATCCATCTAGTATAAACCCAAGTCAAGCTGAGCAACCAAAGCCAAGACTAAGCTCAAGGTGGTCATCTTAACCACAGGAGAAAAGACCTCATCAAAGTCTACACCATGCTCCTGCTTAAAACCCTTTGCTACCAATCTAGCCT
This sequence comes from Lygodium microphyllum, assembly GCF_053477565.2. NCBI lineage: Eukaryota > Viridiplantae > Streptophyta > Polypodiopsida > Schizaeales > Lygodiaceae > Lygodium > Lygodium microphyllum. The sequence continues at coordinate 7,394,512 of NC_141146.1, read as the reverse complement.
TGCATGTCGGCTTGGGTGTCTAGGGGTACTTTTCAGCTTGTACACCCACTTGCATGGCAAAGCCTTCTTATCCGTAGGCAAGGAAACCGAATCCCAAGTGTCATTCTTATGCAAGGAGTCTATCTTAGACTGCATAGCCCTCTCCCAGGAGTGACTGTCACCCATGCGCATAGCCTCATCATAAGTGAAAGACTCTCCTGCATATGTAACCAATACATAATGCATCAAGGGCTGAAATCTATCAAGTGGACGTCTGTCTCTAGTAGACCGTCTCATTGCAGGCTTTGTTGCCTGCCCAACTGCCTGCCCAACACCTTGACCATGAGCTTCTGCTGCAGCTGTAGGCTGTCCAACTGGCTGTGCGAGAGCTCTCGGCTCCTCCTGAAATATGACCTTGCGGATCTCAACAACTCTCCCAGGCTGCCTATGCATCTTGTCTTCATGGAAGACTACATCATGACTGCGGATGACTTTCCGCGCCTGCAGATCCCAGAGAGGGTAACCCATCTCTCTTGCATCCCCATAACCAAGGAAAATGCATCTGACACTCTTAGGATCCAGCTTATTTCGGGCACATGGCAAAATGCCTCACATCCAAAGACTCGGAGATGCGCATAAGAGGGAGGTTTTCCAGTCCATACCTCCTCGAAAACCTGAAAATCCAAACCACTAGAAGGTAATCTATTTATGATATGCACAGTTGTACTAACTGCCTCAGCCCAAAAGCTCTGTGGTAGGCCTGCATGGCTAAGCATACTACGTACACGCTCCTGGATGGTTCTATTCATCCGCTCAGCCAAACCATTCTGGGGGGGGGGGATGTAAGGGGCGGTCAATACCCCTCTCATCACATAACTGCTCAAAAGCACGTGAGACATACTCACCCCCATTATCTATCCTTATACATTTTAGCCTATACCCAGATTGGTTCTCAACCAATGCAAGCTATCTTTGAAACACAGCTAAGACATCGGATTTCAACTTAATGGGATAAGCCCAAACTTTCCGTGAAAAATCATCTATGAAAGTAACAAAATACTTGGCACCACCCATAGACTAAAAAGGCATGGGCCCACAGACATTCGAATGTACCAATGCCAAGGGCTCACTCATGCGTGGCCTACCGGACTTCTTATGCATAGACCTAGTCTGCCTGCCATAAAGACAATACTCACATGAATCAAAACATGCATAATCAAGGGGCGGTAAGTACTGCAAACCAGAAAGCATTTTCATTCCCTTCAAAGATATGTGGCCCAAATGGGCATGCCAAAGAGATACCTGTGGGATAGAACCCACAGACAAAACATGATCAAGGGAAGAAGCAGATACAATCAAGGGATAGAGGCTGCCAGCCTTGGCACCTCTCGCAATCACAAGTCTGCCACGAGTGATCTTCCATGCAGAGTCTCCAAAAGATACATGATAACCTGCATCATCAAGCTATCCAGCTGACATGAGACTGCGTGTCAAAGCAGGTACATGACGTACATCCTGCATAACAAAACTGCTGCTAGAAGGAAATTGCAGCCTAACATCACCAATGCCCACAATATCAAGAGAGCTATCATCACCCAAGCGCACAGAGCCCGAAATAGTACGGTATGAATGAAATCACTCTCGGCAAGGTGTCACATGAAAGGACGCACCTGAGTCCAAGAGCCAACACTGTGCATACATAGAGTGTATCTCTGTCATCTACGAAGCACTAGAAGAAGCTGCAAGGATATAACCATCATCATCAACATCCTCAGGCTGCATAACATTGATCTCTTCAATTTTAACACTGGACTTTGCAGGCACTATGCTGCAATCAGAAGACTTATCCTGCACTTTGTCTTTCCCCTTATCTTTGCATCTTTCATTTCGCAGTTCATGGCATTGTGGCCTAATATGGCCCTTTTTCCCACAATGGTGACAAGTAACATCTGCATTCCTGCCACGGGATTTGCTACGTACCCATCCTATGTAAATTAGCATCTTCATAATTTACATAGATATGGTTGCTAATTATTTGTAATAATGGAGGCAAACGCTTCTTGTTTTTGGAAAAGTATAAATTTAAATTACTTATTGCTAGCAGCAATTAGTCTCAATGCATGCATACTCCTAATTATCTGATTGTACATGACCTCAAATAAATGCTAATGAAACATCATGATGCTAACCATACACCCCCTACAGATTCTGATTAAAGAGAATTATCCTTTATACTTAGAATGGTTGATTACGACTAGATAACACTTTCCATCTCTTATAGAATGTGATGATGTGATCCATATATAAGGAGAATTCTAGACTGTATATATTCTCTTAAAATAGTTCTCAGAGCATCTTTGCTTGGCTTGTATTGTATTCTCAGTTTACTATCCAGTTAATAGCTGCTTACTAGAGGTTCTCTTGTGTATTTTTTCTAAATTTTCATTGATGTGGTTATTGATACTTTATAATAATGGAGGCAAGCTCATGTATTTGGAAGTCTAAATTTACATTAATTGTTGCTTGTAGCAATCAATTTCAATGCTTCCATGCTCCAGATAACTTTTAAAATCTTAAATTGGAATATGGAGTCTACGAAAACTAGATTCGCATCTACTATGGGTTTTTTAGTTAGCTACCTCACGTTATCGAGTGACATCGATAACAAGTGTTTGAAAATTGTAACACATGTAGTCCCATAGGTGCGTCCTAGGTCTTCACCTAACGATTTTATGTGGATAGATGTATGCATAGTTTTAAAACTTTTGATTGCAAGAGTTTAAAATTATTGTGAGAAATGATGTAGTATTCAACAAGATCAAATTTCATTGTTTCTCTCTCACCATAAATGTCATTCATATGGGTTGAGAGAATGAGAGGGAATGGGTGCCAGTTCGCAAAGAAATGCAAGGGATAGATCAAAAAATTGCAAAAGAAATGTCAATGGCTTATAAAGGAGCACCATCGGCTTCCCATTTTTGAATTACGAGGCATGCATATGCAAATTTATATGTAAGTGGACTTCCTCTTGGTTTTATGATGCATGTTGGTTTCTTATGGTAGTTGAAATTGGTTTCTAGCGTTTGAGAATGGCTCATTCTATCAAAAATATCAACATGAATAGCAAGTCTTAAAACCATTTATATACTTTATTCAAAACACGCAAAGCACGTAAAAGTGTGATTTTATGCTAAATCATCAAATTTGTGAGTTTCATCATAGCATATTGTGTTCTCATGGAGGGAAATGAGGATTAATAATGAATCTTAGTATTCTTAAGTGTACTAGAATTTTCATTACAAATAACTATAGAAAATAGAGAGAAAATTAGTTTTAATCTAATAAAAATTAAATATCGCACATGGAAAGTTAAGAAAAATTAGGACTATATGTTTTAGTGTGTATTTATTGCTTACATTATGAAGAAATATATATGAGACACCTCTTAACCTACTCATCGCAAGAAAAAGCCTAATGGGTAGGGAGAGAAGGGGTTTTATGGTTGAATGGTTCAAAATCTAGTTTGTTTGCTACACTTTTCATTTAGTTTTCAGTCTTATTTTAAGTATGAAGAGATACAATGGCACATAGTAGTTTGATACTGCCTTATCATCACAGCAAAGTCATTATGAAAGAAAATCATGGAAAGAATGTTTGGGCATATTCACAATGTTGATTTCATTTAAGTAAAATGTTTGTGCACTCAAAGTCATCCACTTTGCATTGCATTGCATCGTCATGATATACAGATAACTATCTCTTGGACACATAGCACTTGGTCTCAAACTATTGACCCATAATGAGTGTGAGGCTCCCTATGCTATATGTTTAGTATAATCATTTCCTTGGGGATTGATTTGGTGAGGATTGTACTATCTCCTAGAACGAGTATTGTGAAGAGTGGACTTTGTGCATATGTGTTATATGTTGAGATGGTGCATCCTAGGGCCACCAACTTTTGGGGTATAGGAGAGCCATAGTTGGGCCACAACGATAAGCTGGGTGGGTGCTCCCTTTTTTTGTGTTACAAGGTACTAGTCACCTATATGCTTGGGTACTCCCACTGCTTGGAGTTGGGAAGGGCACCACGTTGGATAACAATCTAGCGATTGTATCTACAAACCCATTCTTTTGATAAATCAATTTATAGTATCTATACCTCCTAGTCGTGAGGCCGTGGGATTGTTTGGGTGAGTATAGGAGGCCCAACTAGAGCCCTAGAGCTAGCGTTGGGTTCATTTTTTGTCTGGACATTGTCTTTGCTTGGTTCATTTTCATAGTTAATTTCAATAGTTGGTGTGTCCTTTTCTCCCTATGATAGGATGGTTGGGCTCAATAACACAATTTTGAGTTTTTGTTTTAGTTTTTAATCCCTTATGTTTGGTTTGATTACTCTCTTTTGAATTAATTTAGTAGAGTATGTGTTCCTTTTAGTGACATACAAATTTTTATGCCTTATGCAATTGATAGTGCATGATGTGCAAATAGGCTTCTGATCATTTATCTACTAATGTGAATGGATACACTGCACTTTTGCAATAGTGGAATGCAATCACATTTTTTCAACAAAGCTAAAAAAAAAGTTGGTAAGAAGTCTCAACCCCTTTAAAATCAAGTGTCAATTTCATACATTAGGTGATTATCACGAGGGTTGTTCATCCCTATTGTTGGCTCAACTTCTTCATAGATGGTAGATGGCACTCACAAGGTGATTGTCACGAGGGTTGTTCATCCCTATTGTTGGCTCAAATTTCTCATAGATGGTTGATGACATTCACAAGGTTTGGATGGGTAAAGTGTTGCTCCTATTCTAGAATTTATCAAACCAATCTTTGGCCTTTTCCTTTTCTTATACATTAGTAAGTTTGAAATAGAATCCTAGGGTCCTCTAAAAGTTGTGTAGGTGATACCCTTCCTAATGAACTTTACCTTATGGCACACCTCTCCACTTCACTTATGCTATAATTTCTCTTCTCAACAAGGTGATTTCGTCATCTCACTAAGTAGGTGTGCAATTAAGTGTATCACTGGATAACAACCTAGCTAATGCTATGGAAATATGATGTGATTGGTTAAGTATAGAGTCAAAGCTATGTGAGTAGTGTCAAGATTGTGGGAGAGAAGGAAGGAGTCTCACTTGTAGCTTTCTTGCTTGCACAATGGGGGAATACACACAAGGGTGGAGGCTGAAAACAATTTTTCTCTTCTTAGTTGTGGAAGCCAAAAGAACTCAAGTACAAAGAAATAGAAGAACCCTATGTATGGGTCTCAAACCAAACTCAACTAACTAGGTGGCATACTAACTGAGCCATGAACTAGAGTAGATAAGGATAGCTATCATGTAGCTATTATTTATGGGCGGTGTACCAACCGCGTTTGCAACTGACAAGTCGGTGACATAAATACACAACGGTCACCCTGGCGTATCACGAGTGGAGCTCGATATCTCAACACTCCCCCTCGAGCTCAATCCCAATTCCTACACACCAAGCAGGTCGCTGAACTTGCGCAGCTTCTCTGCGCCCAATGCCTTCGTGAATATGTCAGCTACCTGATCCTCTGTGCTGACATAAACTAGATCAATAAGACCTAGTAAAACCCTCTCTCACACATAGTGATAATGCACCTCAATGTGCTTTGTTCTAGCATGATAGACTAGGTTATTTGCCAAGTATATACTACTCATGTTGTCACAATAAATGACAACTGGCCCATCTGTAGATTGATTCATATCATAAAGTAGCTTATGCAACCAAGCTACCTCACATGCAGCCATTGCTGCACCCCTGTACTCAGCCTCTGTGCTCGACAAGGCAACTGTAGGCTGTTTCTTGCTGCTCTAAGTGACTGCAGCACTCCCAAAAGAGAACACATATCCACTGGTAGATCGTCTATCAGAAATACTACCAGCCCAATCAGCATCAGTGTATCCGTGCAGCTGTATCTGAACCCCAGTCTCATAAAATAGTCCATATTGCAATGTGGACTTCACATACCTGAGTATGCATCTAGCCGCATCCAAATGTGGTTTCCTTGGAGCCTGCATAAACTGACTTACCAATCCAACAACATAGCTCAAATCTGGCCTGGTAATAGTCATATAAATCAAACTTCCTACTATGCGTCTGTACATAGTAGGGTCTTCTAGAAGCCCACCTGCATCTGTACTCAGCTTCACATTCTGCTCCAAAGGAACTAAAATAGGCTTACAACCTATCATCCTATATTTGGACAGCATGTCCAATCCATACTGCCTCTGCAAGAGCTGTATCCCACTTGGTGATCTAATCACCTCAATGCCCAAGAAATAACGCAGCTCTCCCAAATCCTTCATCTCAAACTTCTGCTTCAATAGCATTTTCACATGAAGGATATCTTCATCACTGTCACCTGTCATAATCAAATCATCAATATAAATGACAAGTAGCATAATACATTTCTCTGTTTTTCTCACATAAAGTGAGAAATCTGCCTTGGAAATCTGAAAGCCAATAGTGACAAGATACTGTCCTATCTTGTCAGACCATGCTCTAGGTGCTTGCTTCAAGCCATACAAGGCTTTCTTCAACCTGCAAACAAACTCAGGATGAACAGCATGCACATAACCTGGTGGCTGCTCCATATAGACCTCTTCTTGCAAATCACCATGCAAGAAGGCATTCTTTACATCCATCTGATGTAAAGACCATCCCTTTGATGCAGCCATAGCAATGACTGCTCTTACGGTTGCCATCCTTGCAACCGGACTGAATGTTTCTTCATAGTCAATGCCATATGTTTGTGCATACCCCTTGACTACTAATCTTGCCTTGTATCTGTTCACAGAACCATCTGCATTGTGCTTCACCTTATAAACCCACTTACAACCAATTGCATTTTTACCTTTAGGCAAAGGTACCAATTCCCATGTAGCATTTGCTTCCAAGGCATCCATTTCTTCATCCATGGCTTTCTCCCATTTTTCTTTTCCCATGGCTTGCTCAAAAGAAGTGGGTTCTGGTTCCTGTATCACTTTGACCATATAGGCATAGTGAATGACTGTAAATCCATCATATTTTAGCCTATCCACAGGATACCTAGCTCTCGTAGACCTGCGCAAAGTAGGTTCACTCCCAGATGCTCTCAAAACATCCCTGGTATTCCTTACTCCAGGTGTAACAATAGAAGGAATACCCAACTCATCATCAATGCTCTGTTCTGAGCCACTGGATTCACCATCCACATAAGAGTGACCTGCATTCACATCAAACATGGGCTGATCAACCTTCTCTTTTCCTTTTCATGATACCTGCATACCACTATCTGCATTACTTTGAGAAGATTCTCCTGATCTCAATCTACCTGTCCATGGCGAAGAATGTGAACCACTGCTAGAGGACGCTCTAGGTCCACTAATATTATGTGACTGCTGCTGTGAATTCTGTGCAGCATTACCATTTTGTGCATCTACATCATCAATCACATTTACTGGTTTATACCAGCTACTCATCTCATAAAAAACAATATCCCCGCTCATTGTAAACTTACGAGTAGAAGGGTTATAGCATCTATACCCTTTTTGCTGCAGAGAGTAACCAATAAAGATGCACTTTTCAGCTTTTGGATCCAACTTGGATCTCAATTCATCTGGCACATGTACATAGGCAATGCAACCAAAAATTTTCAAATGAAAAATATCTAGTTTTCTACCAGTATACCTCTCCTCTGGAGTCATTCCATGTATTGCTGCAGTGGGAGTCCTGTTCACTATGTAGATTGCTGTAGCAACTGCTTCAGCCCAATAAAAATCTGGCAAGTCTTTTTCATTGAGCATGGCACGAGATACCTCTCCAATATGCCTGTTTTTTCTTTCTGCAATTCCATTTTGTTGTGGGGTATGACTACATGAATATTGCTGCTTTATGCCATGCTCTTGCATGAACCTTGCAAACTCATTTGAGAGGTACTCTCCCCCTCCATCTGACCTTAGGCATTTTATCTGCAGGCCTGTTTCTTTTTCAACCATAGCTTTAAGAGTTTTGAAATGCCCAAAAACTTCACTTTTCTTTTTCATAAAATACACCCAAACTGTTCTGCTATAGCCATCAATAAAAGTGACAAAATAATGACAGCCTCCAAGAGATGCAGCTTTAGTAGTCCACACATCAGAGTGGATTAATTCCAATGGCTTCTCACTCTCTTGAACATGTCTAGGAAATGGTTTCCTTGCCATTTTTCCAAACTGACAGGCTTCACATACCTTATGTATTTCTACAACCTTGAATTTAGGCAAACCTGCAACAATATTTTGGGCCTGCATTGATTTAAGTCGCTGTACATTAACATGACCAATGCGTTTATGCCAGATATCAATATCTGCAACTACACCGGTCCCATGTGCAAACATTGCTGCACTCAATTCAGACATGTCTGCATCCAATGTAAACATTCTGCCCTTCTTCTTTCCTTTTGCTATCAAGCGACCTTTATTTTTCATATCCTCAACAAAGCATCCATAAGGATTAAATCTGACCTGCAAGCCCTGCTCAACCATTTGACCAACAGAAACCAGATTCTTGGTGATATTCGGGACATGAAATACATTGGACATGTATTTCTTTTTCCCATCCTGCATAGACAAAGGAATTTTTTCAATCTGCACAATAGGATGTGCAGTATCATCACCAGTCTCCACAAATCCTGGTTTTTCCATTTTCCTTGCATCCTCCATCCATTCTGCATGACCTGTCATGTGGTTTGATGCACCTGAGTCAACATACCATACATCGTTGCTTTCTTCTGCACTTGTCACAGAATTGTTCATGTGCTGCACCATAAACAGATGCTCATTTCTGTCATCACCCTATCTACTAGAGGATGCATAATTTCCTTGTTGCAGTTTTCCATTCATGATGTCATTCTACTTTTCATAGCAGTCTTTAGCCATATGACCCATTTTACCACAATAGTAGCATTCAACATTACTGTTTGCATTTTGGCCTCTTTGCCATCCACCACGACCTCTTTGGCTCCCCCTACCTCTAGAGTTACCACGTCCTCCTCCGTAGGACTGGTTTTCTTGAGTTTGCTGCATATTTTGATTTCTACCACGGCCTCCATATCGGCCTCCTCTACCTCTGCCTCTACCTCTTCCAGCATTTGAGTAGAAGACATCTTCTTTTGAAGTTCCTCCTGAAGAAGATGCACCACCATTTGTCTGCTCCTCAAAAATTAGAAAATCAATCAACTCCTCAAAATCAGGAAATCTTTCACGGACGGAAATGGATGTTCGGAACTGTGCATAATCCATTCCTAGACCATTCAAGGTCACAGAAACTAAATCATCATCTTCCACTGGTGACCCAATGGAAGCAAGTGCATTTGCAATCTTCTTTACCTTCATGTGGTAGTCATTGATGCTCATATTTTCTCTTTGCACATTATGCAACTCTTGCTTGACCTGCATTTTCCTGGCTTGCGTATTTGTGCTATACATTTTTGACAAAGTATCCCATGCCTCCTTTGGCGTACTTGCATCTTGAATATGCACAATCATAGAGTCTGAAATGCTGATAGACAGTCAGTACATAACTTTCTTGGCTCTCTCATGCCATGCTTTAAATGCTTGCATTTGCTGTTGATTGGGAACATCAGGAAGAACTAGTTCTTCTTCATTTCCTGCAACAAATTCCCAATATCCTTTTTCCATAAGGAAATTCGTCATTCTAAACTTCCATGCTTGGAAGTTGTTCTTGTCAAGCTTTTTAGTGACAATCTGTGAGAGAGAATCAGACGCCATTATAGAACACTGCAAAAAATTCTATCACTGCAAAGAACACAGCTTCAGCCTCACAAAGGCAAATCTGCAAAACTGACGAAAGTGGTATTTGACCACATAGTCACTTCCTAGTGACGATTTTGCATCAACAGGCAACAGGGATGATTCTGTAACTCCCAATGTCTCTGCGCACAAGCATACAATGCAATTTCTACAGTGACTTTTCACCGACCTATAGAACAGTGGCTGCACAGCATAAAATTGGGCCTTTTCCTGAGTGCGTGCAAAAAACTTCCGCCTCCAAAACAGGCCCTGAAATGGCCTCAAATCTAAAAAACAAGGTCGCCAAGGGCTAAAGGCCTCTCCTGCAGCATATACTGCCCTCTTGCTTCACCACGAAGGGCGTCTCAACCTGAGACAATGCACTCCTGCACTTTCCGACTGTGCTACCTGCAGAGATCTGCTCCCAAAATAAAAAATGAAAGCAACACTGCTCCTCTTACCAGAACACCGCGAGCTTGGCTTGCTTTCTTGAGCTCCTTACCACGAACAAGGCTCTGATACCATGTCAAGATTGTGGGAGAGAAGGAATGAGTCTCACTTGTAGCTTTCTTGCTTGCACAATGGGGGAATACACACAAGGGTGGAGGCTGAAAACAGTTTTCCTCTTCTTAGTTATGGAAGCCAAAAGAACTCAAGTACAAAGAAATAGAAGAACCCTATGTATGGGTCTCAAACCAAACTCAACTAACTAAGGTGGCATATTAACTGAGCCACGAACTAGACTAGATAAGGATAGCTTTCATGTAGCTATTATTCATAGGTGGTGTACCAACTGCGTCTGCAACTGACAAGTCGGTGACATAAATACACAACGGTCACCCTGGCGTATCATGAGTGGAGCTCGATATCTCAACCAGTAGCTCATGGTTTCATGGTCCCTAAGAGATGCCTAGGCCATTATATGATTTGGTTTCATGCAACTCCATGCTAGATGTCTTGCAACCTTTGCCTTGTGTGTTGCTTCTTGCAATTAAACAAGTGTAGTATGTGACTGTTGTGATGTAGGAAATGCAATATCAACTTTGTGCTTGGGATCCTAATATGAAGGCATTCTAAGGAATTTGTGCATGGATGATGATGTGAGCTTGGTGTCTGATTCTAAGGTATGTGTATGTGTCGAAGTACTAAGGGTTCACATCATGCTCTATGTGTACACTAGTGTTTCCCTTCATTATGTGCAAAATTGCATGCTTATGGATCCATGTGAACAAAGTGTACATGTGTGTGTGGATCTTGGTTATCCTATATGCCAATGTGCTCTAGTGGGTTGAAAATTCAAACCCTCTAAGCATGAGAGTCAATCCTAGTGTACTATGGTATGGCTAGAATTTAATTTTTTGACTCATCCATAGGAGGATTGCATTTTTTAAGTGTTTTCATTGCATTTCCTTTGCATATTCACGCTTTGGCAAAGTGGATTTTTTCATTTTGGTGGGGCAAATGAGGTCGGATTCGAGATCTATCTAGGGATAGCCAACTTCACAAAATCAAGATCTATAAAGGTGGCCTTCATTATGCACTTTCCAACTCCCAGATCACATATGTACTTCATAATGCGAAACCTTGCAGGGATTAAATAGGGGGTCAAACAAATTTTGATCGACAAACCGAGACTTGAGTTGGGTTCCTGGCATCAAACTCCATCTAGGAAAACTTCAGCTCATTGATCTGCAATCGTTTCATTTTGCATGAAAATTTGGTCTTTTAAGGCCTCCCAGGCTCATTTCCGCTTCAAAAAATGGTCTCTAAAATCCACTCTCAAACTAGGACCTAGAACTACAACTAACCCCTCAACCCATCAAATTTGAGTATGATGATTATTCTAAATGTAGATCTTCTATGAGCTTGGAAACAAAGGAATGTATATGCATTGTGTGCCTTAGTTACAAGCTGTTCTAATAGTGTTTTGACTTTGATTCAACATACAACCAAGGCATCAGAAGCGTGGATTGTACTGAGAAGTTAGTAGAAAATACGAAATCAAATAAGGATTCGACACCGGAGAATCAACTAGCAATGAAGAAGTTTTTTGAAGGAGAGATGGCTAAACCATTCATCACTCGGATTAAGAATCTACATGACCAGATGGCTAGCTCTAGGATATAAAAGACTAGCAAGGAGCTAGCTCAGAGGTATCTTTGGATCTATTTACCAAAGTTTGATGGATTGGTAGCTACCCTTAATACTTGGGTGAGATCTCAAGCTTTGACTTTTGAGGAGTTTTGTGCATTATTAATGGAGGAGGAGTTAAGGCTGAAAGCCCAAGAAGGAAGTAGCAGTGGAGATGATGCATTCTCTACCAATGCAAAAGGCAACGCCAATACAAAAGGCAAAGGTGACTCCTCCAGCAAAAATGATGGTGACAAAAAGAAGAAGGATGGTAAGAAGAAATTTCAAGGAGAGTGTTTGTACTATAAAAAGAAAGGACATGCAATTGCAGAATTGTCGTGTTAAGAAGGCAAATGAAAAGAATGGTATCCTTAAAGTAAGAGGAAGGAGACAGCCAACAGGACTAAAGGAAAGTTGGAGTTATTCATGACAACCACCTAGGAAAGTGTATTCCTTGGCACAAGAAGAATCTACCACTAATGGTGCATTTTATCATCACATGAGCAACAAGAAAGGTCTATATAATTCTATGCAACCTCTACAAGAATCCATCATTGTGACGGTTGGAAATGATACAAAATGCCTTGCTATGGGCATAGGTACTATTTCCTTTGTTGCTACAAATGGCGAAGTCAAAAAGCTTCAAATGTGTATATTTCAAAAATTAGGAGAAATTTGTTATCAATTATTTCTACGATAACTAATCTTGGTCACGAAGTGAGATTCAATAAGACAAGTGTAGAAATTCCTAATAATGTTGGCAAGGTTGTTGGCAAAGGAGAAACAAGGAACAACCTATATGAGCAAAGTGCTCTTATAGCTACCGCTAGTGTGGGCACAAGTAAGCTTTGGCATGAGAGGTTTGGATGCATTGGATTTGCAGTTTTGAAGGAGATGCATAAGCAAGGTATGGTTGCTCATGTACCTGCAATTACCAAATTGGAGGATCCATGTCAAGCTTGTATGATGGGCAAGCAACATAGAAAGGCATTTCCATAAGAAAGCAAGAATAGAGTAAATGCTCCTTTAGAGTTGGTACATGTTGACTACAGTTGGAAGATATAGGTGTACTTCCTTCATGATAAGGCTCAAGATTTTGGTAAGTTTAAAGAATGGCTAAAACTTGTTGAGAATGAAACATGAAAAAGTGTGAAGAAATTTAGAATAGATGGTGGTGGTGAGTTCAACTCAAAGGAGTTTTAAGACTTTTGCAAGAGCAAAGGGATCAAGTATCAATTGACAACGCCTTATATACCTCAACAGAATGGTGTTGTGGAATGTAGGAATCGCACCATTATGGAGATGGCAAGGTGCATGCTAAAAGACAAGGGATTACCAAACCATTTTTTGGCTGAAGCTATAAATACTGCAGCCTACATTATCAATTGGAGCTAGACAAAGGCTCTCATGGGAAAAGCATCTTATAAGGCTTACACTAGTGGTAAGAAACCATCTATCTCACATCTCAAAAATTTTGAATGTAAATGCTATGCACATATTTCTAATAAGAAAATAAAAAAGTTAAAACCAAAAAGCAAAAAATGTATCTTCTTGGGTTATAGTAATGAGAAAAAGGCTTACAAATTGTATGATCAAGAGGCAAAGAAGATCATAGCGAGCCATGATGTGGTGTTCAAAGAGCAGCCGCATACAGTGGAGGAGGAGAAGGAAAGTTCTTCCACTTTAACATTAAGCAAAGTACTCCACTATGAACCTATCCCAAGAGCTACCACTATACTTAAGGAGGAGGAAGAATCATCTTCGGATGATGAAGAGAAAGTTCACCAACCTGACATCACACCACAAAAAAAGCCATTGCTACGATGGGTAAAGTAGCTTTATGACCAAAATAATCCTATATCCACATCTATTGATGAGAAGGCAAATGGACCAAGGAGGTCTTAGAGAATAGAGCAAAGAAGGGCTTTTGCTCACATAGTCAATATGGCCTTGATGGCTGAGATTATGAGAGAAGTAAAGGAGCTAGCTGACTTAGAAAAAGCAATTGCAAATCCAGCATGGAAGGTAGCTATGCAAGCTGAGTATGACAACATAATGAAGAATGACAATTGGGAGCTAGTGGATCGACCACCAAAGAGAAAGATTATTGGCACCAAGTGGGTCTGGAAGGTCAAGTACAAGAGTGATAAAACCTTAGAAAAGTACAAATCTAAACTCGTTGCACACCGACGATTGTCATAGGTTGAAGGGTTTGATTTTCAAGACTCATTTTCTCCAACTGCCAAAATGACCACTATTCACACACAGTACTTGCAGTGGCTGCACACAATAAGTGGCAAGTTTACCAAATGGATGTTAAATCAGTGTTCTTCAATGGTGACCTCAAGGAGAAGATGTATGTGGTTCGGCCACTAGGGTTTGAGGCCCCCCATTTTGAAAACAAAGTGTGTAAGTTGTACGGGCTAAAACAAGCCCCTAAAGCATGGTACTAGCAGTAGAGAGATAAGTTCTTTTTAAGCTTAAACTTCAAAAGATGTGTGCCTTAGATGTTAACTTGTATATCTACGTGGATAGTGAAAAGTGTGTAGTTATTGTGCTATATGTAGATGGCCTTCTTATTATAGGTAACTATGAAGTTATGATAAACCAAACTCGAAAGGCTTTGAGCTCCAAGTTTGAAATGAGAGACTTGGGCTTGTTGCCCTATTGTTTGGGGATTGGAGTCTGGCAAGAGCTATGAAAGAAATTCATCTCTTAGATATAGGAGATCTTGACAACATTTGGTATGACTAAGTGCAAGGAGATAGCTACACCTATGGAGGTCAATGCAAAGTTATCCGTTGAGGACATATAAGCACTAGCAGACATTGGGAGATATAGGAGGATATATAAGCACTAGCAGACATTGGGAGACATTGTGCAACACTAGGCCAGATATTAGTTTTGTTGTTGAAGTTTTGAGAAAATTCTCAAACCCACCCCATGAGAGTCATTGGAAGGCTAGGATGCGAGTGCTTGGATACTTTGAAGGGAACTCTTGACTATGGTATCACATATAGTTTTTGGTACTTCTCTTGTGGGGTACTATGATTCAGATTATTAGGCAGGAGAGTAATTCCAGAAAGTGATTCTCTTGATTATTTTCTTTCTTTAAGTTCATGATTTTTCTCTTTGAGAGTGGAATTTAAACATCGAAAAAATGTCAAACAAGTGCCAAATGATGCAAATTTAAGGTGGAATTTAAAGATCAATGAAAGTGAAAGATGTAAATCCAACAAAATTTAAGTTTCCATAGAAAGGAATTCAGATTACTTCAAAAGGCGGACCTTATAGTGGTTGTGGATTTTTCATAATTTACAAGTTCCTGGCAGTTCAAGTCATCAAGACAGACATGTAGAAAGTTCTAGACTCAGAATTGGGTACCAGACATAGGAGAAACTGGAGACTGGACACTTTGGGGGTCAAATTAACGTGAGATTTGAATAGGCATGGCCTTTGGGCCTTTGAGGAGCCTCAGCCCAAAAAATTGATGATTATGTTGGGGGGAGGGGGCATTTTCTAAAATAGTGTGATGCAGCAAAAACTAGGCGACGTCATGATTTGATAGAAAGGAGAGTTAGGGGCTGAAAGCAACCCATCGATTTGAAAACACAAGTCGACTTCTCCAGTTTTTCACTCTTAATTTCTTGTCTTCGCACGATAAATGGCTGCATGGTTGTGGAGTTCCAAATCTAGTCTCTCTCCTCCAAGAGACCATTCATGCGGGAAATATAAAGAGAAGCATGGGATGAGGAATACTTGTCCGCATGCACTGGATGATGCAAGATTGAGACAATGCTGAGATGCGATGTCCAGCATTGTGTGGAGATCGACCGTCTAGGCATTCAATTTTTGTGACCTCCAATATGCAATTTAGCTGTATGTCCATTTTATGAAAATTTTTAACTTGTTTTTGACATTTTATGGTCCAAATGAAGTACATATGGGGTGAAAATTTGTATAAACCTTGTTTGACATGTCTTTGAGGGCTGCAAGTGATAATACATAGAATTTGTTAGTTAAATGTTGCCGTTATTAATCATTTAAAGCCTAAAATGCGGCATTTAAGTGGAAAAATAGGGGTTTTTTTTCTTTTCAGGTGGGAAAATCATGTTCTTATGGGATGAAGTAAAAGATAGTGGTGAATCTTAGTAATCCTAATCAAGTTTATTTTACAAATAGTAATTATTAATAAATAATTAGAAAAAATAGGAAAAATAGATTTTATGCATCACAAAATTATAAAAAAATACAAATATTGTTAACCCCAAGTCCCCAAGTCGAGAGGGAGGAAAAATGAAGGAAAAAGCAGAAAAAAACATGGAAAAAGAGCAAAGACACGCAGGCGACCTCTAAAGCTAAGCCGGGGCAAAAAGCGCAATTTTAAATGAAATGCGCCTAAAAAAACTTGTAAAACTCTTGTAAAAGAGCGCCAGGCTCCCTCCTGTGCCAATTGTAAAATATTAGACGGGTGTAGGCTAGAGGCATAAGGCTAGAAGAGGGAAATGGAAAAAGGACCTTGCCACAAGGGCCGGTCATGTAAAAAAGGGATGGGTGCCCATGGGAGTTTAGGGTTTTGTATATAAAGTTAAAAAGTGAATGGGAAGCTCATTCTTTGGTGTGTGGCTAACAAGAGCTCTCTTATTCTTCTCTTCTCCTCATCTTCTTGCTTGTGTGTGCTCTTGAGAGAGGGAGTGTGAGAGTGTGAGGGAGTGAGTGTGTGAGAGTGAGGGATCAAGAGGGTGAAGCTCTTCACCATCTCCTCTTCTCTTCTTCTCTTCTCTTCTCTTTTCTCGCATCTAGGATCGTGGAGCTACCGGGGTGTGCGAGAGAGGAGGCAACTCGTATCGACATCAATGTAAGCTCACTACACTCATAGGATCGACAGCACGTCGGCTAGCTGAGAGATAGCTATTAGAGCTCGCTTGAAACACTTGAAGCAATAAGCGGTTCGTGGGTCTTGGCGGTTGAGTGTGAGCTCCCACTACAAATATGTTTGTGGATGTATGGTGGGACTAAGGCATGAGGTCTAACGTTAGCTTAGCCCCATTTCCATGTTATAGTACATGATTTATTGCTTTTTGGACAAGAAAATAACATGAAACATTCTCTACACCTACCACCACAAGAATAACATTAAACAGTAGGGAGAGAGGGATTTATGAGTATTGATCATGGTTTTAAATCTGATTTATTTGTTGCATTTTGCACATAGGGCTCCTTTGGTTTAAGAGTTAAAGGGTTCAATAGCATGAGTATGCTCGGTGATGTCCCCTACACAACAAAGAAAATACGCTAGGAGTATGAAAATAATGAAAAGAATTGGTTGTGTGCATCCACGATGCTGATTTTTTTAATAAATTATTTATGCACTTGTGGGCATTCACCTTTGCATTGCATTCCATATACATGGTATCAAATGAGTATCAGCTCCTAGATTGCATAACACTTGGTTTTATAAATGTTGACCCACGTTGAGAGTGTGAGAAGTCCCAGGCTATAGGTTTAATACATTCGTCTCTTTGGGGATCGATTTAGTGAGGATTATACTTAATCTCTTGGAACAATTTTTATAAAGAGAGGACTATGTGTCGCATGTGCTTTATGTTTAGACAGCCCATATTAGGGCCAATTCTTGAGGTTTAGGAGAGCTGTAGTGGGGCTACAGCACTCAGCCAAGGAGTTCTCCCTGTGTATGTGCTTTTGAGATTCAAGCTCATGATCACCATCACCAACTCTATCTTGAGACAATTGTAGTCTTAGCTGTCATCATGTGCCATGTGTGTTGTAATAAATGAGTTGGAGACTCAACCATAGTTAGTGACCTAGACTATTATGTAGTGTGTGACTAGACTTTAGTCTATGGGGTTTTGAATAATAAAAGGTGAAGAACATGAAAGTATTCTACTCTCTATGTGTGGGTTTCTCACAATGTCTGTGTCTTTCTCTCTCCCCCTAAAACTTTGACCTGGTATTAGAGCCATGAAGCAATGAAACCCTGAGCTTGCAAGCTCGGCATTGGAGTCATAGAAGTCAGAGCTTGAAGAGGAGAAGGCTGAAGTGGATCTGCAAGAAAAGGAATCCATAGCTAACAGTTGAAAAGATATGTATTTGTAGTGTGGCTTGCTTAAGGTCTATTGAGGCATTCTAGGTGGACATATTGACATGTATTGGATCCTTTGAATGAGCCTATAGTGACCAACATTGACATCAGTTTAAAAGCATGACACTCTCATATTTGTGCATGTTTTTTTGCCTACAATTGTTAGGATTTTCTAGCCATGAAATGATTGTCATTGGCATATTTAAACATTAATGGATGTTTGACAAGAGCATAGTAGCAATATGATATATGTGAGCATCTTGAAAGTGAAAAAAGGTGCATTTGTTGAATGTATATGACATGCTGGGTGCTATCATAAACTTTGTGATAGCTTGTGCTTGATAAGTTAAACTCACTAAAGCTTGAGTTGTTGGCCATTAATGCTTTGATGATGCCACATGATTGTGGGATGGTTTATGAAGGTTATGAACTGCAAATGCTCAAGGTCTGGATAGATTTATTATTGGCTACAGTAGGGTTTTGGCTAGTTTACAGTCAATGGAAAGGGTATGTGTCATCTCATCTTGATGTATTTGCAACCTGGGCACATGGAGTGATAAATGTCTGAGATGTTTTGTGACTGTTTTGAGGTTTGAACACTCATGTTTACAGCAAAGAATTCACTACTTATCATAATAGAAAACTGGCTAAAATCTATCATAAAATTTGATAGCACATATTTAGCGATTGTTGAAGTCTCTTGGAGCATTGGTTGGGACCTATAGTTGCTTGGATGTTGCTGCATACATGTCAAAAGGTTTATGAATTGAAGTGAGCATTGAATGCTCAAATTTGGATAGTTTTACATTGTTGATTTTGCAATGAGCTGGCTATTTACAACCTATGAAGAGTTTGTTTGACATTACTATTTCTCATATGAATCATTGTTTATGTTGCTATGTACCTGTAATGAACCCTAGAGGTTATGGTGTATGTCTAGGATGTTTTTAGGCTGACTTGAACTGAAAATAATTTAGTTTATGCAGAGACTTTATTGTTGGTTGCTCACAAACTATTGTCTATCATAAGTTTTGGGAAGATACCAACATTAATTGTTTGTTGTGTTGAGATGTTTGCAATCACACCTACTTCAATCTCTTTTTAAGGAGTAGTTGTTGGAGGTAAAGGCGCCTCCGCTTAGCCGCCCGTGTATTACTACACTGACAATCACCACCACTGCACACTGCAGGTGGCAGGCGCCCATCACCATCACTTTATTCTTTATTCTTTTAGTGACAGTTTGAATAAAGGAAGGCCCGATCACACATTGTGACTGTTGGAGTTCCCATTTCTTGTCTCTCTCTTTCTTGCTCTTGCTCTCCTGCCATAGCTCTCGAGTGCAAGATTCGATCCTTCTCATCTTTCAAGTGGTATCAGAGCTTGGCTTCTCGACTCTTGAGCTTGGCTCGTGGCATTCTCAGCTTCTCATCGACTCCCCATACGCATTGGGTCTCCTTCCCGGCAGCCGTATCCGACTCCTTCGAGCTCCTGTCACTCCCCGACTTCCCGAGCACCTTCCCGGTCACTTTGGGCATCCTCAAGGAATTCACACAGAGGTATTGCTTCACTCTTTACAGGGTTTACCTCAGTTTTCATGTCTCTTGAAACAGGGGTAGCCATAGCCCAAAACCCTTGAAGCTTCTTTGCTTCATATCTTGGCATAGACCTCTTGTGACTACTTGAGCCTTCTTGTGTGCCTTCCACAGGCCCTCCTTGAGCTCTCTTTGGCCTCAATCTACAAAACTTTGATCAACACGAAGCCCTTTTAACATCAACAAATTTGTGCGATATTTGACTTGTTTTGGATTGCACACACACTCCAACAATCTACCACTTCTTGGGTAGCCATTGGCACTTGGAAAGGCTCCATTTTGGGCATATGAACATGCTTTGATGCTCGGTTTTGATGGTTGATGTGTTGACATAGCATTTGGACTGATTTAACACTATTTTGGGATTTTCATAACAGTCCACAGGTAGTTTATGACAGTGTTACACTGACATTTGATGCTACAGCTTGTTTGGCATTGTCATTTGATGCCCGGTTGGTCCCGTTTGATGCCCGGATGTTAGGGGAATGTATGCCTATTTTTTGGCAACCATTTGGAGCTGATTTTGGTGCTGAAATTCTCAGTTTTGAACAGTAATCACTGATGTACACAGTTGGGCTGAAGTCATTTTACTCATGTATGCTTATGCCTATGCTTTTCGGGCTATGTCTCGGGCATATATGGTGATGTATTGACACTTGGGGCTCGAATAGAGCTTGGTTTTGATTCGGGATCATTGGTTGAGCTTGAGCTCACTTTGCAAAGCATTTGGATGCTCCGTCTTGGATGTACTTATGGCATGTATGTTGTTTATGCCTGACCGGTCTTGACATGCTTAGCCTATGCCATTACTACATGCTAGTTACATTGTTTGGAGCCTATTGCTACTGGAGCTCGGTCTTGGCTTGACCTTGGATTCTCGGAGCTTACTTGAGCTATTTATTGGCTTTCCAGAGTTGTATCTTGGGATGTACTTGATGTCTTACATGCTTATGGATGCTACATACGGATGCTCTACCGCCTACATGTCTGGGATGTACCATTGATGCTTGATCTTGGACACTTGTCGCTGGTGCTTGTACATGCTTTGTTCGAGCTTTGTTGCTTGATATTTACGGATTTTGTGCCAGTGGGAGCGTCTTTGGATGCTTGACAGCCATTGAGCAGGCGGTCTATGCTCTTTGAGCTTTTGAGACTATTTGGGATCTTTTGCCCTTCAGGATGATGCATGGTTCATATGTCTTGGTTTCTCTGATGCTTATGAGCTGACTCTTTGCTTTGGGTCCCTCTCTTTGTGAGCTGACACCTACTTGTGTCAAGTCTTGGTAGTGGCAGGAACACTTTGCCCCGTTGACTGGGGGATTTGCCTACTCATCATTGGTAGATGTTTGTATGACATGTTTGGGTATTAGATTCATGCTTATCGACTGTCATATGCCTATGTTATGCCCGCATGATGCCGGCTTTGGTCTTGGCAGTATCTGATTGACCTGGGATCCAATTTTGACACTGCTAGCTCTCATTTTTTAGAAATCTGTAATTTAATATAGCAAGCATATATGTATGGATTGACATGGATTTTTTCATGCTGAAATATTCTGAAATGATGTATTTTCACTAGTACTTAGTGGGCACCAGCTTTGGTTACACTTTTCTCACCATTTTCTCTCGATTTTGGTGATTTTTTAGTCATTTTCTACAGTAAACAGCAAGCAGTTTTGAACTGTCTAGAGTCTTCTAGCCTACATTATGGCGAGTTTGTCCACTAAACATGCTATTTTCTACATCACTAAGCTTGATGGTATGAATTACTCTTATTAGAAGAGCCAGATTTGGTAGGTGTTGGTGCAAAAATCGCAAATCAAACCTTTGAGGTTGAGTGGGCATCCGCCTACAACTATGCCAGATGAGGAATAGCTTGAGCTTGATGAGTTATGGAAGTCCACTATTGTATTATCTCTCATAGAACAGGTTCATTACAATGTCTTTGAGAAAGAACAGAGTGCATGGCAGTTGTGGGATAAAATCAAGAATCTCTATGACAAGAAAAGTCCAGCGAGTCAGATGTATTGGCTGAAGCAGCTTATGGATCTGCGCATGAAGGACAATGTGACTATGTCTACTCACTTGAGCCAGTTCCATGCTATACTCAGGAACTTGACTTTGCAGGACATCATTTTTGCAGAGGATGTCACTCCTCTTTTCTTGCTTGGTACTCTTAATGAGTCATGGGATGTATTCCGCACTACATTATGTGCATCTACTACTACCTTGAAATTATCTGATGTTGAGAGTGCTCTTTTGCAGAAAGAGGTTAACCGTAAGAATTTGGATGCCTCTCGTATGTCGCATGCTATGATAGTTAGAGGCAAGAATGATGGATATGGAAAGCATGGCAGTGGCAGTGGTAGTGGCCATGGACGGGATTCTCAGAAATCTCGGTCCAATGCACATTAGGAGAAGTGCTACCATCCAATTTCCTATAAATCATTGTACTTGCTCTCTTTTCTAATGCAATGGTCATAGTACTTTTGTCCTTCAGTAAAGTCTTTGTCATTGTCAGTCAATACACAAGATTTTGTTTATGAGTCCAAGCTTCCATCTTGGAACCTAATTCACTTGTGTAACAGTCAGTCATGTCAGTGTATTCATGAACTCACTCTTTCTCTTCCAACCTCCATAGCTTCTGCATCTGCCATGCTCTAGATCTTGCGTCTTTTGACATGGTATCAGAGCTTAATTGATCATGGCATTAGCTCAACCCAACTCTTCTCTCTGCTCTTCCAGGTTCTCCTAACCTCAGGTCAACTCATGGTTCCAATTTTCACTCTACCTTCATTGAAGCTTCAATGGTTGCCATAGCTAGACAGGACCCTGCTCACTTGGAGAAGTTGGATCTCTCCATCCAAGCACTATCTTGTCAAGAATCGCGTGGTGGAGGGGATTGCTCAAGATGCTGCGCCGAACACACACAGAATGCACAAGGAGAAGCTCACTCAAGAGACAAGAAGAGAGATGGAGGCCAAAACGTTTTCTTGCTGATTTCTTCTTCTTCTTCCACACTCTTTACAATGTACACAAAGTATAGATAAGATACAACATAAAAGGAAAGTGGCCTACTAAGTCAAACAATGCATAACCGACTACACTAGTCGACTGGCGCTATAACTATGCCAGCTGTAAATAGGTGTAACAACCTGAATATAATAAGTAATGAGTCAATGGCCATGTGAGAGTCATAATGACCATTGACGTGCTAAGTGTAGACGTGTGGACCCATCTAACCAGGCGGTCCATCATCCATGTCCACATGTGTTGAGCTTGCCATCTCAACACTCCCCCTCAAGCTCAACTGTATCTCTGCAACTCCAAGTAAGCTTCGAAACTTTTGAAGCTTCTCTGTACCCAATGCCTTCGTGAAGATATCAGCTATCTGATCCTGTGTGCTGACATACACCAAGTCAATCTCACCTGCTAGTACCTTCTCTCTCAGAAAGTGGTAGTGTACCTCAATATGTTTTGTCCTGGCATGGAACACAGGGTTCCTAGCCAACTGTATACTGCTCATGTTGTCACAATAAATGACAACTGGACCTTCCACCTGCACATCCAAATCAGCCAGTAACTTTTGCAGCCATACTACCTCACATGCTGCAACAGCAGTACCTCTATACTCAGCCTCTGTACTCGACAAAGCAACTGTAGATTGCTTTTTGCTGCTCCAAGCAACTGCTGCACTACCAAGAGAGAACATGTATCCGCTGGTAGATCGTCTATCAGATATACTACCAGCCCAATCTGCATCTGTGTATCCAAACACCTGTACGTTTGTACCTGCCTCATAGAAAAGCCCATAATGTAATGTGGACTTCACATATCTCAATATGCGTCTCACTGCATCCAAATGTGGCTTTCTAGGTACTTGCATAAACTGACTCACAAGACCAACAGCATAGCTCAAGTCTGGCCTTGTAATGGTCATGTAGATCAAACTCCCCACTATCCTCCTGAACATAGTAGGGTCTTCTATCTCATCCCCAACATCAGCACTCAGCTTTACATTCTGCTCCAACGGGACTGAAAGTGGTTTGCATGCAGTCATACCATACTTGGACAACATATCCAAGCCATACTGTCTTTGGAACAGCCATATGCCATCATCACATCTGATCACCTCAATGCCAAGGAAGTACCTTAGCTCACCTAAATCCTTCATCTCAAACTTCATCTTCAAATAGCCCTTGACTTCAGCAATCCCACTATCACTATCACCTGTAATAATCAAGTCATCCACATAGATGACTATGATGACCAAACCTGCATCTCCCTTTCTCACATAAAGTGAGTGATCAGCATCAGAAACATAAAAGCCAATATTGACAAGATACTCTCTGATCTTGTCAGACCATGCTCTTGGTGCTTGCTTGAGCCCATAGAGTGCCTTCTTCAACCTGCACACATACGTGGGATGCTCTAAATCTTCATAACCTGCTGGCTGATCCATATACACTTCTTCCTGCAAATCACCATGCAAGAAGGCATTCTTTACATCCATTTGCTGCAACCTCCAACCTTTGGCTGCTGCCAAAGCAATCACACATCTGACAGTTGCCATCCTAGCAACTGGACTGAAGGTTTCATCATAATCTATGCCATATGTTTGGGCATAGCCTTTTGCAACCAGCCTAGCTTTGTACCTGCTAATAGAACCATCTGCATTGTGCTTAATCTTATAAACCCACTTACATCCAATAGCTTTCTTTGCCTTTGGCAATGATACTAAATCCCAAGTCTTATTGGCCTCTAATGCAGCCATCTCCTCATCCATTGCTGCATCCCAATGAGCATGACCAACAGCCTCCTCAAAACATGTGGGCTCAACATCCTCAACTAGTTTCACCATATAAGCATAATGGTGAGCTACATAACCCTCAAAACCAAATCTTTTAACAGGGTATCTCACCCTGCTAGACCTGCGTACCACTGGATCACTCAATGGAGTCTTTGCATTAACACGTGCTCTCTGCACACCTGGAGTCCTCACTGAAGGAATGCCAAGCTCATCATCCAAGCTCTCTGAGCCACTGGAGTCTCCATCAAGAACTGCATCAATGCCTTCTGACACTTTATTCTTTCCTTTGTCTTTACCTGTAGTGCTACTAGATGCACTCGAAGATGTAGAGGTACTCCTTAGTCTCCTAGACCAAGGACTACCAGATGATGTCTCTGGTCCACTAAGAGTCCGTGATTCTTGCCTTTCAGCCTGCACATGAGTGTCATGATCATCATCAACATCCAATGCATCACCACTAGATGCATACCAACTGCTCATTTCATCAAAGATGACATCCCTGCTCACTCTGAACTTACATGTGACAGGGTTGTAACAGCGATACCCTTTTTGCTCTAAAGAGTATCCAATAAAGATACACTTTTCAGCCTTTGGATCCAGTTTCTTCCGCAACTCATCTGGCACATGAACATACGCAATGCAGCCAAATACTTTCAAGTGTGAAACATCAGGCTTCTTACCTGTAAAACATTCTTCGGGGGTCATACCATGAACTGCAGCTGTGGGAGTTCTGTTCATAATATAAAGAGCAGTATGAACAGCCTCAGACCAAAAATGCTTAGGCATATTCTTTTCAGCCATCAAGGCACGTGCAACTTCTGCAATATGCCTGTTTTTCCTTTCTGCAACCCCATTTTGCTGTGGGGTATACCTGCATGTGAACTGTCTCTTTATCCCATGAGACCTCAGAAAATCACTGAACTCATTTGAGAGGTACTCTCCCCCTCCATCTGACCTCAGGCACTTTACTTTCAAGCCTGTTTCTCTTTCAACTGCAGCCTTGAAAGTTCTAAAGTGCTCAAAAGCTTCACTCTTTTCCTTCATAAAATATACCCACAGCTTTCTAGAACAATCATCAATGAATGTGACAAAGTATGAACTGCCTCCAAGAGATACATTTTGTGTAGGCCCCCAAATGTCTGTATGCACAACATCAAGGATATTTCTGCTTACATCTCTGTCATGTGAAAAGGGTTGTCTTGCCTGCTTACCAAACTGACATGCTTC
The DNA here is from genome assembly GCF_053477565.2 of Lygodium microphyllum. Classification (NCBI taxonomy): domain Eukaryota; kingdom Viridiplantae; phylum Streptophyta; class Polypodiopsida; order Schizaeales; family Lygodiaceae; genus Lygodium; species Lygodium microphyllum. Next base: position 7,368,872 of record NC_141146.1, on the reverse strand, counting down.
ACATACCTTCTGAAATTCTGCAACTTTAAATGTAGGCAAACCTGTAACCAACCCTTTGGACTGCATTAATTTCACCCTTTGTACATTTGCATGTCCAATGCGTTTGTGCCAAATTTCAATGTCTGCAACAACACCTTTTCCTTTGGCATACATAGCCGCATTCATAGTAGGAATTCCAGCATCTAGAGTGAACATACGTCCAACTCTACTTCCCTTTGCTACCAACCTGCACTTGTCATTGAAGTCTTCTACAAAGCAGCCCTTTGCATTAAATCTGACTTGCAGCCCTTGCTCTACCATTTGACCGACTGACACCAAGTTCTTTGTAATAGATGGTACATGTAATACATCTGAAAGACTCTTTGTCTTACCATCATGCAAGGACAAGGGAACTTTTCCAATGTGTGAAATTGGGTGGCATGAGTCATCACCCGTCTGCACATAACCTGCATTCTGCAAATCCTGCATCTCTCCAAACCATTCTGCATGGCTGGTCATATGATTGGATGCACCTGAATCAACATACCAAACATCTTCATGTGTTCCCTTTCCTGTAACAGCATTCAGCATATGCTGCATAACGAACAAACGTTCATTTTTGTCTTCATTCTGTCGTGAAGACGATGCATAGTTTCCTTGCTGCAACTTACGACTACGGATATCATCTCTCTTAGCATAACATTGGGCTGCAATATGACCTGTTTTGCCACAGTAGTGGCACACAATACCAGAGTTGTTAGAACCTCTGTTCTGCCATCCACCTCTTCCTCTAAAGCTCCCCCTGCCTCTAAAGTTACCACGACCTCCTAAAACCTGCATATCGCCAAATTGCTGCTTCAATCTGTTTTGCTGGTTGTCACTACCACGTCCTGTACCATGGCCTCTTGAAGAGAACCTGCCACGTCCCCTTCCAGAACTGGAGTAGAAAGCTTGGACCTGTTCACCACTTCTTTCAGATGTCTCACTCTGCATGTTGATCTCTTCAGTGATCATAAGGGAGACCAACTCATCGAAATCTGGAAATGGCTTTCTGACATATACAGAAGTTACAAAAGACTTCCAAGCCTTTTCATTGTTAAGTCCACCCAAGGTAGACGACACCAAATCATCATCATCGGGCATTGCATCAATCGCTGCCAATGCATCTGCAATGCTTCTTACCTTCAGTGCATACTCATTGATAGACATCTTCCCTTTCTTCAATGTATTTAACTCTTGCTTGAGTTGAATCTTTCGTGCCTTTGTATTTACAGAAAACATACTTTCAAGTATGGTCCAAGCTGCATATGCATTCTCTGCATTTCTAATGTGTCCCAGCATGTTATTGTCAATTACTGCAGACAACCAATACATGACCTTCTTGTCTTTTGCATTCCATTCCTTTCGTGCCTTTGTCTCTTCTACAGTTGGAGGATCACTCACCTCCGGCTCCTTTTCTTCACCTGAAACGAACTCGTAGAGGCCTTTTCCAATAAGGAAGTTCGTGACACGAAACTTCCATGATGGGTAGTTGTTCTTGTCGAGCTTCTCAATGATGGGGCTTCCACTGTTCTCTGCCATTATCACAAAACTAATACCAAACAGCAAGCAAATCTTCTGCAACCCTTGACCTGTAGTGCACAGCAATACACCAGACAGCCTTTTTTACTGTCTGCTCAACAATACATGCAATCTGCAACCAGTTTGCAGATAAATGTTGTGTTTACTCACTGATAAACACCTTTGAACTTACAGATCTGAAATCTGTGACCTGCGCACCCACGTTCGGTCAATACAGTCGAAGTCACAGTGTACCCCGAAACTGCTGTCCGCAACCTTGTGGCTCTAATACGGGCCCTGAAACGGCCTCAAATGCCCAAAATCTTCGCGCACACCAAATCTCACTGCAATCTGAGATTTTTGCTATGCCCTGCTTCCGGTGCCTCCACAGGCACTATCCAAGAGAAGGAGTGGAAGAATGGGAGAGATTCTTACCCGTAGCTTGCTTGCTCGAACCTTGCTTCTTCTCCTTCACTTCAACCTTCGAAATCAGCCTCTCTCAATGGCGCGGCTCTGATACCATGTCAAGAATCGCGTGGTGGAGGGGATTGCTCAAGATGCTGCGCCGAACACACACAGAATGCACAAGGAGAAGCTCACTCAAGAGACAAGAAGAGAGATGGAGGCCAAAACGTTTTCTTGCTGATTTCTTCTTCTTCTTCCACACTCTTTACAATGTACACAAAGTATAGATAAGATACAACATAAAAGGAAAGTGGCCTACTAAGTCAAACAATGCATAACCGACTACACTAGTCGACTGGCGCTATAACTATGCCAGCTGTAAATAGGTGTAACAACCTGAATATAATAAGTAATGAGTCAATGGCCATGTGAGAGTCATAATGACCATTGACGTGCTAAGTGTAGACGTGTGGACCCATCTAACCAGGCGGTCCATCATCCATGTCCACATGTGTTGAGCTTGCCATCTCAACATATCTCCTCTTTCTTTATTCTAGAGGACCATTCCCTAGTTCAAGTTTCTCCTCCCTGGGCCATCAAAGCTCAACATTGCTCGTCGCAGAGCCTGGCATTGTGTCTACAATGATTCACTACCCAGAATGCACCTTTTGTCATTCGTACCACTGATGCTACGCCTACAGTCCACGATGTTGACAACCACCATAGGGCATTGATAGCCCATCAATTTAGCTTCATTTCATATAAATTTTTTTAAAAATGATCAAGTATAGCTCCTGTAATATCAGAAAAACCATGCCGCCCATAGAAACCCTAACTGTGACTCCATAGCCATTTTCACCTAAGCTCAAAAATCTTATCATTTTCTCTCTCATGTTGCCTAGAGCAACCCATTTCCACTCTAATCTACTATCCTAGCATCAAATCAAGGAGGGGAAGGACTTGGAAAGATCGAAGAAGGATTGATGACCCCGAACCAAGAAGATTCAAGTTCGACATCAACTCAGACATAGTCTTTACATAGTGTGTTTTCACACTATCATTACCTGTGTCTCTTGACACACTATAATCTGATCTTCCACTGATAAAATCTGAGAATTTTGGATTTTATTTTCTATTGTTCCTACAAACAACATGGGAAAAGAATCTCCAACAGCTTGTTTCAAAGGAGATGGGTTTCACACTTGGCAAACCCACATTAAAGTCATCTTGATGAAGACAGGCCTATGGGCCATTACCACTGGAAAAGAGAAGAAGCCTCATGATGCAGACCTTGCAGTCACTTGGCAAAAGAATGATGATAAGGCTCATGCCATTATCAAACTGGAGCTAGACGACAGCCATATCCACCATGTGGATAATTGTGATACTTCACAGGATACATGGAAGAGACTTAACACTTTGTTTGGTGCATAGTCTAAGTCATCAAAGCATGGTCTCTTGATTGAAATTTTTAGGCTTGAAATTAAGTCCAGCACATCACTTGCCACACATCTAAATTACATGGAAGGACTTCTAACGTAGCTTGCAAGAATCAACATTAAAATGGAAGAAGATGTCTGCATTGGTGTTCTACTTAAAAGTTTGCCTCCTGAATATAATAATGTATCAACAACTCTAATCAATATGCTGAACCCTGAGCTTCTTGATATCCAGGCATCACTGTTAGAGGAGTAAAAGAAGCTAAAAATTAAGGAAGTACCAAGCACCTCTAGAGATGAACAAGCATTATATGTTGGCAATAGGTACAAAGGCAAGAATGATCACCTTTTCTATAACTTTTGCAAAAGGATCGGACACATCGAGAAGCTTTTCCATGCCAAAAAGAGGTCCCAAAAGGCCTATCTAGTTGATGTTAAAGAAGAAGAAGAATATGGAGCAAAAGAAGAAGAAGACCACCAAGAGAAGGACAAACCTCATCAGTCCTTCTATTCTGATAGACTTTTTTAGACTTGTATTTCCTAGCCCTAATGCTTCAGACATAAACTTATAAACTCCTCATGCATCCTTGTAATACAGCCTCTGTACACTTTATGAGGCCCCTGTTACAACTTCTGGATGTCCACCATGTTTGTGGTACCCACACTTAGCCTTTTTTGTGATAACCTCTAGTGTTTTTCCATGTTTATGGTGTGCCCACACTTTGCAAGAGTTGCTCTCACTAAAGCCTCTACACACTTTGTACTTCTGGTTGTGATTGAGGAGGGGTGTTGAGATTTCTACAATTACACCTACTTGGCCTCTTTGTATGGAGTAGTGTGGGCTCAGTACTAGAATCCCATATGCACAGTAGGAGAAGAGCTACCATCTAATTTCCTATAAAGCATTGTACTTGATCTCTTTTCTGATGAAATGTCATAGTATTTTTGTCCTTTAGTAAAATCTCTGTGTCATTGTTAGTCAATACGCAAGATTGTGTTTATGAGTCCAAGCTTCCATCTTGGAACCTAATTCATGTGTGTAACAGTCAATCATGTCAGTGTCTTCATGAACTCACTTTTTCTCTTCCAACCTCCATAGCTTCCTCATCTGCCATATTCTAGATCCCGCATCTTTTGACATCCATGGTACTAGATGTGGTACTAGTAAAACAACACCCTTATGCAATGAATCCTAAACATACTAATGCAGTCATCGAAGAGATCAACAAACTCCTAAATATCAGATTCATCTATAAATTAAGCACATAGATTGAGTTTTTTCCATTGTCATTATGCAAAAGAAAAATAGAAAGATTAGAGAGCGTGTGAAAATCAATATAGCAACAAAAAGAGATAATTATGTATTGCTCTACATTGAGAAGATGTTGGAAAGAGTCACAAGAAAGGAAGCCTACAGCTTCCTTGATCGATTTTCAAGTTATAACTAAGTGCGAATTCATCCAAACAATAGGCAAAAAATAACCTTTGCAATTCGATGGGCATATTTACATACATAGTAATTCCCTTTGACCTAAGCAACACTCTTGTCACTTTTCAATGACTAATATGCATGATCTTTGTAAGGACATGCTTTGCAAATGGTTAAAAGTACTCATGGACAACCTCTATGTGTATACCAACTAGGTTGAATATCTAAAAAATCTTTGAGTAGTCTTTGAATAATGTAGGTAGTATGGTCTCTCTTTAAACCCCTTAAAGTGCCAATTCTAGGTAAAACATGGATTCATCCTAGGGCATGGAGTATCAAAGAATAGCATTGTAACTAACTTTCTGAAAGCCAAATTCATTCTCAAATTTCCACCACTGAGTTTAATGCTTCCTTGGTGACAGGGGATATTATTGATAGTCCATACTAAACTTCATACTAATTGCTCAAGATATATACAAGCTATTAACCATTTTCAAGTGGTGCAAAGAATGCCAACATGCTGTTAACACCCCAGTTCAAGATAGAGAAAAAGGAAGCAAAAGAAAATTCAAGAAAATTTAAAATACAAAGCAAAGCAAAAAAAGACAGCCTGCCAGAAGGATAAGAGGAGAAAATGCCAAAAGTGCAAGGGCAACCTTAAAAGTTGAGGCAAAGGTAAATGCCATTTTAAAATGTAAAGGCGCCCCCAATTTTTTGTAAAAGAGTGTGAGGATCCTTGTTGTACATGTTGTAAACAGTAGACAGACATAGGTGAGGGCACAATGTAAATAGAAGGGAATAGGCAAAGAGGACCTTGGCAAGATGGTGGGTCATGCAAAAAAGGGGATAGGTACCCCAAGGGATAAGGACATGTATAAAAGCCAAAAAGTGAATAGAGAAGCTCATTCTTGGTGTGTGGCAAAAGTGGCTCTTCTCTTCTTCTTCTTCTTCTCTTCTCTTCTTCTTCTTGCTTGCTTGTGATTGTGCTTGTCGAGAGAGGGAGTATGAGAGTGTGAGGGAGTGAGTGTGTGAGGGTGAGGTGGTGGATAATCTTTCCATCTTCTCCCCTCTTCTTGACCAATGGATTCAAGCCTTGAATGCTTGTGCACTCCGAATGTCGAGCATTGGAGGGTTTTCCCCAAACCGGTGCTTGAGGTAGATAGGTAGGAAGAAATGGCCTTTGATATTTGTTGCAAGTACGTGTTTTGGATTTTTGAAGTTTGGATAAGTTGGTTTGATTAGCATGAGCATTTGCTTGTGATTTGTAGGCATTTGTAGGCATTTAGGTAGGAAAAATAGGGGAAGAGAAAGAAAACCATAGTAGGTTTTTGTGTAACAATAGGCCTAGATCCAAGGAAAATGGGGTTGAAATCTAGGGAAGAAGAGGAAAAGGCATCCAAGGAGTGTTGGAGAGGGGATGTAAAACCTTGAGGAAGGGGGAAGAGAGCTCATTTTCAATTTCAGGGTTTTGAGAGAGAGCAAGAAAGAGTTGGAGCTCCAGGGCAAAGACAAGATTGAGCACACTGATTCGAAGGTTTTTGACTACTCAGGTACACAAAAACCTTATTTAGCACTTAATCATTGATTTTGGAAGTCCTCAAGGCTTAACATCAGCTATAGGGAACAAAAAATTGAAAATTTGCCTTGCAAGTTATTTTCACCACTGGAGTCAGATGCATGTCGCGGAATTCGATTCCTAGAATCGGACCACTCGGACTCAAACAATCCGATTTGGGCTGCTCGAACACCTACAATTCCTTGTATGATCGGATATCACTAGCCAATTCGAGTCAGATAGACTCAGAATCGGAAAACCAGACTTAAACAATTAGATTCAGACCATCCGATTTGGACAATCAACTCGAACACGAGACTCAAACTTGGACAGTCTAATTTGCTTACTTGAATAGACCCAGAATCAGACAGGAACTCGGGACAGGAACCCGATTCTAAGAATTAAACATCTAATAATCGAACACACTAGTCGAAACTTGGAAATTGATCAATCTAGCACATCCTAGGCCAACAACTCGAAGTAAGGCAACACCACAATAGTAGGCATCCAAACACATCGGAGATCCTACCAACATGCCATTGTTCCATCGTCCCTAACAACTCCAGTGTGCCTCCCACTGACCGGTGGCATGCACCGCCAGTTCCCCGCCATACCCCTGCCTTCTGTGATGCGTGTCCCTCCCATCTCCCCCCAGCGTGACTCCCCCCCCCCCCATCTCCCCCTAGTGTGCAGCGTGACCCCCCTCCATCTCCCCCCAGTGTGACTCCTCCCCCCAATGCGCTCCCCAATGCGCTCCCCCATTAGTCCCTGCCTGACACCATGCTTTCTACTCCTTTCCCCCCTGCACGCATCACCTCCCTTGCTGCAAACATGCCACCACTGCCCCCACTTGAAAACCTCCCCCCCACCCACCTCCTAAACCCACAATGTGTCCTCCTGCCTAAGAACCTAGTTCCCAACCCCTTCGCACTCCCCCCCACCTCCATCGCCTTCCCCCTGCCTTTTCCCGTATTGTGGCCCATGGCATTGCCCATATAGGCCTAATATAATCTCTCGCCTCACTGCAAGCTAGACTACAACAGTGTCCAACACCTCCCCCACCATGTAAACAAGTATTTCCCACCCCCGCTCCTCCTCGCCATCGGCCCTCCTCCCCTCCAGTTGCTCCCTTCCTCTGTAGCAACATACCCCCCCTCCTCTGATAGCGCAGCAGCGTGAGTGCTAGGTCCTTAATTGGGACGTGTAATGGAAACCTCTGGTCAGCACCTGCACATTCTACGAGTGCCCCCAGTCACACCTTGCACATCATCCTCTCTGAGGAACAGCTCTTGGTTGTACGAGCCACAGAGTTGGAGCTTAAAGAAAGTCATTGGACATTCCCCATCGAGAGAGCAGTTGTGGGATTGGCTCCACTCCACGCTGTGCATTGGCATATTGCAGATCTTGGAGGCAGTGCTCATGGGCCAAGGGATCTTCATGGTTCGACTCAACTCTGCAGATGTAGCCCGTGAGTTGGTGGAGAGCTCACCCTATGCCTCCACGAAGGGGGTCATTTACATGGTTCCATGGTATAGCGGCTTCACAGTGGAGTCATTTGGGCTCCACAACAGTTTTCTTAGATACCTAGTCACCCTACTTTTTCCCGGACTGGCGGTAGAATACTGCCACTTAGTGGAGGACTTTGGAGGCTTTTTGGCACAATTCTCCTTGCTTCCTTCACAGATGCATTGACAACTGCAGGAGTCCCAAAGGTATGTGGCAGTGAAAGACACAAAAAACATATCAAAGTTCTTGGAGATTGAGGCTGGAGATCACTCCTTTAGGCAGCATGTCATTGTGACTGGGAAACCAAGGTAGTACCTGCATTGCCATGACTTTGGACATTAGGCAGTAGATTCTATGCATTTCGGGGCCAAGGCAGCTCTAGTGACGGGCCCACAGGTGGACACCGATGGCTTCACATGGGTCTAGAGATGACATAGAGGGAGACGGCAGGGGGGGCACAACTAATGCCTCAGTCGTAGCCTCGACAGTAGGGCATAGGAGGGCAAGTGATGCCCCCTCAATAGAGCACTGCGCAGCCCCCCCTTGCTCGTCCCATGCGGCAGGACTGCAGTCCCCCACAGCCACCACACGTGCCATAGACTACCGCACCTGAGATCCCATAGCCCCCACACCCACCCTCCCCCACCTCCTAGGATCCCCCCACTGACCCTGGTCCACAACCCCCCCTTCCAGGGCCACTAGCCCCCCCACACCCACCACACACTTTCCAACCATCCCACCATCCCTCAGCCCTCTTCCCCCCTGCCATCTCCCCTGTCGAGCACCCCCTTGATCCGCACCTGTTTCAGGTGATTCCCCCCAAACCCACTCCCCTCCTCCCACAGGAGGTAATGAGCCACACATGCCTACATCCTCTTCACTCCAATAGTCTTTCCCCTCCCACACAGCCACCAGCTCATCTGCCCCTGTCGCTCGTCACACCTTCCCAAGACAGGCATAGCTGTTGCCACAAGAGTTTTTTCGCAATGGCTCATGGTTCTACCTGAGAATTGTAGAGCGTGGAGAATTCCCACTACCTCTAGAGTTGGGGATCTTCGTGGTTCACAAGTCAAGGAGGGGCAAGGTCCATCTACTAGCACCATCGGATGGACCAAACTACTCTTTCTTCTTTCAATCCTCTCACTCAAGGGATTGGATGACAACACAGATAGAGGAGGAGTTGAAGAGTCAGGTGGCGAACCACATCTCCCAAGAAGAACTAGCACTGTTTGCATGGTAGTGGCCTGGTTTCATGATGGACATTAACTAGTGGGCTGGTGCTGAGGTCCCACACTTGAGCATTATCTTTCAAGCCCCTCCATAGTGGAGGGCTCTAAGGGATGTGATCGAGTGGCCCGTAGCATAGGCGGCCCATTTCTACCAATGTACGGAGTCACGACTCTCAGCATGGATAATAGATGCATTGATTGTACCACCTTGAGCATCTATCACCCCTATGGTCTGGTCAAGGGCAACCATGGGGGACTAGAGTTTGCCGTCCAGACCTGCGGCAAAGTACCTGCATGCCCCATAGTTCCTCATCCTCATCAGCTGCCTCTACACCAAACATATGTTAGTTCGATTAGTCGCAGGTTTCCCCATGAGCTTACACCTTGCATCCTGGAATGTGAATAGTCTCCACTACAGTGGGGCACGTGGTTCTAGGAAGTTGATTGTTTGGCAAGAGTTGCAGCCTGCCCTTGCCAGACGGATCGACATTTTACTTCTATGGGAGCACAAGCTCACTCCCTCCCAAGCCTAGCGGGTAGGGAAGGCACTCTCGGGCAACTCGCACACTTATTGGGAGCACGCCATAGGTGCCCATGGCAGGAGTGGAGGTGTATGCACCTCTATTTTGTCCCGAGTCTCACCGCCTGTGTACGAGACCATGGGATGATAGTGGCAGGGAGGGTTCTATGGATGTAACTAGATATTGGGGACCTGTGCCTTGGATTCCTCAACATCTATGCCCCTACGGAGGTTAGGGGACACAGTAGGTTCTAGGTGGAGATCGCGGATGGACTCCCAGACGTGGATTCCTAGATCGTTGGAGGAGACTTCAACAACCTGGAGGCTTTGGAGGACCAGCAGGGCAGAGGCAAAAACTATTAGGGCATGACCGGGGAGGAGCAGGAGGCATGGGATGTATTTTTATTGGTAGTAGGTACACGTGATGCCTGTAGAGACCCTACCTTCCACAGGAGGGAGAGGTCGCTGGACTTCTCTTGGGGATATAGGTGGCTAGATGGAGTCCTCTTGGAGTGGTTGGACATGTTTTATGTGGGAGAGTGGGGAGGCTCTCGTGGAGGCTAGATTGGCACCACATTGTCTGATCATTGCTTGATTCTCCTAACACTAGATCCCCCAACATCTGCCCTAGACACTCGATCTTGTAGGATCCCTGACTCGATCTATAGGAGGAAGGAGGTGATGAGGCAGATAGAGTAGCTCTGGACTAGGGAGTGGGGTAGGAGGGATCGGATCATAGAGGAGGTTGCAGAGGTCCTAGCCGGGTCGAGCAGAATCTACCAAGAGGCAGCCATACAGGCCAAGCAGTAGAACTGGGAGGAGGAGAGAGCGCTCCGGCGAGACCTTGCAACCACACAAAGATTACTACAGGAGGCACCAAGGGATCCCACCCTCCACATACAAGAGGTGCGAGCATGAGAAGCCATTGCTGGCCTAGAGGACATACACTCTGAGTTCTCTTTCTACACCTCAGTAGCTTTTTGGGCGCGAAAGGGGGACAGGATGTGCAGGGATTTTTTCCAGGTGCACCAGCCTCGCACCTCAGGAGAGCAGATACACAGCCTTTGAGATCAGTATCGGAGGACTCATTCTATCCCATATGAGGTGATGGAGATTGCCACTGATTACTACAGATGCCCTTTCCAACACAAGAAGACAGCCTCAACTAGAGGACAATGATGTAGGCAGTAGGTCTGGGATCACATCCCGTGTGGGAGCTTTCACAAAATGTGGGAGCTTTCACTCAACCGCCAAGACCCACAGACCGATTATTGATTCAAGCATTCCAAGCCAAGCACTAATGGCTACCTCTCACATAGCCGATGCGCAATGCATACCTTACGGGTGTAGTGAGCTTACCTTGATGCCGTTCGAGTTCCCTCCTCTCCCGCGCACTCCGGTAGCTCCACGATCCAAGTGCAAGCTTCAAATCCTCAAGCTCCACGCTCCAAGCTCCATTGCCATGAGCAAGAGAAGAGAAGAGAAGAGAAGAGAAGAAGAGAGGAGATGATGGAGAGCTTCTCCTCCTCGGTCCCTCACCCTCACACACTCACTCCCTCACACTCTCACACTCCCTCTCTCAAGCACAAGCTCAAGCAAGCAAGAAGAAGAAGAAGAAGAAGAAGAAGAAGAGGAGAGCTACTTTTGGCCACACACAAGAATGAGCTTCTCATTCACTTTTCAACTTTATATACAAAACCCTAAATCCCTTTTGGGCGGTCATTCCCTTTTTCCCTTTTTACATGGCCGGCCGTAGCCCATGCCCCTTTTTCCCATTGCCCTTCTATCTTCCTAGCTTCCTTTCCACTTCCCATCTACATTTACAAATTGCACGGGTGAGAGCCCGGTGCTCTTTTACAAGATTTCAGCGTGCGCCTTTTTATTTTAAAACGCGCCTTTCCCCTTTTGCCTTTGCCTTGGAATTTTAAGGTTGCCCTTGCGCTTTTGGCCTTTTCTCATTTTCTTTCTTCAGTCGGGCTACCTTTTTCTGCCTTTGCCCTGCGTCTTTTCCACTTCTTTTTGCTTTCTTCGCGTTGGGGTTAACATTACCCCCTCCTAGACGAGTGCCAGTCCCATGGCACTCACTGTCGTAGGTAGCAGGCTATAGCATGCACTGAAGACGTGGGTGACAAGGACGCCTGTGGTTTCCATGGAGGAGTGTTGGTGGTGGTGTGGCAGAAGGTCCTGGGGCCTGTTGGTGGCCCAGGTGGCTGGTGGAAGGTTGTTGGAGTTGGTGGTAGGGCTATGCTGTGTTGGGGATTGCATTGATGGCCAGCATAAGTGTTGGTGTGTTAGGGATTCTGCACATGATGATTCTTTGCGGGCTTGTCGGATGGTAAGGGACAAACATTCAAAGTTGAGTGTTGATGAAGGGCGAACAACACCTTATACCTGCAATTGGAAAACCTCACATGTGGTCTCTCCTTAAGGGGTAGTGCTAGTCTTCTTATCGTGCACAAGACATCTTTGATTAGTTTGGGAGACAGGTCAAACTCTAAGCAAGCTGAGAGTATTGTCCTGCACTTGAGGACCCAAACTGTGCATATACTTTGGTGCAGATATTATATAAGTGCTCGTGCATACTTAGATATTACGTAGTTAGAAGACCGTGGGCTAGTTTCTCATAACAATGTGTGGATGAAGCAAGGTTGTCCATGTTGAGAAGAAGTACACGTGAAGGTATATGAGACATCCTTTGCATTGTGACTGCACGACAGAGCATAATTGAATACAGGGACACCGCACTTTCAGTAGCTGGAAACTATTAGACTTGCTTGATGAGTACGGTGTACTTTTCATGGCCAATCGTACGGTGTTTATCACCACTGATTGCAATGGTACTAAGGCAGAGTGCAAAAGAAAATTGTGCAAGTGGGTCAGGGTGACAGGTCTAACCCTAGGCGAGACAAGCTCCCCAGGTATGTCCTGCCCTTGATGTGCCCTGAACAATTGTGGGTGATTGTAGGGGGCTAGGGGACTAGGGACAAAGCCGATCGACCAAGGTCACCAGACGTACCTAATTTGAGGACCCCTAGGTGCTGTGCTGTGATCGTGGGTGCTTCTTATTTTTCCATTCATTTCTTTTCCTTTTCTTTTTCTTTTTCTTTGTCTTTTTCTTTCTTCTTCTTTCTCTCTCTTTTTTTTTTTTTTTGCATGAGTACAACCATTACAATATGTTGAGGCTATCAGCCTTTCAATGGGTTGGAAAATGTCAAGCTTCGAAGGCTCCAAAAATGAATAGTACAATGATGATGGTGCCCTAGCCTCGTTGTTAGAGAAGCAGTTGGCGAAAGGGGGAGATACACTTGAGCTATTGCAACCCTCCTTACGGCGCATGCGATGTGGGTACAATTGAGGTAACGGCTGCCGTGAGCCAACTATAGAGCTTGACCCAGAAAGGGGGCATGGCCCAGGAATGTTTTGTGGGCCATGCAATGTGGGCGGTTGGCAAGGGTGCTTTCAGCAACGTGGCTTTGCTGCGGCTCGTTGTGGGGTTGTGGGTGTTGCGGTGATTGGGCATTGAACATTTTCACACAAGGACCTGTATTATCCTGCATTCACTTGTCGCTTCATGAGAGCATATGCATTGTGTATGCCGCAACTATAATAAACCAGTGCAATGCAAGGAGATATCACTTATTTGAATTTTATGGTGTTGACTAGACATTTATCACCTGCGCTTGATTAGCTTTTTTTCTTTTGCTAAAGACATAGCATATATTCATTAAATTCTTTTCTTTCCCGAGCTGCCCTTTCTGCCTTTGAGCGTCTGGGGCCCGAGCAGGAGCTGGGAGTGCATACCACTAGTGCTATGGCCTGTTGCGGGTTTCGAGTCTCGACTTTCTTGATTCGAGGGTTCTTCGGCCTTTGCCCTGGGCAATGTCGCTTAGGGCCCCGCTTCTTGGCATACCTCTTGATGGTGGGCACGTAGCGCTCTGGTGGAGGGGCACGTGCCACATGCTCCCATCTCTTGCGAAGAGCGTCTTTGCATGCCAGATCCCCATGATTTTCCATGTGTTCCGCTGCAAAAGGAAACCTGCAAGACGCAATCCAAGGGTTTAGGTCTTGATACAGGATACAGTTGTTTGCACGGAAGGGATTTCAGTGTGGTTTATAAAGCGCATATGACAAGAAGGGGAGGGGTGAGGCATGCGGTGTTTGTTGTAGGGGAATGGTCCCCATGCTGATGTTCGCGTTACCCCCAGTCATTAGCGGATATTAGTTTATGCTAAGTCGCGTGGACTGGTTGTCGTGGAGTGGGACAGGGTACATCCTCGGGAGGATAGACCAAAAAGGGAAGAAGGTGTATAGGAAGGGACTACACCCTGTCTACACCATCAGAGTTGTTGGTCAAGGCCTCCTATGGTGGCAATATGGGTTGCATGCCCTTCACTTGGAGGTGGGACTGGTCACCCGACTTTTAAAAGTGTGATGTGAGGAGGACCTGAGGAGCTTAGCCTGTCAAACCTGACTCTTCTCCCTGCGCTTAACTATCATTACTTGTGTGTGTTGATATTGTTTATACATGGTGACACAAAAATCAGTGTTTATTTATATACATATCTATGAATCCATGTCACATCATGAGGATAAGAACCAAGTGTAGAACTCGGGGTTGTACCGGAGCGTGGCACACGCATCATAGATATTTTGCCACGTCGAGTAGCATGGAACCTTGACCGAGTCTACTGGCAATATGTAACTCCTCCTCGGTGAGAACCTTATCAATCAAAGGGCCCTGTAGCCTAGTCCCAGCTAAGTCCGTACCCCAAATGTCAGTGAGTACTCGAAGGAAAGTTGGTGCCACATAGGTTGGGTCCCTTTGGGATCGCCATTTGGCCAATCGCTCCTCAGAGACTGTCATGATCTGAGCCCCTAGTTTGGCCATTACAACGCGGCTTTCGCACCAACGCTGCTCAAATTGACTCTGGCCTACTGACAGTCGCTTTAGTAGCTCTATGTCTACAAGATTCGGTCGGCAGAGCACTTCATTGAACGTGATAGTTAAGCGTAGTTCGCCAGCCTCCTCGTTAGGGATGAGTCACATCTGCTCATGCAGGAGCCTATCGTAGTGCCCGTTAAGATGTTCTTGTTCTTCCCATGATAGAGGAAAGGTCAAGTAATCTCCAAGCTGCTCCTTGGGGATTGTGCCCATGTCCGCAAGGATGTAGACACATGCGACCACTTTGAGCTTAGCCTCCAACTCAGTTAAGCATTCTGCGACACTTCTATGTTCAACGAGGGCTTGCTCGGTTGCTATCTCATGCAAAGTTCTAAGAGTTTCCTTAGGCTTTAGCATGGCTGGGGGCTCAGGCCTAGATGAGCAAGATTGGTCCACGCTAGGTTTTCTTATGCTCTTGGGGTTCTCACGTTTCTCCTGAGGTTTTGCTGTTATTTCGTCATGGGTCTTCTCGGATGTGATTGGTATAGATTTGTCGCCCTGTTGTGACAGCGTTGTATCCACTCTTGATTGATCAATGTGAGTTCTATTGCCAGTGGATAGAGTGTTGCAAGCAACTGTTGATGGCAACCGTTGCTTTGGTTTCTCTGAACACACGGATGTGTCTGGGGTTTCACCGCTATTAGGAGAGGCATTAGTGGGTTCATTGGTGGATGGACTCGATGCTTTATTCATCAGCTCTCCAGCACCCTTCGTCTCAATGTTCTTTGGGTCCACAACCACCTACATCTGTTGCTGTTTTCTCTGCTTTCTCCTCTTTTTCTTGGTCAATGAAGGTGCCTCTCTCAACAACTCAGGACCTTGAGCTATATCGACCGTTGATGTGCTTGGTCGGGCCTCAGCATTTTCCTTCTCTAGTGCCTCCTTATGGGACATAGCCATGGTTTGCTGAATAGCCTTGCCCGGTTGTGAGGGCACAACTGCCGCCCTTTTCAGGGAGTCTAGCTTTTCAACCAAATCCCTTGCGTTTAACTCCTCCGTCCTAGGCTTTAGGCACTTTGAAAGTGCTGGAGTTGTTGAGGGATTTGGTTGCTATACCTCCTCCATAGGTAAACTGCTAAGGACACGTTCCACAAGGGGCATTGTCACGGCCAAGGGCTGTGACTGCTGTGATCCCTGATTGGAAGTAGTAGCAACTAGTTCAGTGGGCTGGCTACCCTTGGTGGATTGCGGTGTCAAGTCCCTAGGGCGATCAGAAGTGACTATGTCTTTCATTGGCCTTTGAGCACTCATTTGTGTAGATTGAACATGAGCTGATCTAGTCGCATTAGGTGGCTCAGGCATATCATTGGGTCGAGAGCTACAGATGGCACCATGTCCCACCTCTTTGACGATTGGAATCTTAGATGGAGATAGAGATTGGAATTGAGCAGTCGCCCTTGACAACTGCTGTGGTGCTTCCTGTGTCTGTTTGGGAGAAGAGGGCGTAGGAGATCTAGGACTCTTGGGTGGACTTGGCACTCGCTGAATGACTGCTTGAGGTTACTAGATGATTGTGTCATTTGCTTTGTTGAGCGATCAGCCTTGCCTTGAGCAATGTTGTGCCTATGATGCTTGTTGTCCCCTTGGGGAATCAAAGGCTCCTTGGGCGCTAACAATTTTTGTGCTTGCTCAATGGCTACGTATGACATCTGTCTATTTAGCATGCTAGGCTGGGGCTCTTTCCTTCAAACAGTCATGTCTGGTTTCTTGGCTTGAGACCTAGAGTTACTCTTAGATTTCCTCCTGTGCCATGCTTTTGAGGCACTCTGGCCTTCAGCTGATGGAGGCGGTTTAGCAGGGGATTTTGTCACCCAAATCCATCGGTTGCCTGCATAATACCCTTGAGCCTGAAGCAACGCCTTGGATATCCATCGTGGCGTTGTGCTGGCTCTCCATCGACGCCTCCCTCTATAAGGCTTGGGCTTCTTTTGGGGTCTTCTGTGATTTTTGTAAGTCCAAAGCCCGTCCCTTGCATTGTCTCTTGACCTTCTTGTTTCAGGCCTGGCCTCACTCACTGGTTCTCGTTGTTCGACCTGTGCTTGTATCAACTCTTCCAACAAGTCCTTGCCCTCATTTGTAGGCTTGACTGTTATGTCATCACCTTCCTTGCCTTTCCCTTGAGGTTCGATGAGGTCACCCTTGCTAAAGGTGGTGACTATCCTCACACCCGGTAGTGTCAAGTGTATCCTCTGTGCCACATAGTCAGCCTCACATTTGGTTGCCCTTTTGAAGGGTCTTCCTAGGAGGGTTTCTTTCCTACAGCTAGCACTTTTTGGAGGAACATGAAATAGGATAGGCAAGCTTTCTGTTTCAATTGTCGCAAGGATTTTGCACTTCCCCATGAATGCTTGTGGGTGTCCCCCATAAGGGCTAAGAGTTGTACTAGTCGATGTGAGCTCTGGTTGGCCTAGTAGGGTCCATGATTTATAGGTCAAGATGTTAAAACCTGCTCCTTCATCGATAGTATGCTCTCTTTTCGCGGTGAGTTTGACCCTAAGATAAGCAGGTGGTACTATGTCTTCATCTTTCGGGTCCTGGCTTGTAAATTTAAGGCTTCTGACAGATGCCCTTGAGTTCTCGACTGCACGACCAGATGTGGATTCTCCACTGCTGTCTTGGATCGTTAGTGCAGTGCTATTCAAGGTACATCTCTCGTCAAGAGTGCCATGTCTAGTCATCTTCGCATTTGTAGCTTACTGAAGTTGCATTTTGCTCTGACTAGACATGGTTTGAACACAATGTCTTTGTGTTCTAGTGATGTGGCCTTTTTGCCCTTGATGGCTAAATTGGCCCATTGATGTTCTAGGGTCTCTGTTTCTCTCTGTTCGGGTATGGGCTTTTGGATGCTCTTTTGTAAGTGAGAATAGCTTGTGTAGATCCATTACTTCACTAGGGTCCAATTTGGAAGACCTGTCACGGCGCGTGTTTTCTCTCCAACCTACTCGAGGGAGGCGCACGTTACGGTAGACGCCATATGCAATTTGGAGGACCGTTTATAGCCAAATTTTGAACTACGTGCTCTAAATTTTAGCCTGGTTATGGATCTGTGATGTGCCTTCAGCTCTACATAGCCTTTGGAGTCAATCTCAGGGTTTAGATGTATCAGAATTTGTGTTCTAGCCACGTGTCCGATTTTGACAGTTTTTTGTCCGATTCTCAGATGTCCGATTATCAGAATCGGACGTCCGATTTTGGGTTGGTCCGATCATACCAATGGTCTGATTTTGGTCACGACCAATTCTAGGAGTCGGATCAAAAAGTGATCCGATTTTCAAGTGGTCTGATTTTGGGAATCGGATCGGACAGGGTGGTCCGATTCTGAGTTGGTCCGATTCTGGGTGGTCCGGTTCTAAGCTGGTCCGATTCTGGGCTCATCCGAGTGTCCGAGTCGGACGGATTGGTCCAAGCGTCCGATTCTCAAAATCGGACGGGTTGGTCTGAGTGTCACGTGGCACGTCCGATTGGGCTGGTCCGATTCTGGGAATCAGACAGTCCGACTCCAGAACTCGGGAGGTCCGATTGTGGGAATCGGACCACTGCGAGTTGGTCCGAGTGCGTCGGCGGCGGGAGCGATTCCTGCGCGTTTGACCCCTCCTTATTGTCTGGTGCACACGATCACCACGGACTTTCTAGATCTGGTCAGGGCACTTGTTGGAAAACACCAAACTCACCTGGAGCAGCACAATTCACCGATGCCTGGAAATCAAAGCAGCGCTTCCTCGTCCTGTGAACCAGAAGTTCTCTCTCTCTCTCTCTCTCTCACACAAGGCAAACCAAGAAACTGAGGTCTGTCCTAGCCTCCCAGGCCTCTTAAGGTCCTTTCCTAGCACTGCAGAACCTCATAGCTAGTTCCCTGTCCCTGCCTCACCCAGAACTTGAATCTGGTCCCCTGTTTCCATGTTTTA
Source organism: Lygodium microphyllum (assembly GCF_053477565.2). Classification (NCBI taxonomy): domain Eukaryota; kingdom Viridiplantae; phylum Streptophyta; class Polypodiopsida; order Schizaeales; family Lygodiaceae; genus Lygodium; species Lygodium microphyllum. Next base: position 7,350,403 of record NC_141146.1, on the reverse strand, counting down.
GCCTGTTATACAGCAACAGAAAACCCTGCTGTTTGCCTGTTTTTTTTCTTCTTTTTCTTTGTTTTTTCCTATCCTAAATGCATCCAAATCACAAAATAAATACCTATGCTACTGCATTCCACAACATAAATCTCAGAAAGCAACAAACCTACTTGCCAAGGAGATCGAATACCATCTTCAACCCCCTCGCTTCCTACCTATCTACCTCAAGCACGCGTTCGAGGGAAACCCCTTACTTTGATGCTCGATTCGAAGTGCGCAAGCGCTCAAGGCTTGAATCCATTGGTCCCAGAAACGGAACCAAAATGTAGGAGCTTTCACTCAACCGCCAAGACCCACGGACCGATTATTGATTCAAGCGTTCCAAGCCGAGCACTAATGGCTACCTCTCACATAGTCGACGCGCAATGCATACCTTACGGGTGTAGTGAGCTTACCTTGATGTCGTTCAAGTTCCCTCCTCTCCCGCGCACTCCAATAGCTCCACGATCCAAGTGCAAGCTTCAAGCAAGCTCCATCCTCAAGCTCCTCGCTCCACGCTCCAAGCTCCATTGCCGCGAGCAAGACAAGAGAAGAGAAGAGAAGAGAAGAAGAGAGGAGACGATGGAGAGCTTCTCCTCCTCGGTCCCTCACCCCCACACACTCACTCCCTCACACTCTCACACTTCCTCTCTCAAGCACAAGCTCAAGCAAGCAAGAAGAAGAAGAAGAAGAAGAAGAAGAAGAGGAGAGCTACTTTTGGCCACACACAAGAATGAGCTTCTCATTCACTTTTCAACTTTATATACAAAACCCTAAATCCCTTTTGGGCGGTCATTCCCTTTTCCCCTTTTTACATGGCCGGTCGTAGCCCATGTCTCTTTTTCCCATTGTCCTTCTATCTTCCTAGCTTCCTTTCCACCGCCCATCTACATTTACAAATTGCACGGGTGAGAGCCCGGCGCTCTTTTACAAGATTTCAGGGTGCACCTTTTTATTTTAAAATGTGCCTTTCCCCTTTTGCCTTTGCCTTGGACTTTTAAGGTTGCCCTTGCGCTTTTGGCCTTTTCTCCTTTTCTTTCTTTAGTCGGGCTACCTTTTTTCCGCCTTTGCCCTACATCTTTTCCACTTCCTTTTGCTTTTTTCGTGTTGGGGTTAACATCGCGTCACTTGTCATAGAGGAGATGGGATGCTCCCTCCTAGCCCCCTTCACAGAGAAGGAACTAGAGGAGGCTTTCCATACATAGGACAAGCAGAAATGCACAGGAGAGGATAACCTCTCTAAGGCCTTCTTTACTACCTATTGGAAAGTGGTGAAGGACCCCCTACTGATGGCCTTCCAAGAGATTTTCACTTCAGGACAGATGCCAAGGAGTCTTTCGACAGGCCTTATCAGTCTTCTTCCCAAAGGGGGAGACTAATTGGAGATTTCCCAGTGAAGACCGATCACCTTATTATCATTGGCCCATAAGGCACTTGCAAAGTTGATTGGTAGGCGACTACGCCCTGTGCTACAAGACATCATCCATGACACACAGACAGGCTTTGTCCAGGATAGGAGTATCCTAGACAATGTATTCACTTTCTTTGAGGTGAAAAAGTGGGCTCACCACAATGAGCACAGACTGGTCATACTACTCTTGGATTTTGAGAAATATTATGACAAGGTGGATTGGGATTTCCTAGAGGGCACCATGGTGAGGTTGGGTTTCCCCCCCAGGCTTGGAGCAGGGTTCTCATAGGAAGTAGGCGAGGGGAGGAGTTTTGGCTGGAGAGATCGGTCCGGTAGGGATGCCCCTTGGCCCCATACCTATTCCTACTCTTTGCAGAGGTGATGTATCACTTCCTCAAGTCCCGTGTGAGAGGATTACGTGGCATGCATCTTTCCATGAGAGAGGAGACTGAGTTGCTAGACTCAGAGTATGCAGATGATACATCACTCTACATAGAGGACGATGAGTTGATGTTGGAGAGAGCAGGGCTAGCTCTTGAGGTGTTATGTTCCGTAGCGGGAGCGAAAATAAAATGGCAAAAGTCGGTTGGTTTCCTCACAGACCCGGACTCTAGCATGGAGTGGGGCATCCACCTAGGATTTAGATGGGTGAGCAGAGGGCACACCGTCCAATACCTTGGGTTTCAGGTGGGACTCGATATCACTCCCACCCAGCAATTTCTTCTAGTCCTCGATTCTATTTGGAGAAAGTTGACCTACTAGAGCATGGCTCGCCTCTAACTAGCTAGCCAAGCCCTGGTGGTTAACCAGGTCCTCCTAGCATCGACCTGGTACATCACCTCATGTTGATTCTTCTCCTCATCCTACGTAGTGCGGCTTCGCCACCTAGTGCAAAACTTCCTTTGGTCCAGATCAAATGGCTCCATTCTCGGGCCAAGGTAGCGTGGGTGACCACCATACGGCATGGATCAGAGGGAGGGCGTCGGATCATAGACCCAGAGTTTCAGAGTATGGCCCTCTTGGGCAAGGTAGTTCTCTACGGTCTCACACCGAGAGGGCAAACCTGGAAGGTTCTATTGTAGGAGGGTCGACCGAGGCTTGGCAGTGAGTGGAGGCTATCCGTGAGATGGATCATCCCAGATCACCTTTGCTACGCAACTTACTTTGTGTGTGGCAGGGCCTCCATAAGGCCCTAATCCAGAGCCCCCCAGGCTGCCAGGAGGAGATAAACCGTCACTCGGTGATCTAGAACCCCCAGGTCAAAGATCGGGAAGGGGCATAGATTGGCGAGTGCCCCCACATCCACTAGGTTGGTTGGGAGGCTAGCCCAGCTCATACCATCAGGACATGGCGGAGGTGTATAGGATGGAGGACGAGGAGGTGTTGCAGTGAGTATCAGGCTACCAGAGAGGAGTGGAGTTGACGCGAAGGGAGATAGACATAGAAATATCTTTGAAGTGGCTTGCTCCCCTGATACGAGTGCCAATAGAGCCCGAGGAGGTATGGGCTACTAGGTTTTCGCCAGCAGGCATCCCCCTATAGGTAGCAGGTAGAGTGGTGTGGGAGCTTTCACTCAACTACCAAGACCCATGGACCGCTTATTGTTTCAAGCGTTCCAAGTGAGCTCTAATGGCTATCTCTCACCTAGTCGACGCGCCGTCAATCCTACGAGTATAGTGAGCTTACCTTAGTGCCGATATGAGTTGCCTCCTCTCTCACACACACCGGTAGCTCCACTATCCTAGATGCTAGCTCAAGCATCCTCAAGCCTCCTCCACCTCCAAGCTCCATCCTCCATAGCCGTGCGCGCAAGAAGAGAGAAGAGAAAAGAAGAAGAGAAGGGGAGATGGTGAAGAGCTTCACCCTCTTGATCCCTCACTCTCACACACTCACTCCCTCACACTCTCACACTCCCTCTCTCAAGAGCACACACAAGCAAGAAGATGAGAAGGAGAGAAAAAGAAGAAGACTCTTGTTGCCACACACCAAAGAATGATCTCTTATTCACTTTTTGAACTTTATATATACAAACCCTAAAATCCCACGGGCACCCATCCCTTTTTTACATGATCGGCCATTGTGGCAAGGTCATTTTTCCATTTCCCTCTTCTAGCCTTGTGCCTCTAGCCTACACCCATCTAATATTTTACAATTGGTGCAGGAGGGAGCCTGGAGCTCTTTTACAAGAGTTTTTCGAGTTTTTTGAGGTGCCTTTTCATTTAAGGTTGCGCTTTTTTTCCCGGTTCATCTTTAGAGGCCGCCTATGTGTCTTTGCTCTTTTTTCATCTTCCTTTTGCTTTTTCCTCTATTTTTCCACCATCTCGACTTGGAGTTAACATTACCCCATCCTAGACGGGTGCTAGTCCCATGGCACTTTGGCGTTGGTGTAAGGGTGAGGGCCACTCAGATGCTTGTGGAAGCTCAAGAATGATGTTCGTCGGAGCAGCTCACTGGATGTCATGGGTGGATGAGGGCCTCCGAAGTTGGTGGTTTAGCACTGTTGCTGTGCTTGAAGAAGAAGGTGCGGTGCTTTACCTAAGGGGAGTTCTTTCCTTAGCATGTTGGTGCATCGTACTCGTGCGAGTGGAATGGGGAGGTGGGTCTAACCGCAATCGAGCCCGGGTGATGTCCCACACTTGAGGACCCCATGTGTGCCAAGGGGGTGCGGTGCCAGTGGCTTAGGGTGACAGGTCTAACCATAGGTGAGTGTTACCTCCCTAGGTGTGTCCTCCCCTTGATGTGCCTAAGCGTGACGTGGGGGAGCAAAAATGGCTAGGGGGTTAGGAGCGGAGTCAGTCGACCGAAGCCATTGGACACGCCTAACTTAAGGACCCCTAGGTGTAGTGATTTTTTTTTTTGATACATTTAGGGGTAGTATTACATTAGGACTATGCCAGCCAAGTTTAATTCTCATAATCGGAATGAGGGGGAAGGGAGGGCAGATGGATTTGCATAAAAATTGGTGGCTTTGCACGTACCCGTTCAGGTTCATGTGGACGTGGAGAGAGGTGGTGGATAGGAAGGGGTGATTACACCTAGTGAATTGGCTGTTGCTCATATCCTCTAGGAGATCTAGGCAAAAGGAAGGTAGTAGGCTAGCTCTCATCATTAAGTGGGCCATACCGCAGCTATCAATAGCATTAGGATCAAAAAAGAGGGGGCAAAGCCATTTTCTTGCGGTGCCAGGTCTTGCTTAAGTAGGAGCTTAAGGTAATTACACGTGGTTATGAAAGCGGGATTGGGACATGAGGAGAATTCAGCAAGGAAGCGTGTCATGGAGGTGGGTAAGCTTCCTAAATAAAAAAGTAGGGTGTCCTCAAAGGAGGTGGCGTTAGAATTGTAGATGACGAGGAAGTCATACCTCTCGTGAAGGGTGGCGACAAAATCCACGCCTACCCTATGAGGATACACCATGAATGTGGGGTCATTCCTCTCGTAGGGTAGGGTGTTGCAAAATGCCATACAAGCGAGCATGTTGGTATTTGTTAACCCCAACACGAAGAAAGCAAAAAGAAGTGGAAAAGACGCAGGGCAAAGGCGGAAAAAGGTAGCCCGACTGAAGAAAGAAAAGGAAAAAAGGCCAAAAGCGCAAGGGTAACATTAAAAGTCCAAGGCAAAGGCAAAAGGGGAAAGGCGCGTTTTAAAATAAAAAGGCGCATCCTGAAATCTTGTAAAAGAGCGCCGGGCTCTCACCCGTGCAATTTGTAAATGTAGATGGGCGGTGGAAAGGAAGCTAGGAAGATAGAAGGACAATGGGAAAAAGAGGCATGGGCTACGACCGGCCATGTAAAAAGGGGAAAAGGGAATGACCGCCCAAAAGGGATTTAGGGTTTTGTATATAAAGTTGAAAAGTGAATGAGAAGCTCATTCTTGTGTGTGGCCAAAAGTAGCTCTCCTCTTCTTCTTCTTCTTCTTGTTCTTACTTGCTTGAGCTTGTGCTTGAGAGAGGGAGTGTGAGAGTGTGAGGGAGTCAGTGTGTGAGGGTGAGGGACCGAGGAGGAGAAGCTCTCCATCGTCTCCTCTCTTCTTCTCTTCTCTTCTCTTCTCTTGTCTTGCTCGCGGCAATGGAGCTTGGAGCGTGGAGCTTGAGGATGGAGCTTGCTTGAAGCTTGCACTTGGATCGTGGAGCTACCGAAGTGCGCGGGAGAGGAGGTAACTCGAACGGCATCAAGGTAAGCTCACTACACCCGTAATGTATGCATTGCGTGTCGGCTATGTGAGAGGTAGCCATTAGTGCTCGGCTTGGAACGCTTGAATCAATAAGCGGTCCATGGATCTTGGCGGTTGAGTGAAAGCTCCCACATTTTGGTTTCGTTGCCGAGACCAACGGATTCAAGCCTTGAGCGCTTGCGCGCTTCGAATCGAGCATCAAAGTAAGGGGTTTCCCCCGAACCAGTGCTTGAGGTAGATAGGTAGGAAGCGAGGGGGTTGAAGATGGTATTTGATCTCCTTGGCAAGTAGGTTTGTTGATTTCTGAGATTTATGTTGTGGAATGCAGTAGCATAGGTATTTATTTTGTGATTTGGATGCATTTAGGGTAGGAAAAAACAAAGAAACAGAAGAAAAAAAATAGGCAAACAGCAGGGTTTTCTGTTGCTGTATAACAGGCTAAAACATGGAAACAGGGGACCAAATTCAAGTTCTGGGTGAGGCAGGGACAGGGAACTAGCTGTGAGGTTTTGCAGTGCTAGGAAAGGACCTTAAGAGGCATGGGAGGCTAGGACAGACCTCAGTTCCTTGGTTTGCCTTGTGAGAGAGAGAGAGAGAGAGAGAGAGAGAACTTCTGGCTCACAGGACGAGGAAGCACTACCCCGATTTCTAGGCATCGGTGAATTGTGCTGCTCTAGGTGAGTTTGGTGTTTTCCAACAAGTGCCCTGATCAGATCTAGAAAGTCCGTGGTGATCGCGTGCACCAGACAGTGAGGAGGGGTCAAACGCGCGGAAATCGCGCCCGCTGCCGACGCACTCGGACCAACTCGCAGTGGTCCAATTCCCAGAATCGGACCTCTCGAGTTCGGGAGTCAGACTATCCGATTCCCAGAATCGGACCAGCCCGATCGGACGTGCCACGTGGCACTCAGACCAACCCGTCCGATTTTGAGAATCAGACGCTTGGACCAATCCGTCCGACTTGGACACTCAGACGAGCCCAGAATCGGACCAGCGAATCGGACCAGCCAGAATCGGACCACCTTGTGCGATCCGATTCCCAGAATCGGACCACTTTTTGATCCGATTCCCAGAATTCGATGTGACCAAAATTGGACCACTGGGCCAATCGGACCAACCCAAAATCGGATGTCCGATTCTGATAGTCGGACTCTTGAAAATCGGACATCTGAGAATCGGACAGAAAATTGTCAAAATCGGACAGGTATCTAGAACACAAATTTTGACACATTTAAACCTCGAGATTGACCCCGAAGGCTACGTAGAGCTAAAGGCATATCACAGATCCATCATCGGGCTAAAATTTAGAGCACGTAGTTCAAAATTTGGCTATAAACGGTCCTCCAAATTGTGCATGGATTTTACCGTAACAGCCCTGCAGGCCGGGGGGACTGCCCCCCCCCCCCCCCCCGACCCCCGCAGAGGGGGCTCTGTCCCCTCTGCCCCCTCCGCACCTCCCCCAAGTAGGTTGGAGAGAAAACGCTCGCCGCAATAGGCCTTTCAAATTGGACCCTAGTGAAGTAATGGCTCTACACCAGCATGGAGTCTCACTTGCAATAGAGCAACCAAAAGCCCATACCCGAACAGAGAGAAACGGAGACCCTAGAACATCAATGGGCCAATCTACCCATCAAGGGCAAAAAGGCCACACCACGAGAACACAAAGACATTGTGTTACCATGTCAAGTCAGAGCAAAATGCAACATCATCAAGCTACAAATGCCAAGATGACTAGACATGACACTCTGGATGAGAGATGTACCTTGAATAGCACTGCACTGACAATCCAAGATAGTAGTGGAGAATCCACATCTGGTCGTGCAGTCGAGAACTCAAGGGCATGTGTCAGAAGGCTTAAATTTACAAGCCAAGACCCGGAAGATGAAGACATAGTACCACCTGCTTATCTTAGGGTCAAACTCACCATGAAAAGAGAGCATACTATCAATGCTCTGATTGATGAAGGAGCAGATTTTAATATCTTGACCTATGAATCATGGACCCAACTAGGCCAACCAGAGCTCACACCGACTAGTGCAACTCTTAGCCCTTATGGGGGACACCCACAAGCACTCATAGGGAAGTGCAAAATCCTTGCGACAATTGAAACAGAAAGCTTGCCTATCCTATTTCATGTTCCTCCAAAAAGTGCTAGCTGCAGGAAAGAAACCCTCCTAGGAAGACCCTTCAAAAGGGCGACCAAATGTGAGGCTGACTATGTAGCACAGAGGATACACCTGACACTACCGGGTGTGAGGATAGTTACCACCTTTAACAAGGGTGATCTCATCAAACCTCAAGGGAAAGGCAAGGAAGGTGATGACATAACATTCACGCCTACAAACGAGGGCAATGACTTGTTGGAGGAGTTGATATAAGCACAGGTCAAACAACGAGAACCAGTGAGTGAGGGCGTTCCGGAAACAAGAAGGTCAAGAGACAAGGCCAAGGACAGGGTTTGGACTCACAAACATCGTAGAAGACCACGAAAGAAGCCCAAGCCTTATAGGCGAAGGGATTGATGGAGAGTCAGCACAACGCCACGATGGATATCCAAAGCGTTGCTACGTGCTCAAGGGTACTACGCAGGTAACCAATGGATTTGGGTACCAAAATCCCCTGCTAAATCGCCTCTATCAATTGAAGGCCAGAGTGCATCAAAAGCAATGAAGAATAGGAGGAAATCTAAGAGAAACTCTAGGTCTCGAGGCAAGAAACCAGACATGATGGTTTGAAAGAAAGAGCCTCAGCCTAGCATGCTAAATAGACAGATGTCATATGTGGCCATTGAGCATGCACAAAAATCATTAGTGCCCAAGGAGCCTTTGATTTCCCAAGGGGAGAACAAGCACCATAGGCACAACATTGCTCAAGGCAAGGCTGATCTCTCAACAAAGAAAATGGCACAATCGCCTAATAGCCTCGAGCAAATGCTCCAGTTAGTGCCAAGTCCACGTAGGAGTCCCAAATCTCCTACATCCTCTTCACCTAAATGGACACGGGAAGCATGGCAGCAGCAGCCTCGTGCCGCTACTCAACCTACACGAGTAAATGTGCAAAGGGCAACAAAAGGCATGACCACTTCTGATCTGCCCAAGGACTTGACACCACAATGTACCAATGGTAGCCAGTCCACTAAACTAGCTGCTACTACTTCCAATCAGGGACCACAGTAGTCACAACCCTTGGCTGTGACAATGCCCCTTGTGGAATGTGTCCTTAGTGGTTTACATGTGGAGGAGGTGTCGCAACCAAATCCCTCGACAACTCCAGCACTTTCAAAGTGTCTAAAGCCTAGGCTTGAGGAGAAACCTCTCAAAGCTGTGGTCAGGGAGGTGGCGCATCGAACCACTCAACCTAGCAAGGCTATTCAGCAAGTCACGGCCATGTCCCATGAGGACACACTAGAGAAGGGAAATGCTGAGGCCCAACCAAGCACATCAGCAGTCGACCTAGCCCAAGGTCTTGAGCCATTAGATGCACCTGCGTTGACCAAGAAAAAGAGGAGAAAGCAACGAAGACAACAACAATCACAGGTGGTGGACCCCAAGAACAATGAGACAAAGAGCGCTAGAGAGCCGATGAATAACGCATCGAGTCCATCCACCAATGAACCCATTAATGACTCTCCTAATAGCGGTGAATCCTCAGACACATCCGTGTGCTCTGAAAAACCCGAGCAACAGTTGCCATCAACGGTTGCTTGCAACACTCTATCCACTGACAATAGGACTCACATTGATCAATCAAGAGTGGTTACAATGCTGTCACAACAGGGTGACAAGGTCCTACCAGTCACACCCGAGAAGAACCATGATGAAATAGCAGCAAAACCTCAGGAGCAACGTGAGAACCCCACGAGCATGAGAAATCCTAGTGTTGACCAATCTTGCTCATCCAGGCCTGAGCCCCCAGCCATGCTAAAGCCTAAGGAAACTCTTAGAACTTTGCATGAGATAGCAACCGAGCAAGCCCTCGTTGAACATAGAACTGTCACAGAATGCTTAACTGAGTTGGAGGCTAAGCTCAAAGTGGTCGCACAAGTCTACGTCCTTGCGAACATGGGCACGATCCCCAAGGAGCAACTTGGAGATTACTTGACCTTTCCTCTATCATGGGAAGAACAAGAACATCTTAACGGGCACTATGACAGGCTCCTACATGAACAGATGCGACTCATCCCTGATGAGGAGGCTGATGAACTACGCTTAACTGTCACGTTCAATGAAGTGCTCTGCCGATCAAATCTCGTAGACATAGAACTACTAAAGCAACTGTCAGCATGCTAGAGTCAATTTGAGCAGTGTTGGTGCGAAAGCCGCGTTGTAATGGCCGAACTAGGGGCTCAGATTATGACAGTCTCTGAGGAGCGATTGGCCAAATGGCGATCCCAAAGGGACCCAACCTATGTGGCACCAACATCCCTTCGAGTACTCACTAACATTCGGGGTATGGACTTAGCTGGGACTAGGCCTTCGGGCCCTTTGATTGATAAGGTTATCACTAAGGAGGAGTTACATATTGCCAGTAGACTCGGTCAAGGTTCCATGCTACTCGATGTGGCAAAATATCTATCAATATTCAGTCAGCTGCCACGAATACTAAATGCGTGTGCTACGCTCCGGTACAACCCCGAGTTCTACACTTGGTTCTTATCCTCGTGATGTGACATGGATTCATAGATATGTATATAAATAAACATTGATTTTTGTGTCACCTTGTATAAAAAATATCAACACACACAAGTAATGATAGTCAAGCGTAGGGAGAAGAGTTGGTTCTAACAGGCTAACCTCCTCGAGTCCTCTTTTCATCACACATTTAAAAGCCGTGTGACCACTCCCACCTCCAAGTGAAGGGCATGCAACCCATGTTACCGCCATAAGAAGCCTTGACCAACAACACTGATGGTGTAGACAGGGTGCAGCCCCTCTCTATACACCTTCTTCCCTTTTTGGTCTATCCTTCCAAGGATATGTCCTATCCCACTCCATGACAACCAATCCACACAACTTAGCATACGCCAATATTGGCTAATGGCTGGAGGAAAAATGAACATCATCATGGGGGCCATCCCGTTACGACAAAACACTGCATGCCTCACCCCTCCCCTTCTTGTCACATACGCTTGATAAACCACACTAAAATCCCTTCCATGCAAACAGTTGTATCCTATATCCAGGTCTGACCCTTGGATTGCATCTTGTAGGCTTCCCTTTGTGGCGGAACGCATGGAGAATCATGGAGAGCTAGCATGCAAAGACGCTCTTCGCAAAAGACGGGAGCATGTGGCATGCGCCCCTCCACCGGAGCGCTATGTGCCCACCATCAAGAGGTATGCCAAGAAGCGAGGCCCTAAGCGACATTGCCCAGGGCGAAGGCCGAAGAATCCTCGAGTCAAGAAAGTCGAGACTCGAAATGCGCAATAGGTGGCAGCACTAGTGGTGCGCACTCCCAGCTCCCGCTCGGGCCCCAGACGCTCAAAGGCAGAAAGGGCAGCTCAGGAAAGAGAAGAATTTAATGAACTATTTAAAGATATTCTGGAGACGGTAGCGGACCGGGATTACACCATTCATGTCCGGGCCTACATATTCCCTGCTCACCCCCACGGGAGCCCCACACCAGTAGAGCCCCAATCACCCGGCCATCCAGACTCGCCCCGCCTCGTACAAATCGAGTAGCCCATAATGCATAAAGGGCTTATCAAATGATAACTGGCCAGGAATTTTGGTTTTTAAATGGTTAAGTGTCCCCGACTTGTTAAGTGTTGACATGTTCCTGACTTGTATGAACTTATTATATCTGCGTTTAATATATGCTACGCCTTTAGCAAAAGAAAAAAGCTAATCAAGCGCAAGTGATAAATGTCTAGTCAACACCATAGAATTCAAATAAGTGATGTCTCCTTGTATTGCATTGGTTTATTATAGTTGCGGCATACACAATGCATATGCTCTCATGAAGCGACAAGTGGATGCAGGATAATACAGGTCCTTGTGCGAAAATGTTCAATGCCCAATCACCGCAACACCCACAACCCTACAACGAGCAACGGCAAAGCCATGCTGCCGAAAGCACCCTTGCCAACCGCCCACATTGCATGGCCCACAAAACATTCCTGGGCCACGCCCCCTTTCTGGGTCAAGCTCTATAGTTGGCTCACGGCAGTCGTTACCTCAATTGTACCCACATCACATGTGCCGCAAGGAGGGTTGCAATATCTCAAGTGTATCTCCCCCTTTTACCAACTGCTTCTCTAACAACGAGGCTAGGGCACCATCATCATTGTACTATTCATTTTCGGAGCCTTCGAAGCTTGACATTTTCCAACCCATTGAAAGGCTGATAGCCTCAACATATTGTATGGTTGTACTCAGGCAAAAAAAAAAAAAAAAGAGAGAGAGAAAGAAGAAGAAAGAAAAGAAAAAGAAATGAATGGAAAAATAAGAAACACCCACGATCACAACACAGCACCTAGGGGTCCTCAAATTAGGTACGTCTGGTGACCTTGGTCGACCGGCTTCATCCCTAGCCCCCTAGCCCCTTACACTCACCCACAATTGTTCAGGGCACATCAAGGGCAGGACATACCTGGGGAGCTTGTCTCGCCTAGGGGTAGACCTGTCACCCTGACCCACTTGCACAATTTTCTTTTGCACTCCGCCTTAGTACCATTGCAATCAATGGTGATAAGCATCGCACGATTGGCCATGAAAAGTACACCGTACTCACCAAGCAAGTCCAATAGTTTCCATCTACTGAAAGTGCGGTGTCCCTATATTCAATTATGCTCCGTGGTGCAGTCACAATGCAAAGGATGTCTCATATACCTTCACGTGTACTTCTTCTCAACATGGACAACTTTGCTTCATCCACGAATTGTTATGAGAAACTAGCCCACGGTCTTCTAACTATGTAATATCTAAGTATGCACGAGCACTCACATAATATTTGCACCAAAATATATCCACAGTTTGGGTCCTTAAGAGCAGGACAATATTCTAGGCTTGCTTAGCGTTCGACCTGTCTCCCAAACTAATCAAAATATGTCTTGTGCACGATGAGAAGCCTAGCACTACCCCTTAAGGAGAGATCACAGGTGAGGTTTTCCAATTGCAGGTATAAGGTGTTGTTTGCTCTTCATCAACACTCAACTTTGAAGGCCTGTCCCTTACCATCCAACAAGCCCGCAAAGAATCGTCATGTGCAGAATCCCCGACAAACCAACACTTGCGCTGGCCATCAATGCAATCCCCAACATAGCATAGCCCTACCACCAACTCCAACAACCTTCCACCAGCCACCTTGGCCACCAACAGGCCCCAGGACCTTCTGGCACACCACCACCAACACTCCTCCACGGAAACCACAGGCGTCCTTGTCACCCACGTCTTCGGTGCATGCTACAGCCTGCTACCTATGACGGTGAGTGCCATGGGACTGGCACTCGTCTAGGAGGGGGGTAATGTTAACCCTAACACGAAGAAAGAAAAAGGAAGTGGAAAATACGTAGGGCAAAGGCGGAAAAAAGGCAGCCCGACTGAAGAAAGAAAAGGAAAAAAGGCCAAAAGCTCAAGGGCAACCTTAAAAGTCCAAGGCAAAGGCAAAAGGGGAAAGGCACACTTTAAAATAAAAAAGCACACCCTGAAATCTTATAAAAGAGTGCCGGGCTCTCACCCGTGCAATTTGTAAATGTAGACGGGCGGTGGACAGGAAGCTAGGAAGATAGAATGACAATGGGAAAAAGGGCCTAGGCTATGGCCGGCCATGTAAAAAAGGGGATGACCGCCCAAAAGGGATTTAGGGTTTTGTATATAAAGTTGAAAAGTGAATGAGAAGCTCATTCTTGTGTGTGGCCAAAAGTAGCTCTCCTCTTCTTCTTCTTCTTCTTCTTCTTGCTTGCTTGAGCTTGTGCTTGAGAGAGGGAGTGTGAGAGTGTGAGGGAGTGAGTGTGTGAGGGTGAGGGACCGAGGAGGAGAAGCTCTCCATCGTCTCCTCTCTTCTTCTCTTCTCTTCTCTTCTCTTCTCTTGCTCGTGGCAATGGAGCTTGGAGTGTGGAGCTTGAGGATGGAGCTTGCTTGAAGCTTGCACTTGGATCGTGGAGCTACCGGAGTGCGTGGGAGAGGAGGTAACTCGAACGGCATCAAGGTAAGCTCACTACACCCGTAAGGTATGCATTGTGCGTCGGCTATGTGAGAGGTAGCCATTAGTGCTCGGCTTGGAACGCTTGAATCAATAAGCGGTCCGTGGGTCTTGGCGGTTGAGTGAAAGCTCCCACATTTTGTGAAAGCTCCCACAGTATTTCATATTCACATTCTCTAGAGGGGCTGGCAATCGTAGCCCCTTATTGTGTGTGGCACTTCGTACACTTTGCCTTGCCAAAATTTGGCTTCCTCCATGCCACACAGAGTGGGGTTCCTTGACCTGTCATCCAGCTAGTTGCGCCCCTTTCTCAAAGCCAAGTGCATCTGCCTCTTGGGGGGTTAGATCGGCTAGTAGTAGGTACTTTCACTGTTCTTCTAAGCCCAGCCTAACCTCTGCAGGTTGGGGTGGCATCTATAGCCCCACATGCAGGGCTCTGCGTGCAATGCTTAGCTTCATCTGCACCACCTCCAACGGCTCCTTTTCCTCCGGTTGGGTTGTGTCCAGTAGTGTGTTGAGGAAGGCCTATTGCTAGGCAGTGAAAGCTATCTGGGCGGCGTCCACTTTGCTTTCTACCAAGATTTTTTCTTTCTCCACCAAGGCAAGGCGTCGCGCCAATGCTTTCAATCGTTTCTCATTTTGTGTGGCCCATTGCTCGGCCCTTTTTGCTCGTTCCTTCCATGCTCTCCCCCTGCTTTTGTGCTAGGGTTACGAGCTTCTGCTCCTGGGCTCTGAGCTCTTTGCTCATATTGTCTTGCTCTTTCTTCCCAAGGTGTAGTTGATCGGTCATGGACTCGATCTCTTTTCGTTGTTGCTCCCTCTCTTGTCTTCTCTCCTCTTCTTTGGCATTCAGTTCCTCCATCAACTGCCCAATGGTGGCGGTTTTTGACTCCACTTCCTTAGATTGCATCAGGAGAAGCTTGTACTCCCGCTGCATCTGCACAAGTTCTTGATTCTCATCCTTAGGCTACTATCTGTAGCTTTCTTCCCTGTCCTCTTTTGCTTTCAATTCTTGCTTGAGTTCAAATATTTGACGTTGTTGCATGGTGATGATGCGGGTTTTCTGCAGTTGGAAAGCCGCCATTGACTCTTTCTCTGTCATCAACTCAACCACCGCCATTCTTTTTTCCTCCTTCACTCTCTCCAGTTGGGAGAGCAGCTCAGCGACGTATTCATCGTAACTAGCTGGTGGTGTCATTGTTGCATGGGTGGGGGTGGTTGAGGCCTCCATATGCGGACGCTTCTGGTCCTGCCTTGATTCTGCATCTGCAGCTGGCCTTTTTGGTCTCGTGGTCATGGTTTCCGTGCTCTTCTCTCGGGCCATTTCCTTACTAATGAAGTAGTGCATCCAGGCAACTAGGTTGGTACTTCCAAGCTAGTGGGGATGCTAGGAGTGAGCGTTGTGGGTTCAGCAGGGGGTGCCATGAGGGTGGGGATAGGATGGAGGGGTGCATTGCCTTTTCCTTCCGGAACTGCGGGGGCGCGGGTTCTGGTGCCTGCATGCTGGAGCTAGGCCCTTCTTCCCTCGGCTGGTTCCAGGCTTCTGGGTCGTCTGCCCTACATTGTTGCTCGATGGACCGGCATGTAGCCTCGGCCAAGTCCTCCTCCTCCTTTCTTCTTAGATCCTCTTCCTCCTCCGCGACTCTTCTTTTCCTTTCCTTATCGGCCTTTTTGTATTCTTCCTCTAGTTTCTCTTTTTCCTCCTACTCTTCTCTTCTTCTCCTTTTAGCCTCTTGCTTTGACGCCTTCTTAGCCTGCCTGACTTGCTCTGTTGTTTCTTCTTCTTCCTGCTTCCTCTTCCTTTCTCTCTCCTCAGCCTCCTTGAGGGATTGTCTTTTCGCTTTCTCCAAGTCTTCCTTCTCCTTCCTGCGGCCTTCATCCTATTTTTTTTTCTTTTGCGGTGCTTTTTTCTTAGTCTCCTTGACCTGCTTTTTGCTTTTCTATTCTTCCCCTTCTTCCTTGGTCTCCGTCCTATCATTGGACCTCTCCTGGTGTTGATGAGGAGGTGATCTATCGGGTGTTTCCCCCTCCCCCTCTTCTGCTTCCTTCATGGCCTTCTGGATAAGTACCGTTAAGATGCCCCCATAGGCGATGAACGAGGCTTTGGAGGAGGCCCTCTTTCTTTCTGTGGCCTAAGACACTGGGGATTCTCCTCTTGCTGGCATGCTTCCTAAGGCTAGCGCTCGACCTGCCTAGTCGATGGTCTTGCACACGTAGCCATTCCAGTCGACTTCATGTAGGGTATGGGCCGCCACGTTCTCCAGTATCGGTACACTGATCCGGTGCATCAACGCGTTGTAGCGCTGGCTGGAAAAGAGCGCATGTATGAGTTTTTCCTGTAACCTGGTCTCTACATTGGGGATGTCCTGGTACTAATGCTATCGTTTGTCAGCACATCCTCCTTTCTCATCCCCAGCATTGCGTATACATCCCTCTTCTGCTTCTTTTCCACCTTTGGTTCCAGTCCCAGTGCCTTCTTCACCAAGGCCAGGGTGAGATGAACCCATACTTGCTTAGCATTCTGTCCTCTTCCCACTGTGACAGTGCCGCATTCGCTGTCGGGGTTATAGGACTTCAGAAATTCCACACAGCTCATGTGGTCAAGTTCTTGTGTGAAACTTTCCAGGTACTTCTTGAAGTTGCAGCTTTCCACAACTCTCCTGGCCGCCTCTTCCTTGGCCACTAATTCTTCTAAATTGTGAATAGTTTGGAATTTCAATTGATTGTAGGCGCGGCTCTCCAAGTTGATGCTGTACCGTGTTCTCCCCTCTTCCCTGAATGGGAGTTGGTGGGCTCGGTCTTGCTACTACATTTTTTGTTCCTGTCATAAACCGTAATTTTCATTAGTGCTTGCAACATAATAATTTGCTGAAAAAGAGAAACTATATGCTTTTGAATGAATTCATTAAGATCTAATGCAAATTCCCCTTTTCAAACTTTGACTTTTTGCCCTTTACTTTAAAGTTTTCATGCCCTTTTCCTACCCCATCCGTTTTCCACAATGTATGTCTACGTTCTTCACTGACTTTCATTTGATTTACTGATTCTGATTTGATTCACCTTACCCCCTCCCCTTCCAGCATGAGAAGAATCCTTCCTAGGATTTAGGGTTAGAAGGTAAAGGGCTTTCGGCATGGAGGTGTAGGGGTTACTTGTGAAGGAGACAAGTGTAGAAATTGGGATTGTATTCCAAATGGGCTTCACGGTCCAGGTCAGAGGGTTTAATCCCCACTTGGGTGATGTAGGTGAGAACATCAGTTAGGAAGTCACTCGAGTTGACTCGGCTAGCAATGTGTAACTCCTTCTCTGTCAGTAAAAGCGGTCGAGGTAGGGGTGTCCTTTGATGTGTTCTTCTATAGAACGACCTCGCAGAGTGGTTAACACTCAATATGAGGTTGGCGCGATGTATGTGGGGTCGTACTCTGCTGTTTTGATAGCGCGACGCTGCTCAGCGTTGGTCATTATTCGGCATCCTTCGACTTCCCATTGCAACCTAAGAGCGTACCAATGCCTTAAGAACTAGGATTTCATCTCACCAAGTCTTGATAGCTCTGCCACTTCTTGGTCAGTGATGGCAGAAGTGGTTCACTGATCATATGACGTGATAAGGTATTGTTTGATTGCTTGCTCTTTGGAAATCTCACTGCTGAGCAATTTAGCAGCGGAGGTAGTGGCTTTTGCAAATGCGAATTCAAACGTTTTCCAAGAACAAGGCATCGTTTGAAATTCGATTGTGAAGGATTCGTCCAATAGGTCTAAGTCAAGGCAATCGTAGCTCAGAGCGAGTGACACAAAAGTGGCATCCAGTCACTTAATGCAATCCACCACGTCATCCCCTGTTTCTTCAGCTAAATCAGCTGCTAGGGAGAGAAAGGATTTCCTCTCGTATGAGGGCCTAAGGCCTGTGGTAGGTGGTTGGGGTTTGGTAGGACTTGCACCTTTAGCGACGAAAAGTTGTGGTGATGAGTGTTCTTGAGCTTGCGATTGGGTCGCTGGGACGAAGGCTGGGTTAGCAGCAGCCTCGAGTGAAGGCCTGCTGCTTTCACGATGGATTTGGAAAGTCGGATCGACTTTGGCGGGTGATGACTCTTGTGGCGGCGATTGTCGCTTGGGTCGATAGGCTTGGTGGACTCTCTTGGGTCTGCGCGTGGATAAACTTGATGGTTGCGGGTCTGGGAAACTCTGCAGCTTGTGGTTTTGAGGTTCTACGGTTTTCGGGATGATCAAGCTTGAGGCTGGTGTATGAGTGGTGCCTCTAGCCATGTGGGCCTTAGGTATCCATAGCCAAGCATTACCCTCATAATAGCCTTGTGCATGCAAGAGAGCCTTGGGGACCCATCTTTGACTGATTACATGTCTATTCCTGTAACTGTGTTTGGGCCTCCTCGGTTTAGAGTTTCTAGTCTTATGAGGGTAGGAGTGTCGACTCCTAGGCGGCTATTGCAATTGTTTAGGTATCAATTGAAGGCGAGGCTCTGGGGCCTTAAAATTGGCTGCTATGGGTTGTGGTCTATGAAACTCAGGGAGTGGAAGCCGCTCACTACCCCCTCCTTAGACTTGACTACATATGTTTCTATCAATGGCTTTGTAGCCCGGTATGAGGTTGCGCAGCCCTTGTTGCTGAAAGCTGTAACAATGCAAACGTTGCCTATTGCGAGGTGGATGCGCTGCAACGCGTAGTCAACATTGCAATGGGTCTGCTTTTTGAAGGTTCGCCCCAGCAGTGACTCTGTGCCTGCATTTTTAGCATTTGGCAACACGTAAAAAATCATTGGAATAGTCTTACACTCGATAGAAACGGCTGCTTTGCACTTGCCGAGTAGTGCGTAGGAATGGGTCCCATATGGGCTTAATTTGGCAATGGTGGGTTGAAGCTGTGGTTTGCTAAGTTGAGTCCAATGATCGTGGGTTAAGACATTGAAGTCTGCTTCCTCGTTGATCAACGCATTGAAAGCACATGTTTGTGTTGCCATGACCATGATACGGAGGTATGCAGGTTCTACGGCTTCCTCATCCTCGTCGTCAATTTCAGTGATTGTGGCTACTTGTATTTTGACAAGCGGTTCTAACATCGGTGGCTCATGCAAAGGATGCATAGGAGGGTAGTACTTCTTGACACGACTGCCATTGAAGAAGCCTATTCCTTCACCGTTTAGGGTCTCAAGTTCGACATTTCCTATTTAGCTGATCGCACGAACTTTGAAGGGTCCAAGACCCCTAAATTTCATTTTTTGCTTATGCCCCTTAACTAAGTAGAGGAGCACTAAGTC
This sequence comes from Lygodium microphyllum, assembly GCF_053477565.2. Taxonomy (NCBI): domain Eukaryota; kingdom Viridiplantae; phylum Streptophyta; class Polypodiopsida; order Schizaeales; family Lygodiaceae; genus Lygodium; species Lygodium microphyllum. Next base: position 7,331,389 of record NC_141146.1, on the reverse strand, counting down.
ACCATGTTCGAACTCGCACTACTTGACGTGCTGGTCAAACCAACTCTTGCGTCGGGCTTTCTCACAAATCAGTGCATGGGTGGCTAGAAGATGAGTCTCCGAGAGGCGTTCGAGCTCAACTAGGAGTTGCGCCCATGCCTCCTTCCCTTCCCATTGTTCTTGAAGCACTATTCTCAGGCTAGGAACAAAGAATTCTAATGGTAGAATCGCTTCTGTTCCATATGTCAGCCTAAAGGGGGTTTGACCGACAGCCGTTTTATAAGTTGTTTGGTAAGCTTACAGAGCTGCCATCAACTTGTTGTCCCAGTCGCTGCGTGAAGCAGAGACAACCTTGGTTAGGACATTGATAAGAATCTTATTCGTTGATTCGGCCTGGCCGTTTGCCTGAGGGTAGTATGGCAAGGATTTGCGATGGATGATGAGGAAGGTGGATAGGAGATGTGCGATCACTTCATTGATGAAGTGCGTTCCTTGGTCACTGACCAGTTCGATGGGGCAGCTGAATTGTGAAATCACATACTCCCATAAGAACTTAGCTGTCATTCTAGCGTCATTTTTTCGTGTTGCTCACGCTTTTGTCCATTTAGTGAGGTAATCCGTGGCCACAATGATGTACTTGGCCTGCGAGTACTATGCCGTGTTGAGATTTAGCAATCACACTCACTAAACAGCCTCTTTGTATGGAGCTTCAGGGCCAAGGACATGCAGGCTTACCTATCCCATATGCACAGTGGTGTCTACTGCAATTTCCTACTTTCCTATAAATCATTGTACTTGCTTCCTTTTCTTAATGCAATGATAGTACTCTTTTCTTTTCAGTGAAGTGTCAATGTCATTGTCCACATACACAAGATTGTGTTTATGAGTCCAAGTCTCAATCTTGGAACCTAATTCACTTGTGTAACAAACAGTGTCTTTGTCTTCTCCATCATGAGTCCACACTTCTCCTTCCATCCACCATAACTCACTGCCATGTCCTAGATCCCATATCTTTAACATGGTATCAGAGCACAAACGGGCATGGCACTACTCCTCCAACTCTAGTTTACTCTCATCTAGCTCAGTTTGAGCTCAGTCCCAAGTCTAGGACCTCATCTCCTACTCTTTCTTCTCACTGCCCTGCTTGGCAACCATAGCTACATAGCACATACCCTGCTTTGAACACTTATATCTCCTCATAGAGACCATATCTCTTCACGATTCCTTCTGGGGGATTCTTCCCCAACACACCTAAGCATTATACACCTTGGAGTTCAGCATTGTCAATCTTCTCTGCTTCTGCTTTGGGTGTCCTCCATAGCCAACAGGACCCAGCTCACTTGGAGCTTCTTGATCTCCTTCCACAGGCATAATTTCAACACGATTTCTTCTGGAGAAATGTTCCTTGGCTCAGGGCGCTGCCTCCTGTCACTTTAAACACCAACATTGGTAATCTACAGCCCTGGCATTGCAAAAATTCGACGTCGCTGCCCAGATCTGCGCCGTGTCTGTTCGAGCCCTCTGTTGCGCCGTGCTGTCCGCGATTTGGACGATTTCCATGGGGCTTTGATAGCCCTTGACATAAGCTTCCTAGACATGTAAAATTTTTTGAAAATGATCAACTACAAGTCCTGCAATTTGAAAAAAACCAGGCCCCTGTCCCAGAATTCCTAATTCCACCATAGCCAAAATCTCTCAAGCTTCTTTTTTTCTCATTTTTCTCACTCCTAACACTTAACCAAGCTAAAGCCCACTCTAATCCATTGATCCAGCATCAAATCAAGGAGGGGAAGGACTTGAGAAGATTGAAGAACGACCGAACAAGAAGAATCAAGCTCAACATCAACACTGACATAGTGTGTTTTCGCACTGTCATTACCTGTGTCTCTTGACACATTGTAATCTGCTCTTCTACTGATAAAATCTCAGAATTCTAGTGTTGATTTGATGCTGATCTTGCAACCTCAACATGGGAAAAGACTCTCCAAATGCTCGATTCAAAGGAGTCGGGTTTCACACTTGGCAAACCCGCATCAAGCTCATTCTGATGAAGAAGGGTCTTTGGGCCATCACAAATGGCAAAGAGAAGAAACCTCGAGATGCGGACCTTGCAGTTACTTGGCAGAAGAATGATGACAAGGCACAAGCCATCATCAAACTGGAATTGCTACATCCATCATGTGGATGCCTGTGACACGTCTCATGACACTTGGAATAAATTGGATACCCTATTTGGTGCACAGTCAAAGTCGTCTAAGTATGGTCTATTAATTGAATTTTTCCGACTTGATATAAAGCCTCATACATCCCTGGCATCCCATCTACTCAACTTGCAAGGATAAAGCTAAAAATGGATGAAGATGTTTGTATTGGTGTCTTGTTAAAAAGTTTGCCTCCTGCCTATGATAACGTATCAACCACTCTAACCAATATGCCTGATCCTCAACTTGTTGATATTAAAGCCTCTCTGCTAGAGGAAGAAAAGAAACTTAAAAGCAAAGAAGAGCCTAGCACTTCAAAGGATGAACAAATGTTATATGTAAACAACAGATACAAAGGTAAAAAGGAACTGCTCTTCTGTGACTTCTGCAAAAGGACCGGACGTACTAAGAAGTTCTGTCATGCTAGAAAGAGGTCCCAAAAGGCCTATCTTGCAGCTGTGAAAGAAGAAGAAGACCATGGACCAAAAGATGAAGAAGAAGATGAAGATGAAGACCACCAGGATCGGAAGGACAAGACTCATCAGTCCTTCTACTCTCATTACTCTGATAGACTATTTTAAAAGCCTTGTATTTCCTTGCCGTAATGGTTCCTGTCATAAGCTTTGTAAACTCCTCATGTAACTTGGCATTACAGTCCCTGTACACTTTGTGAGGCCCCTGTTACAGCCTCTGGATGTCCATCATGTTTTGGTGCCCACACTTAGCCTTTTCTGTGATAGCCTCTGGTGTCTACCATGTTTGTGGTGTGCCCACACTTTGCAGGTGGTTCTCATTACAGCCTGTACACACTTTGTGCCTTTCTAGTTGTGATTGAGGAGGGGTGTTGAGATTCAGCAATCAGACTCACTAAACAACCTCTTTGTATGGAGCTTCAGGGCCAAGGACATGCAGGCTTACCTATCCCATATGCACAGTGGTGCCTACTGCAGTTTCCTACTTTCCTATAAAGCATTGTACTTGCTTCCTTTTCTTAATGCAATGATAGTACTCTTTTCTTTTCAGTGAAGTGTCAATGTCATTGTCCACATACACAAGATTGTGTTTATGAGTCCAAGTCTCAATCTTGGAACCTAATTCACTTGTGTAACAAACAGTGACTTTGTCTTCTCCATCATGAGTCCACACTTCTCCTTCCATCCACCATAACTCATTGCCATGTCCTAGATCCTGTATCTTTAACATGCCGCAGGACTAATGGGTCCAATGAAATCAAATTCTCATTTTTCGAAGGATTGTCGAGCAATAACTGGGGTTAATTCCATTTGATCCTTGCAAATTGGGACCTTCATCCCCGCTGGCACTTGTCACAGCGCTTGACGAATTGTGCTGCGTTGCAAAAAAGCATGGGCCACTACAATTGAGACTGCAACACTTTTCGTGCTGTCGTGTCTCTGCTAACGTGCCCTCCGGCAATACCGCCGTGCGCTTCTGAGAGCACATCGTGCATCTCATATTTGCACACGCATCTGTGCAACAATCCATCTTGTCCTAGCCTATAGAGTTAGCCTGCAATCAGCTGATAGAGCTGGATCTTAAGGATTAATCGCCTAAGTCGGGCTTTTTCTATCGGTCAGTCAGGCAGTCCATGCTCAAGCACTTGGACTATGTCATTTGCCCAATACGGCATTAGATCAACCTTAAATAGATCTTTCTCACTGGAAAGGTTAAATAGATGGGCGTCAGGAAGTTCATCAACAACACCATGTCCAGCGGCTTCTCCCGTTGGAATGCGTGACATGTGATCAGCCATGTAATGCTATTTTTCCTTTCGTACCACAACAGAGAAGTCGAACTCTAAAAGCAAAAGGAGCCATCGAGCTATGCATCCTGTAGTGCAAGGTTTGTTTACTAGATAGAATAAGGCTTGATGGTCCATAAAGAAGGCAAAGAACGTGGCCAAAAGATAATGCTGGAATTTCTTCACTGCGAATATCATGGCTAATCCCTCTCTTTCCGTCATCGAGTAATTCATTTCCGTCTCAGTGAGTTGCTTGCTAGCAAAGCTCATTGGATAGTCTAAATTTTGTTCGCCAGGTTGGCACAACACTACCCCCACAACAAACTTAGAAGCATCGATATGCACGTGGAAGGTAATGGTCCAATCTGGGGCTCATAGGATAGGTAATGTGGTTAGAGCCTTCTTCAATTCTTCGTATGCCGTTGGCATGCTTCAGTCCATTCAAAGACAATAAGCAGCTTGTACAAGGGTGTGGCAATCAACGCATAATTGAGTACAGACCGTCAATAGTATCCCGTATGGCCTAAGAAGCATTGAACTCGCTTGTAGTTGTTTGGGGGTGGAAGGTCAACAATGACCCTAACCTTCGAGAAGTCAATGGAAATGCCGTTCTTCGACACCACATGCCCTAGGATGCATCCATGCTTCACCCAAAATTGGCACTTTAAGGGGTTCAAGGAGGAGAGACAATATAAGCGACACCGCTCGAAGACTGCTCGGAGTTTATCTAAGTGTTTGATCCGGGTCGAGTGGACACAGAGGTCATCAACAAAGACTTCTAACTCCTTGCGAAGCATGTCCTTAAAGATGGTGCACATGAGGCATTGGAAAGTGGCAAGGGCATTAGTCAACCCAAAGGGCATGACTATGTAAGCAAAGACGCCCCACTCGGTGGCGAAGGCAGTCTTATGCCTGTCCACAGGATGCACTTGCACCTGGTTGTACCCTGAGAAGCCGTCCAAAAAACTGTAGGCTTCCTTGCCTACCACTCTTTCAAGCATGTGCTTGGTGTACGGCAACGGATAGTTGTCCCTCTTGGTAGCAGCGTTTACCTTCTTGTAATTGACGCACACTCAGATTTTTCCATTCTTCTTCATCACGATGACTATGGGCGATACCTAGTCTGTGTGCTCAATTTCGTAAATGAATCCTACTCTCATCAGCTTATCAATCTCTTCCTTGACAGCACGAGCATGTTTTGGATTCATAGGGTACGGTCGCTGCTTGACCAGCGTTGCATCTGGCATCATGGGTATGTTGTGAGTCACAACACTCGGATCTACCCCCTTAAGCTCTTCTAAGGACCAGGCGAACACATCTATGTATTCTCGTAAGAGGGCGACAAGACTCGTTTCTTCTTCATTAGTCAAGTCATCGACAATGAAGACTGGTTGGGGTGTTTCCCCTTCCTGGGCTAGGTCCACCTCCTTGACCTTGGCTGGTCCCTCGATTGGTTCGCTTGTGTGTGCTTGACGTTTGGCATCTAACAGAACTACCACCCTATCCCCTTTTTTGAATTTCATAAATCATTTAGGGAGGTCCTGCGGTTTTCGTTGTTCTTCCGTTCGAGTATCCCTGGGTTGTTTTGCCTTTTCATGCCTTAATCGTCTATGCCTCAAGTGGACAGGTAGGTCCCCCTTGGTGCGTCTGGTTGTGGGTGGCCTAGGGATTTCTTGATCACTATCTGAACTAACCTCTGATTCAGAGTCGAACCCTCTGTCTTCACTAGAAGAGGTGGTCTCCCCTGGTGTACGCAATTCAGATGGTGATTCAGTCCTAAACACTGATGTCATTCCTGGCTGGGCGAGTCATGCTTGCTCAAGGTCTATGGCTCCTACATGTTCCAACCAGGCACGATCACATTCCATGCGCATGACTCCTCACTCCATCTTCAAGATACTCTTTTTCTGCGGCTTGGAGTCTGCTCGTATTTGCTCTATTTCTTGTCTTTCAGTGTCGTATTCCACGATATCTACCTCACCCTCACTTTCATCACTGAAGGATTGGCAGTCTTCGTATTCATCGCTAGAATTCTCTTCATCAAACTGCTTGTCATCTCCTAGGGCTTGGTATATCTCTGGTCGTTGGTTACGAACTAGGGCCCAGTTATACATGAGGTTTAAGTCATGCACTCTGGTCCATTGCCCCTTGGATTCATCTAAGAGATCCTGGAGTGGATTGAAATTTGCAGCTGGATTGCCAGCTAGCTTGTCTGTTAGGTATTCCAGTATCTCCTGGAGTTCCCTTTTGTTGGTTGGGACTTGAGAGTTGGCGGGCTTCGATTTTCCACGAAGGCTTCCTGTCATCATGCAGACTGGTACGGAGGGTGTTTCGTTAGTCTTGCCGATTGTTTTGATGGCTTGCTCATACGCCTCGTGATCAGAGAACCGCAGGTCGATTGTAGCAAGGACATGCATCCAATCTCGCTCGTCCTTTGGGCATGGGATATACTTGGTCAAGGGCCGATAGGACTTCGTGACCTGAGCATTACCCTTGAGCATAGCAGAGATGGCATCTAAGTCGACTGGTGAGGTCTTCTAGGTGTCCATCTCTACTCTCACGGTGTCTGTCCTATTACCAAGGAAGATCAAGCCGTTACCCCAATCTTCGATGACTCTAGCATTGCGCATCCAGGGGTGGCCCAAGAAGATATCGTAGTCTACTCCCTTCATGACTAGAAAGTCAACAGAGAACTGGACACTTGCGATTTTCACTGGCCAATTCTTAAGCACCCCAAATGGCTTGACTCTCATACCGTTTGCTAGTGTGACATTAAACCTAGCAGTCTCAATGGGTGGGTTTCCCCAAGTCTGAAGCACTACATGGCTAAGCACACTAACCCCAGCCCCGGTGTCCATGATTCCCTTCCTCATTGTATCGCCTAGGGCTAAAACCGGTAAGACCGCATGCATCCGAAACCTTCCCAGAAGGCATTGACATGCAAGGACTTAGGCATAGAGTTCACCGTCAAACTCGGTATTTGTGTCTCTGCATCATGGTCATCAAGGTCTGCCACTTGTGACCCTTCAACCCACTACTTAAGACCTTGCCATAGGGTGGGGTGATGCCTAAGTAGATCCCCCATGCTAAGTGTTATAGGGGTAGTCACCAACGTGGTCAAGAGATCATTGGGTGTTCGTCTCTCCCCCAACCTGGATCGTCCTGACCAATGGCCATGACTGAACCGCAGCCCTGTAGCAGTGCCGAGGCTTGGCCTTAGCGACACCGCTTGTGGTGGAGTTGCTTCTCTTAACTTTGGTTGTGAAGGTGAGGTTGGCGTACTTATGCTGGAGAGATCATCGATCCCGTCCTCTATGATGGACTCAGCATCTTTTAGATGTTCTTGGGTTTCCTTCACCCATTCCTTTACCTTTTCTATGGCCTCTAATTGTCGCTTCGGATGCGGGTATTCCCCTGCCTTAGAGCTTCCCTTTTCGACTGTCTTAGGGGCTGAAGTTTCTGCCTTTGTGTCAGAAACCTTCTTTTCAACAGCAGGTAGAGTTGTAGCACTCTCCATTTTTAGTGCGATTTTAGCTTCTGACCTCTTCCTCCTCCATCTACAGCTCTTCTTTCATATTGAGGCTGCATCGAGATTGCTAGGTCTTGGCAGAGAGATGCCAGCCTGCTTCGTTTGGGCACGGGTCATGACCCGCAATGGGATAGGCGTAGCCTCCCCATCGTGGTTCTCGACACCAAACAGTCCCAATGGGACAGATGGCTCGTTGGCTGAGCTAGACGACGGCTTTTGCCTTGGGCAATCGACGAAGAGATGGGTGATTCCACACTCAGCATACCTTTGATCAGTCGTGTCTCTGTTTTGCTGCTTCCTTTCAGCCCAGTGTGATGAGACATGACCTGGGTGACCACAAGTCCAACAGGTGATTGGATCCTGTGTCTGCCCTCCTAGGCCTTTACCTCATTCTCTTCCTAACACCATCACTGGTACGGGGCGTAAATCCATGAGGACAGCATTGCCCTCATCGTCATGCAAGACGTAAGGGCATATGTAAGCTTCTTTCTCGTTTGGTTCTTCCACATAGTGAACATGAGCGTCACTCGGTGGATGGGTTACGTAAGGACCAGGCAGTCTAGGAATGCCTATAGGATTTATTTCCATCCTAGGAATAGCGGACTTAATGTCGTTAGGCACAGGGAGGGCCGATGGGGCTCCCCTTTCGAAAAATGGCTGCGGCCTGTTCGCTAGGTAAGGCTGGCCCTATGGTTGTGAGTATGGAAGTCTCCTTGGCAATCTACAATGTGCGACGTCGTGACCGAACCTACCGCAGTTAGCGCAAGGTCTTGACCTAGGGTCTTCACATTCGGCTGGCAAGTGGTTTCTGCCACAATACACGCATTGGACATGTGGTGGGGTTGGTCGTCTCAACATGTCTTGCAACTTGGCTAGTTCCATCTTAACTTAAGCCAAGTTGTGGTTCGTTTCGGTGGTTTTCCCTTTATCCTGGGATGATGGGGCCGATCGCTCACTCGAGGCTGACGCTCTCTCAAAGCTTCGCGAGTTGGTCTCTTCTAGGTTCATGCTTTTGGAACTCCACTCCTTCAGTTGATCGTCAACTCGAATGGCTTCCTCAAAGACCCTGGCTAGCGTGTCTCGCTGCAAGCTCGAGTTGCCTGCCAAATCCTTGTATAGTTCCTCGTTCTGAATCCCGCTGATGAATACAGTTGACACTGCTCTTTCAGTCGGTCGCTCTCCAGTAGGGATTCTCTTAAAGAGACTCCGCACATGGGTCACGTAATCCCGAATGTCCTCCTTCTCTTTCTGCTTGACGTTCATCAAGCGTACTAGTAGATTATCGGAGTATCCGGGCTCGGCAAATCTCTTAATGAAGAGATCCTTGAGGCCATCAAAGTTGGCTCATTCTGCGTTATCTAAGCTCGTATATCACGTCCTACCCTTGTCGCCTAAGCAAAGCCCGAACACTTGAGAGCATTGAGTCAGGTCGTTGAGGCCATTGGCTTCGCAGACTTGCTCGAACTGCTCAACAAAGTTGTATGGATCATCATGGGGTTGGTATTTATCGAGTTGCTTGGCAACAATAGGGATTTTAGACTGGCTCTTTGAGCCCTGGTTTTCTCCTAGTCCTACGAGCAACGATGTCACTAGAGCCGTGGCACTTTGCTCCATAGCCGTGTTATCGAGCAGCCGCTTCATGAGAAGCTCACTCAGTGTTAAGTCTCCTTCTAGTACTCTCTCATGGTCCATTCGATTTCTGCCAGCCAAGTTCAGTACCTGCTGCACCTCTCGCAACTCCATGCTTTGCCTTTGGCTCCTAGCCTGCTGATCCCTATTGTATTCAGCCATGCTTTGCAATGCTTTGTGGGCCATCTTTCTCTCCTCTTCTAAATCTGCGATGATAGTGTCTGATATCCTACCGTGGTGCTCATACAGAGCATGAGCGCCATAACTGTTGACCAGCTTGCTAAATAGCATTTGGAAAGGCTTCTAAGTCGAATTCCTCGTTAGATCTGCAGTTTGAACTTTCTTTTGCCATTGTCGAATTATCGCGCTCCACCAAGCTATCAATTAGGTTTAGTAGACTTGTCAAATCCACTTCGTCGGCGTCCCTCGCTTGGTCCTACTTTTGCGCGTTCATGGTTTGTCTATGTATTGGGTTCTCTCCTACTGGTGGGTTCCTTGAGTGGTTTATCTGGGTGAGTTCCTTCAGTTATTTAATACAGTTCTCAATTTATGGCCACTCAATGTGTCTTTTCCTGTGCACTTGTGCTCAATCAGGCTTTCAGTTTCCTTAAGTGTACTTTAAGTGCGGAAATTCAGGGTGAGTGCAGCAACCACTTTTTAGACGTCTTATGCACTCTTGCGTTGTTTTGGGCCGAATCGGCTTGTTGGTCAATTTTCTGGCCGTCTTGGCAGGGTTTAGGGTTTCTCCAATATGTTGTCTCGTTCGTTTTTTGTCGTTTTTGGTCCAATCAGGCTTTACAACTCAGCGGTTTGCGTCTAAGCCTCCGGGTCTCGTGACTGCCCACTTCTAGCTACTAAGTAGCAGCGCCCTACGATTTTGCCTATTCTGTGTGCCAGAATCGAGTTCTGAGCGTCCTAAGGGCTTTCGATAGTTTGCGTTGCTGAGCTCTAGGCGGGTCAGGTCAAATTTCTGAAAATTTGGTAAAAATCTACACTCGGCCCAACTGGTCCGAATTCCAGGGTCTGAGTGGGTTACTCGAACGGGCCGAGGCGAATGGGCCGAGGGCCGAATTTGGAATTTGGACAGAGTGGACTCAGACAGGCTGAGGAGCGAACTCGGACGAAGTCGCTCGGACGGGTCAAGGCAATTGGGCCGAGGCAAGTGGGCCGAGGGTCGAGTTTGATATGTGGCAGTGGGCCGAATTTGTCCACGGTCCGAATGGTAGACTCGGATGGGCCGAGTAGGTTTGGGCCGAGTGGGCTGATTAGGGTTTTGGCCAGATGGGCCGAATGGTAAGGGGCCGAGGACCGATTCTGGAACTCGGCCTAGAAATGACCATTCGGACGGGCCGAGCGCGGCGCATGTAAACAACGCGAGTTTGATTTCGATCGTTTCTTATGATTCACTCAATTATACCAGGCACAAACCTCCAGATCCTACCTAAGGGGACAAGAGAAGGGATTCATATACCTGGATAGAGTGGTGGGCTCGTCGTTGGTGCAATCGAATCGAATCGGGTGCTCTCTCTCTCTCTCTCTCTCTCTCTCTCTCTCTCTCTCTCTCTCTCTCTCTCTCTCTCTCTCTCTCTCTCTCTCTCTCTCTCTCTCTCTCACTAAAATGGTTGCAAATGAGTCCTCCCTTGGCCTCTTGGCTCTTATACCCCTTCCCAGGTATGGTGTTGATGCCCCCAATCACTCACTTGCCGATCTTAGGCATCAAGAGCGAGCTTTTTGTCATCTTTGCACGATTTTTTTGCCATGTTTTGCCTTGTTTTGCAACAATAAACCCTACCCTTCTCCGGTGCGATTTCCTAATCCTATCCTACTCTAAATGCAACAAGAATCAAAAGCAAAACACTGAAATGATTTCTCCATATTTCCTAATCATCAAACAAACAAAATAATCCAAAATACTTACTTGTTTTGAATATCAAAAACATCCAAACTTCCTACCTATCTCAAGCTCCGTTTCAGGGATGAATCCCTTACTTTGATGCTCGATATGAGGCACGCAAGTGCTCAAGCTTGAATCCGTTGGTCCCGACAACGGAACCAAAATGTGGGAGCTTTTTCTCAATCGCCAAGACCCACGGACCGCTTATTGTTTCAAGCGTTTCAAGCAAGCTCTAATGGCTATCTCTCACCTAGCCAACGCACCGTCAATCCTACAAGTGTAGTGAGCTTACCTTAGTGCCAATATCAGTTTCCTCCTCTCTCATACACACTGGTAGTTCCACGATCCTAGATGCTAGCTCAAGCATCCTCAAGCCTCCTCCACCTCCAAGCTCCATCCTCCATAGCACCCATCCCTTTTTTACATGACCGGCCATTGTGGCAAGGTCCTTTTTCTATTTCCCTCTTCTAGCCTTGTGCCTCTAGCCTACACCCATCTAATATTAAACAATTGGCACAAGAGGGAGCCTGGAGCTCTTTTATAAGAGTTTTCTGAGTTTTTTGAGGCGCCTTTTCATTTAAGGTTGCACTTTTTTCCCCGGTTCATCTTTAGAGGCCGCATGTGTGTCTTTGCTCTTTTTCCATCTTCCTTTTGCTTTTTCCTCCATTTTTCTACCATCTCGACTTGGGGTTAACAAGTGGGTGGCGCCCTGCAAGGGACTTTCTTCACCATTCAGGAGGGGGGATATCTAGCCCTTAACAGAGGGCAACAAGATGAGGGGATAGCTGCCCTTTCGTGGAGGAGGATCGGGTGGTGGGCCTTCAAGGAAAGACATGGCGATTGGACCCCTATGTTTTCTGGAAGGAACTCAGGGAGTGGCGCCTTTGGATCTGAGAGGGCAAACCACTTGATGAGCTGGAGTGGGATCCAGGAGAGTGGCTATGGCCAACCATTGTAGTCACCATGAAGCCACCGAGGTTCCTGGAGTACATTGCTAGGATTGGCAAACAGGTACTAATGCAGGAGGATATGGATTGGGCGCCATCACGTAGCAGGCACTTGGCGAAGCACATCATCACAGAGCCGTTTCAACGGACCTTCTAGTGTCACCTATGGGGGATAGCTAGAGGCCAAGGAGGGTATCATATTTATTATGGCTGGTGGCACATGGAGGCTTGGCGGTGGGAAGATGGCTTGCCTAGATGCAGAAGGAGGAAGGTTATTAGCATTGCACACAGCAACCTCTAGAAACCCCAAAGCACTGCCTTTGGTCATGTGAGGAGGCGCAGCTTGTGTGAAGAGGAGCATGTTGTATCCTTCGCCGTACAGCACCCAACCTTGGATGTATCTCATGGGGAGCTTTCTACTAGCAAGCAGTCAGCCAGGGCCGTCACCTTCTGTATGAGGCCAGGATGCAAGACACGATATTCATCATTGAGGCATGGTCCTGTGCAGTGGTCGATTTGGAGGCTCTACCCATCCGCTAGGTATTGGAGCCCACAGCAAACCGCTCTGAGATATGGGAGATCATAGGGAGTCTTACTCAATGGCATATCTGAAAGGCACGATGTCAGGAGACTTTTGACAGAGGGAAACTTTCAGCACAAGTGACCCTAGCTGAGATCTAGACCTCCATCATCCACTCCCTCTTCAGTCGTTGGGATTAGGTGCAATGCGAGTCCAACGCTCATTAGGAGCTCCGTGGTCATTTCATGCATACCTAGGGCGGCCAGGACCTATTTTTCATGATGCATGTAGGTAGCCCCAGATGGTGATACACCCCCCCTCCATGGCTTCTTGCCCCCATCCCCCCAGACCTCCTTGAGGGGGCTTTTATACATTATGTATTTGTGTTTTTGCATCAGCTCCAGCTAGTCTGTTGAGCATGAGCACTCTATTGTAATCAACTTCTTTGAGTAATATAATCACCCACATTTTATTTACAAAAAAAAAAAAATCCAAACACATCGGATAGCTCATAGAGCCTCGAGACTTCAAAGATCACAACTCAGTCGCCTAGGAAGTGACCTAGAACAAAGCCTCTTAGACCACCCATTCAAAACGTCTCAAAAGACCCAAATGAACCTATTAAAGTAACCACCACTTGAGGGAGTGGACTAGGAAAGTGTGTTGCATCACATTGTCTTCATCATCATAGTCACACACTACATAAATAATCACTTGATGTGCACTGAGAAAGCATAAAGCCTAATTTTGCACTACTACACACGAAACAAAGCACCCCACGAGCACTTGAGCACACTTAAATTTGAGGACTAACTGAACTAACAAGGAACTTGCATGCAAGATAAGTGACTTGAATTTCAAACATGTGGCTAAGGATACCAAGTATCAAAAGCAAGCCTCTTGGAGAGCTAGAATATCGACACAATAAGAGACTCAACCTTTATAGAGTTGATAAGTTTGATCAACAACCTAGTAGACCAAGAGGCCGACAAGATGTCGGGACCAAGCTCTAATCGTAAAAATGACCCGCTCAACTTGGGAGATTTTCCAATTGATATCTAGTAGATGATCAATAGATACAATTGACAAACCAAGATGGTGCATCATGGTAGGCCACCTAAATATATCATAAAATGTTGAGATATCGAGCTCCACTCGTGATACGCCAGGGTGACCGTTATGTATTTATGTCACCGACTTGTCAGTTGCAGACGCGGTTGGTACACCGCCCATGAATAATAGCTACATGATAGCTATCCTTATCTACTCTAGTTCGTGGCTCAGTTAGTATGCCACCTTAGTTAGTTGAGTTTGTTTTGAGACCCATATATAGGGTTCTTCTATTTCTTTGTACTTGAGTTCTTTTTGGCTTACACAACTAAGAAGAGAAAAACTTTTTTCAGCCTCCACCCTTGTGTGTCTTCCCCCATTGTGCAAGCAAGAAAGCTTCAAGCGAGACTCCTTCCTTCTCTCCCACAATCTTGACATGGTATCAGAGCCTTGTTCGTGGTAAGGAGCTCAAGAAAGCAAGCCAAGCTCGCGGTGTTCTAGTAAGAGGAGCAGTGTTGCTTTCATCTTTTGTTTTGGGAGCAGATCTCTGCAGGTAGCACAGCCGGAAAGTGCAGGAGTGCATTGTCTCAGGTTGAGACGCCCTTCGCGGTGAAGCAAGAGGGTAGTATATGCTGCGGGACAGGGCTTCAGCCCTTGGCGACCTTGTTTTTTTTATTTGAGGCCATTTCGGGGCCTGTTTTGGAGGCGGAAGTTTTCTGCACGCACTCAGAAAAAGGCTCAATTTTATGTTGTGCAGCCACTGTTCTACAGGTCGGTGAATAGTTACTGTAAAAATTGCATTGTATGCTTGTGCGCAGAGACATTGGGAGTTACAGAATCATCCATGTTGCCTGTTGATGCAAAATCGTCACTAGGAAGTGACTGTGTGGTCAAATACCACTTTCGCCAGTTTTGCAGATTTTCCCTTGTGAGGGTGAAGCTGTGGTTTTTGCAGTGACAGAATTTTTTGCAGTCTTCTGTAATGGCATCTGATTCTCTTTCACAGATTGTCACTGAAAAGCTTGACAAGAACAACTTCCAAGCATGGAAGTTTAGAATGACGAATTTCCTTATGGGAAAAGGATATTGGGAATTTGTTGCAGGAAATGAAGAAGAACCAGTTCTTCCTTATGTTCCCAATCAACAGCAAATGCAGGCATTTAAAGCATGGCATGAGAGAGCCAGGAAAGTTATGTATTGGCTGTCTATCAGCATTTCAGACTCTATGATTGTGCATATTCAGGATGCAAGTACGCCAAAGGAGGCATGGGATACTTTGTCAAAAATGTATAGCACAAATACGCAAGCCAAGAAAATGCAGCTCAAGCAAGAGTTGCACAATGTGCAAAGAGAAAATATGAGCATCAACGACTACCACATGAAGGTGAAGAAGATTGCAGATGCACTGGCTTCCATTGGGTCACCAGTGGAAGATGATGATTTAGTTTCTGTGACCTTGAATGGTCTAGGAAAGGATTATGCACAGTTTCGGACATCCATTTCAGTTCGTGAAAGATTTTCTGATTTTGAGGAGCTGATTGCTCTTCTAATTTCTGAGGAGCAAAGAAATGGTGGTGCATCTTCTTCAGGAGGAACTTCAAAAGAAGCTGTCTTCTACTCAAATGCTAGAAGAGGTAGAGGCAGAGGTAGAGGAGGCCGATATGGAGGCCGTGGTAGAAATCAGAATATGCAGCAAACTTAAGAAAATCAGTCCTATGGAGGAGGACGTGGTAACTCTAGAGGCAGGGGGAGCCAAAGAGGTCGTGGTGGATGGCAAAGAGGCCAAAATGCAAACAGTAATGTTGAATGCTACTATTGTGGTAAAATGGGTCATATGGCTAAAGACTGCTATAAAAAGCAGAATGACATCATGAATGGAAAACTGCAACAAGGAAATTATGCATCCTCTAGTAGACATGGTGATGACAGAAATGAGCATCTGTTTATGGTGCAGCACATGAACAACTCTGTGACAAATGTAGAAGAAAGCAATGATGTATGGTATGTTGACTCAGGTGCATCAAACCACATGACAGGTCATGCAGAATGGATGGAGGATGCAAGGAAAATGGAAAAACCAGGATTTGTGGAGACTGGTGATGATACTGCACATCCTATTGTGCAGATTGGAAAAATTCCCTTGTCTATGCAGGATGGGAAAAAGAAATACATGTCCGATGTATTTCATGTCCCGAATATCACCAAGAATCTGGTTTCTATTGGTCAAATGGTTGAACAGGGCTTGCAGGTCAGATTTAATCCTCATGGATGCTTTGTTGAGGATATGAAAAATAAAGGTCGCTTGATAGCAAAAGGAAAGAAGAAGGGCAGAATGTTTACATTGGATGCAGACATGTCTGAATTGAGTGCAGCAATGTTTGCACATGGGACCGGTGTAGTTGCAGATATTGATATCTGGCATAAACGTATTGGTCATGTTAATGTACAGCGACTTAAATCAATGCAGGCCCAAAATATTGTTGCAGGTTTGCCGAAATTCAAGGTTGCAGAAATGCATAAGGTATGTGAAGCCTGTCAGTTTGGAAAACAGGCAAGGAAACCATTTCCTAGACATGTTCAAGAGAGTAAGAAGCCATTGGAATTAATCCACTCTGATGTGTGGACAACTAAAGCTGCATCTCTTGGAGGCTGTCATTATTTTGTCAGTTTTATTGATGACTATAGCAGAAAAGTTTGGGTGTATTTTATGAAAAAGAAAAGTGAAGTTTTTGGGCATTTCAAAACTCTTAAAGCAATGGTTGAAAAAGAAACAGGCCTGCAGATAAAATGCCTAAGGTCAGATGGAGGGGGAGAATACCTCTCAAATGAGTTTGCAAGGTTCCTGCAGGAGCATGGCATAAAGCAGCAATATTCATGCAGTCATACCCCACAACAAAATGGAATTGCAGAAAGGAAAAACAGGCATATTGGAGAGGTATCTCGTGCCATGCTCAATGAAAAAGACTTGCCAGATTTTTATTGGGCTGAAGCAGTTGCTACAGCAGTCTACATAATGAACAGGACTCCCACTGCAGCAATACATGGAATGACTCCAGAGGAGAGGTATACTGGTAGAAAACCAGATATTTCTCATTTGAAAATTTTTGGTTGCATTGCATATGTACATGTGCCAGATGAGTTGAGATCCAAGTTGGATCCAAAAGCTGAGAAGTGCATCTTTATTGGTTACTCTCTGCAGCAAAAAGGGTATAGATGCTATAACCCTTCTACTCGTAAGTTTACAGTGAGCAGAGATGTTGTTTTTGATAAGATGAGTAGCTGGTATAAACCAGTAAATGTGATTGATGATGTAGATGCACAAAATGGTAATGCTGCACAAAATTCATAGCAGCAGTCACAAAATATTAGTGGACCTGGAGCGTCCTCTAGTAGTGGTTTACATTCTTCGCTATGGACAGGCAGATTGAGATCAGGAGAATCTTCCCAAAGTAATGCAGATAGTGGTATGCAGGTATCACAAAAAGGAAAAGAGAAGGTTGATCAGCCCATGTTTGATGTGAATGCAGGTCACCCTTATGTGGATGGTGAATCCAGTGGCTCAGAACAGAGCATTGATGATGAGTTGGGTATTCCTTCTATTGTTACACCTGGAGTAAGGAATACCAGGGATGTTTTGAGAGCACCTGGTAGTGAACCTACTTTGCGCAGGTCTACGAGAGCTAGGTATCCTGTGGATAGGCTGAAATATGATGGATTTACAGCCATTCACTATGCATATATGGTTAAAGTGATACAGGAACCAGAACCCACTTCTTTTGAGGAAGCCATGGGAAAAGAAAAATGGGAGAAAGCCATGGATAAAGAAATGGATGCCTTGGAAGCAAATGCTACATGGAAATTGGTACCTTTGCCTAAAGGTAAAAATGCAATTGGCTGTAAGTGGGTTTATAAGGTGAAGCACAATGCAGATAGTTCTGTGAATAGATACAAGGCAAGATTAGTAGTCAAGGGGTATGCACAAACATATGGCATTGACTATGAAGAAACATTCAGTCTGGTTGCAAGGATGGCAACCGTAAGAGCAGTCATTGCTTTGGCTGCATCAAAGGGATGGTCTTTATATCAGATGGATGTAAAGAATGCCTTCTTGCATGGTGATTTGCAAGAAGAGGTCTATATGGAGCAGCCACCAGGTTATGTGCATGCTGTTCATCCTGAGTTTGTTTGCAGGTTGAAGAAAGCCTTGTATGGCTTGAAGTAAGCACCTAGAGCATGGTCTGACAAGATAGGACAGTATCTTGTCACTATTGGCTTTCAAATTTCCAAGGCAGATTTCTCACTTTAAGTGAGAAAAATAGAGAAAGGTATTATGCTACTTGTCATTTATGTTGATGATTTGATTATGACAGGTGACAGTGATGAATATATCCTTCATGTGAAAATGCTATTGAAGCAGAAGTTTGAGATGAAGGATTTGGGAGAGCTGCGTTATTTCTTGGGCATTGAGGTGATTAGATCACCAAGTGGGATACAACTCTTGCAGAGGCAGTATGGATTGGACATGCTGTCCAAATATGGGATGACAGGCTGTAAGCCTATTTCAGTTCCTTTGGAGCAGAATGTGAAGCTGAGCACAGATGCAGGTGGGCTTCTAGAAGACCCTACTATGTATAGACGCATAGTAGGAAGTTTGATTTATATGACTTTTACCATCCCAGATTTGAGCTATGCTGTTGGATTGGTAAGTCAGTTTATGCAGGCTCCAAGGAAACCACATTTGGATGCGGCTAGACGCATACTCAGGTATGTGAAGTCCACATTGCAGTATGGACTATTTTATGAGACTGGGGTTCAGATACAGTTGCATGGATACACTGATGCTGATTGGGCTGGTAGTATTTCTGATAGACGATCTACCAGTGGATATGTGTTCTCTTTTGGGAGTGCTGCAGTCACTTGGAGCAGCAAGAAACAGCCTACAGTTGCCTTGTCGAGCACAGAGGCTGAGTACAGGGGTGCAGCAATGGCTGCATGTGAGGTAGCTTGGTTGCATAAGCTACTTTATGATATGCATCAGTCTACAGATGGACTAGTTGTCATTTATTGTGACAACATGAGTAGTATACACTTGGCAAATAACCCAGTCTATCATGCTAGAACAAAGCACATTGAGGTGCATTATCACTATGTGCGAGAGAGGGTTTTACTAGGTCTTATTGATCTAGTTTATGTCAGCACAGAGGATCAGGTAGCTGACATATTCACGAAGGCATTGGGCGCAGAGAAGCTGCGCAAGTTCAGAGACCTGCTTGGTGTGCAAGAATTGGGATTGAGCTCGAGGGGGAGTGTTGAGATATCGAGCTCCACTCGTGATACGCCAGGGTGACCGTTATGTATTTATGTCACCGACTTGTCAGTTGCAGACGCGGTTGGTACACCGCCCATGAATAATAGCTACATGATAGCTATCCTTATCTACTCTAGTTCGTGGCTCAGTTAGTATGCCACCTTAGTTAGTTGAGTTTGGTTTGAGACCCATATATAGGGTTCTTCTATTTCTTTGTACTTGAGTTCTTTTTGGCTTACACAACTAAGAAGAGAAAAACTGTTTTCAGCCTCCACCCTTGTGTGTCTTCCCCCATTGTGCAAGCAAGAAAGCTTCAAGCGAGACTCCTTCCTTCTCTCCCACAATCTTGACATAAAAAACCTTGAGGAAGAGCAAAGATTGGCCAATAAGGCGCTGTAGGGAAAAGTTGCTTACAAGTAGGAACAATGAGCTCAAAGGCTGAGGTAAGAAATAGAAATGAGAGAGGTCCATTGAGTTTTAGCACTTGCTAATAAAAATGGGACAAGACCCAATGCGGAGAGGGAAAGAGAACTAAAAGCTAATCTCACATTGAGTGAGCTTCTCACAAAGTGACTCATACAACACGGCTGTAGAGTAGAGTGGAGCATCCCTTGCAACTTCATTACTAGCGGGACTAGGAATCACTCCAAATTTGAAGAGCCAAACAAAGATACCCATAGTTGCCAAGCAACCTGAAAATTACCAACCCAAAAACGACCCATATAGTTTTGTAGAGCAGTTAACAGGTGTGCAAGGTGAACAACCTAATAGACCTTGCTTAACATGCGCAAGCTTTTGGTGTTTGTCTCAAAGATAAAGAACAGATGTGGTACACCAATCTAGATAACGCCGAATGTAACAACTTCAATACTCTCAAGAGTTTCTTCATCAAGAGATTCTCTGAGGCGGAGTACTCTAATAACCTTATTGTTCGATGAATGTCATTCTAAAGGACAAAGAGGAAATTAGAGATTATGTCACCTGTGTGGAGTCTCTTTAAGAGAATCCTAGTCTCACAGAGAGTGACCTAGTGAGAGAGCAGTCTCCACCGTATTCATAAGCGAAATTAGGAGTGAAGAGCTCTACAAGGCTTTAGTAGGCAATCAAACCAACAAAGGGACATGCTAGCTAGGGTCTTTGAAAAATCCATATGTGTAGATGACCTGCTCAAGTAGAGAAGCTTGAGAGCCACAAACCAAGATGGTATAGCCTTTAAAGCCTTAGAGAGAGTTGCCATTGCTAACGAGAGACCTAGTCAGAGTAACCAAAGAGAAAGGAAAGAGTGTTGCCCTAAGAGCCAAGAATTAGCATGGCCAAGCTCTAGGAAATGATAAGAATACTCATACAACCTCACATGCAATATATCCATTGTGGAGGAAACCACCTCCCGGCCTAGTACACAGATCTTGGATCTAGACCTTGCGCCAATTGTAGTAGCTTTACAACCAGCCATACTACTTGGGGAATAGACTGCCACAATTCAAAAGGGGAGCTCCATTAGCTCTCCTAGTGCCTAATGATGCCAAGACAATTGTCTCCAGAATGGACATCAATTCCACATGCATACCTAGACAACATGGACCCTTTGTGACCCATCCACCAAGTGATGCTCTAATACATTATGTAGAGGAGCCCAATGAGGACGAGACATACGTAAACCCTTACATATCATATGTCAATGAGGAAAATCCCATCTTAATGGTATCAATGATGATGTTAGGTTAGGGAATGGGTAGAGGCCTAGGAGGGCAAAGCCAAGACCCAATCTCATGCTACAACAACCTCCTTTAGGGCATATCATATCTCGTTGCCCCAAATGAGAACAAGCTAACCAAGAAAAGGTTGACTTGAGATGCTCCGAGTGTGGAATCACTCACTTATATGCCAAATGTCCCAAGAAAAAACCATCTACTAGCTCATCCGTCGTATCTTTTGTACCTTTGGGGTTGTTTGCAATTGAAACACTTGATGATGAGGCCACTCCCATCTCATTAAATGTCATGACTAGAGCACAAATGAAGCAAGCCGATATTTCATTTCATGGACTTAGCAATCTAGATGTAGCCTCAATATGAAAGAAGACTTGCCAAAGGAAGAAAAAGAGTGTTGACACCAAATGATGGGACCTAAAATGGGCCGGCACTGGCTCATGCACTAGCCGGACCTCTATCATGCGCTCAACAACCCCATGGCCTCGCGGCCAAGAGCGTGGATGACACATACATCATCTTCCTAAACATCTTGCGTTTGTATCACGTCTTGTAGTCCAACTCTAACCCAATTAACACTCCTCAGAGGGAGTCCCAGCACATTGCCAAATAGCACGGAGTACAAACATAGGAGGTACTCCCACGGCTGACTGCCGCTACCTCACTGCGACTCTCCTACATCTTGGGGATTAGCCCCTCGATGCGTCGCTAAATATATATAACATTTTGCACATATTTCCACTCAAGGTACCAATTGATCATATCTAGGAATGTACCATTTTCCTCACTTTCTTTCCCTTAGACTCAACGCCTAGCCTACAGCTTGGACAACCTTACTCACTCAACGTTGGTCATGTCTCTAGAAAGCAATTGCCATGCATCTAGGAGGTATTGTCTAATACATTTTATCATTTTATGCTTCATGCAAATTGTGAATGTCCATGTGCTCAAACAATTAAAAATCAGCATTTGTATTTAGTGCAAAAGCATTCTTTCAATGAATTTGACTATTGCTCGTATGCGGCGTTGCATAAACCTAGCACCGAGAAGACCTCGTGCTACTAGATTCTTAATCTTTAATTATCGACCAATCTAAATGGTATGCATAGAAACCAGTAAGCTTTTCATCATTTCATTCAGCATGTAAACACCTTTTACACACTCTACCCCCTCACCCGTTTAGGTTGTGCATGGTGCATAGGTTTAGGGTTCATTTTCATGTTTTTATTGTATGAAAAGCAATAAAAACTCACTAAAACATAAAGGTAGGGCTGAAATGAGGCTAAACCTCATACTTTAGATCCCCCCATACATCCACAAATATGGTTCTTATTTTTTCTTAATTTTCAGTACTCAAAATCTATTTTTCTCTTATTTTTTCTATTTTTTCTATTTTTCTTGTATTTTTTATAATATTAAATAACTGAAAATACAAAATGAGTTGTGGGATGTGGCCCTTAGGTTCATTTGCAGCAAAAACACAAATTTAGTTGGTATGTCTTATTATAATTTCCATTGATATATAAAAAATATCCAATTTTCCCATATTTCGCGTGTTTTACGGATTTTACCCTATTAATTTCAATCACAACACTTATGATTTTCTGATTTTCTGAGCGTATATTGATCAAACTCATAGCAAACAACATCATAATACATAATCATTCCATGGGAACAAATATTCATGAAGCAAATTGCATAAAACATCAATTTCCTTTGTAAAAATGAGATTACCGTTCTTTGCAGGTTGTGGGTTTTTATTTGCCATATCTCGGGACTAATTTCCAGCCACCATTAATGCTCATGACAGTCCACAATCAGCAATCTTCCTTCCTCTTGAACCACGGAGCAATCCGGTCTTCATTGGACAAGCATCCGTCATTCATTCTTCTTCTTCTTCTTCACCACATGAATCTGCCTTTAGAGAAGAGAGAGGGAGGAGAGAGAAAGACTGAAATCAGAATTCTTCATAGAGACTGCCATTGGAGGAGCGAAGACCAGCAACGATAAGACCAGCAAAGAAAGAGGATTCAAGCCCCATAATCAATTGGGGGGTTGATTCACAGTCAACCCACCATCACCCTCTTCATCCCATGAAGCGCAAATTTCAGACGCTCCCTGACGTCGTTTTCTTCTTCTCCAAGATGCCACGATTTGTTGCTAAGTTTCATGTTGCATAAAGTGCCCAACTTCCCCCCAAAGGTCACTTACCATTTAGCCCACCTTTTCAAATCTTGCCCACTTTGTGGCCACTCATGTCCACCTTTTCAAATCTTGCCCACTTTGTGGCCATTTCCCTGTCCGGACTCCGAATTGAGCTCTGAAAAATCCTGGGCGTCCGGCTCGGCATCCCGCATTAGCTGGGAACTCTTGTCAACCCATACGACAGTCTGAAAAATTATGAAAAATCAACAAGTGTCGCTCGGGCGCCTTTAAAGCACTTTGCCGCTTAAAATCATCCTAGATCGAGCCGCCGCCTTCGATATTGAATATTTTGTCCTTGATATTCGTAATTTTTAGCTATTTTTAAGCACTTCTCGGCACCAAAATTCCGCTCTCATTGGCGACCACGGGATAGGGCGACTCAGCCCGTCGAATCCCACATCAGATCTGCACAAAACAACCAAAGGAAGCATCAAGCTAATACAAAGTAGATATATACTAAACGCAGCACAATGCTCACCCTACCCCCTGACAGAACCAAGGCATGACAGCCACAAGGAGTAGGCCTAGCATAATCTGATAGAAGGTTCGAAGCTAGTCATTAACCAACTGCTCCAACATGGCCAAACTGAAAAGAACTATCAAAGAGGTTGCCCTAAGTGGTGGTCTGAACTACCTACCTAACTAAGGGCAACACAACTAGGAGCTCCTATTAGGCGAGGACTCCTATAGCCTGATCAAGAAGTATTGGCTTTTAACACATTTCTGCTCTTAGGGCTTTTAGTTTATTAATATACTTGGGCATGTAAAAAGGAGGGAGCTAAGCGTAGTGACCCAAGGAGAACAGGGCATCGACCTCAGGACTTGTCTTGGTACCCAAGAACCTACCAAGCCCTCGCAAGGCGACACTTAATCCTTTTCTGACGCTCACTTTTATTTTCGCTCCAACCTTCCTTACTTTCTTCTTTTCTAGCAAGAAGCCACCCCTAGGAAGACAAGGCATCGGCCCCGGGTCTAACTCGTCCCCAGGAACCTACCAGGCCTTCGCAAGGCGATGATCAACTGCTTATAAATTTTTCTTTCTAGAACCCCTTTTTACACACCTCTGTATATATATTTGTTGTCTTTTGGGATATTCAGGGTTTTCCTTTTTCTTATCATTATCATTTTTCTTCTGCAGGCTTCTCTAACGGCCTCACAACTAAAAAGAACTCCTAGAACGGCTGCCTAGCAGGCTAGCAAAACAGGGTCACTAGGACTTCCGTCTAAAATAGGTCTTTCAAGGCTTGACAATGTTGTTACAGGAGGCAACGACTACTCAGACCTCCCTCAGACACACTGAACCTAAACCTGGGACTTCATGCGTTGGACGCCAGTCCCCAACAAGCAACGAAAACCCCTTACAAGCACACATACACATATAGGATAAAAGCCACAGTACTTTAAAGGAAAGATATCACCTGGATAGGGCCACGAGAAGCTTTCGCGCAACAAAAGGCTCCTTCCAAGCTCTTCTTCAAATCTGTTTAGCACAGTGCTCAAACAAGAAACCATTAACCGCACCTGCACTAAACAGACAATGGGACCTCTTGGCCTAACGAGATCTGGACGTAATCTCCAAAGCAGCTAGCCTTCCTAGCTTAAAACTAGATAGGCCATTTTAGTCCACGTAATACTGATGTCCTTAGCATATACATCACACCCTATTAGACTACCCAGGGTGCCAAGGATAGTATATCATAGGTTGACTAACCCCATGCTACTCATGCAAGTTAGCTAAAAGCTTGATCTTGTATTTTTTTTATTTTTTTTATCTTAGGGTTTTCTTCCTATAGAGCTACAAGTCCAAGCCTTTCCACAAATAACTCATCAATAAGGCCGATCCCTTCTTGGGCACTATGAGCTAAATGAACGGCCTCAGTGGGCTCGCATGTCCTACATGTATTGTAATCCAAATAAACTGGTCCTTCAAGCAGTTGAGTGGCCCCTTTGGCAGAAATAATCATAGCTTTATACTCATTCGAACCGCCCCTATTTGGGTTTTCACATAAATCAGTGTTGCGACCCAAACTAGGTAGAGCTTCAAGCCTAGGCGTATCCCAAGGCAGTGTATATTGTCAGATGTATATCCAGTCTTATCCTCTTGGGGGTTCAACAGAATATATCCAGATGGAATCCTTGGCCTTGCATCCGACACTCCTGCCACACTTTTGAAGATTTTGGGTCTCCAAACCCATCTCACATTTCCCTTAATATTCTTGCATTCCCTCAATTTGCTGCACTGGTCTAACGAACTCAATGCAAACTTATCCCTATGGCCAAATGGCCTCACATGCTTATGACCTTTGTGAAGCACAGGTGGACTTTTCGCATTTTTCATCCTCTTTACAAAAGATGTTTTTACTTGTTTACGTCCATACTGCAAATTTTTCCCCATAAGAACCATGCTTTCACTGAAGGGAACAACATCCACCCGGAAGCATGATTCCAATACCAAAGGTCTCTCAAGAGCCTTACTAGCAACAAAATTAGAACCACACACAGAATGCTTATCAACACTCACAGGCCCATTGGTTCTATCCATGTTGCCATCACAACCACTTCTCGTGGAAGTGTTGCAAGCCCTAATGGAACTTACATGGCTTGGCACCTGTTCACTAAGAGGCATGTCATTACTACTCATAGGATGGCCATTTTCTGCTTTGAGATTTTGGCTACCAAGGTTCCCCTCATAGGCTGCCTTGGTATCAACAAGTGAGCTGTCTCCTTGTGTAGAAATGATTGGAAGCTGGGATGCACCTGTACTGAGCGGAAAAAACTCCAAAATTTTTCCCAACATTTCTGAATATGACCCTCATAATCGATGGCATGCATTTTTTCTTCCCTTAACAACTTAGGATTCCGCAGTCCCACTTGGATTTACGTATTAATCTCTAAGCCATTCAGAAAGAGCTCACATAGCACACCATCTGCTAATGCAATGGCTCTTCTTGGCCAAAGCCTAAGAGTACTATCAAAGGCTCTAGTATACTCTTTAACAGAAAGATAAGACTCCTGTCTAAACTGCATAAGGTGCCCTAAGACCTGAATCATAGGGAGCTGCTTTTCATACTCATCTAGAAATCTATCACGACTCCTCAAATGATTTGATCAACCCTCTTGGGAGGCTCCAGTACCATTTCCTTGTCTCTCCCTTTAGGGTACTTGGGAATACAAGCATCCGATGTATATCGTCGAAACCACTTGCAATGCAAGTTAGGTCATATTCTCTTAAATGAATCATCGGATCCTCATCTGGCAATCCATAAAACACTGGGAGATCCCTATAAAGAGGAGGACATTTAGTCCTCCCTTTTGGGATCAACACCGGGTCATTAAAATCTTCATATTCATCATGATCTGGGTCCAACCTCTTAGGATCTTTAACCTCTTCCATCCCCACCCTTTTCGGTGTAGGGGGGTTAATAACCTCATTGACATCCCTTTCTGCCAACTCACTAAGTGGTCTAGGGAGTCCTATAAATTTCAACATGTCCTTTTGATTCCCTCTTAGAGGGTCTTCCATACCTTTCCCTTTAAAAGGAAAGTCCATAACGGGTTTATATAAGAGCTTTTGGTCCTTATCTACAGCTGATTTATCATTACCACTTCTTAAAACTTGGAAGCTGTGCCTTTTAAGCAACGGTTTTCTCTTGACAGCTAGGGCTTCTAACATCCTTGTGATGCCTACTATGTCGTCATGGTGGCCCATTACACAGGATGTCTTAACCACAAGCATATTCCATCAAATATCAGCACTTTCCCATGGCATCATGACTTTAGCATGATGATCTGTTGATGCCATAACTGCCCTAGTTTCCAACATGCTTGTTTCATGCCCTCTAGGTTGATGGATGGTTAAACATGATTTCTCTTAGGTAGAGACCACACCAAGGCGAACCTTGGCCCATGCCATCGTATTAGAGGATGGGTAAACCACTAATGGCCTACTCTTTTCATCACATAAATTATCTTCTGTAGAGAACTCATGCTCTACATAACTAACTAAGTCCATTAGTAAGTTTTGTATGGGAAAAGCCAAGTTTTTCCATCCTTGAACAAACCCCACTTTATGGATAATTTAGGGTCCCTTGAAACCCTAGATTCGAAAACCGCCACTTATAGACGGCTCCCAGCAGATGCACCACTGATGGGACCTAAAGCGGGCCGGCACTGGCTCATGCACTAGTCGGACATCTATCATGAGCTCAACAACCCCACGGCCTCGCGGCCAGGAGCGTGAATGACACATACATCATCTTCCTAAACATCTTGCGTTTGTATCACGTCTTGTAGTCCAACTCTAACCCAATTAACACTCATCAGAGGGAGTCCCAACACATTGCCAAATAGCACGGAGTACAAACATAGGAGGTCCTCCCACGGCTAACTGCCGCTACCTCACTGCGACTCTCCTACATCTTGGGGATTGGCCCCTCGATGCGTCGCTAAATATATATAACATTTCGCACATATTTCCACTCAAGGTACCAATTGATCGTATCTAGGAATGTACCATTTTCCTCACTTTCTTTCCCTTAGACCCAACTCCTAGCCTACAGCTTGGACAACCTTACTCACTCAACGTTGGTCATGTCTCTAGAAAGCAATTGCCATGCATCCAGGAGGTATTGTCTGATACCTTTTATCATTTTATGCTTCATGCAAATTGTGAATATCCATGTGCTCAAACAATTAAAAATCAGCATTTGTATTTAGTGCAAAAGCATTCTTTCAATGAATTTGACTATTGCTCGTATGCGGCGTTGCATAAACCTAGCACCGAGAAGAACTCGTGCTACTAGGTTCTTAATCTTTAATTATCGACCAACCTAAATGGTATGCATAGAAACCAACAAGCTTTTCATCATTTCATTCAGCATTTAAACACCTTTTACACACTCTACCCCCTCACCCGTTTAGGTTGTGCATGGTGCATAGGTTTAGGGTTCATTTTCATATTTTTATTGTATGAAAAGCAATAAAAACTCACTAAAACATAAAGGTAGGCCTGAACTAAGGCTAAACCTCATACTTTAGACCCCCCATACATCCACAAACATGGTTCTTATTTTTCCTTAATTTTCGATACTCAAAATCTATTTTTTCCTTATTTTTTTTTATTTTCCCTATTTTTCTTGTATTTTTTGCAATATTAAATAACTGAAAATACAAAATGAGTTGTGGGTTACGGCCCTTAGGTTCATTTGCAGCAAAAACACAAATTTAGTTGGTGTGTCTTATTATAATTTCCATTGATATATCAAAAATACCCAATTTTTTCATATTTCGCGTGTTTTACGGGTTTTACCCTATTAATTTCAATCACAACACTTATGATTTTCTGATTTTCTGAGCGTAAACTGATCAAACTCATAGCAAACAATATTGTAATATATAATCATCCCATGGGAACAAATATTCATGAAGCAAATTGCATAAAACATCAATTTCCTTTGTAAAAATGAGATTACCGTTCTTTGCGGGTTGCGGGTTTTTATTTGCCATATCTCGGGACTGATTTCTAGCCACCATTAATGCTCATGACAGTCCACAATTAGCAATCTTCCTTCCTCTTAAACCACGGAGCAATCCGGTCTTCAGTGGACAAGCATCCATCATCCATTCTTCTTCTTCTTCTTCACCACATGAATCTGCCTTTAGAGGAGAGAGAGGGAGAAGAGAGAAAGACTCAAACCTGAATTCTTCATACAGACTGCCATTGGAGGAGCGAAGACCGGCGATAAGACCAGCAGAGAGAGAGGATTCAAGCCCCATAATCGATTGGGAGGTTTATTCACAGCCAGCCATCACCCTCTCCATCCCATGAAGCACAAATTTCGGGCGCTCCCTGGCGTCGTTTTCTTCTTCTCCAAGATGCCATGATTTGTTGCTAAGTTTCATGTTGCATAAAATGCCCAACTTCCCCCCAAAGGTCACTTACCATTTGGCCCAACTCATGTCCACCTTTTCAAATCTTGCCCACTTTGTAGCCATTTCCCCGTCCGGACTCCGAATTGAGCTCTAAAAAATCTTGGGCGTCCGGCTCGGCATCCCGCATTGGCCGGGAACTCTTGTCAACCCGTACGACAGTCTAAAAAATTATGAAAAATCAACAAGTGTCGCTCGGGCGCCTTTAAAGCACTTTGCCGCTTAAAATCGTCCTAGATCGAGCCGCCGCCTTCAACGTTGAATATTTTTCCCTTGATATTCGTAATTTTTAGCTATTTTTAAGCACTTCTCGGCACCAAAATTCCGCTCTCACCAAAGTGACACTAAAAATGGATAGTGCAACGACACTAACGAGAGGGGAGCAAGTGGTAGATGTAGAGGCTAAGACTTCAGTACCCAAAACAATAGAGAAGGGGAGTGACAAGGTTGGGGAAGATCTTGATCCAAAGTGCCAATTGGAAATAGTTTACAAGGTTAAGGAGTGGGTGAGAGAAGCCCAAGAGTATCTAAAGGATGCCGAGCCCATCTTAGAAGACAAGATCAACGAGTTCTCCAGTATAAGCATGCATGTCTGACCAACATGCATAAACTTAAGAGATGCATCCGCACCTCATGCAGAACCACGAAGACAAGGCTTAGATGCCATCGATAGGCAAGCTGTCCACCATGACCAGTGACAAAAGAATGTAGGGCAAGACAAAAAGCAAGTGGCTAGTGGCCTGCTTATGACATTGTTATCAGCCCCCCTATAACATTGCCGATGGGGGATCTTCTTAGGCAAAGCCCTTCATTATGGTGAGAATTGAAGCAATCGGTATAGAGGGATCTGTTGAGACACGAGTAGCTGACTTGTATGACCATGATGCAGCCACGCAAAAGCCTCATATTCAACTTAGTGCCTAAGTCCTTACATGTGAATGCTTTTTGGGAAGGCATAGAGATGCATGCCATCCTACCAGTGGTAGCACTAGGAGATGTCATGAGAAAGGGGATTGTAGACACAAGAGTAGGAGCTAGTATGGTTAGCCATGCAATTCTACAAGCGCTTGGCATAACCCGCTAGTAGTGGAGACTGCAAGGTTTAACGTCGTGTTGGCTAATGGCATGAAAGTTAAGCCATTCGAAGTGTTGAAGGACTGGTCTTTGAAGATAGCAGGCGTCCGGTTCTCAGTGAACTTCATCCTTTTATGAAGAGAGTAAACTACGATATCTTGCTAGGCTGACCATGGATGAGGAACGCACGAGTAATTGAAGACTAGGGTAACGGCCTTATATTCCTAGGTAACAGATCAAAGGCAGTAAGAGTTGAGATGGATACATGGACGACCACACCAGTCGACTTAGATACCATCTCCTCTATCTTGAAAGGAGACACCCAAGCCAGGAATTTGTGTGGACGATTGATGAAGTACATTCCGTGCCCCAAAGATGAGCGGAATTGGATGCATGTGTTAGCCACCACTGACCTGCCATTTTTAGATGAGGAAGAAAATTATAAGCAACCTGCAAGAACAGTCAATGAATCCCATAAACCCACCACACCTTAGATTCCAAGGGGTAAGGCCCTACTATTAGTGGCACTCTGTATGATGACCAAAAATCCTAGTAGATAACAAATACCCACCCCTTTCCATATACCATCTAAAAGACTTGAGCTCCATGGGATTATTGAGTATCTTGTTAGCTTTCATGGATGCAGATAGAGAGCAACACACAGAGTGAAGCAACATGCTTCCTCTCTAATTCTCCTCATTTACTGAAAGAACATAAGTCAAGTATTTACAAGTCCAGAAGGACCATTCACACCAACCATAAAGACTAGAGTACCAACTTATTTAATATACATGACTAATATAGCTAGACTAGCTGTGTCCAGCTCATGTCGGGGTCAAACACATATGAAAGAGCTTGATATTCTAACACTCCCCCTCAAGCTCAAGACAGCATTTGTACTCCAAGCAGCTGTCTAAAACCACAGAACTTATCTTTACCCAAAGACTTGGTAAAGATATCTGCAACATGTTCATCTGTCTTTACATGCATAAGATCCACTCCTCCTGCAAGAACCATCTCTCTGATGAAATGGTAGTGTACCTCTATGTCTTTCGTCCTGGCATGATAGACTGGATTCATAGCCAGGAGTACACTACTCAAATTATCATATAGTAACTTCACTGGAGCATCTACCTGTATGTCCAAATCAGCCATAAGCTTGAGCAGCCATGAAATCTCGCATGCTACCAATGCAACACCCCTGTACTCTGCCTCAGTACTCGACAAAGCAACCGTAGGCTGCTTCTCACTGCTCCAACTAATCATGCCGCTACCAAATCCAAATGCATATCCACTTGTAGATCTACGGTCATATGAGCAACCTGCCCAATCTGCATCTGTGTATCCAATCAATATCAAGGGCTTATCTCTGACATAGAACGGCCCATACTCTACAGTGGACTTAACATATCTCATAATACGTCTAACTGCATCCAAGTGCGGCTTTCTAGGCTTCTGCATAAACTGGCTTATGAGCCCTACAACATAGCTCAAGTCAAGCCTAGTGATGGTCAAGTAAATCAAGCTGCCAACCATCTGCCTGTACATAGTCACATCCTCTACTTCAGCCTCAGTGTTCATGTCTAGCTTGACATTCTGATCAAGAGGTGTATCCAACGGTTTGCATTCAGCCATGCCATACTTCTTCAGCATCTCCATGGCATAGTGCTTCTGCATCAGCCATAAACCATTTTCAGTTGGAACTACCTCAATGCCCAAGAAATACTTCAGTTCTCCTAGGTCTTTCATGTCAAATTCAAATTTTAGCATCTTCATTACATACTGTATGCTCAAGTCATCATCACCAGTGATTATCAAATCATCAACATATATGACCAGCACTACCAAGCCACTGTCAGTCTTCTTTGTAAAGAGGCTGTGATCAGCCCTGCCAACAGCAAAACCCAATCTCTGCAAGTAGTTACTGATCCTAGCATGCCAAGCTCTCGGAGCTTGCTTCAGCCCGTATAGTGCCTTTTTCAACCTGCATACATAATGCTGAAAATCAGGGTGAACATACCCTTCCGGCTAAACCATATAAACATCCTCTGCTATGTCACCGTTAAGAAATGCATTCTTAACGTCCATCTGCTGTAATTTCCAGCCTTTAGCCGCCGCAGCCAAGGCAATCACAGTGCGAATGGTTGCCATCTTGGCAACAGGGCTGAATGTTTCCTCATAATCAAGTCCATACTGTTGGGCATACCCCTTTGCGACCAGCCTGGCTTTGTATCTCTCCACACTGCCATCTGACTTGCATTTGATTTTGTAGACCCATTTGCAGCCAATGGTCTTTTTCCCTTCAAACAGTGGCACTAGATCCCATGTCTTATTTTCAGCCAAGGTATTCATTTCTTTGTCCACAAGTACACACCAGTTCTCATCTTTCACTGCTTCAGCATATGTACCTGGTTCTTTGATCTCCATCACTTTTATCATGTAAGCATAATGATTTGCAGAGTAGCCATTGTATGTCAACCTGTCAACAGGGTATCTGACCCTCTGCGAGCGTCTAGGTTGTGGTGCACTACTCGATTCCCCTCTCTCATGAGGCAAAATATACCTACTCTGCCTTGTGCCAGGCGTATATACAGTCGGAATACCAAGTTCGATGTCTAAAGTATTAGCAGACTCATAGCCAGAAGTCATTCTGCCAGGTGTCATCATACCAGATGCATCCTCAATAGCTTTCTCTTTTCCTTTGCTGTCCAAGACATCATGTCTCCCCCTCACTGACATATTGGTGTCAGTGGACGGTGAACTTCTCAATCTCCCTATCCATGGGGATACTGTCTGACTACTAGGTCCTATCATAGCAGTGCTCTACTGCAAATCAACTGTAGATACATGAGTGGAAGGCATATCGGATGGCACTGCAACTGGTGATACATACCAAGAGCCCATCTCATCAAAGATGACATCCCTGCTCACCAAAGTCTCCCTGGTAGAGGGATCATAGCATTTGTATGCCTTCTTCTGATGTGAATATCCAATGAAAACACACTTATGCGCTTCTGGATCCAGCTTCTTTCTTTTCTCATCTGGAATATGCACATAAGAAAGATAGCCAAAGACTTTCATGTGACTTACATCCGGCTTATAGCCATACAGCCTCTCAAACGGCGTCATCTCGTGAATACCTGTAGTGGGAGTCATGTTCAGAATGTATACGGCTGTCGTAACAGCTTCTGCCCAATAATAAAGTGGCATATGCTTTTCGTTCATCATGGCCCTAGCAGCTTCCATCAGAACCCTGTTCTTTCTTTCAGCTACTTCGTTCTGCTGCGGAGTGTAGTTGCAGGTTACCTGCCTACGAATGCCATTTTCAGCCAAGAAATCATCAAATTCATTTGATACATACTCTCCACCACTGTCAAATCTCAAGCAAGAGATGTAGCATTCAAACTCCTTCTCAACCTGTGCTTTAAATTGCTGAAAAACAGCAAAGACCTCATCTTTTTTTTTCAATATGTAAAGCCAAATATAGCGACTGTAATCGTCAATGAAAGATACATAATAACTGGAACCTCCCATAGATGCATTATGAGCTGGCCCCCAAACATCAGAGTGCACTAACTACAATGGACGTGTACTCTACCTTACATGTCGGACAAACGGCAGTCTAGACTACTTACCGAACTGGCAAGCATCACATACATGACCAATATTTGAATATTGGAACTTGGGTAAACCTGTAACCAGCTGTTTCTTCTGCATAATTTGCAGCCTTTGCAAATTGACATGCCCCACTCTCTTGTGCCATATTTCCAAATCCCTAACAGTGCCAGAACCATGGGCAAACATAGCTGAATTCAGCTCTGGCAAAGAAGCATCAAGAGTAAACATTCGGCCATTCCTGTGACTACGAGCTATCAACTTGCATCCATTGCCAAACTCTTCAATAAAGCAGCCATGTTTATTGAATCTAACCTGCAAGTTCTGCTCCATCATCTGACTGACTGACAGTAGGTTCTTCGTAATCGATGGGACATGCAATACATCATGCAAATTTTCCTTTCTGCCATCATGAACCACAAGAGGCACTTTGCCTTTATGCTCAATGCTATGCTGTGTATCATCACCTGTGCATACATAGCCATGCTTTTCAGCCACCATATCCGTGAACCAATCACCGTGAGGGGTCATGTGATTCGATGCCCCTGAGTCAATGTACCACACTTCATCATCAGATGATTTTTCAGCAGCCTTATCTTTGACATATTGCATGGCAAACAGCCTATCACCAGAGTCATCTGCCTGACTGGACGTAGCATAGTGTCCATGCTGTTTGCCCTTCTGGTTTCCCTGCTTCTTCCAGCAGTCCTTTGCAATATGCCCATACTTTCCATAGTAGTGACAATCCTTATCCTTATTTGGATTATCTGACTGACGCTGCTACTGCCATGAGCCTCTGCCACCACGGGAGTTAGATCTCTCCCTGCCTCGAAAATTTCCACCACCTCTTGCATTTGATGACTGCTGATTGATATTACCATAGGATGCATTCTGCTGACCTCCTCTGTCAAATCCATAACCCCTACCACGGCTGCCATGGCCTCGTTGATTCGAGTAAAAAACTGCATCCTTATTCTCTGAACTGCTTGACCATGTAGCTAAGCCAAGATTCACCTCTTCATGAATCAATAATGCAACCAGCTCATTAAAGTCAGGCATTTCAGCCTGCACAGACACTGAAGTGTCAAAAGACTTGTATTCAGGACCCAAGCCATTCAAAGTCACTGCAACCATATCTTCATCTTCAACGTGTGAACCAACAAATTCTAGTTGATCTGCTATGGTCTTAACCTCTGTGACATAATCCTGTATGGATCTGCTCTTCCTCTCCATGTTATTGAATTTCTGCTTCAATTGTATCTTCCTGGCACTTGTGGTTGTGCCATAGTATTTGACCAATGTATTCCATGCAGCTGCTGGGGATTTACAGTTCATGATCTGCATCACCATAGCATCTGAGATACATAATGACAGCCAATGTAAAACCCTGCGAGCTCTTTCCATCCAAGCTCGATGCGCTCGTCTTTGATCAGCTACAGGTTTCCTTTCTGGAACTTCAGGTTCAGCCTCAACACCTATCACTAAGTCCCAGTATCCTTTGCCTATCAGAAAAGTTCTCCATGCGGAACTTCCATATTGCATAATTGTTACTATCAAGCTTTTCTCCCACAATCCGGGTTATGTTATCAGTTCTATTAGCATTTGCCATGTTGTAGACCTTGCCTGACTACCTGCAAACCAAGATCTTCTTAACAGTTCAACTTCAGCCCGAAACTGTTTATGACAGTTTTCTGCAATTAATTGCAGTAAAAAATTAGGGTATTTCAGCCCACTGACAACCCAAATCAGCCCACAAACAATTGGCTTAACCTGTAGGTAAAACAGTTAGTACAAATGCTATGTATTTACTTCGGTTTGAACTCTTGCAACCTCACTGCTAGGGTACATACATGCAGTCTGAAAACTGTAATTCTGTGAGTGACCAGCAGTGGTTTCAAGCCCAAAACTGAGTGGTATACATGTCATACATGTCCCAAACTTTCATAGATAGCTGCTAATACATGTGTCAAACTTTCATAGATAGCTGCTAGTACATGTATCAAACCGTACATAGGCATAGAAGCACAAAACAGTATATAACCAGCAGATATGAATGTCGTAAATACATTCCCAGATTTCAAATAGCCAATGCACCGACAACAGGGATTGATTTCAGTCCCAAAAAAAACCATAAAACATTTGCATCACTTCCGTTTCCAATGCTCAAGCATCTAACAGTCACAGACGAAGTCTTCAAGTACCTGTGTGGCTAACCAAATCAACTAGTTCTTCCAAGAACAGGAGTAACCAGTTAGTGCTTTATGTCTGCATTTTTTATTTTTTAATACAATTTTCAGCCTGTCACAAGCTCTCAGATCAGGCCATTCCAAGCTCCAAATTTATGTCAAAATACCCAAGAAATATGACATGTATTCTACCAAGCATCATGTGCTACATTCAAGCTCAATGTACATGCCAAAGAGCATCCAAAATGCAGACACCACAAGTGTATAATGTCCCTGTAACTCCAATAACAGATCAGCCCTGTGTATTCAAATCTGTACAACTCTATTACAGCTCACACATGAGCTCCCACAAGGGCAATAGCAAAGTATACCCTTCAAGAACCTTCCTTGGTATGCATCCATGCTCTATCCCACTTGACAAGTGCTTTTCACCTTAAATCTCTGCCAATGAGAGCAGCATGTTCACAGGCGCAGTCCACGCAAACAGTTCAGAGTATATTCAGATCAAATTTGATGGTAATGATGATGAATGCCCACTTGTTGATGCTCAATGGAGCCTTGGTGAGCCTCCAAACAAGCCACACACATTGCTTATACCACAAAATGAGCAGTCCATATGATAGATCCCAGCCATGGAGTTCAGCCTGCAAAACAGGCACAATCACGCTGCCAGGACTAACGTCTGCTGCTGCACGATTTGATGGTTATGTTAATGATGAAGCACTCACTAGTGCTCAACTAATCCTTGGGAGACTCCTCAGCAAGCCATAGCTCCTCCTTCAAGCAATGAGAATCCAATGCTCAACAATGCATACCTCTGTGTGACCATTGATGGAAATGACAGTCAATCCTCTTCTTTTTCCAACACTTCAGGTCGGTCTTCAAGTCTTCTTCTTCAGTGCATTCCACCAGTGAGCCCACTCATGGCTCTGATACCATGTTAGCTTTCATGGATGCAGATAGAGAGCAACACACAAAGTAAAGCAACATGCTTCCTCTCTAATTCTCCTCATTTACTAAAAGAACATAAGTCAAGTATTTACAAGTCTAGAAGGACCATTCACACCAACCATAAAGACTAGAGTACCGACTTTCTGCTATCCAGAAGACTTATGACCAACACTTGCATAATGCTACCCATCTTCACGACAAACTGCATTGCATACCTATTGCCTAAGTCTATGATCATCATAGGTATATTCCTCATTATGCTATCCATATGAGGATAAAGAATAACAAGATCCACGATTGGCATGTCCATGAGCTAAAATTTCATAAGTATGTTCCTAGATTGAAGTATCATAGCATTGCTAATGATGATGCTCATTACTAAGCTTGTGCCTCTGTCTTACTGTTCCTGATTCAGTATCATGTAGAATTTCCTCCATTTATGCCTTTGCATGATCATACCTAGACCACAACTCTTGAAGAGCTCTAGGTAATGGCACTCCATGAGAGTTAATACTATATTTCCTTCCATGAGAGACAATACCAGATGCATTGGGATTATGTTGATATGCATTTTCTTGGAGAGGCAAGTCATAAAAGTAATTCCCTGCATACATGTTGTCCCAATGATCCATACTCATTTTTTCAACCATATCTTGAGAAATATAGGCCCAAACTAAGTTATCTTTGGCTGCACACAAAGTGTATGATGTTCACTACACGCTAGACATGTCCAATTTCCATTAGAATACAAGTAGAGATGTTTGTAGCAAGTCTCCTAAATCTGTCCAAAATGAAACAACACCCTATAAATGGCCTATTCTTCTCACCGCTTGATCTATAAGCACTCTTTCAAAACTTTAAGAACCTTGGAAAACTCAATAGACAACCAATAGAAAATGTTGATCCAGTCATATGGTCTCAATTCTTCAATTCTTGATGAAGATTGAAGATACCCCACTTAAATCTTATCATGTCATATTGCTTGAGAACGAATGCTACTGAGAACAAGCTATTATTGTTTGAATCTCCCTAGACAAATAGGCAATGGTTATGCCCGTGTGTTGGAGGTTATTGAGATTCTAATAGAAATACCTTGGAAAAATAAGCATTGAGTCTGCCCTTGTGCTAAAATAATACACCTCATAATATCGTGTGCTCAAGTTGAAATCATAGCCATGTGACACAATCCAAGCCCTACTCTATAGTATACTTTTGATGTAGCAAACCAAGGCATTCAAAAATACATTTCCACAATGACCTATTCAGAAATCAGCAACACAAGGACATGCAAACACATTTTGTACTTTCAAATCCACATTCCCCCTCCTTGAAGTATACTTGAGTTTGTGTCACTTGTTGTAGATAAGATTGCAACAATGTGCAGCAAAGCATCTATTGCGATGATGTTTCTTAAGGAAGGGAAGGTAGTACTGACCTTTGTGATGAGAGGCCAAGCACTCCTCGGGTAAAACTGGAGCCATGGATTAGCCTTCAGTTGGTCTGATGAAGTTGTTGATTGTGAAGGAGAAGGAGAAGCAAGAAAAGTTACAACAAAAGCCTCAGAAACTGAAGCAGGAAGTGGATGATTTATTATAAAGTCCCAATGACCTCTTTTTTATGCAAACTTTTGAGATTTTGTAGTAATCTCTAGAATTAAGATAGTTTATGTTACTATTTTGGGATATTTAGGCAGACTGAGAGCTCAACATAGATTGAGAGCTTATGGTAAAACAAGCATTTCACCTTAATTTGTGAGTGATCTGGCATGCTTACAAATTCGTAATGCATAGAATATGCTACTAGTAAAGACATTTTGCATGTTTGACTATCCTTGTCCTCATTCTTTTACTCTTTTAGGTCTCCCTATCAAGCCTTTCATTTGTGTTGCAGTCCCATACCTCTTTATGGATACCTACCTTGGATCTACTAGAACACACATGTACACAGACTGCAATGATGAAAAAGCACTTGAATCCAATGGGCAACAGAAGAAAAGACCTCATCTTGATCAGAGCCCTCAGTTTGATGATGTCGAGTATGGCATCGTGTGCTCTTCTTCGAAGGTCAAAAGCCTAATTGGAAAGGGAGGGCCTCAATCAAGGCATCTAGTGATTTGACCTTGCTTCAAGGCCTACGAGATGCTCAAGGTTGTTCGTGACGCTCGTGTTTCAAGTCCTGTTGATAATGCCATGGGAAAGAAAGAGAGAGAAAGATCTGCCACGGGAGCTCGTAGAAAACTTGAGAAAGAAAAGGGAAACCCTATTCTTGAAAAGTAACCATTGCACAAGTGAGATAGAGCACCCCCTTGGGAAGAGCATGAATTGGCTTACGTGTTTGTGAAAGATCCTGTAAAGACCCCTCAGTATCAATGGCCCTACATTGTCATCACCATTCGATGACCTATGTCTTATTCCTCCTTGGTGCCACAAGTTAACTCTAAGAACCATCAGCTCTCCACCCTTGAGATGTAGGCCCTTCCTCATCACCCAACCACTAGAGTACCAAGGAGCTTCAACGCCAACAAGTTCCACCCCATCTTCAACTTTAGCCATTCATCAACATGAACAGCAACAGTTCCTCCTCTACCAAGGCTCTTCATGGGGATAAATCCTGAAATTCCTCATCTTCAATGCAAGCTAGAGTATGCTACCTTCGACACAAGTGCCATGGGACTGGCACTCGTGTAGGAGGGGGACATAATATTAACAAACATGGATAGGATGCAAGATCGGGTAAATAGCGCGCCGTAATTTTTATTAGATGATTTTGGAAGCATAAAACTGATGTCAACAAGGTGCAACAATGAATTGCACTATTATTTTTGTGATTCGATATATTGCACAATTAATTGATGTGCAAAAATGAGAGTCAAGCTCTCTCCCACGCAAAGCTGTAAGTTCTTTTGATAGCACCACAAGGTTAGAGCATACACAAGTTAATTTACACCTTGGGGGACAAGGTTAAAGCTAAGTAGGCTACATGCACTTTGAGAAGAGTGGTTTAGGACCATGGAAATGGGCTATGAGGCTAAGAAACCCTAAAAGATTGTATGAAAATGATAAAGCTAATACTACTTGCAAAATTTGGGACTGCTTGTTCTTGCTTCTCTTTTCACATGCTTGTGTGACGGTGTAAAGGAGAGGGAGTGACGTGGTAGAGAGAATCTCTTACCATTCTACTTTCTTCATATGCATTTCTTCATGGTGAGAGCCTAGAGGTGAGATGGAGGGTGTTGATGAGATTGAGTGAAGGCCCCATCGCGAAGCCCATATTGCTCTTCTTCTCGCCTTATTGTCCATCTTCTTTCTCGTTGGAACTTGGAAGGTGGGGGATGGGCCGTCTCTCTAGCCGCTGCAAACCTCTGCGGTTCATGCTGCCTTCCTCATCTATCCAGGTCCTTGACATTGACATGCGGCCTTCCTCTGCACGTTGATGAGGAAACGGCGCACTTGCAAGACAATGGCCATAGTCTCCTTGAGGGACGTTGAGCAAGAGAAGAGAGCACAGGCCTGCTTCCTCGCGTAGTGCAAGCGTTTGAAGTCGACGCAGAATTTTGACCTAACTTATGGTGAAACAATGGGGCATCCCCCTCCAGGTTGCGTTGATTTGTAAGAGCCCCCTCAGAGCTAGCGAAGGGGCTACCCCAAAAATTAGGATATGCTGTTTGTCTGTGCCGGGCACACGGTATTCTTTAGTAAAAGGCGAAAGAATAGTTCGCTCTGTGCCCAACACGCAGCTTCCTGAGTCTACTGCCTGGCCAGGGGAGGCCATTTATACTCCCCTTCTCGTGCCTGCGCTGACCGTCCGACCCCCCGCATGTGGGAGGCGACACACTCTCTCTCTCTCTCTGCGCGATGCCTAGCCAGCGCTCCACAAAACACCTACACTTCGTCCGCTATAAACACCGCCGCCCAATATGGCCGCCTTCCTCATCGCTTTTTGATACCACTATGTTTGCTTTTGGCCAGAGTGACAACAAGCAACCTCGCTTTTTGATGCACGCACGCATGATCTCCAGGCTATCCCACTTAACTCCAAAAGGCAAGAGTAGGGTTGCGCACCAATCATTGCTTCTCAAACATTCCACACGTTATCTCATCTCAAAGGTTGTGTGCTGGCACGTATTTTGATTAATGGAGCGGCGACCCTCTCTCTTCTTTCTAGCATCCAAATTTGTTCTCTTTTTCTCGTTGTTTTCAGAGCCCCCTCGACGCCCTCAACCTCTTGGGTCTTTGGCCCAAACACTTTGCCAAAGTAGTTGGCTGTCTCTGCCTTGTAATTATTTTGCTTTTGACACGAATCGCATGCAATATCCCCCCATGTGTGCTGGGAGCGCTCTTCCCAATACACGTGCGTGGTAGTTGTTTTCCATGATGTTGCTCCGTGCATTGTTGCCTCCTTCTTTATCCACACCACCAGCACACCGATTCGAGGGACACATTGTATATCTCGTGTAGCAGCTCAAGCGCGCACACGTGCAGATACCCTTTGCTTCTTGTGACTCGTGTGGCCATCGTCCGTTATCGTGCCTTCATAATCGATGCCCAACTTATCCGCGATTTCTTGCAGCAGCAGGATTGCACTTTCATTGACTTGTATTTCTGCCTGCCTATTTTCGAATAATCATTTCAATGTTTTGGGGAGGAATCGTATCGTTCGCAATTCTATGTTATTCCCCGGGCTCTATCAACTGTTTGAAAGTATATCCTTGCACATATCTGTCAAATTCTTGTGCTCCTTTCACATATACGGTGATCGCTCCGCAGCATTCTTTGCCATCCTCATTTCCTGCAAAAACCGTGGTGCCCGATGTCGACTAGCTCTTTCTCAATCCGACCTCGACTAGCCTTGTCATTGCAATCGGAAGAGCTACACACAGAGTTTGATGTGGCTAAATGTATTTATGTTGTACGATTACGCAGATGTCACCTATCATATCCCTCTTTGTGTACCTTCTATGCAAGCACCCGCCTTCTCCTTTCTAGGCCTTGTTTACATACAGATCGTGCTACTGTGGAGATATGGAATATGACAGCAGTAACGACTTCGGAAAAGGAATAAGTGCACTTACTTTTTTAGCATTGAAGGAGGACAAAGCTTTCTTTCCTCTATTGCCCTACTATGTGTCTCATTTGTGTACGTGAACCATCGCCTCATGCATGGCATTGGAATGAAGGCGGACGGATCAAGTAGGCCCACTATTGTTAGAGCTTATTCTTTCAATCACTGCAGAGGGCGTTACACATGCAAGTCCTAGGAAAAATGTGTTTCCTATGTACAAAATATCTTTTCCGGCGCTTGTATCCTCGTGTGTTTTATGGCGAGTGTTTGCACATGCAAGTGTTTATGAAAATGTTGACTTGTGGAACCACTTGCTAGTCCATACCTTGCATTCGTGTTTGCTTCGGTGTACTTGTTATAGCGTTAATGCATGTTGTATTGTCAATGTTTGCCTTGTGCATGCAATGAGCCACTATGTTGAATCCCATACCACATGACGTGGTGCTAGACATGTCGATGGCAAGAGGCTTTTGCTAGAATATATTGATTGAAAAGGTGGAATTTGGTATGAAAGAGGATAGCACACTCAATGGGGCGATATTTTCACGATATCTAGATTGAACTCCTTTGCTATGACTTTCAATGTATGGATCGTGGCCCATTTTTTTATTGGTGACCTCATCTCTAGTGAATGCGAGAAAGAAGCAAGGCATACGCTATAGATCGGCCAATGTCATTAGGCCCTTCAAGTATCATTAGTGCCATGATGGAGAGCCTAGTATTGAAACAACTATGTTGTGGAGAAGTATATGCTGGACTACCTCCCCATTCAAGTTTTCCTTGTTTGCACGGTTGGAATTATCAATGCCTCTTTACAAGCATGCTATTGTCGTGTTGTTTGCAATCATAACCGCTTGTTTTAGTTGGTATAGAATCACGATATATGTCTTATGCATTGTGCACATAGTGAATAGGATTCAAATTCGCATCTTAACGTATTCATCAAGGCATATGCTTCCATCATATATGTCATAACCAACAGAAAGAGCAATGAGAACACTACATTCTCCAAGGTGATGTTTAGCTAAGATGACTCTGATACAAGCAAACCATCTATTTTGAACGTAATTGTTCTTTCTAGAATTGTAAAATGATAGATGCTCAACTCATATAGACTAGCTCTTTGAAATGCCTTTGATACAAGCAAACCATCTATTTTGAACATAACTATTCTTTCTAAAACTCTAAAGTAATACATACTCAACTCATATAGATTAGCTCTTTGAAATGCCTATCATCAGCAACAATTGAGCTTTAGTATGTTGTCTAGCAAACTGAATTCTATTGGAGTTTCCGCTTTTACCATTGTGTCAAATGGACCATTTTCATGGTGTGCTTGTAAAATCCTTTTTATCGATTCCTAATTGAGGATGTAGAGCCTCGTCTTTGGATGTGTCTGTTTTGCTATTGTCATGGATTTTTGTATCACTAGATTGTGCAACATACTGAATGCAACCACATCATCAATGTCAGCTTCCATCAAAATAGGTATGGTCTGTGTGTTACCTACTAATGCATCAATCCAATACACCAAAGGATTATCAAGAAACTTCGGTCCAAGGTTCCATTTTACAATTACCCTTCTTATTATTCCTAAGATCAAAATTAACTCATTAACGGTACTCAAAAGCTATGGTGTGTTACCTACTAATGCATCAATCCAATACACCAAAGGATTATCAAGAAACTTCGGTCCAAGGTTCCATTTTACAATTACCCTTCTTATTATTCGTAAGATCAAAATTAACTCATTAACGGTACTCAAAAGCTATGATGTGTTACCTACTAATGCATCAATCCAATACACCAAAGGATTATCAAGAAACTTCGGTCCAAGGTTCCATTTTACAATTACCCTTCTTATTATTCGTAATTATTCATAAGATCAAAATTAACTCATTAACGATACTCAAATCCTATGGTTGTGATAGCTTAGCATGGAGAATCCTTCCATATAGTTTGGCAACATTTCAATGACATGCACATTGCAATCTTTGTTGTTACAACATGTTCCACATTTTCTTCTAATGATATCTCTGCCTCATGTTGCTTACAAATAAGAATTAGGATAGTGCTCAGAAAATTGGCTAGATTAGAATATTTAGAAATTGGCTAGTAAGATGCAAGACTACATGATGTAGAGGATCGACATGCATCATAGATTGAGCTAGAAACAAGTAATCTTAGGTGACAAAGGTGATATGAATGATGAGCCCTGGAAAAACTAGGTTGCACTGAGAGGTATGCTTTGTGAATCAATTTGTTTGACTAAGAATAATTTGCTATTTTGTAGAATTATTTCCTTTAGTCACAAGCTAGGCTTAGTTTTTATTAATGTTTTAAAGGAAGCTATGGCTATTTTGAACATACTTGGGAAAATGTGAAGCTCATTTAGGGCTATCAAAAGAATAGTACACCTCTCATAAGGTTGATTGCACACCTCTCATATCGTGTGTGCTGGTCTCTTGATGAATAGTACCTTGCAAAAAGCAAAACGAACAAGAAGTTACTTTGTTAAAGTGTGTAATCGAATGGCTTTGCTATTTATTTGCATAAGAATCACATTGTGACTTTGTAGAAGGATACTAGTAACAAACTAAGCACTAAACCATGCTATGCAAGTAGTATGTCAAAGAATTGGCACAAGTCTCTTTGTTGTCTTGTAATAATGGGAAAAAGCAATATTCCCCTATATACATTCGAGAAGAATATGCACTTTTTTGTGCTTTTGTATTCTATTCAATATTGCAAAGATAGGTTTTCAAAGAAGTAAATGTTTGTAAATAGACTCTAACCTTTAGTAGA
The DNA here is from genome assembly GCF_053477565.2 of Lygodium microphyllum. Taxonomy (NCBI): domain Eukaryota; kingdom Viridiplantae; phylum Streptophyta; class Polypodiopsida; order Schizaeales; family Lygodiaceae; genus Lygodium; species Lygodium microphyllum. Next base: position 7,287,039 of record NC_141146.1, on the reverse strand, counting down.
GATTGAAGTTATGAAGATCTAACTTGCCTTTGGTAGAGTCAAAGCCTATAATTAAGCCACATGTGTCAGCCTTTTGCAAAACTATTAGAACATTATAGTTGTTCAATGCCTTAGTGAACGAATAGAAGGATGTGTGAATAACTACCTAAAGTAAGCACTTGTATTATACAATAGTAAATCTATTACATAACAATATATATAGTATACTAACACTACATAAATATACCAAACAACGGATTTTGAAGTGATGTTTATAAGTATACACATAATCATGTCATTAAGTAAATATAAATATCATACTTAAGCTATTCAACTTCCATTTGTCATAATTTAGCTGAAGAGAAAAAAGAAGATTAGGTCACCTCAACAATGCCACTTGTAGTTTGAATAATGTCAACAACACCAATTATAGTTTCAATAACCTCAAAAGTACCACTCCTCCTCTTAGCCAAAGAGCACCTTCTCTTCCAAGATCCCATTACCTTATAGTCTAAGAGGACTTGGTCTTGTGATTGATACAGTCGACCAATAGAAAAAAAAGCAAGTATACAAGTAACCTTTTTTAAATAACTAATTTACTTTGATTTTCTTTTTTTCTTTAGCTTATCACTTTATTGCAAGCTAAATTTGTCACTTTTATAAGTTGACTTTCATGTGCTATTCAATACCTCAAAAAAGGATTTCCAAAAAAAAAGAGAATGCTTTTACTAACAAAGTGGTGTTATGATGCACATGTAACAAGTTGCATCCTTCAATCATGTAATGCAAGTAGAGGATACTAATGAGATGCGAACTTATCAAATGGGATCAATTTCTCACACGAATCGAATACTCTTGTAGACTTATTGCTCATTGAATGAAGTACTATAGAGTAGAATCACGATCTCAACCTCTCATCTATCATTGATCATGTAAAGTGTAAGTAAAAAAGTGCATATTGTCACTTTCACAAGCCATGCATGTTGGGCTTAATGGCATGCTTATTGTTTCAAGGGCTTCAAGCAATATGGCTATGGTTACCTCTCACATAACCAAGGCACGCTCTCAAAATAAACATAGTGAACTTGCCAAATTTCCTTGTCATTATGGTCTATTCGCAAAAGGATCGTTATCGATGACTCCATTATTCAAGTGATGCACCTCAAGTAAGCTCCATCTTCATAGCTTCAATCATCGTACAAGCCTCATATGAGAGAAGAAGAAGAAGAGGTAGAGGAAGAAAGAGCTTCTCCCATTCTAGCCCCTCACTCTACCTCACACTTTACCTATCTTTCTCTCTCAATCTCTCCCTCGCTCACACAAGCAAGAAGTAAGACGAGAGCTGCACAAGATTGCGTACCACAAGGATGAGCTTATCTTTCATTCTTTGCTTTTATACATGCCCTTGCTTTTCTTGGGCACCCTCCCATTTTAGTGACTTAGACTTATCTTCTCTTACCTTGCACATACTCTTTGATTTTTTACAACTCTTTTTCAACATGATTAGGTTAAGATCTTTATGCTCATACCTTACTCAGGATGTTATAACAAATTGCTCCATCTCTCTTTATAAAATATTTTTTTGTCATTAAAAAAGTACAATTACTAGGAGAGATGATTCGATTTTCGCTTCTCTTTTCATTCCAAAATTTTTAATTTCTCTTTGTGCCTCCTTTGTTATGCCTTCCTAGAAGGGGATTAACATTATCCCCCTCCTATACTTATGCAAGTCTCATGGAACTTTGTAATCTCGTGGGTGTCATTGTGTAGTCGGTGTTGGTAGGTCATATGGAGGGTAACCACTAATGATGTGTAATTTTGGGCCACTGTTAATATGGATGGGATTAGCTCCTACTCTATTCTTCAAGTGTTGGCTTGCCATTTGAACACAAACAAGAGGGGACAAAGGTTAAGAATCCAAGATCACATACACAAAAGTAATGGAGACTTGAGAACACAGACAGATAGGGTTGAAATCTTCTTCTTCTTCTTCCACACGAAACAAGTCTACAACATGATAAAAGACTAATATGAAAGTACCACAATGTATGTACATGTGATCACTAAGTGTGAACTCACTAAGAAACGAAGAGGTGGCACTATGAATATGCCATAACCAAGGATGGACTATGTGTGTATAGGCCAACTATAGAATCACTGGCACATCCTCATGTCGATCACTTAACATGCCAATGAATAATATCATATCATATCACTAAGGTGCATAGTGGATACTAGCTCATGTAGAGCTCGACATCTCAATACTCCCCCTCGAGCTTAGCATGAGCTCATGAACTCTAAGTATAGTCCTGAAGCATTGAAGCTTCTCATCATTATAGCCTTTATGAAAATTTCAACATCTTGATCCTTTGTGCTGATGTGAAGCTTGATATCACTTATTAGAACCCACTTCCAAATGAAATGGTAATGGACTTCTATGTGTTTGATCCATGCATGTTACACTTGGTTCCTAGCCAATTGAATACTACTAATGTTATCATAGTAAATGATAACTTTCTTGTCCACCTACATCCCCAAATCACCAAGTAGCTTGCATAACCAAGCTACCTCACATGCTGCAATTGTAGAACCTCTATACTTCGCCTTTGTTCTAGACAAGGCAAATGTCATTTATTTCTTACTACTCCAAGTAACAACAACATGACCAAAGGAAAACATAAAGCCACTAGTAGACATGTTATCTCAAGTACTACTAACAGAATCTGCATTTGTGCAACCATGCAAGTCCAATGGTACACCTACACCATAGAATAAGGTATCATCCAATGTGGACTGATATAGTGTAACGTGCACTACACTACATCCATATGTGGTTTCCATGGAAGCTACATAAATTGACTCTCTAAACCAACTGTGTAGTTTAGGTTTGGCCTAGTGATTATAAAAAACATAAGGCTGTCCACAATCTTCTAATACATAGTGGCATCCTCAATCAAGTCACCCTCATGTGCACTAAGCTTAGCTTTAATATCAAAGGGTAGAGAAATAGGCTTGCATTTTGCCATACCATACATCTTCAACATATCCAATGCATACTATCTTTGTGACAACCATATACCCTCTAGCCTCCTAATTATCTCTATGCTGAGAAAATAGAGTAGCTCTCCCAAATCCTTTATCTCAAATTCAATCTTTAGGAGACCCTTTACATGGTCAATCTCTATCTCACTACCACTCACAATGATCAAATCATCCACATATATAATAATAACTATAATATATGCATCACTGCCATAGACATAGAGTGAGTGAACAGCCTATGCTTCACAACATCCAATGTTGATAAGGTATTCTACAATCCTATGATACTATGTATTGGGTGCTTGCTTTAGTCCATATAAGGCCATACGAAGCATGCACACATAATTTGGATGATTCTTATCCACATAACCAAGTCGTTGCTCCATATGAACTTCCTCTTGTGACTTCCCCTGCAAGAAGGCATTCTTAACATCCGTTTGATGCATGATCCAACCTTTTGATGCAACCATTGCTATAACTCCCCTTATAGTAGCTATTTTAGCCACTGGAGCAAAAGTCTCCTCATAGTCAACACCATGAGTTTGCACATATCCTTTGGCAATCAATCCTTCCTTATATTGCTTAATAGATCCATCTTGACCTTGTGAACCCATTTGCAGCCAATAGCTTTCTTGCCTTTAAGTAAAGGCACTAACTACCATGTATTAGTATCCATAAGTGTGGCCATTTCTTCATCCAAAGCATGATTCCAATACTCATAACCCACTGCATCCTCAAAACAAATAGGTTCTACATGATGCACAACCTTAGCCATATATGCATAGTGACGAGCTACATAGCTATCATATATCAATCATTGTATTTGTTTTCTTACTTTGCTTGACCTGTGTGGACGTGGATCACTACTAGGTGCTTTAGCATCCTCTTGTTCGTTCCACACAACATGTATTTTAATAAATGGAATCCCAAACTCCTCATCCAAGCTCTGCTTAGAACCATCAGAATCAGTCTCAACATGAGAGAAACCTAATGATACATCTGTCATATTAGGTGAGTCTCCAACTTTCTCTTTCCCTTTTCCTCTTGTGGTCTACTCAATCTCTATGACTACCAAGCTGTTTTTTTGCATAGCCATACTCTCATGCTCATCAATCCCAAATGCATTTTGCACATTATTATACCAACTACTCATTTCATAAAAAACAACATTATTATTAACTCTCATCTCACATGTAATGGGATTATAACATCTATATCCATTTCACTTAAGAGAATATCCAATAAATATATTTTTGCTTTGAGCTCCAATTTACTATGCACTCATCACAAATATGCACATAATCAATACATCCAAATACTTTCAGATGGGACATATTTGACTTTCTATCCGTAAATTTCTCTTCAAGTGTCATGCCATGTACAACATCGATGGGTGTCCTATTTATATACATTAGTAGCAACTACTCCATCCCAATAGTAATGAGGTAAGTTCCTTTCTGACATCATCAATGCATGAACCACCTCAGTAATATGCTTGTTTTTTTGCTCAGCAACTCCATTTTGTTGTAGAGTATATCTACATGTATATTGCCTTTGTATACCATTTTTCTACAAGAAATAAGAAAACTCATTAGAGAGATATTCTCCCCCTCAATCTGACCTTAGGCATTTAATATGAAAGCGTGTCTCCTTCTCAAAACCATAGCCTTAAAGCTTTTAAAGTGAGTGAACATCTCACTTTTCTCATGCATATTAGAATGTATCAATTCAAGTGGCTTCTTGCATACATGCTTTTCATGTGGAAATGTATGCCTTACTTGCTTTCCAATTTGACATGATTCACATACTTTATGCATCCCATCAACTTTAAACTTGGGTAAACCATCCACAACTTGCCTTGACTATTTGTCTTTCAGTCGCTGCACATGACCAATTCTCTTATGCCACATTTCAATATTAGCCACAATACTTCAACCTTGTGCAAACATGGTAGCATCCATTTTAGGTAGACTTGCATCAAGAGCAAACATTAAGCCATTAGTTTTCCCTTTTGCAATCAACCTACAATCATTTTTGAAATCATCTATACAACAACCACTAGATATGAACCGAACCTACAATCCATATTTTACCATCTGGCTAATAGAAACAAAGTTTTTTGTAATATTTGGTACATGCAGTACATCAACTAGGTACTTAGTTTTGTTACAATATAGGCATGAGAATTCACCCTAAGCAAGGGTATATGAGGGTAGATGGATGTAGATGGCCTTAGGGGGCAAGGGAAACCCTAACCCTAGCTTGGTAGAGGCTATGTAAACAACCTATGGGTCACTATCAAGTGTGAGATAGAGTGTATCCAAGTTGTACTTTGAGCAACTTAATAAGCAAGATTTTGTTCTTGTAGTTTGAGCTCTCATCTTCCTCTTGTGCACACTTTTCTTGCTGCAACTCTGGTTTTCCTCATGGTATTAGAGCCTCCTCTAATCCTTTCAGCTTCCTATATCATCAGCTTCACTAAGTGCACATGATTTTCCATCATCTTCATCTTTTTCCTCTTACCTCCACAGGCAAACCTTGACCCCCTGACCTTGGAGGACCTAGGGAAGCCAAAGGAGAGCATTCCAGCTCCTGACCTCAACTGAGGACTTCTTCCCCAACACAAGGCGACTTGGCATGGCACATCAAAGGGCAACATTATGCATCGTGGAGGGCAGGATTGAAGAAATCACAAATCACACATAGTTTTGGGCAGCGTGATATTCCAAGGCATGGCGTGGTTTGCAGGCGATGCAATCTTGCTGACCACCATAGAGCTTTCAAAGCCCCCCAGTGAGCTATCTACCTCTAAGAGGGTTTGCTGAAATTCTTCCTGTTGTGGCTGAAATCAACCAAACCCTAACTGTCTATTCCTGGCAGCCATAGCTAGGAAACTTCAAGCTTTTTTATTCTTCAAAAATTTTCAATGTTTGAGCACTAACAATGATTCTAATCACTGATTAATCTTCTCCAAAGCTAGTTGAAGGTCTAAAAGCTTCATTTCAAAGTTCTTCCACTTGGTGGATCTCTTTAACTTAGCATCTTACATCTCAAGTGGCATAAACCTTGAGATGAGTGCTTGTAAGCACTAATGTTGCATTGTACAATCATGTTGCTAGTTGGATGTTGACTCAATCTAGTTTTTTTGTCAAAAAATCAAATTCATCAAAGTGCCTTATAACATTTATCCCTTCCTGTTTAGTTGTAAGGCTATGTGTACAACTATAAACACATAGACCATATCCCAATACTAGTCTGTTGGTACATCAGAGATATGAGTGATATTGTACTCTCCTTTGATTCATCCAAGAGCATAGGATTGATCAATAAGCCATGCTCTACCAAAAACTCCACTAATAGGCCACTTTACTAGGAAGAGCCTGAAGTCCAATCAAAGCTCACCTTGTTGAAACCTAGAAAAATAGTGAAACCTAAATCAAGGGTAGCTCGAAGAACAAGACCTCCTAAATCCTATCTTGAGATATTGCATATGTATGATTTCCAACTGTTTTCAACTCTACAACTTTAAAACTTGGCTATCAATTATGTTATTCGGTTGTACTTGTCCACCTGTAAAGGATTAGACACTGCCATTGCTTAAGGCAATTAGTAAGACCTTCCTATAATTGCCATGGCCTATGAAGATGTAAGGCCTCAAATTCGCAAATTTAATGGAAAAGATTTACATCATTGGCAAGTCTTGGTAAAATACAAAATGATGGAAAGAGACTACTGGACCTTCATAAAAGGGACCAAAGTAATTGACCCATCCAATAACCTTGATGTAGAAAATGATGAACGGGCTCAAGCCATCATCATGCTTCATTTAGATGAATTTTTATTCATCATATTGACCAACTCTCAATTGCCAAAGAAAAGTGGGATGAGCTTTGAAAGGCTCTATGGTGCTATAGGGAAGAACTCCAAGATATTTCTCAAGATTGTGTTTTTCAACTTGGAATACAAACAGGGAGAAGTTCTAAGCAAGTTTATTTCACATATGAAGGGGCTTATGGCATAGCTTGCCTCTGTTCATCCATGATGAAGATGCCATTGCCATCCTGCTAAAGTCTGTGAAGAAGTTTTTCCAACCCTTGTAACTACCCTAACTAATATCCCGAACCCAACTTTAGCAAGTATCATCGAGTCTTGCCTGGATGAAGAGAAGAGAAACCATACTAAAGGAACGTCAGTAGTCACTTCCCGTGAGCAAGTGTTAGTCCATACCACTTCTACGAAGTGCTCCTTTTGTCACAAAAAAGGCCATATTGTAAGCAATTGCTGGAAGAAATACCCTAACAAAATGAAGTACAACAAATGCAAAAAGACCAGGCATATCACTAGTAAGTGTCCCAATGTTCCACCAGTATCTAAGGAATTGGACTGGAATGGTACTATGCCCTACAAGCAGAGAGGTTGAGCAGCACATCCCTCTCGTTTCCCATTCTCTTTGAACCAAGTGCGGCATGGGTCCGCTTCAGATTCGGTATCTCTGCGTAAAGTAGGATGTCCAAAACCTGATGCTAGAATGCTATCAGGAGACCTTGACAACTAGGAACCCAAATTTCAGGTCGACCTAGTGGGTTCCGTTGTGAACATTCCATTGCAAGGCGGATTCGGTAAACCCTAGGGGACAAAACTCGAAACATTCCATGGGAGTGCCGAGCAACGATGCTTAGATTCATTTCTCGATAGATCGCTAAAAGCGTGCCTGGATAGCCAATGGGCGGGGGCACCTCAGAAATGGGACCTTGTTTGTATACCCTGTCCCAAAATCTCAATGCTAATCCAATGTCAAAAATACCATGCTGAAAACTGGATTCTTGTTCCCTTAAGTTGTACCTGCACCTAAACTTTAAATGCATGGGATTCGAGACTTGAGGGGTGTGCAAATTTCCCTCTCAAGCCAGTTTGTGCTCCCCTTCAGGGTCCTTGTCAGTAGGGGAGGGTCACCTCTCTTTTGTCCTACCAACTCGCCCGGCATCCACTTTTCCTCCTGGGTATATACATGGCAGTTCAATGCCAGTTCAATGCCAGGCTCTAAAAATCAGCATGAAATGAATGGAATGAAAATAATTTGATTGCCCCTTTTATTATATGCAAGAACTTGAATGGAATAGGCTGAAATTGAAATGGGAATATGTAAGGGATAACCTCAGCAGTGACTCACTGCTTAACAATTCTTATTCCACTTACCATTGGGTAAAATTTTACTCATGTCAATGAAACAAAAAGAGCAAGAAATTCAATATCAGGGTTAGGTAAATGAAATGAGAATTTGAGGCACTTGGAAGTGATTATTTCAATGAATGAGAGTGATTATGCAATGATCAATCACTAAAATAGCTCTATGGATTTCCCATGAAATGCATTTGATAGAATGGATGGGATTCTTTATCATTTTAATCCCTCTTTCATCAATTGGACTTAGCTCAGCAAGAGGATTTAAAGAGAGATTAAAAATGATTAGAGTACCTCTTAAGCTAGTAGAAGAAGAGTGTTGTTGTTGATGAAGGAATCTCCTACAAACAGAACTTGGCTTCAGCAAATAAAGCTTGACTTCAGCTTCTATTAATCCAAGAAATCACCATTTTAGCTTTCCAATGCTAATATCCAACTTCTTGATCAAGAATCTTCATGAAGAGTGCTCCCATGAACCATTGGACCCAAAATTTGATGAAGAAGGCTTCAATAGAGATGCCACTTGGGTTGAAGATACTGGTTACTCTTCATTGTATGAAGTAGGCTTCAAAGAAACTTCAAAATTTGAAAGAGAATCCAATAATTCCCTTCCTTCAAATGACATTTGCTGCCCCTTCCATGAATCCTTCAAGAATCCACTCCATTCTTCCACAATGGTGGGAAATCCATGCAATGTTAGTACTATCCTTTGTGTAGAGGCTTCAGGAAGTGAAATTGACCAAAAGCCCCATGATCTTGATAAGAAATTTGTGAAAATAAGTTTGCTGTCCAAAACTGTCAATAATAGGGTTCCATGGGAGAGAGAAGAGTCCACAATAGAGAGAAATATTGCCAAAGCTTGAAGGAGATCACTTGTCAAGTGCTACAGAGCATGAATCATAAGCAACTTGAGCTCCATAGCTCATCTTTAGCAAGCAATAGGCAAGAATATGCAGCAGGCGCAATTCACACTGCTGCCTACTGCTGTGTTCTTGGACAGAAATGAAGCATATGGTGCCATTCCACCATTCCATTGAAAGCTTGAGGGATGGAGGACAAGGCTATGAAGTCCTTTTGCATGATAGAAGTCACGGGCAAGAGATCTTGCTCAACCTTTGGCCATGGATTCTTGAGAGAAGCTTGAAGGAAAAAAAGAAAGAAACCCCTGTTCTTGAAAAGTAACTCAAGTTTGAACCAAACTAAGTCTTGTAACCTTCGTTTTGTCCAACTTACCCCAATTTTTGGTCCTAAACTTGGTCACGAGTTACCAAATTAGTTGGAGCCCACCATTGTCCCCTGGTTCATGCCAAGAACCTCCATCTTAGTCAGGTTTGTAAGAGTTCTCCATGTCAGGCCACGGTTATGGAAGAACTAACTCTTGTGATGACTGAATTTTAACTGCGATTTTCACTTCCTAGTCATTGCAACTAAATCTATTGCATGAAAATGACTTCTAACAGGATCTAAACTAATGCTTAGATACCAATGTAATGAAGCATTCAACCAGGAAAATAAATCTAACTAAAACTGAAATAGACATGAAATAACAAAAGATCTATTGCAGCAAGACATCTTCCATGTATTAATGATGAGAGCTCCAAAAATACATGACAGCCATGGCTGATGCTTCTTCTAGCAAGAAGGTAGCTAACATCAAGAAAGTAAACCACAAAACTTAGTGAATGAGCCAAAACATGTCTTCTCTTAACCTCTTGCCTTCTTTATCCTAACTCCTCATCTCCAAAGTTAAGGGTACATTTACATAGGCAAGGGCTGAAAATTACAAGATATGGAATTAGCATGATTCCAAAGTACAAAAATATCAAGGTATTTTCCTTCATGACAAGTGGAGTGTAGTACATATCCAAAGTTGGGAGTTCTTGTACCTAAACTAAGAGTGTCGTTTGGGTAACCTAAGAATAAGGTTGATGTATCAAATCCTAAGTATAGGTGTTCTGTCACATGAGGATATGAAATTTTGATGCTTTTCTTAGAATTTGATTAAATTTTAATCAAATGTGCAAATGTGAGATTTAGATGTGATGTCAAGTTAGTTACTTCACCATGGCAGGCCAAGAACCTCGAGATGTCGATGGAGTGTCAAAGGAAAAAGTTGTAATAAGTTGTACTTGACAAGTACTAGGTGGTACACCTCGTTACAGGATTTGTCTTCGATCATTTTATTAGCCATTAATGTTAGTGGTGACATTAGAAACTAGACATTAATTAGCTAATTAATTAACTAATACCATCTCAAGGATTAATAAACACGCGAGAATACTTGGGTGATAAATTGGCTTAGCTAATTCAATTGTTGGTTGGTATAGTTAATTTTTTATGTAAGAATCAATAATTATATTTATTTGGAATTAATATTCTAAAAGTTAACCTAGTAGGACCGAAAATTACTAATTTTTTTAAAAAAGATTGTCATTTGGTAAAACTTGCCCGTGCAAGTGAGAGAAAGGCTATTAGAGGTTGGTAGAACCTCATTCCAAGATGGTGGAGAGAGAGAGAGAGAGAGAGAGAGAGAGAGAGAGAGAGAGAGAGAGAGAGAGAGAGAGAGAGAGAGAGAGAGAGAGAGCTACTGGTGCAATTTTCTAGCCACCATTGGTGATTAGCCTAGCCATTAGAGGCTATGAAAGACCTATCCCCAACTAATCAAGAGACCATTGGAGGTTGGTGGGAGTGGGATTTTAAGCTAGAAAAGGGCCAAAAGTATGCCAAGATTCATCATTTTAAGCAAAAATGTGAGCCCACTGGAAGGATAGAGGCACATCCAATCATTTCAATCTTTAAAAATCCTAATACATGTTAAATTCACTAAGTCACTCTTTTAGAAAAATAATACAAATAATGAAATAAGGGGAGAGAAAATAAAAATCACTTCAACCCCACCTCATACTCCATCTTCCTCTCGTAGCTCCTATTTTCACCCTCATCCCCTCTTTTATGGTGCCCCTTGTCCCTCCCCTAATCTCGCCCATTAATGTAATAGCACCCCCTCCCCTACAGTAGTAAGGATAGGAATAGATGAGGAACAACCATATCAAAATAAAAACTTAAAGAAAATAAAAAATAAAGCAAACAAATTCTCTAAGGCCATGTCCCATGCATCCCTTTCCTCTTATTTCCCTCTCCTCATCTAGACCATCTTATTATCATCGTCGGGTTTCCTTGTCCTCATCTCATAAACCTTTTCCCCTAGTTTTGTCCAAATAACAATTACCTCAGAATATAAGCCTTATTAACCTTTAAAAGAAAATATTAAAAACAAGTTTCTAAACTATACAACATATATATAATAATTAAAAACTCTTTTTGCAAGAGTTGTTCCCATGCTCTCCCCCCCCCAAAAAAAAGTGAATGAAAAATTTATTTTCTACAATATGCCTATGGAGCTACATGAGGGATCATCCTTCTTTCTCCATTGGAATGGAGAAGTTATTCTCATGATGCTATGTTAAAGACAAAACCATATCCTTTGAAAACTATGCAAGTTTTTCAATGTGGGAGTGTTTGAGGACATGAGTTCCCTTACTCTTGGTGGTTATGGATTTGGAGTCCCTAAACCCTACCATGGCTAGGCCTCATTATCAAACTTGTTCTACTAACAATTTTGGAAATGTTTTGTGTTAGAAAATGGTTCTTCTTTGACAAGGTTCACCAAGATGATTCACATTTTGAATGTTGGAGGAAATGATGACACCTAAACAAGCACAAAAATAAGGCACAAAAGAATCCAAGCATGCACCATAGTTTTATTTTTTGTCAAGAGAATAGTATGCATATAGTTACAAAATTATTAAATGACACACCCTACATTTGGGAGGGGGGGGGGGGGAAGGGTATCCATAAAGCATATGGTATGCATAAAAGTTCATGTAAGTGCATTTGCTAGGAGTTAGAAATATACTAAAACATAAAGGGCAAAGCCTTACAAATACAAATGTATCAAAAATTCAAACAAATAATAACAATATTAGTGGTTGTGTGTCTTTTGGAAAAAAGGTGGGGTAGAGTGCATGGTTGATTACGTGCCTCTCTTAAGGGAGTGAGTGTTTAGATATGATTAACGCCCCACCTTCATAAGGTGTCACTAATGATCCATGGTGCTCAAAGTTGTAAGGTCCCATTATGAGTAGAAGCCATATGTGAGCCCGGATATTGGTTGAGTCTTGACTTGTATGTCAAATGAGGTCTGTGTGACCGAATGGAAAAAAGGTGACCATTGTGGGTCTAATCTTTGGGTTAGACGGAGTAGTTAAGTTGCTAGAAACTGGAGGCACATTGCATCGAGTTGCAGGTAAGGGAGTTATCAGGGGCCCCTATTTTGGGGTCCAAGAGCCGCAGAAGCAGCCTCTACGTGTTGCCCCCGGCCCGATGGTAAAGGGAATATTCCATGGCCAACTAATGGAGGCTCATATTATAGGTTGGTTAGACCGCCCTAACCACTTCATGGGCTATAAAAGCTGAACCCCTTCACAGCCATCTATCATCTATCTTTCACCTAGTCAAAGTTGTTCCAGCTAGCCTTAAGCTCTTTACCTATCTTCTTTCTAGATCGCCATCTACACTTCACAATGGAAGCATATAGGTGGACAAGGCTATCTTTATATCAATTGTTTGGAACTAAAGATTTTTTTTTGAATTCTCCTCTTATTAGTTGTGCACTCTCTATCTCTTTCTCAGATTTTGTTCGTTGCGCCGTGTAATTTTTACATGTATCAGAGCCCAAGGGGCTTTAGGGATCGAAGAGTGCGCAAGAAGCAAAGGTTTCAATAGCAAAGAGGAATGATGTCAGCTTTTGAAAGCGGTTCTGCTACATCAAGAAGTGGTGCAAGAGGTGGTGCTATTGTATTGGCTATTCAAACACTCAGGATTCGTCCACCAACCTTCAGCGAAGACAAGTTAGATGGTACAAACTAAACCTTGTGGAAGTTTCAAATTACAACTATCCTTGATTCTTATGAGCTTTTGGAGATTGTGCTGGGGATTGACATAGAATCCCAGCCTACCCTCGACCCATCAAATTCTAGTGTAATGATTCCTCTGAATGTAGATATTCTACGAGCTTGGAAATGAAGGAATGCATATGCATTGTGTGCCTTAGTTACAAGCTATTCTGATAGTGTTCTGACCTTGATTCAACATACAACCAAAACATCAGAGGCTTGGAATGTACTGAGGAGTCAGTATGAAATGCAAAACCGAACAAGGATTCAAAACTTGGAGAATCAACTAGTAGCAGAGAATTTTGCTAAAGGAGAGACAGATGAAGCATTCATCACTCGAATTAAGAATATGTGCGACCATATGACTGGTGTTGGGATACAAAAGACTAGCGAGGAGCTACCAAGGAGATGTCTTGGGTTTTGTCCACAAAATTTTGATGGACTAGTAGCTGCCCTTAATACTCATGTGATACCTCAAGATTTTACTTTTGAGAAGTTTTGTGCATTATTGATGGAGGAGGAGTTGAGGTTGAAAGCTTGAGAAGGAAGCAACAATGGAGATGCTACATTCTATACCAATGCAAAAGGCAAAGGTGGTTCCTCCACCAAAAATGATAGTGACAAAAAGAAGAATGGTTGTAAGAAGAAGTTTCAAGGAGAGTGGTTCTACTGCAAAAAGAAAGGTCATGCAATCACAGATTGTTGTGTCAAGAAGGTAGATGAAAAGATTGGTACCCTTAAAGGTAAAGGGAAAGAGATAGCCAATATGGCTGAAGCAAAATTGGAGTTATTCATGGCTACCATTGAGGAAGTGTGCTCCTCCTCCGCAGTGCAAGAAGAATCTACCACTGACTTATGGGTGTTGGATAGTGGGGCCTCCCGCCAACAAGAAATGTCAATACAGTTCTATGCAACCTCTACAAGAATCCATCACTCTGACAGTTGGAAATGATGCAAAATGCCATGCTACGGGCACATGTACTATTTCTTTTGTTGCTACAAATGGTGAAGTAAAAAAGCTTTCAAATGTGTTGTATGTTCTCAAAATTAGGAGAAATTTGTTATTAGTTGCTACCATAACTGATATTGGTCATGAAGTGAGGTTCAAGAAGACAAGTGTGTAAAAAACCAAAGACTAAGAGATAGAAAAAGACTAGGCCAAAAGGGTAGCAGACATGCGCCGTCTTCAATCCATTATCTTCCACACTCAACAGTTAGTACAACACACCACACATACAAAGATCAAGTAACCTAGATGTAACTATGGTTAAGCTAGTATGACTCAACCTTATTCAACTAAGGTAGACAACAACTGAACCAAGGTTTACGATTTTTGACTCTCAACACTCCCCCTCAAGCTCAAGTGTGGTACTTCACTCCAAGTAACTCTCTAAAATGCACAAACTTATCTTTACCCAATGACTTGGTAATGATATCTGCAACTTGGTCTTCTGTCCTCACATGGACCAAATTAATTTCACCTGCAATCACTCTTTCTCTCAAAAAGTGATAGTGTACTTCAATGTGCTTATTCCTAGCATGATAGACATGATTACTGGCTAGGAGCATACTACTCATGTTGTCACAATAGAGTGTGACACGCCTGACTTCCTGCATGCCCAAATCATCAAGAAGCTTCATGAGCCAAGCTGCTTCACATGCAACTAGTGTAACACCTCTATACTTTTCCTCAGTACTACGGAGTGCAACTGTAGGCATAGGTACTTCTTGCCCAATCAACATCTGTATACCCTGTAGGCTCATAGAATAGACCATAATATGATGTATCCTTCACATATCTCAAGATCCTCCTCACTGCATCTAAGTGAGGCTTCATAGGCTTCTACAGGAATTGGCTAATCAGTCCAACTGAATAGCTGTGATCCGGTCTAGTAATGGTAAGGTACATCAGGCTACTCTATACGTAGTGACATTCTCAATTTCATGTCCAACATCTGCAAGTAGCTTAACATTTTTCTCCAATTCAAAGACTTGCAATCCAACATACCATACTTGGTTAACATGTCTTGTGCATATTGATTTTGCAACAACCAAGTACCATGAGGTGTAGAGACAACCTCAATCCCAAGGAAATGCTTCAATTCACCCAAATCTTTGACTTGAAATTCAGCATGTAACATTTCCTTAATCTCTCTAATTTCCGTGGCATCATCACCTGTAATGATCAGGTCATCCACATAGATG
The DNA here is from genome assembly GCF_053477565.2 of Lygodium microphyllum. Taxonomy (NCBI): domain Eukaryota; kingdom Viridiplantae; phylum Streptophyta; class Polypodiopsida; order Schizaeales; family Lygodiaceae; genus Lygodium; species Lygodium microphyllum. The sequence goes on along the minus strand of NC_141146.1, from coordinate 7,271,677 downwards.
GCTAATATCACATAACTAGACCTTGTCTTCTTTGTGAATAGGCTATGATCAGCTTTTCGCATAGTGAAACCAAGTTTGTGTACCCATGCACTTATCTCAACATTCCACGGTGTAGGTGCTTGCTTCAACCCATATAATGCTTTCTTCAATCTACACACATGTGTAGGAAGATTTGGATGTACATAGCCCTGAGGCTGATCCATGTATACTTCCTCAACCAAATCACCATTGAGAAAAGCATTCTTCGCATCCATCTGATACATACTCCATCCTCTAGATGCTGCCAATGCAATCATTGTTCTCACGATTGCCATTTTAGCAACGGTCTCTCCTCATAATCAAGACCATATTGTTGTGCATACCCTTTTGCCACAGGTCTTGCCTCATATCTTTCCAATGTGCCATCTGATTTGCACTTCACCTTGTATACCCACTTGCAACCAATAGGCATTTTTCCTTTAGGAAAAATCAATCAAATCCCAGGTGTCATTTTCAACCAATGTTGAATATTCCTCATCCATTGCCTTACACCAATAACCCTCCAAAATAGCTTCAAAAAACTTTGTGGGTTCCTTGAAGCTAGTGACTTTTGCCATATATGTATAGTGCCTCATTGTGTAGCCACTATATGTAAGCGTATCCACAAGCTTCTTGACTCTTTCTAATCTCCTCAACTAAAGTGCAATATGAGACTCTCCTCTCTTATGAGGTGGTACATTCTATGTCTCACACCATGAGTCACAACTAATGGAATACCAAACTCACTATCCAAGCTATTAGTGCCAGGTGAATCATAACCAGAAGTGAGTGGCCCTGTAACATCATCAAGTTTTCCTTTGCCTTTATCCACATTTCTCCCCCTCAGTAATGTACTCCTGTCACTGGACAAAGATGTTGAAGTCCTCAACCTACCTAACCAATGTAGTAGCATCTTTAGAAGGCTCAAGAACTCATTTGTACTTGCATGTACATAAGTCCCCTAATGATGAAAAGCATTATCATCATTCACTAGGATGCTTTTCTTCTCATGCCATCACTTCAGTCATCAAATACTACATCTCTTGAGACCAATGTCTCATGAGTAGAAGGATTATAGCATTTGTAAGCCTTCCTATCTTGTGCATATCCAATAAAGATGGCCTTTTCTATTTTTGGATCAAGCTTCTTCCTCTTCTCATCTGGAACATGTACATATGCCAAACATCCAAATACCTTAAGATGGCTAATTAAAGCCTCTCATGAGAAGTCACCTCATGTATCCCTATTATTGGTGTATGATTCATGACATACACAACAGCCATTACAGCCTCTGCCCAATATGCATTTGGCAGGCTCTTCTCATTCAGCATGGCTCTAGCTGATTCTATGATCACCCTATTTTTCATTCTGCCACACCATTTTGTTGTGGTGTATGCCTACATGTCAACCGCCTCTTTATCCCATGGCCTACCAAGAATTGATCAAAGTCTTTAGAGACATATTCAACACCACTATTAGATCTCAAGCATGAGATGTAGTAAGCCAATTCTTTTTCCACATGTCTCTTGAAGTCCTGAAAAGCATCTATGACATCACTCTTGTGCTTCAACATATACAACCATGTGTATCTACTATAGTCATCTATGAATGACACATAGTAATATGATCCCCCAAGAGATGCATTCTGTGAGGGTTACCATACATTAGAATGTACAAGTTGTAATGGTCTAGTAGTAGTGCTTACATGCTTGATAAATGAAAGCCTTGATTGCTTTCCAAATTGACATGACTCACATACACGTCCCAATTCCACATGCTTGAACTTGCGGAGTCCAATTACAACTTGCTTATGCTGCATATTCTTCAGCTTTTGAACATTTACATGACCAATCCTTTTATGCAATATCTCAATGTCCCTTATTGTAGCATTGTCATGTAAGTACATAGCTGCATTCAATGGTGGAATTTTTGTATCCAATGTAAGCATCCTACCATTTCTTTTGCCTTTAGCAATGAGTTTGCATCCTTGACCATACTCTTCAATGTAACATCCATCTCTATTAAATCTAACTTGTAGATTCTGTTCAGCCATTTGTCCCACAAAAAGTAAGTTTTTGGTTAAGGAGGGTACATGTAACACATCATAGAGATTCTTTTTCTTGTCACCATGCGTCATCAAGGGAACAATACTACCTGTATACTTAATGCCATGATGTGTATCATCCCTTGTGCAAACAAATCCAGGAGCACCTTCTACCAATGTGTCAAACCACTCTCCATGAGGAGTCATGTGGTTAGATGCCCCTGAGTCTATATACCATATATCATCTTCTTTGCCTTGTGTAGGCAGCCCTTTCTTCACATGTTGCATAGCAAACAACCTGTCATCCTCTTGCATACCACTAGAAGAAGCATAATTACCATGTTGCTTATTGTAGCAATCTTTAACTACATGCCCATATTTGCCACAATCGTGACAATCCCTATTTGCATTCGATTGATGCCCATGACTCATTTGAGGCTGTTGCTAAGTGCCTCTTCCTCTAGATGAGTAAACTCCTCTTCCATGAGCATTTGAGGCACCTCTATTTTCTTGAGATTGCCTATTTTTCCATCCAATACCTTGTTGTCCATGGGCTGTATATGCATTTCTAGCACCTCTTCCTCTAAAGTTTGATCTCACTCTTCCACCTCTACCCCTTTGATTTGAGTAGAAGACATTGTCCCTACTGTTTTTAAACCCGCTGGATCTTGTATTGAGTCCAAGCTTCACTTTTTCATGCAAAAGAAGTGCCACAAGTTCATCAAAGTCAGGCTACTCCTGACGTACTAATATAGAAGTGTCAAACTACTTATAGTCCTCTCCAAGACCATGGAGGGTAGTGGTCACCAAATCATCATCCTCAACTTCAACTCCAATTGAGCCTAGTTGTTCTACAATGGTTCTTATCTCAATGACATAGTCTTCAATAGACCTTCCATCCTTGGATATGTGGCTGAATTTTTGCTTCAATTGTGTCTTTCTTGCATGAGTGACATGCCCATAATTCTTCATCAATAATTCCCAAAAAGCAGCTTTTGGTGAAGTACAGCTTGTAATTTGCATAGCTTTTGTGTCTAACACACATAAGGAGGACAACCAATGCAAGACCTTGCTAGCCTTTTCCAACCATGTCCTATGTGCCTTTAATTAATCCTGTGTTGGAGGTCTATCCTCCGATAGCTTGGCCTCATCTTCAAGGCCTATGACTAGGTCCCAATAGCCTCTTCCAATTAAGAAATTTGACATCTTGAACTTCCATAAAACAAAGTTATTGTAGTTCAGCTTCTCACCTACTATCTGGGTGATAGTATCCTTCTCTCCTATGTTTTCCATTCCAAAGTCTTTAGCTTTCCAAAACAAGATTTGATGTAGAGAGTCAATTTGCCAAAATGCCAGCAGCAGGCAATGCACTTCAATGACCCTTGCAATTCACAAAAGATTTATAACTGCCAATCTTCCTTTAAAGTTCAACTTTCCAGCATGGAACATGCATAGATAGTGCTAACAAACTCAACAAGTCACATACAACAGACAATGGAGCTACATCAGTTTGAACCTACTACTAATGTGTTGTCTTTAACATCTTCTTTAGCATTGATGTCAACTACAACTGATTCATTGTTCCATGCTTTGTTTGACACAAAGTTATCTGCTGCTATTACATAATCAACACCTCTTGATGCATTCTCTGTTGAGACCTCTCGTATAGCATACAATTGAGAGCAAACCTCAGATGCCAATGAATTTGCACAATCGCCAAAGAACTTTTCATTCCCTAAAGTAAACTAGTGTGATCATACAATGTCAACTGCAATGAGCTGACAATCCAATTTGAGGCCAATAAAACATGGTGACATTGATCAAGACAATGGAAAGTGTGAAACTAAAAATGCAAAACCAATTAGGGAGAGTCCTAATCCAAAAACATCTCATATGGAAGGAAAGCAAATGTACATGTTCTTTTCCACATATGGTTACAGATGACTGCATATGTACTAGGATTACAGCAACTCATCTGTGGAAGGAAAGCAATATGTGACCATTCTTTTTAAGGCATCAAGGGCTAATGGGTGTGTAGCGCTGGTAGACAACAAGCACATGAGGGAAAACTATCCTCTTTTGTTGATTGATTTCTATGAAAATTATTTGAGGTATAGGTCACCATGACTATGTAAATAAGGATACGCCATGAATTGGGCCATTGCTCCCATGTCTCAATTGAGGTCACCAGCTTTATAGGTGGTTGTCAACCTCCCCAACAGTAGGGCTATGAACTTGCCTCCATTAGCAAGTTTGGGGTCCCCTCGCTTTCCATCAGCTAATCATATGCCAAATCTTCTTAGACTACAATGTCAGAATGTGCACTCTTCATTCGATTAGAGATGAAAAAGATGGAACAAATCATGAGATCATATGCCAAATCTTCTCAGACTACAATGTCAAAATGTGCACTCTTCATTTGATTAGAGATGAAAAAATCTGATGCTTCATTCATTCCATCAGCTAATCATGAGTAGGTCTCAACAATTAAATTGTTGTGCCTAGAGGCTTCTATTATGTTTAAAATGATATGTTGATGGTACCATCCAAGGAATATCAAACCCATCCAAATTGACTTCTAATACTACATACAACATTTGCAAGCATGCCACCATTTGAAAATCTGCCTTCCAAGCTTCCTACGCACTTCAGTGATGAGAGAGTGGAAGACAATCACCCTGGTTTGAAGAATTTTACACTTCAAGCAAATGCCACAGATCTGAATGCTTCTATCCAATCTCTTCAACCGGACGAAAAGCAAGAGGCGAACTTAGGGGAGTGTATTTTGAGAAGAGGACAATAACCTGCTCTAATACCATATAAAAAACCAAAGAGAGAGAGATAGAAAAAGACTAGGCCAGAAGGGTGGCAGACATGCTCTCTCTTCAATCCATTATCTTCCACACTTAACAGTTAGTACAACACACCACACATACAAAGATCAAGTAACCTAGATGTAACTATGGTTAAGTCAGTATGACTCACCCTTATTCAACTAAGGTAGACAACTGAACCAAGGTTTATGAGCTTGACTCTCAACAATGTGCAAAAATTCTTGATATTGCTGGCAAAGTTGTTGGCAAAGGAGAAAGAAGGAACAACATGTATGAGCTGAGTGCTCTTACAACCACCGCTGGAATGGGCACAAGTAAGCTTTGGCATGAAAGGCTTGGACATATCAGATTTGCAATGTTGAAGGAGATGCACAAGCAAGGTATGGTTGCTCACCTACCTGCAATGTGATTGAATTAAAGGAACCATGTGAAGCTTGAATGATGGGCAATCAACAGAGAAAGGTATTTCCACAGGAAAGAAAGAATAGAGCACAGGTTCCTCTAGAGTTGGTGCATGTTGACTTGTGCAGTAAGATGCCTACACAAACCTTGGGGAGATCTTCTTATTTTATGTTGATTGTGGACAACTACAGTAGGAAGATGTGGGTGTACTTCATTCGTGATAAGGCTCAAGCTTTTGGTAAGGTTAAAGAATGGCTAAAACTTGTTGAGAATGAAATGGGGAAACGTGTGAAGAAATTTAGAACTGATGGTGGTGGTGAGTTCAACTCAAAGGAGTTTGAAGACTTTTGCAAGAGCAAAGGGATCAAGCGTCAATTGAGGATGCCTTACACACCTCAGTAGAATGGTGTTGTGGAACGCAGGAATTGAACCATTGTGGAGATGGCAAGATGCATGCTAAAGGGAAAGGGATTGCCTAACCATTTTTGGACTGAAGCTGTTAATATTGCAGTCTACATTCTAAATCAGAGCTACACAAAGGCTCTCAAGGGAAAACACCTCATGAGGCTTACACTAGTAAGAAACCATCTATCTCACATTTCAAAATTTTTGGATGTGAATGTTATGCACATGTTCGAGATGAGAGAAGAAGCAAGTTATAATGAAAAAACAAAAAATGTATCTTATTGGGTTATTGTGATGAGCAGAAGGCTTAAAATTTATATGACCAAGAGGCAAAGAAGGTCATCATGAGTTGTGATGTGGTGTTCAAGGAGAAGCCGCATACAGTGGAGGAGGAGAAAGCAAAATCTTTCACTTTATCATCAAGCGAAGAAGTAGTCCACTATGAACCTGTCATGAGAGCTGTCCCTATCCCTAAGGAGGAGGAAGCATCACCTTCAGATGATGAGGAAAAAGTTCACCAATCTAACATCACCCCATCAGAAAAGCTATTGCCGCATTGGGTGAAGCAGCTCTATGACCACAATAATCCTATGCCTACATCTGTTGAGGAGAAGGCAGATGGACGAAGGAGGTCTTAGAGAATAGAGGAGCAAAGGAGGACTTCTGCTCACATAGTCAATATGGCCTTGATGGTTGGCTGAGATTATGAGAGAAGTAAATGAGCCAACTGACTTAGAAGGAGCACTTGTAGATCTAGCATGGAAGGCAGCTATGCAAGCTGAGTATGATAGCATATTGAAGAATGACACTTGGGAGCTAGTGGATCGGCCAGCAAAGTGAAAGGTTATTAGCACCAAGTGGATTTGGAAGGTAGAGTACAAGGCTGATGGTACCTTAGAAAAGTACAAAGCAATTGACTAGTTGCCCACGGACTTTCACAGATTGAAGGGTTTGATTTTTAAGATTCATTTGTCCCAATTGCCAGAATGACCACTATTTGCACAGTACTTGTAGTGGCCAATTTACCAAATGAATTTTAAGTTAGCATTCTTAAATGGTGATCTCAAGGAGGAGGTGTACGTGGCTCAACCACCAAGGTTTGACGTCCCCCCATTCTACGAACAAAGTGTGTAAGCTAAAGAAGGCGTTGTATGGGCTGAAACAAGCCCCCAAAGCATGGTACCAGCAACAAATAGATAAGTTCTTTTTAAGCTTAAACTTCAAACGATGTGCCTCAAATGCTAACTTGTATGTTTACAGAAATAGTAAAAAGTCTCTAGTGATTGTGCTATATGTGAATGACCTTCTTATTATAGGTGACTATGAAGATATGATCAACCAAACTTGAAAGGCTTTGAGTTCTGAGTTTGAAATGACAGACTTGGGCTTACTGCACTATTGTTTGGGGATTGAAGTCTTCATCTCTCAGAAGAAGAATGCATGGGAGATCTTGAAGGCATATGGCATGACCGAGTGCAAGGAGATAGCTACACCTATGGAGGTGAATGCAAAGTTATCTGTTGAGGATACATCAGCACTAGCAGACATTGGGAGGTACAGGAGGTTGGTCGGTAGTCTGCTAATTTACTTGTGTAACACCAGACCATATATCAATTTTGTTGTTGGTGTTTTGATCAAGTTCTCAAACAAACATCATGAGAGTCATTGGAAAGCTAGGATACGGGTGCTCAAATACTTGAAGAAAACTCTTGACTATGGTATCACATACAGTTACAGAACCTCTCTTGTGGGGAACTGCGACTCAAATTGGGTAGGAGACAGTGATTCCAGGAAGTCATTTTTGGTTATTGTTTCTCTTTGGGTTCAGGAATTTTCTCTTGGATTAGTAAGAAGTAGCCAAGAGTGGCATTGTCTTCTACCAAAGCAGAGTACAAGGTAGCTTGTTTTGTTACATGTGAAGCAGTATGGTTGAGAAGGATCATATGGCATATGGGAGTGCAGGATGAAGAACCAACTATGCTGAGATGTGATAATCAGGGTTGCATTGCCATTTCCAAAAATCTAGTGTTTCATGCATGCACCAAACATATAGAGATCCAATATCACTATATGCATGATTTGATCGAGGATGGGATAGTGGAACTAGTCTACTATCCAACAAAGGAGAATGGAGTGGATATCTTCACCAAAGTACTTATGAAGGATTTGCTTCAAGTTCATCTTCAGAGACTCGGCATTGGGTCGAGGAGATAGTTCACTTGCGGGGGTGGACATTGAGGGGGGTTGTTAGATATGCTCAATGCCCCACCCTTATAAGGTGCCACCAATGATCCATGATGCTCAAAGCTATAAGGCCCCCATTATGAGGAGAAGCCATATGTGAGCCCGAATATTGGTTGAATCCTGACTTGTATATTAGATGAGGTGACCATTGTGGGTCTAATCTTTGGGTTAGATGGAGTAGTTAAGCTAGTAGTAAATCGAGGCACATTGCATCAAGTTGCAGGGTCCGATGGTAAAGGAATATTCCCTGGCCGACTAGTGGAGGCTCATATGGTAGGTTGATTAGGCCGACCTAACCGCCTTCGTAGGCTATAAAAGCTAAACCCCTTCACAGCCATCTATCATCTATCTTTCACCCAGTCAGATTTGTTCACAGCTAGCCTTAAGATCTTCACCTATCTTCTATCTAGATCACCATCTAAGCTTCAGAGTGGAAGAACACGGGTGGACAGAGCCATCTTTGTTTTAGTTGTTTGGAGCTAAATAACTTTTTTTTAATTCTCCTATTTTCTATTGTATACTCTCTATCTCTTTTTCAGATTCTGTTCTCGCTACACCATGTAATTTTTACAGTGAGTCTTGAAGTGGAAGCATGGAGTGGAAGCAAGAGCTACAGTGGAAGGTGGAAGGAGCAAGAGCAAGAGAGAGACACACACAAGATGTGGAAACTCCAACAATCACAATGTGTGAGGGTCTTCCCTTTATTCAAATGTCACTAAAAGAATAAAGAGTGAAGTAATAGTAATGGCCGCTTGCCACCTATAGTATATAGGTGTATGGGTAACTAATACACAATGAGGGTACTATCAATGTAGCTAATATACAAGCAGATAGGCACATGTGCCTTTGCCCCCAACAACCTCTGACTTAAAGATGCATATGCCCCTAGTGAGGAGAGAATAAGAAAAAAGTAACAAAGTACAAACGTACATAAGCACAATAGGATGAGGAAAGATATCATCTCATCCAATGCCCATCAACTTTCTAAGAAAGGCAAAACACTCCACTAAGAGACTTTTAGTGAGAAAATTTGCAAGATTTTGGTTAGTTGAGATCTTGATAAGCTCAATGGACTTGTTCTCGACGACCTTCTAATAAAGTGGTAATGCAACTCAATATGCTTCATCTTTGCATCATGAAATACCATATTCTTGGCCAACTAAATAGGACTCATAGAATCCTAATGCAATGTAGGAATCACATTAGTAATGCCAAGGTTTGTGCCACTAGATGCCCTGACCAAAGAGCCTCTTTGCAAGCCTCAATGGCTACAATATCCTCTGCCTTTGTAGTAGATAGGGCCATGCATTTCTATACCCTAGATATCCAAGAAACAATACCTTTAGCAAAGGTGAAGACATAGCCAAAGGTGGACTTCCTATTATCTGCATGTCTTGCGTAATCAAATTCAATGTATCCCATGCCTCCTATATCCTAGCCACCATAATAGATGCACATAGCTTATATGCCCTTCAAGTACCTCTTGATACCCTTGATGGCATCCAAATGTTGTCGACCACGTGTAGCCATATAGTGTTCCATAACTCCCTCTACAAATGCTATGTCGAGATGAATGGCTATCATGGCATACATCAAACTACCCACTCCTAATGCATAAGGGATCTTGGCCATCTCAGTATTCTACTCATCAAACTATGGACTGTCAGCTTGGCTAACCTTCATATGAGAAGGTAAAGGATAACCAATAGGCTAAACATCCTGTAGATGAAACCCCTCAAGGACCTTCTAGATGTACTCCTACTCTAACAAGTAAAGGAGCCCCTTAGAGCGATCACATCATGTAATGCACATCCCAAGAATATGTGAGACATGTCCCATGTCCTTCATCTCAAAGCTCTTCTGGAGCTGACTTTTTAAAACATCATGAGCACTCTCGGCAATCAACATATCATTCATATAGAGTATCAAAATCATAAAACTGCCATCATTAGCCTTCTTCTGTATAAACAGAAATCCATATTGCTACGGGAATATCCTAGTGAATACATAAAAGCATCAAACTTGTAGTACCATTCCTTAGGGTGCCTGCTTAAGGCCATAAAAACTCTTTCTCAATCTACACACCAAGTGTTCACTTCCAAGGTTTGTAAAGCCCTTAGGCTGGTCCAATAAATCTCATCATGCAAGCCCCATGAAGAAAAGCCATCTTGACGTCCATCTGATAAAGATCCAAGTCAAGTTGTGCAACCAAAGCCAGTACCAAGCATAGGGTAGTCATCTTCACAACAGAAGAAAATACTTCATCAAACCATACCATGCTTTTGCTTGAAACCCTTAGCAACCAATCTGGCCTTATATGCTGACTTGGGGCATCTAGGGGCACTTTTCAACTTGTACACCCACTTTCATGGCAAACCATGCTTTTCACTAAGCAAAGGAACCAAATATTATGCATGATTTTTTTGTAGTGAGTCATACTCTGACTGCATGGCCCTCTCCTAAGAGTGACTATCATCTTTGTGCATGGCCTCATCATAAGTAAGAGACTCACTAGCATTTGTTACCATAAGATAATCCATAGAGTGCACAAAAAGCTAAAAGCTCTGGATGCCATCTATCTCTAGTGGATTGCCTAAAAATAGATTGTGGGACTTGTACATCTTGTGGATCATCAGGAACTTGGGCCACTGGAGCTACTACTCTAGGCTATCTAACTGGCTATACAATAGTAGGAGGATCCTCCTAAAATATCACATTGTGTACCTCAATGACATGCTCAGGCTGCTTATACATTTTCTCCTCATGGAAAACAACATCATGGCTATGGATACCCCTTCAAGCATGTAAATCCCATAGGCAATAGTCCATCTCATCTGTATCTCCATAACTAAGAAGGATGCATTTTACAAACTTAAGATCTAGCTTATTGTGCATGTCCTTGGAAACATGTAGAAAGCCTCACAACCAAATGAGCATACCTTTTTTGTAACTTGATAGCCAAGAGTTGTACATGGGGACTGATTAATTAAGTATACGGCAATAGTAACTACCTCGACCCAAAAATATTGTGGTAAACCTACCTAGCTAAGTTGGCTATGTTGAGATGGCAAGCTCAACACGTGTGGACATTGATGATAGACCGCCTGGCTAGATGAGTCCGCACATCTATTAGCACATTGGTGGTCATTATGATACTCACATGGCCATTAACTTATCACTTATTATATTTAGGTTGTTACACCTACCTACAATTGGCAAAGATATAGCGCCGGTCAATTAGTGTTGTCGATTATGTACTATTTGACTTAGAAGGCCACTTTCCTTTATGTTGTATCTTATCTATACTTTGTGTACATTGTATAGTGTGTGGAAGAAGAAAAAGAAATCAGAAAGAAAACTTTTTGGCCTCCATCTCTCTTCTTATGTTCTTGAGTGAGCTTCCTCTTGTGTATACAGTGTGTGTTTGGCGCAGCAACTCAAGAAATTCCCCCACCACGCGATTCTTGACATGGTATCAGAGCCGCGCCACTAAGAGAGACTCATTTTGAAGGCTGAAGTGAAGGAGAAGAAGCAAGGTTTGAGCAAGCAAGCAACGAGTAAAAAGCTCTCCCATTCTTCCACTCTCTTGCTTGGTTAGTACCTGTGGAGGCATTGGAAGCAGGGTAGATTGAAAATCTCAAATTATTGTGAGATTTGGTGTGCGAGCAGAGCACTTTATATTCTGCAAGCAAGCCCTTTAGGACATTTCTGTAGTTATTTTGGGTGTTTGAGGCCGTTTCAAGACCCATTTTAGAGCCACAAGATTGCGGACAACAATTTCAAGGTACACTGTGATTTCGATTGTATTGGCCGAAAGTGGGTGCACAGGTTATAGATTTCAAATCTGTTATTTTTTAAGGTGTTTGAAGCGTACATAAGGTTTTTCTGCAAAAAGGTTGCAAATTACATGTACTATTGAGCAATCAGTGAAAAATGTTACTTGGTGTATTACTATGCATGTGTTGTGAAAGATTGCAGAAGACTAGCTTGCTGTGTTGTATCCTTATTTGTGATAATGGCAAAGAATAGTGGAAATCCTATTATTGAGAAGCTCGAAAAGAACAACTACCCTTCATGGATGTTTCGTGTGACAAACTTCCTCATTGGAAAGGGCCTTTATGAGTTTGTTTCAAGTGAAGAAAAGGAGCTAGAGAGCTAGGTATCCCTCCGCCGACTGCAGATGAATTAAAAACATGGAAAGAATGGAATGCAAAAGACAAAAAGGTGATGTACTGGTTATCTGCATTCATTGATAATACGATGTTGGAATATATCAGGAATGCAGAAACTTCACATGCAACTTGGACAGTTTTTGAGAACATGTCTTTAGTAAATACAAAGGCACGAAAGATTCAACTCAAGCAAGAGTTGAATGCCTTGAAGAAAGGGAAAATGACTGTCAATGAGTATGTGTTGAAGGTGAGAAGCATTGCAGATGCTTTAGCAGCGATTGATGCAATGCCTAATGATGATGATTTGGTTTTATCCACTTTGAGTGGCCTTAACAATGAGAAGGCATGGAAATCATTTGTTACTTCAGTATACGTACGGAAGCCATTTCCAGATTTTGATAAGCTAATCTCTCTCATGATTACTGAAAAGATCAAGATGCAGAGTGACTCATCGGAAAAAAATGGTGAATAAGTTCAAGCATTTTACTCAAGTTCAGGAAGGGGATGTTGTAGATCCTCTTTGAGAGGCCATGGTATGGGACGTGCTGGCGATAACCAACAAAATAGGTTCAATCAGCAATTTGGTGAAATGTAGGTTTCATGAGGCCGAGGAAACTTTAGAGGCAGGGGGAGCTCTAGAGGAAGAGCTGGATGGTAGAATAGAGACTCTGGAAATTCTTCCATTGTTTGCCATTATTGTGGCAAAACAAGCTATATTGCAGCCCATTCCTATGCTAAGAAGGATGATATTCGCAGTGGTAAATTGCAGCAAGGAAACTATGCATTGTCTTCACAATAGAATGAAGACAAAAATGAGCATTTGTTTGTTATGCAGCATGATGAATGAAGTTACAGGAAAGGGGACACATGATGATATATGGTATGTTGATTCAAATACATCTAATCATCTGACCCGTCATGTTGAATGGTTTGGAGAGATGTAGGACTTACAAAATCCAGGTTATGTGCAAACGGGTGATGATTCATGCCACCCAATTTCACACATTGGAAAGGTTCCCTTGTCCTTGTATGATGGCTAGACAAAGAGTCTGATAGATGTATTGCATGTGCCATCAATTACAAAGAATCTAGTATCTGTTGGCCAAATGGTAGAGCAGGGGTTACAGGTTCGATTCAATGCAAAAGGTTGTTTTGTAGAAGACTTTAATGATAAGTGCAGTTTGGTCGCAAAAGGAAGTAGAGTTGGCCGCATGTTCACTTTAGATACTGGAATTCCAACAATGGATATTGCTATGTATGCTAAAGAAAAAGGAGTAGTTGTAGATTGAAATATGGCATAAACGTATAGGACATGCAAATGTGCAAAGGCTGGAATTAATGCAATCCAGAGGATTGGTTACAGGGTTGCCTTCATTTAGAGTTGCAGAATTGCATAAAGTCTGTGAAGCATGCCAGTTTGGAAAGCAGGTAAGACAACCCTTCTCACATGACAGAGAAGTGAGTAGAAAAATACTTGATGTAGTGCATACAGATGTTTGGGGGCCTACACAGAATGTATCTCTTGGTGGCAACAAATACTTTGTCACATTTATTGATGACTGTTCAAGGAAGTTATGGGTATACTTCATGAAGGAAAAGAGTGATGTGTTTGAGCACTTCAAATCTTGTAAGGCGACTGTTGAAACAGAAACAGGCTTAAAAGTAAAGTGCTTGAGATCAGATGGAGGGGGAGAGTACCTCTCTAATGAGTTTAGGGGCTTCTTGAGGACTCATGGGATAAAGAGGCAATTTACTTGCAGGTATACTCCACAACAAAATGGGGTTGCAGAAAGAAAAAATAGGCATATTGCAGAAGTCGCACGAGCATTAAAGGCTAAAAAGAATATGCCCAAACATTTTTGGTTTGAGGCTGTCCATACTGCTATCTATATTATGAACAGAACCCCCACAGCTACAGTTCATGGGATGACTCCTGAAGAATGCTTTGCTAGCAAGAAGCCCAATATATCGCACTTGACGGTATTTGGATGTATTGCATACATTCATGTGCCAGATGAGCTACGGAAGAAGCTTGATCCAAAGGCAGAAAAATGTGTTTTTATTGGATACTCTTTAGAGCAGAAAGGGTATCGTTGTTATGACCCTATCACAAGTGAGTTCAGAGTGAGCAGGGATGTTATCTTTCATGAGATGGGCAGTTGGTATGCACCTGATGGTGATGTATTAGATGATGACAATGATCAGGACAGCTATGTGCATAAAGAAAAACAAGAATCACGGAGTCTTAGTGGACCAGAAACATCATATGGTACTATACCTACAATGAGCCCTTAGTCTGGGAGACTAAGGAGTAGCCCCACATCTTCAGGTGGATCTATAAGTGTTGCAGGGAAGGACAAAGAAAAGAAGAAAGTGCTGGATTGTAATGATGCATCTACCAGTCATTTGGGATTTGGTGGAGATTCTAGTGGTTCAAAGAGTTTGGATGATGAGCTTGGTATTCTTTCAGTTAGAACACCAGGTGTACAGAGAGCTCATAGTAATGTAAAGGCTCCATTGAGTGATCTGATGATACACAGATCTAACAGGGTCAGATACCCTGTTAAAAGATTTGGTTTTGAAGGTTATGCAGCTCACCATTATGCTTATATGGTGAAACTATTTGAGGATGTTGAGCCCACTTATTTTGAGGATGCTGTTGGTCATGCTCATTGGGATGCAATAATGGATGAGGAGATGACTGCATTAGAAGCCAATAAGACTTGGGATTTGGTATCCTTACCTAAGGGTAAGAAAGCTATTAGCTGTAAGTGGGTTTACAAAGTCAAGCATAATGCAAAAGGTTCAGTTAGCAAGTATAAAGCTAGGCTGGTTGCAAAAGGTTGTGCTCAAACACATGGTATAGATTATGAAGAGACATTCAATCCAATTGCTAGGATGGCAACTGTTAGATGTGTGATTGCCTTGGCAGTAGCCAAAGGTTGGAGTTTGCAACAAATGGATGTTAAGAATACCTTCTTGCATGGTGAATTGCAAGAAGTGTATATGGAGAAGCCATTAGGTTATGAGGATTTAGAGCATCCCACATATGTGTGCAGGTTAAAGAAGGCGCTTTATAGGCTGAAGCAAGCACCTAGAGCATAGTCTGACAAGATTGGAGAGTATATTTTCAATATTGGATTTTGTATTTCTAATGATGATCCCTCACTTTATGTGAGAAAGGGAGATGCAAGTTTGGTCATCATAGTCATCTATGTGAATGACTTGATCATTACAGGTGATAGTGACAATGGGATTGTTGAAGTTAAGAACTTCTTGAAGAAGAAGTTTGAGATGAAAGATTTGGGTGAGCCAAGATACTTTCTTGGTATTGAGGTGATCAAATGTGATAATGATATATGACTATCCCAAAGGCAGTATGGCTTGGTGGAGCCCTAAGAGGAACGCCAAGGAAAAGGGGATTCTACTGCAAGAAAATCTATCTTGTAATATCAACAAGCTTTTATTTCATTCTTTTGATGACCAAAACAAAGAAAACAACAATTCTTCATATAGCATCATAGTAGATATATCCCACGGATTTGATAGAATCAACCATAATCTTCAACATCTTCATAGAATCCATCAATAGAACAATGAACACAAAAGAATACACCATATTTTAATGGAAATCAATCACATAATATTCATCTTCAATGTCTTCATAGTTTTCTCTCTCAATCTCTCATATACAGTTACACTATTTTGATAGAATTAGCTATCTCTCGCTCTCTCTCTCTCTCTCTCTCTCTCTCTCAATAGTACATCATCTCCTCACTACAATACTCTCATAATGACCCTCAATAATACTTCTTAGGTCGTGGATGCACCTCCCAAGAGGTATATCTGATATGAAGGGGCACCAGAGCCACTACAGTGTCTCTTCAGAGCTCACTATTGTCACTGTTACTCCAGTCTTCTCTTCAGTCTTCAGCAGCTGCTTCTTCCATTTATTTTAGCTCTTTTGAACTTAGATTCATCCTTTCCAAAAGTTAGAAAACTTTCCCAAAGTCACACATACTTTCTACATAACACTTACAGAAGGTCTACAGAACAGGACAGTATAGTACTAGAGCAGATACAGAGCAGAGACAGAGGCTCTACAGAAGGTCATCAAAACCTCATAACTCATACTAAAACCATTCCAAACTATCAAAAACTATTCAATAAGATTCCAAAAGATTTCAATCTTCATCAATCATCAATCCATGATTTATACAAAAGAAAATCAAAACAAAACAAAAGTTATACAGAAGGTATACAGAACCAATCAGAACCTCAACATAATCTATTAGAACATCACAAAGCTTCATATCTCTACTAAAAATCATTATGAGCTTCCAAAACATAATCAATATCATCCAAAACACTCTCAAACACTTCCTTTAACAACTATACATCACTCTAAATCCATCAAAAATCAATCATTCAGTCCTCAAAAACAACAAAAAGCAGTCAAAAATTCAGTCTTTTTCCACTCTCAACATATCCCCACACTTAGAAAGGAAGCGTCGTCATGACCTAAGGAAAAGAAGAATATAAGTTCACTAAAGAGCTCAATTTAATCTTCTGTAGGATCTTCAACAATCTCGCCAAACCACGACCCCAACTTATCACCTGTATCTCTAGAAAAAACTGCTAAAGGAAAACTTCGTTATTCATTAACTCATCCGATAATCATTTAAAAATCATAACAAATTTGTTAAGGATATAAGAGGTTTTTTTTCAGCTTTCCACCATAGGCTTTCCATTCACCATCAATAGTTTGAAAAGAGCTCTCGAACAAATTATTCTCAATTAGCACGAACTCATCACATACAATTAACCCACAACACACACACAAACACTAACACAACCATATGAATGATACCTCCAAAAAGAGATATATATATATCATTATGATCCAAAATACATTGCAAAGGCATCAATGAAGGTGATCCCTTTTGAAGGCTGGGTGGTTTCGAAAACGATCCATGGAGAAGGACTCATCCACAAATGTCTTTGGAGGATTTTGAAAGAACTGCAGGCAGCACATCCTTTCTAGCAAAACAAGGTATCTGCTAGGTAGACATAGGGCATGAAAATATAGGACATCCAACTGTTGGGAATCAATGTTCACATTGACATTCATACAAAGCTTTGGAATGGCCTTTTGATCATTATGGGAATGCCTATGCATATATGCTAGATACCAAGCAAAATGCACCGTCAATCTCACTGAAGGATCTGGAGATTGTGAATATTGGTGAGCAAAATGGAGGTAATTTTGGTATGCTTGACTGGCAATAGTCCAGTCCCCTGGAATTATTGGCCAGTTTATCTGAGGTCCTGTAAGAGAATCAATCGAGCTCCATCCTCTTCTTCTGTCTTCTGGGAATCTGCTGATCAAATCCATCGTACTCACTAACCAGCTGAGGGGGTTGAGAAATAGAAGTGGCAGGAGATGGAAGTGGAATAAGTAAAAGAGGATGAAGAGATGGGTAGGCAAAATCATAAAAGGAGGAATAAGATAAAGAAGGAGTGGCTGAATTTTTAAGTGAATCAGTTAGGAAAGGTGTCATTTGATAAACAGGAAAAGTAGAAGGTATATGGATAGATGGTGAAGGACATGGTGGAGAAGGGGAAAAAACTCGTTCTTCGATAAAATAACAATAGGTAAATATAGAAATTTGAGGAAAACCTTGAGGTTGGAAAAAAAGAGGTAAGAGTGCTGCTGAATTGGATTGATAAAGAGAAAGATAAGTATCATAGCGATGGGCCATTTGTTGGTAGTACAATAGGCTAGGAATAGAGGGACCTAAGATAGATCTTCTCTGATAGGCATACAAAAAGGTTGAATCAAATGGATGGTTCTTGGAAAGATAATCTAGGAGATCCACCCTCAGTTGGTTAGTGCTTTGCACATAAGTAGAAGCTGTATTCTGACGTTGATTCACAACCATAGAATCAATCATTGAATGCCATGAATTATCAGGGCAAGTAGCCACTTTTTAGGAATAACACTAGAAAATGTCTTCTATTTGCAACTCCAAATAGTTGACATACAAAACAGCTTGCAAAACCACATCCCCCACATACCAGGCCGAATCTACATCATCTGAAATTAACAGATCTCCTCGTAGATACAGGTAAGATAACAACATGGTATCCGTCGTCACAGAATCTTCAAAAACCATACAGGCCACTTCTGTCTAGCAAATCAGGAGACCAAGCCCCACTCCAACCATCCTCTGGAAGAGAAAGATCCATTTTTGAAAGCTTCATATAGAAGGCCAAATTTTACAACTGATAGTGGACAAAGAAAGAATGGTCCGGAGGAACATACTCCTAAAAGTGCTCAAATGTAGACCATAACAAATCCATCTTGGACTGCAATCTTTCCACTTTATCTTGAAACAATGGACACAATGTGGCCTGTCTTTGGAGAACTGCCAAGTCGTGCTTAGAGATAGAAGGAATAATAGGAACATTGGGGCTTGGAAGAACGGACCGTGACTGTGCCAGTTGGTCTTGCAACTGTTTAATCTGGGAAGCTTGTGATTCCACTGTATTATGAGCAATTTGTAAAGCTGACAGTTTTGCATCTAAAAGAGTTTGAAACTCTTGAGCTTCTTTGGACATTCTCTCTTTCTCCTCTGAGATTCTAGTGACCTCTGACTAAGCTTCTGTTAATTGAATCTTCAAAGAAGATATTTCTTCTCTCTGGGTCTCAATCATTTGGGTTTGCTGCTCCATCTGCTTAAACAGATCTGTAAGTGTGTCTTTAGCAGAGGCTAACTCTGAGGTTGCCTTATGCAATTGGTCTTTGGACTGCATCAATTCTTCATAGAAAGATGCATACAACTGTTGAGCACAAGCCATCACTGAAAGTTCAATCAAACTCTAGATGCCATTACAAAGGAATGGAATAGCATCTCATGACACTAAACTGTTCAATGAAGGGACTGATATTTCCAAAGAACCCTCTCTATATTCGCTGAACAAATTGTTACATGTGAGGTAGGCAGGGAAGTCACTGCCAGAAGTAGTAGAAATTGTGACTGAAGGAATAATTGAGGGAGTTTTATCTGCCACACACTTCAAGCACTTCCACTGAATGACCAATGGAGGAGGGGAATCAAGATCCTCTATGTCCATAGGTTCTGACTCTTCTGAAGGTGGAGGGGGAGGAACTGGATCAGATGGAGGAGGTGGTAGCACACCCTTCTTAAGGCCTGAGTATGTCAAGAAAGCATACAAGTAGGAACCATAGGTGAATTTGTGACATTTCCTTTGATTACTTTGACAAAATGTTGGTCCATCTTTGTAAGCAGGTAAGTACTCCAATCACAATAGCCACCCCTTTTAACACCATCCTGGAAGCTGTGAAGAGTTCCTTCGACAAATAATGGGATGGTGTTTTGGCAGGCATAAACCTGTCTTGGAGAAACTGGCAAACTAACTTCCAAAGAGGATCAGTGATCATGGAAAAAGATACTCCTGAAGTGTTTATCACTTTCTTGACATCTAGAATCTCTTTGGTCTGCTTCTGTAAACAGCTTGAAAATCTCATCGTTAGAGAATAATCGTCTAGCTATAACAAAGGGCTCTCCTTTGTAGGGAAGAGACAAATCCTTCCCTAACCCTCGAGGTGTCAATACCATGGAAGCACCATGAACCAAGCCCAACTTCTTACTGTATGATGCAAGAAACACATGATGGATCATCTGGAATTAGTGGGAATGAAGCAGCCACGAAAGTTGCAAGTCTTGCTTTCGCTATAGGCTCAAAAGCCAGTAGGGAAGAATAATTCCTAGTGATTAGCGGGACATACTGGATAGGAGGAGGAGCGTGAGGTGCCATTCAGATGGAAAACACACATACCACAAACACAGACAATCACAAAGAATGTTTGCAAAACAACCAAAATAGCTATAAAAAAGAAATCAATCAAAATAAGGACACACACATACGTAACTAGCCAATTTACCCCCCCAAACAACCCACATCGTAGAAAAAATTTGGCATGACATCTACACATATGCGATCGAAAACTTCATGTGATGCAACAAGCAGGCACCCAAAACACCGTATCATGTAAGAAAAGAAAGAAAAATTGTAAATCGTACCCGTAATCGTAGCACATAGGCAAACCATAATACCATAAAAATCTAATCAGGACCTGACCATAATCTTGACCAACAATTGGAAAAATGTCAGGGGAATTGGGTAGGATAGGAATGGCACATCAGATCAGGGTTTCGAAGCAATAAAGACGCGTTCACATGGAAAACTGTCCAATTTATAGGAATTACTTAAAAAATTAATAATAACTCAAATCGGAATAGGGGTTGGTAAAAAAGAAAAATAGACAATTTGAAGGGACGAACAAGGCTGTAAGGTTGGATTGGGATTCCGGTGAACGTAGGATGCGTTCACATGGAAAAAGCACAAAACCAAGGATAAGGGAAAATGATTAAGGAACAGCTCTGAGGACAAAGGAAAATAAAATGGAGGAGTAGGGAAGGGACCCCAGCATGGTAAAATGAAGTCATGGCATAGATGCATGATCATAGCAAGGTATAGGCATGGGGATATGCAACATAGACGCGCAAGGACGCGTCCCCATACTTAAAACCTTAGCAAGAAGGGTAAACCGAACAACAAGGACCTAGTACCACACATCAAGCCAACCACAAACGTCCCCACACTTAAGACAGGACCGTCATTGCGAAACAGAAGGTGTAGGGTTAGAAAAACTTGGCCTAGATTGCCGAGGAGTAATGTCAACTAGCGAGGTTGCGTCTTGTATCATTGTCGGCTACAGGAGGTACCAAGGTGTCATCACAGCACATGTCCTTTGTCCTTTGTGGAAAGGACCATGCGACAGCACCCAGGGAGATAGCTGGTTGAGGGAATCGCAGAAAATTCATCGATGACGAGGGATATTGCACTCAACTCACGATCACGCAAATGGATTGAAAGAACAATCACTCGCCCCATTACTAACATCACTCGAGGAAATAATGATGAAAACCCGAAGCGCACACCCGATTTAGGAATCGACAAGGGAATGGTACAAAGAGAGTATGCCAAGGTGCACAATTAATGGTGCATTAGTGCGTCCAACCCCGTCTGGCATAGATGCAAGAAGAAAGGCCAGGAGCCTTGTAGTGTAGTGTACATAACAAAGTGACGTGTCATGTGCTGATGGCGGAAACCCATCCCGTGGGTGCATAGGGAATAGAAACGTACCTGAATCCAATGGTCGCAATGTCCCTCAATCCTCACCTCTCGATAATTGATTGAAGAGACACCAATCACACTCAATCCACCCTCTGTCTCACGCTCTGTTAAAAGATATAGGCGGCAACCCATTCCTGAAACCCATTGATGTAATCCTCACTGTCACTTGTGTAAAGGTTGTATGCTTTGTGCACATTCGATGGTGGAACTGTGCATCCCGCCTTGTGCCGGCATACAGTGCAAGAAGGAAGGCCAGGGAGCCTTATGGTGCAGTGCACAGGAACAGATCGTGCATTGTGCATTGAGAGGCCCATCCCGTGCGTGCAACACTACGTTCACACATCTCACCTCTCATTTGATTTAAAGGGAAAGAATAGTCACTCACCCCACCCTCTGTCTCACGCTCTGTTGAAAGATACAGAGGGCAGCCCATACTCACGTCCCCATCCTGTTAGGATGAAAGCTCACATCACTCAAGGGGTTGGTGATGAAGATCATGGCGGCTTTTGTTGTCATCAGGATCTTGAAGACGAGGCGTACCCAGGGAGGCAGCCAGCAAATCTCATACTTCAATGATTTGTAAGAAGAGTCATCTATTAAGAAGGGGAGACAGACTGATATTACAAATTCAACGCACCAAGGGAGGTGACTTCAAATTACTTTCTGAAGAGGTTCTGCTGGTGAGTCAGCTATACTGAACTGTGGGTGTTACCACCTTTTCCATAGTCAGATTCTTGCCCAAGGGTGTTTCCACATTTTCTTGAAACGAGGCCTGTTATGACAGGGAATTTCTTCCTTTTCTCCCATAATAGTTTTGTTTGTTTTTTTTCTTTTTTCGCCTTTTTTTTCGTTTAAGAAAGAACATGATATAAATACCATGTGTCAGGACCAACCTCGCCACCATTGTTGGATTAGACGAGAAGAGAACAAGGTTGGGTTGAGATGTTTCTGCCGAGGGGTTAGCAGAACAAGACCGCCTCATGAGAAGAATCATAAGGGCTATCAGAAGCACAACGAGAAGGACAGTGCGATGCCCA
This sequence comes from Lygodium microphyllum, assembly GCF_053477565.2. Classification (NCBI taxonomy): domain Eukaryota; kingdom Viridiplantae; phylum Streptophyta; class Polypodiopsida; order Schizaeales; family Lygodiaceae; genus Lygodium; species Lygodium microphyllum. Next base: position 7,249,296 of record NC_141146.1, on the reverse strand, counting down.
AGAGGGAAAGGGTAGGTCGACTGTGATTGTCAAGATCCCCAGGGAGGGAAGTACTTTTTCAGACGATAGCCATTGATCAAGAAAGGATCATTAGAGGCATCAATGGTCTACACCTGGACAGAACCGTTAGGATTGACAGCAAGTACCTTGTATGGGCCCATGCACCATTGTTGAAGCTTGCTAGGAAACTTGCCAAATCTTGAATCATAGGCTAGAACAAGATCACCTTCTTTGAACTCCTTGTGCTTGATGAAACTATCATGATAGGCTTTTCGTCGCGCTTGAGTGGTTTCCATGCACTGTAGGGCCAATTGTCACATCTCATCCAAGCATTCCAAGTGCAGGAGGTGGTGTTGCAGTGACTCATCATCTCCCAAGTGTTCTTTAAATGCCACTCGCAAAGAGGGAAATTCCAATTCAACAAGAAAGACGACTTCTGTCCCATACACTAGCTGGAAAGGGGTCTGTCCTGTAGCTGCCTTATGGGAGGTTCTGTATGCCCAGAGGGCCTCTGTAAGTCGATCGTCCCAGTCGCGACGATGTGCGGCAATCGTTCTTGTCAGAATCGAGCAAAGGATGTGATTGGTGACTTCAACTTGGCCATTGGCTCTGGGATAATAGGGAGTGGACTTGTGATGGCGGATTATATACAGCTCTGTTAGCTCCTCCATGATTTTGTTAAGGAAATGAATACCTACGTCACTTACTAGCTCAAGGGGACTACCAAAATGGGTGATAATATTCTCGTACATGAATAGGGGTACGCTATTACCATCGTCCCGCTTCAGAGCTTTAGCTTCACACCACTTTGTGACGTAATATGTACATACTAAGATGTATCTGTTCTACTTCCATCTGGTGGGTGGATCAATGGGATCCACAAAATCAATCCCCCACTTCTCAAACGGCTTTAGGGGAAGAATGAGTTGCAGTGGCATGGCACTTGTTTTGGTGGGTTTCCCCATTCGTTGACAAGCATCACATCTCTTACAGTAATCATATGCATCCTTCCTGGCTGTCGCTTCTCCTGCGAAGTGTCCACCACATGGTTCGTCATGGCATGCTTTCAATACTATGCCGATTTCATCCCCTGCAACTTCAGTGGAAGAAGGAACTTTGCAAACTTCCATCGAATTCACCTCTTCTTGACAATGCCATTTCCTTCATTTTCAGCCTCGTCTGATGCTTGTTGATGGCAAATTTCCCCGGTTGCGAACCAAAAACATGGATCCCCAAGAGGAACACCAAGGAAAAGGGGATTCTACTGCAAGAAAATCTATCTTGTAACATCAACAAGATTTTATTTCATTCTTTTGATGACCAAAACAAAGAAAATAGTAATTCTTCATGCAGCATCATAGTAGATGTCTCCCACGGATTTGATAGAATCAACCATAATCTTCAACATCTTCATAGAATCCATCAATAGAACAATGAACACAAAAGAATACACAATATTTGAATGGAAATCAATCACATAATATTCATCTTCAATGTCTTCATAGTTTTCTCTCTCAATCTCTCATATACAGTTACACTGCTTTGATAGAATTAGCTATCTCTCTCTCTCTCTCTCAATAGTACATCATCTCCTCACTAAAATAATCTCATAATGACTCTCAATAATACTTCTTAGTTCGTGGATGCACCTCCCAAGAGGTATATTTGATATGAAGAGGCACCATAGCCACTATAGTGTCTCTTCAGAGCTCACTATTGTCACTGTCACTCCAGTCTTCTCTTCAGTCTTCAGCAACTGCTTCTTCCATTTGTTTTAGCTCTTTTGAACTTAGATGCATCCTTTCCAAAAGTTAGAAAACTTTCCCAAAGTCACACATACTTTCTACATAACACTTACAGAAGGTCTACAAAACAGTACAGTATAGTACCAGAGCAGATACAGAGCAAAGATAGAGCAGAGATAGAGGCTCTACAGAAGGTTTACAGAGGGTTACAGAAGGTCATCAAAACCTCATAACTCATACTAAAACCATTCCAAACTAAAAAAACTATTCCATAAGATTCCAAAAGATTTCAATTTTCATCAATCATCAATCCATGATTCATACAAAAGAAAATCAAAACAAAACAAAAGCTATACAGAAGGTATATAGAACCAATCAGAACCTCAACATAACCTATTAGAACATCACACAGCTTCATATATTTACTAAAAATAATCATGAGATTCCAAAACATAATCAATATCATCCAAAACACTCTCAAACACTTCCTTTATCAACTATACATCACTCTAAATCCATCAAAAATCAATCATTCAGTCCTCAAAAACAACAAAAATCAGTCAAAATTTTAGTATTTTTCCACTCTCAACACTTGGATATGTTATCCAAGTATGGTATGATAGCATGTAAGCCTCTTTCAGTACCATTGGAGCAAAATGTGATATTGAGTATCGACTTTGGGAATGAGATAGAAGACCCGACTATGTTCAGGAGGATAGTAGGGAGTTTGATTTACATGACTATCACAGGGCCATACTTGAGCTATGTTGTTGGCCTTCTCAATCAATTTATGCAGATGCCTAGAAAGCCTCATTTGGATGCAGTTAGACGTATATTGAGATATGTGAAGTCCACTTTACATTATGGAATTTTTTATGAGGCAGGTAAGCACGTACAGGTCTTTAGATATGCAGATGCAGATTGGGCTGGTAGCATGTCAAACAGAAGATCTACTAGTGGATTCATGTTTTCCCTTGGTAGTGCAACAGTTACATGGAGTAGCAAAAAGCAGCCTACGGTTGCTTTATTCGAGTATAGAGGTGTTGCTATGGTAGTATGTGAGGTGGTATGACTGCAAAAGTTATTAAGTGATTTGCATGTGTAGGGAGATGGTCCAATTGTCATTCATTGTGACAACATGAGCAGCATACAATTAGCTAGGAATCCAGTGTTCCATGCTAGGACAAAACACAGTGAGGTGCACTACCACTTTATGAGAGAGATTGACTTGGTATATGTCAGCACACAGGATCAGATAGCTGATATTTTCACAAAGGCATTGGGTGTAGAGAAGCTTCAATAGTTTCGAAGCTTACTTGGAGTTGTAGAGATAGAGTTGAGCTTGAGGGGGAGTGTTGAGATGGCAAGCTCAACACGTGCGGACATTGATGATAGACCACCTAGCTAGATGAGTCTGCATGTCTACACTTAGCACGTTGGTGGTTATTATGATACTCGCATGGCCACTAACTTATCACTTATTATATTTAGATTGTTACACCTACCTATAGCTGGCAAAGATATAGCACTAGTCGATTAGTGTTGTCGGTTATGCACTGCTTGACTTAGAAGGCCACTTTCCTTTATGTTGTATCTTATCTATACTTTGTGTACATTGTATAGTGTGTGGAAGAAGAAGAAAAAATCAACAAGAAAACGTTTTAGCATCCATCTCTCTTCTTGTGTTTTTGAGTGAGATTCCTCTTGTGTATACAATGTGTGTTTAGTGCAGCAACTCAAGAAAGTCCCCCACCACGTGATTCTTGACAAGCTATAGACTTACTGCTAAATTATTCTATTCATACGCTCAACCATACCATTCTAGGGTGGGGTAAATAGGTAGGTAATGGATGGTTAATACCCCTCTCATCACAAAACTACTCAAAGGCTTTAGAGACATAAGCACTCCAATTATCTAACCTTAGGTATTTTAGCCTGTACCCAACTGTTTCTCAATCAAAGCAAGCCAACAATAAAATGTATCCAAGACTTTTGATTTCTTCTTAAAAGGGTATGACTAGACCTTATGTGTATAGTCATCAATGAATGTAACAAAATACTTCACACCTCCTAATGACTTGCACGGCATGGGACCACATGCATCCAAATAAACAAGAGCCAAAAGCTTACCATGTGTGTCATACCAGACTTTTTATGTGTATTATGTGTTTCCCTACTATATAAACAATGATCACAAGACTCAAAATACTTATAGTCAAGGGACATAAGATATTGCAAATAGGTAAGCATTTTTATTCCATTCAAAGATAAGTGCCCAAGGTAATGATGCCAAAGAGATACATGTGGAACTACATGCACTACCAAAACATGGTCAACTAACCAAGATACAAGCAAGGGGTATACCATATTGGACTTAGCACCACGTGCAATGACAAGATTTCCACTGATAATCTTTTATGAGGAATGACCAAAAGAGAAAACATAACCTGCATCATCCAAAGTGCCAGAGCAGAGATAAGGCTCTTTTTTGTGAGAGCTAATACATCATGAAGAGTGAATGTGTAACCTAAACCAAACTATAGGACATCACCGATGCCAAATATCTCTAATTATAGGTCATTACCCAAATGGACAGATCCAATCATACTATGATAGGAGTGAAGCCACTCTCTATGAGAGGTCACATGAAAGAAAGCCCATGAATCTATCAACCAACACTGAGTATCCTAACAAGGCATTAGTCAACTGTAAAGTATCAAGAGGAGAAGTTGCAAGTATGAAATCATCATCAAAATTAGTTTTTTACGACATTAATCTCTTTGATCTTCAAGCTAAAAGTATGAAATCATCATTAGAATCAGTTTGTATGACATTAATCTCTTCAATCTTAAAGCTGAAATTGCTAGGGACAATGCTACGATTATCATTTTTGTCATATACTTTATCCTTGCCCTTTTCCATGCACTTGTTCTCATGTATTTTATGGCACTATGGCTGAATATATCCTACTTTACCATAGTAATTACAAGTCAATGAGGACTTATGGCCATGGGACTTACTATGAGACTATCCACGTGCCTAAGAATGAGATTGATGAGAGTCTCTCCCATGGCAATCATTACCGCTCCTACCATTATTACCTTTAACTGTCAAAGCATGAGAGGTGTGGGAAGTATTGATATTATTTCTCTTAACCTCTTCATTCAAGAGTGCATCCTCTACATCCTACAACTTTAGCCCATCTATAGGCATGTTTACACACATAACAATATGAAATATATCCCATGATTTAGGAAGTGTAACCAAGAGGAACAAAGGGGAAAGATTACCCTTGAATTCAATCCCCTACAAAGAGAAGTGGCTAAGAATGAAATGAAATTAGTTTAAATGGGCTGACATGGAAGTGCTCTCCTTTATGCAAAGGTTTGTGGGTTGCTTCAACCAACACATGTGAGAGGCAAGGCTCTACTTATCATAGACATTGCGAAACTTATCCCATAAGTCCTATGCAGGCTACCCATCAGAGGAAACATTTTAGAAAACCTTCTTAGAGAGGAACAATATGATCATGGACTTACATGGCTTATCCAGCCATTTGCATCAATACATTCGAGCTTGACACCCTCATGTTTCAAAGACTCAATTTGTAATTTTTGCACTAAGACTTACCAGATTTGGGCCTTCCAGTAGCTATAGTTGGTACCATCCAACTTGTCAATATTAAAGATAGGACTATCATTAGAACCACTAGGCATAATGGGACTGAGCAACTGCATAGAAGGGAAGAGCAGGTTGTTTCAATAACCTATAAATCATCCCCAAATCCGCTACTAAATCAAGTTGAAAACAAGAGGTACTGACCAAGTAATGAGTTGTCCAAAAACTCAATGCAAAAGACTATCAAATGGAGGTGACTACTTGCACAAACAATGTAATAAACTATAATTACAGCATGTTGAAAATGAAATATAGCAGTAAGAAACCAATGCCAAAGAGGAGCAATCACTGATACAATAAAAACTACAACTACCAAGGAAACTAACAATGAGTGAATATGTACTAGCACCAAGAACTATCAAAGGATCAATGTGTTAGACTAAGATACATCCCATAGGTATAACCATCATGCATAGAGTAGGTCTCACGGATAATAGAAGAGATCAACCAAAGGCACAACTGACTGAGCAATGTAATGGAAGCTCAATACATAGCCAACTAGGATGCATACATCACTGACAACAGCATGACAGAGATATGTTGAGATATTTGCAATCACACCTACTTCAGTCCCTTTGTGAGGAGCAGTGAGGGCTCAGGACCAGAATCCCATATGCACAGTAGGAGAAAGTACCACCACTCAATTCCTATACAACATTGTACTTGCACTCTTTTTCTAATGCAATGATAGTGCTCTTTTCTTTCTAGTAAAGTGTCAATGTCACAGTCCATACACAAGATTGTGTTTATGAGTCCAAGTCTCAATCTTGGAACCTAATTCACTTGTGTGACAATTTGTCTTTGTTAAGGTCAATGTATTCATGAGTTTCTTCTTCCTCTTTCAACCTCCATAGTTTCCGCATCTGCCATGCTCTAGATCCCGCATATTTCTATCATGGTATCAGAGCCTAGTCGGGCATGGCATAACTCCCTTCTCTACTCTCTTAGTCCCTCTTAACCTCAGGTCATCTCAAGTCCAGCTCATGGTTCTCATTTTCCACCTCCATCTTCACTTGATCTTCTTGGCAGTCATAGCCAGCATGTACCTACCTTGCTTGGAGCCTTCATATCTCTCAAACCAAGCCATATCTCAGTGAGATTCCTTTTGGAGATATCTTTTTCTGCTCAGGCCACTTCTTCTTCGCACTTCAAACCAAGACATTGATGATCATCTAGCCCAACATTACGTGATTTCGCCATCGCTGTCTAGAATTGCGCCTGCTCCTGTTTGTACTATTGGTGCGCGGTGTGCAGGTCATGATCTTGCCCAAGATCATAGGGCTTTGATAGACCTTGAAGAGAGCTACATTTCCATTAAATTTTTTTTGAAAATGATCCACTATAGCTCCCAGAATAAGCAAAAAAACCAGGCTGCCCCCAGAAACCCTGATGTAGAAGCCATAGCCAAGGCTTCAAAATTCTGACATTTTTCAAAGTTTCTCTCACTGAAGTTATCAACATTGATTTTAATTACTGAGCAATACTCTTTGAAGTTCATTAAAGTCCTGTCACTCAAATTTGAAGGTATCAGCATCAAATCAAGAAGGGGAAGATTAGACTTGGATTTAAAAAGAGTAAAGGATTTTTCAGATTTGGTGTTCATTGACACTCAGTTAGTGCTTTTTAGCACTTGTGTCTCTCAACCAACTCTTCTGCTGCTCAAATCTCATAATTCTGAAGTTGATTTGCTACTGTTCCCATAAGTCTAACATGGGCAAAGACTCTCCAACTTCTCGCTTCAAAGGAGTCGGTTTTCACACCTGGCAAACCCACATCAAACTCATCCTGATGAAGAAGGGCTTCTGGGCCATTACCACAGGAAAAGAAAAGAAGCCTCATGATGCGGATCTTGCTGTCACTTGGCAAAAGAACAATGATAAGGCTCAGGCCATTATCAAACTAGAGCTAGACGACAGCTATATCCACCATGTGGATAACTATGAGACCTCACAGGATACATGGAAGAGACTTGACACTTTGTTCGGTGCACAGTCTAAATCATCAAAGTATGGTCTCCTGATTGAGTTTTTCAGGCTTGAAATGAAGTCCAGCACATCACTTGCCACACATCTAAATTACATGGAAGGACTTCTAACCCAACTTGCAGAAATCAACATTAAAATGGAAGAAGATGTTTGCATCAGTGTTCTACTTAAGAGTTTGCCTCCTGAATATAATAATGTATCAATAACTTTAATCAACATGTCAAATCCTGAACTTGTTGATATCTAGGCATCATTGTTAGAAGAGGAAAATAAGCTAAAAACTAAGGAAGAACCAAGTACCTCTAGAGATGAGCATGCATTATATGTTGGCAACGGGTACAAAGGCAAGAAGGATCAGCTCTTCTATGACTTCTATAAAAGGACCGGACACACCACGCAAGAAAGAGGTCCCAAAAGGCCTATCTAGTTGTAGTCAAAGAAGAAGAAGAAAATGGAGCAAAGGAAGAAGAAGAAGAAGAAGACCACCAAGAGAAGGACAAACCTAATCAGTCCTTCTATTCAGATAGACTTTTTTAGCTGTGTATTTCCTAGCCCTAATGCCTCAGACATAAACTTGTAAACTCCTCATTTATCCTTGTACTACAGCCTCTGTACACTTTGTGAGGCCCCTGCTACAGCCTCTGGATGTCCTTCATGTTTGTGGTACCCACATTTAGCCTTTTCTGCGATAGCCTCTAGTGTTTTGCCATGTTTATGGTGTGCCCACACTTTGCAGGTGTTGCTTTCACCAAAGCCTCTACACACTTTGTACTTTTGGTTGTGATTGAGGAGGGTTGTTGAGATATTTGCAATCACACCTACTTCAGTCCCTTTGTGAGGAGCAGTGAGGACCAGAATCCCGTATGCACAGTAGGAGAAAGTACCACCACTCAATTCCTATAAAGCATTGTACTTGCACTCTTTTTCTAATGCAATGATAGTACTTTTTTCTTTCTAGTAAAGTGTCAATGTCGTTGTCCATACACAAGATTGTGTTTATGAGTCCAAGTCTCAATCTTGGAACCTAATTCACTTGTGTGACAATTTGTCTTTGTCAAGGTCAATGCATTCATGAGTTTCTTCTTCCTCTTTCAACCTCCATAGCTTCCGCATCTGCCATGCTCTAGATCCCACACATTTCTATCAAGATAGATGTCAACTCAAAAGCAATGTCAAATTGTCCCACTAAGCATCAACTACATACATAAAGCATGATGAGAGCATGTACATGTCAAAGTCCCACGATCTCACTATAAGATCCTCAAGCTCAACTACATAACGAAATGCTCAATGTAACATCCAAATTTTAATTCTAACTCAATACATAAAGCCTAATAGCTCCCATTGGAACAAAAGCCAAATTCCAAAAATGAGCAAACAAGGCTCAAAACATCATGTGGAAGGCATCTATACATCCAAGATCCGAGTATCATATATCTGGGAGCATGCAACCCAAGTAACTTGCAAAGCTCTTAGAGTAGCATCCAATGACAGCAAATAACAGTCAATGTCAAAAGTCAAAACTCCAATTTCACCTCAAGAGCATGTAAAGAGCATAACCAAGCATGGAAGATCAATGGTATACCCCAGTGTAGCAACAAGATCCCTCATAAAATCATGTGTTGCCTTGTTATTCCAGCAATGAAACAAACTCTATAAACTAATACAAAAGAGGTCAATGTGGCCCACAAAGCATCTCCAAACAATAGCCAAACATCTACCAATGTGCCAGCATTAAATGAGCATCAATAGAGCAATACAAGAGCCATAATCTCTGAGTAGACACACTATTTCAAATCTATGATAGCAAGTCAACTATTCATAAATAGCAAGAACTTAGATTAGGAGCTTCATCCAAGATACACAACAATTTCAGGGAGCTGGGGGAGAAGGCCAAAGCGACCTAAAGCTCACAGGAGCTGGAGGATATGCGAAAGAGAGTTAGAAAGTGAGCAACAATAGTAGGTGCAATTCATGTTATTGCTACTACTCCTGCTTCTACTCCTACTAATGGGAATGGGGTTGGGGAAGCACTTCAAGAGACTTAGGCAAGTCTACTTATGGCTTGGAAGAAGCTAACACAAGCTAGAAGAAGCAAGAGATCAAAGCTCACCTCAAATGGAAGAAGCCATGGCGGCCATTGTCTGTGAATTACTGTAGGTATCTCAAAAGAATGTTGAAGAAATGCTCAAGGTCTCAAGAAAGATGGCTCTAATACTAATTTAAGGGAGTGAACCCTAAAGTAGAAGCACATAGCAAAAGCAAGAGATATGGTGGAAGGAGCAAGAGCAAGAGAGAAAAAGGCACAAGATATGGAAACTCCAATAGTCACAATGTGTTATCAGCATTTCCTTTATTCAAATGTTACTAAAAGAATAAAGAATGAAATGATAATGATGGGTGCCTACCACCTGTAGTGTACAAGTGTGTAGGTAACTAATACACAATGTGGGTATTATGAGTGTAACTAATACACATGTGGCTAGGCATAGGGGCCTTTATTCCCAACACTCTTTTCTCCACTTTCTTGTAAGACACACATTCTCATTTCTCTCTCCTCTCTCTTCTTTGAGAAAAAAATTATATTTCCCTTTTTCTTTTGTACAATGGAAGCACCTTCTTTAACCTACACATATGTGGGATATTGTAAATCCTCATAACTTGCTTGCTGCTCCATATACAACTCTTCTTGCGATTCACCATGCAAGAAGGTGTTCTTTACACCCATTTGGTGCAAACTCTAACCTTTGGCTTCTGCCAAAGCAATCACACATCTAACAGTTGCCATCCAAGAGACTGGACTAAATGTCTCTTCATAATCTATGCCATATATTTGAGCATGGCCTTTTGCAACCGGCCTAGACTTATATTTGCTAATAGAACTATCTACATTATGCTTGATTTTGTAGACCCACTTATAGCCAATTGTTAACCTCGATTCAAGATGGCAAAAATATGAAGAAAAGAGTGGAAAAAGGACAGAAAAAGAGCAAAGGCACAGGAGTGGTCCCTAAAGCTAAGCTAAGGCAAAAAGTGTAATTCTGAATGGAAGGCGCCTCAACAAACTCTAAAAACCCTTGTAAAAGAGCAGGAGGCTCCCTCCTATGCCAATTGTAAAAGAATACGTGAGTGTAGGCTTAAGACATGAGGCAAGAAGAGGGAAATGGAAAAAAGGACCTTGCCACAATGGCTGGTCGTGTAAAAAGGGGATGGGTGTCCATGGGATTTTAGAGCTTGTATATAAAGTTCAAAAGTTAATGAAAGCTCATTCTTTGGTGTGTGGCTAACGAGTCCTCTCTTCTTCTCTTCTCTTCTTCTCTTGACCTTGCTTGTGTGTATGCTCTTGAGAGAGGGAGTGTGAGAGTGTGAAGGAGTGAGTGTGTGGGAGTGAGGGATCAAGAGGGTGAAGCTCTTCACCATCTCCTCTTGTCTTCTTCTCTTCTCTTCTCTTCTCTTCTCTCGCATGAGCGCGGATATGGTGGATAGAGCTCGAGGGAGGAGGCTTGAGGATGCTTGAGCTAGCATCTAGGATCATGGAGCTATTGATGTGTGCGAGGGAGGAGGCAACTCATTTCGGCATCGAGGTAAGCTCACTACACTCGTAGGTTCAAAGGCGCATCGGCTAGGTGAGAGATAGCCATTAGAGCTCACTTGAAATACTTGAAGCAATAAGCGGTCCATGGGTCTTGGTGGTTGAGCGTGAGCTCCCTCCACATTTTGGTTCTGTTGCCGGGACCACGGATTCAAGCTTGAGCACTTGCATACCTCATATCGAGCATCAAAGTAAGGGATTCATCCCCAAAACGGAGCTTGAGATAGGTAGGAAGTTTGGGGTTTTTGATCTTCAATACAAGTATCTTGGTTATTTTGGTTGTTTGATGATTGGAAAAGAAGAGGAAATCATTTCAATTATTTTCTTTCGATTCTTATTGCATTTAGTGTAGGTTAGGATTAAGAAATTGAACTGGAAAAGCGTAGGGTTTATTGTTGTAAAACATGGCACAAATCGGGGTAAACAGGAAAAAAGAGTGGTTGAGATGATTAATGTTGTCAAGTGAGTGATTGGGGATAGCAAGACCTTGCCCGGAAGGGGTTTAAGGGCCAGGAGACCATAGAAGAGCTCTTTCTTCACCCGAGCATTGAGAGAGAGAGAGAGAAAGAGAACTTCCATTGGTGATTTGATTCGATCTTGCCATCGAGGAGTCCTTTGCCAACTACAGGTAATTCCACACCTTCCCCTGCATGAGTAGCTAGGATCTAGAGGTGCTCGACCAGTATGAAGGCCTCGATTGCTCGGCACGATGAATTTTGTGGAGTCTGGTGAAAAACGCATCACGCTCAGCCCGTTTGAGTGACGGCGATTTTGGGGCAAGTCCCAAAATCAGCCCTTAGCCCACCCAACTTGGATGCCTCCCACTCGGCCTACCTAAATCGGACACTTATCGCTCGGTCCGTCCGAGTCAACCACTCAGCCCTTCTTGACTTGGCCTGTCCAAACGGACAACTCGGCCAACACCTTTAAATTGGACCCTCGGCCCTCACACCTTAGCCCCATCTGAGCCTCCACTTGGCCCACATGATTTAGATAATCGCTCGGCCCGTTTGAGTTAACCATTCGGACCAACTTAACATTTGGCCCTTGATCACATCTATTCGGCCATCCGAGCCGCAAATTTGGCCACTGTTTCCATTCGGTCCTCGGCCCTCATCTTGGTCCAGCACTTAGCCCTTACAATTCAGACGAGTTGGGCCGAGTCAATTTTTGCAAATTTTTGGAAAATTACATTATACCAGCTAGATCTCAACCGCGCAAACCTTGCTAAGCCATCGCGATGCATAGAACTCGATTCTGGCACAAAGAATGGGTGAATTCACAAGATGCAACCGCTTAGTTGCTTGAGTAGGTTGTTGAGAGAGTCAGCACCTTAATGGTAGCCAGTGGAATCGTAGACCCCAAAATGAACCTAAAACGATTAAGGCGATGCAGCAAGGAACCCTAAAATCTATCAAGACGGATTGGACAAGCCTAACAGGTCTAAGACGAGATGAGAGTGCGTAAGCCGCTTAGACATGTGTTCTTCGCACTCACCTTGACTTCCAGAACTTGAAGTACACTTAAAAGCAGCCAAAAGCTTGATTGAGCACAAGTGCACAAAAAAGAACACGCACATGCTGAGTGGAGGTAATTTGAGGATTGTGTACAATAATTAAGAAACTCACTCAAATAAAAGAACTTGAAGGAATCCATCAATAGGACCAAGCGAATAGTGACAGATACGTGGATCTACCCAACCTGCTTAACCTTATCGACAACCTATTGGAGCACAAGAATGAAACCATGTCACAAGAGAGATCAGACTGCAGGCAAAACGAGGAACTTGACGTAGGAGTTTTCCTAGAAGCGATCTAGTAGTTGGTGTGAGCAGCTATGATTTTCACGCTCGTTATGAGCATCGCGGTAGAACGGCAAAAGCCATCATACCTGACCTATAGGAGGAAAGGAAGCTAGCCTGCAAAGCACTCCAAGGCATAGTGGAATACAATCGAGACCAGCAGACTAGGAGCATGAGGCAGAACGCAAAGATGCAAGAGATCCAGTGAGTACTGAACCTAGCAGGTAGGAATCAAACTAACCATGATAGAATGCTAGAAGAAGACTTGACTGCTGAGTGAGCTCCTCATGAAGCGATTGCTAGACAACACAGCAGCAGAGCAAAGCACTACAGCATTAGCGACATTACTACTAGCAGGGTTGGGGGTGAACCAAGGCTCCAAGAGCTAGTCTAAGATACTAGTTATATAAGCAGCTCGATAAGTACAAGTCCCACAATGATCCATACAGTTTCATAGAGCAATTTGAGCAGGTCTGTGAGGCCAACGGTTTCACCGACCTGACTCAGTGCTCTCAATGGTTGGACTTGGTACACGAGTTTAGATGCCACAAAGCAAGCAAACTTGAATGGCCTCAAAAACCTCTTCATTAAGAGATTTTTCAAGTTCGAATACTCTGACAAACTACTAGTATGACTTATGAATGTCAAGAAAAAAGAAAAAGAGGATATCCGCAACTATGTGACCCACATGAGGAGTCTCTTCAAGACAATCCTGATGGCAAACGACCAACCGAAAGTGCAATATCAATGGTATGTTGAGATATCGAGCTCCACTCGTGATACGCCAGGGTGACCGTTGTGTATTTATGTCACCGACTTGTCAGTTGCAGATGCGGTTGGTACACCGCCCATGAATAATAGCTACATGATAGCTATCCTTATCTACTCTAGTTCGTGGCTTGGTTAGTATGCCACCTTAGTTAGTTGAGTTTGGTTTGAGACCCATATCTAGGGTTCTTCTATTTCTTTGTACTAGAGTTCTTTTGGCTTACACAACTAAGAAGAGGAAAACTGTTTTCAGCCTCCACCCTTGTGTGTATTCCCCCATTGTGCAAGCAAGAAAGCTTCAAGTGAGACTCCTTCCTTCTCTCCCACAATCTTGACATGGTATCAAAGCCTTGTTCGTGGTAAGGAGCTCAAGAAAGCAAGCCAAGCTCGCGGTGTTCTGGTAAGAGGAGCAGTGTTGCTTTCATTTTCTATTTTGGGAGCAGATCTCTGCAGGTAGCACAGCCGGAAAGTGTAGGAGTGCATTGTCTCAGGTTGAGACGCCCTTCGCGGTGAAGCAAGAGGGCGGTATATGCTGCGGGAAAGGGCTTCAGCCCTTGGCGACCTTATTTTTTTGATTTGAGGCCATTTCGGGGCCTGTTTTGGAGGCGGAAGTTTTCTGCACGCACTCAGGAAAAGACCCAGTTTTATGCTGTGCAGCCACTGTTCTACAGGTCGGTGAAAAGTTACTGTAGAAATTGCATCGTATGCTTATGTGCAGAGACACTGGGAGTTACAGAATCATCCTTGGTTCCTGTTTATGCAAAATCGTCACTAGGAAGTGACTGTGTGGTCAAATACCACTTTCGCCAGTTTTGCAGATTTGCCCTTGTGAGGCTGAAGCTGTGTTCTTTGCAGTGACAGAACTTTTTGCAGTATTCTGTAATGGCGTCTGATTCTCTCTCACAGATTGTCACTGAAAAGCTTGACAAGAACAACTTCCAAGCATGGAAGTTTAGAATGACGAATTTCCTTATGGGAAAAGGATATTGGGAGTTTGTTGCAGGAAATGAAGAAGAACCAGTTCTTCCTGATGTTCCCAATCAACAGCAAATGCAGGCATTCAAAGCATGGCATGAGAGAGCCAGGAAAGTTATGTACTGGCTGTCTATCAGCATTTCAGACTCTATGATTGTGCATATTCAGGATGCAAGTACGCCAAAGGAGGCGTGGGATACTCTGTCAAAGATGTATAGCACAAATACGCAAGCCAGGAAAATGCAGCTCAAGCAAGAGTTGCACAATGTGCAAAGAGAAAATATGAGCATCAATGACTACCACATGAAGGTGAAGAAGATTGCAGATGCACTTGCTTCTATTGGGTCGCCAGTGGAAGATGATGATTTAGTTTCTGTGACCTTGAATGGTCTAGGAAAGGATTATGCGCAGTTTCGGACATCCATTTCCGTCCGTGAAAGATTTCCTGATTTTGAGGAGTTGATTGCTCTTCTAATTTCTGAGGAACAGAGAAATGGTGGTGCATCTTCTTCAGGAGGAACTTCAAAAGAAGCTGTCTTCTACTCAAATGCTGGAAGAGGTAGAGGCAGAGGTAGAGGAGGCCGATTTGGAGGCCGTGGTAGAAATCAGAATATGCAGCAAACTCAAGAAAACCAGTCCTATGGAGGAGGACGTGGTAACTCTAGAGGCAGGGGGAGCCAAAGAGGTCGTGGTGGATGGCAAAGAGGTCAAAATGCAAACAGTAATGTTGAATGCTACTACTGTGGTAAAATGGGTCATATGGCTAAAGACTGCTATAAAAAGCAGAATGACATCATGAATGGAAAACTGCAACAAGGGAATTATGCATCTTCTAGTAGACAGGGTGATGACAGAAATGAGCATTTGTTCATGGTGCAGCACATGAACAATTCTGTGACAAGTGCAGAAGAAAGCAATGATGTATGGTATGTTGACTCAGGTGCATCAAACCACATGACAGGTCATGCAGAATGGATGGAGGATGCAAGGAAAATGGAAAAACCAGGATTTGTGGAGACTGGTGATGATACTGCACATCCGATTGTGCAGATTGGAAAAATTCCTTTGTCTATGCAGGATGGGAAAAAGAAATACCTGTCCGATGTATTGCATGTTCCGAATATCACCAAGAATCTGGTTTCTGTTGGTCAAATGGTTGAACAGGGCTTGCAGGTCAGATTTAATCCTCATGGATGTTTTGTTGAGGATATGAAAAATAAAGGTCGCTTGATAGCAAAAGGAAAGAAGAAGGGCAGAATGTTTACATTGGATGCAGACATGTCTGAATTGAGTGCAGCAATGTTTGCACATGGGACTGGTGTAGTTGCAGATATTGATATCTGGCATAAACGCATTGGTCATGTTAATGTACAGCGACTTAAATCAATGCAGGCCCAAAATATTGTTGCAGGATTTCCCAAATTCAAGGTTGTAGAAATGCATAAGGTATGTGAAGCCTGTCAGTTTGGAAAACAGGCAAGGAAACCATTTCCTAGACATGTTCAAGAGAGTAAGAAGCCATTGGAATTAATCCACTCTGATGTGTGGACTACTAAAGCTGCATCTCTTGGAGGCTGTCATTATTTTGTCAGTTTTATTGATGACTATAGCAGAAAAGTTTGGGTGTATTTTATGAAAAAGAAAAGTGAAGTTTTTGGGCATTTCAAAACTCTTAAAACTATGGTTGAAAAAGAAACAGGTCTGCAAGTAAAATGCCTAAGGTCAGATGGAGGGGGAGAGTACCTCTCAAATGAGTTTGCAAGGTTCCTGCAGGAGCATGGCATAAAGCAGCAATATTCATGCAGTCATACCCCACAACAAAATGGAATTGCAGAAAGAAAAAACAGACATATTGGAGAGGTGTCTCGTGCCATGCTCAATGAAAAAGACCTGCCAGATTTTTATTGGGCTGAAGCAGTTGCTACAGCAGTCTACATAATGAACAGGACTCCCACTGCAGCAATACATGGAATGACTCCAGAGGAGAGGTATACTGGTAGGAAACCAGATATTTCTCATTTGAAAATTTTTGGTTGCATTGCCTATGTACATGTGCCAGATGAGCTGAGATCCAAGTTGGATCCAAAAGCTGAGAAGTGCATCTTTATTGGTTACTCTCTGCAGCAAAAAGGGTATAGATGCTATAACCCTTCTACTCGTAAGTTTACAGTGAGCAGAGATGTTGTTTTTGATGAGATGAGTAGCTGGTATAAACCAGTAAATGTGATTGATGATGTAGATGCACAAAATGGTAATGCTGCACAGAATTCACAGCAGCAGTCACAAAATATTAGTGGACCTGGAGCGTCCTCTAGCAGTGGTTCACATTCTTCGCCATGGACAGGCAGATTGAGATCAGGAGAATCTTCTCAAAGTAATGCAGATAGTGGTATGCAGGTATCACGAAAAGGAAAAGAGAAGGTTGATCAGCCCATGTTTGATGTGAATGCAGGTCACTCTTATGTGGATGGTGAATCCAGTGGCTCAGAACAGAGCATTGATGATGAGTTGGGTATTCCTTCTATTGTTACACCTGGAGTAAGGAAGACCAGGGATGTTTTGAGAGCACCTGGGAGTGAACCTACTTTGCGCAGGTCTACGAGAGCTAGGTATCCTGTGGATAGGCTGAAATATGATGGATTTACAGCCATTCACTATGCATATATGGTCAAGGTGATATAGGAACTAGAACCCACTTCTTTTGAGCAAGCCATGGGAAAAGAAAAATGGGAGAAAGCCATGGATGAAGAAATGGATGCCTTGGAAGCAAATGCTACATGGGAATTGGTACCTTTGCCTAAAGGTAAGAATGCAATTGGCTGTAAGTGGGTTTATAAGGTGAAGCACAATGCTGATGGTTCTGTGAACAGATACAAGGCAAGATTAGTAGTCAAGGGGTATGCACAAACATATGGCATTGACTATGAAGAAACATTCAGTCCGGTTGCAAGGATGGCAACCGTAAGAGCAGTCATTGCTATGGCTGCATCAAAGGGATGGTCTTTACATCAGATGGATGTAAAGAATGCCTTCTTGCATGGTGATTTGCAAGAAGAGGTCTATATGGAGCAGCCACCAGGTTATGTGCATGCTGTTCATCCTGAGTTTGTTTGCAGGTTGAAGAAAGCTTTGTATGGCTTGAAGCAAGCACCTAGAGCATGGTCTGACAAGATAGGACAGTATCTTGTCACTATTGGCTTTCAGATTTCCAAGGCAGATTTCTCACTTTATGTGAGAAAAACAGAGAACGGTATTATGCTACTTGTCATTTATGTTGATGATTTGATTATGACAGGTGACAGTGATGAAGATATCCTTCATGTGAAAATGCTATTGAAGCAGAAGTTTGAGATGAAGGATTTGGGAGAGCTGCGTTATTTCTTGGGCATTGAGGTGATTAGATCACCAAGTGGGATACAGCTCTTGCAGAGGCAGTATGGATTGGACATGCTGTCCAAATATGGGATGACAGGCTGTAAGCCTATTTCAGTTCCTTTGGAGCAGAATGTGAAGCTAAGCGCAGATGCAGGTGAGCTTCTGGAAGACCCTACTATGTACAGACGCATAGTAGGAAGCTTGATTTATATGACTATTACCAGGCCAGATTTGAGCTATGCTGTTGGATTGGTAAGTCAGTTTATGCAGGCTCCAAGGAAACCACATTTGGATGCGGCTAGACGCATACTCAGGTATGTGAAGTCCACATTGCAGTATGGACTATTTTATGAGACTGGGGTTCAGATACAGTTGCATGGATACACTGATGCTGATTGGGCTGGTAGTATTTCTGATAGACGATCTACCAGTGGATATGTGTTTTCTTTTGGGAGTGCTGCAGTCACTTGGAGCAGCAAGAAACAACCTACAGTTGCCTTGTCGAGCACAGAGGCTGAGTACAGGGGTGCAGCAATGGCTGCATGTGAGGTAGCTTGGTTGCATAAGCTACTTTATGATATGCATCAGTCTACAGATGGGCCAGTTGTCATTTATTGTGACAACATGAGTAGTATACACTTGGCAAATAACCCAGTCTATCATGCTAGAACAAAGCACATTGAGGTGCATTATCACTATGTGCGAGAGAGGGTTTTACTAGGTCTTATTGATCTAGTTTATGTCAGCACAGAGGATCAGGTAGCTGACATATTCACGAAGGCATTGGGCGCAGAGAAGCTGCGCAAGTTCAGAGACCTGCTTGGTGTGCAGGAATTGGGATTGAGCTCGAGGGGGAGTGTTGAGATATCGAGCTCCACTCGTGATACGCCAGGGTGACCGTTGTGTATTTATGTCACCGACTTGTCAGTTGCAGATGCGGTTGGTACACCGCCCATGAATAATAGCTACATGATAGCTATCCTTATCTACTCTAGTTCGTGGCTTGGTTAGTATGCCACCTTAGTTAGTTGAGTTTGGTTTGAGACCCATATCTAGGGTTCTTCTATTTCTTTGTACTAGAGTTCTTTTGGCTTACACAACTAAGAAGAGGAAAACTGTTTTCAGCCTCCACCCTTGTGTGTATTCCCCCATTGTGCAAGCAAGAAAGCTTCAAGTGAGACTCCTTCCTTCTCTCCCACAATCTTGACATGGTATTCATCAGTGGAATATGAAATGAGGAGCTTTATAAAGCCTTGGTAAGCAACTCGAGCTTGTAGCGAGACACTCTAGCGAGGGTGTTCAAAGAAGCCATTTGAGTAGACAACCAACTGAAGGAGAGGAGCTCTAGGAACTCAAACCAAGAAGAGACCAACTCTAGAAGTTTGGAGAGAGCTTTAGTATCATCCAACGAGCAATCAAGCACAAGCACCCAAGATAAGGGAAAGGCCATAGATACCAACCAGGAATTGGCTGACATAAAAATGGAAGTAGCCAAGTTGCAAGAAATGCTAAGATGACCAATGCGCCCACACATTCAATGCATAAATTGTGGTGGAAACCATTTATCAACCAAGTGTCAACACCCTAGGTCAAATCGTGCACTAATTATGGTAGGTTTGGTCACGACGTTGCCCATTGTAGACTACCTAGAAGACTGCCGTACTCACAACCGTATGGTCAACCTTACCTAGTGAGTAGGCCGTAACAATTCTTCGAAAGGGGAGCCCCATTGGCCCTTCCCGCACCAAACCTATTCCTAGAATGGACATAAATCCTACTGGAATACCTAGATCACCCGGTCCCTATGTGACCCATCCACCGAGCGACGCTCCAATCCACTATGTGATTGAGGAAGAGACTTACATATATCCCTACGTCTCACACTACGATGAGGGCAATGTAGTCCTTATGGACTTTCGACTAGTATTGGCAATGGAATTAGGTAGGGGATAAGGTAGAGGCCTAGGAGGGCAGACCCAAGAACCAATCATGTGTTGGACTTGCGGTCACCCAGGGCACGTCTCATCTCACTGTCCTAAAAGGGAGCAACAAAATAGAGACAAGGCTTACCTAAGATGTCCTGAGTGTGGAATCTCATCTCTTTGTTGACAATCCAAAGCAAAAACCATCCTTGAGTTTGGCTAATGTGCCATCCATCCCATTGGGATTGTTCGGTGTTGAGAATCTCAATGGGGAGGCTACACCTATCCCATTGCATGTCATGACCCGTGCACAAACGAAGCAAGTTGGCATATCACTACCAGGTCCTAGAAATCTTGACGCATCCTCGATAGGAAAGAAGAGTCGTAGGTGAAGGAAGAAGAGGCCCGAAGCTAAAGTCACGTTAAAAAATGAGAGTGCCACAATGCTACCTACTGGGAAGAAAGTCACTAACGCTGAGTAGAGACGTCAGCCCCAAAAATGGCTGAGAACGAAAGTGCTAAGGTTGGATATCCCAACCCAAAGTGCCAACTAGAGGCCATCGAGAAGATGAAGGAGTGGGTAAAGGAGACCCAAGAGCACCTAAAAGATGATGAGCCCATCGTAGAGGACGAGATTGAGGATCTCTCCAGAATAAGCATGCCATTCTCACCCCCTCGACCAAAGAGATGCGACGGCGCCACAAGTAGTACCACTTAGGCAAAGTTGTAACGCTACATGCCAGCA
This sequence comes from Lygodium microphyllum, assembly GCF_053477565.2. Classification (NCBI taxonomy): domain Eukaryota; kingdom Viridiplantae; phylum Streptophyta; class Polypodiopsida; order Schizaeales; family Lygodiaceae; genus Lygodium; species Lygodium microphyllum. The sequence goes on along the minus strand of NC_141146.1, from coordinate 7,228,710 downwards.
AATCAATCATGGCCATTGGCCCAAACAATCCGAAATAGGAGAAAGATGAGCAGCCAATGACCTACTCACCACTCTAGTGACCACACGTGACGCTAAGCCTGGGAGATTTGCTTAGGCAACATCCGACCCTATGGCAAGGCTTGAAGCAATGGGCTGAAGGATCAAGAGAGCAAGCTGCTACAGACCTACAAGACCGTGATGCAGAGATGCAGATTGTTATAAAATCTGAGATACACGCTTGACTTTCTTATATACTTAAAATATATATGGCAAATATTATGTTGGCACAGAGGGAGAATAGATGAGAGAAAAGAAAGATGTACAGAGAGAGGTAGAGAAATTGGCAACACACTAGGGACTGGAAGATGGGCCAATCCCCCCCCCTTGTGGAGTTATATTATTGACAAGGAGCAAGCTCCTCCGTTACACATAAGCTAGTTCTTACTTGTAGATCTTGGAAACAAGATCACAGTTCCTTGCACTGTATACAACCGGCTAACACTTGCACAACTTGGAAGTTGGCACCTTTTGATCCTTCTTGAGTCTCCTTCTCTCCTCCACAATATGTGTAGGGCTCTCCTCTTGGCGCTTGATTTCAGCAGAGCTTCCACAGCACTTGCACCTTCTCTTCTCCTCTTGGAACTTGATTTCAGTAGGGCTTCTGCAGCACTTGATTTTAGTAGGGCCTCCACAGCACTTGCACCTTCTCTTCTCCTCTTAGTTACATGCAAAGTGATGCTTCCTTCACCCCCTCTCTTTTATACCCAAGGAAAGCCTCCTCTTTTATAGGCTTTCAAGAGCTTCTCTTCTTGGAGAGAGAGTTGAGTTGTTCTAAATGTAAGATGTGGTTGTTCCACTCTGCAGCAATAATTTTGAGATATCTCTTTGTGTGTTGTTTGGATGAAAAAACGTCCAACACAAAAGTTGTAGATCTTGTTGTTTTCGATAACCCTCGCGACCCGTTTTTAGAGATCATTTTTCTATTATGAGATATTTTAAAAATGGATTTTCCAAAAAAAAAAAACAGCTTTTTAAATTGTACTCTTAACTTATGGTCCATGCAACCACTTTGAGTCATAGATAAGGAGAGTTCATTAGATTGCCTGGGGCCTCAATCTTAAGATTGAATTCCACACAAAAGCTTGTGTCATTTTAGACCTTAGAAAGAGAAAATCACTTCTCTCCTCACTTCCAGAGGATCACGTCTCTCGTCTTTCTTAGTAAGAGAATTCCCTCTCTCGTCTTTCTTAATGAAAGAAAAGACCTTAAACCTTGACTTGTAGAGGAGAGAATGACCCCAAATGAATGCAATGCTCATTACACACAAGTAAACATCCCCAGGCATCCCTGGATGCACACATAAATACATATACGCAATGGTAATGCACTTCCTCTTCTTACAACTCAATCCATCTTCATTTATGTGTAACTCCTTGGTTCTTGTGTACACTCTTACACTTGGCAGACACTTCTTTCCCCCTTCATAACTTGTACTACTTGTACTAGATATCCCCATCATAGTGCTCTGATCACCCCATTAAGTGATGCATTAGGAATACTGGTCTCTAAATGGTCTCATGGACATGCTAGATCATCATCAACACTTAAAGAAAAGTGAGTCATTAATTTATTGACATGAATTTATTAAATAGAGAATGCCTAATAAGCAATCAATTTAGCGACATCCCTTTGGCTTCTAAACAGTTGACCTCAACTGTAGAAGGGATACATAGTCCTTAAGAAGATCTCGAAAGTCTTATAGTTCTCTCTCAATCATAAACTAAGCGTCCAATGGGGGATAATTCTTAAACTTAACCAGATACTTCCGTAATACCTTACCTGACCTTAGAGTATTGTCCCGATCGTGTAAAATTCTTTCAAGCACAAGGAACTCTTATGTTTCCTCTAGGCCAGGTAAATCTTCCTTGATTGGTTCCATTGGAGGTTCTCCAATATAGGGACGTAGCAAACTTATATGGAAACATTATGAATGTTCCAATGACTTGGTAGATCCAAACAAAAAGTCACATCGTATATCTTATCTGTGATCTTGAAAGGGCCATAATAGCAATTAGAAAGTTTAACCACTTTATCCTTTTGGCCTTTTTGCTTCTTCAAGCAAGCCTTCTCAAACTTAAGAAGAACATACTATCCCAACTTGAGACCTAACTTACAACGATGCTTATCTGCTTCACGTTTATGCTTCTCTTGTGTCCTTTGGATATAGCATCTTTTACTTGAGTGAAAGTTGTATCAATGTCTCTAACAAACTCATCTGTTGCAAAGATCTTATCCTTTGTAAGAAGAATGGGTGGTAAATGAGTTTTACCATAGATGATCTCAAAGGGTGCCTTACCAGTACTAGAGTGAACCGTATTATTGTATGCAAACTCTACTAAAAGAAAATACTTTTCCCATTCTCTTTGATTATCAGAGACATAGGATTTCAAAAGGTCCAAAACAATAGAATTAGCACTTTCACTCTGCCCATCCATTTTAGGATCATAAGAGGATGAAAACTTTAACTTTGTCTCGAGGTTCTCGAAGAGAGCTTGCCAAAAGAGGCTAGTCATGCGGGGATCTCGATCACTTATAATGGACTTATGCATGCCATGATACTTGAAAATATGAGCAATGAATAGCTTAGCCATATGATTGGCTTTGATTGTCTTTCACATAGGTATAAAGTGAGCTTGCTTACTAAATCTATCAATGATGATCCAGATTGCATCATTGCCTACTTGTGTGCGAGGAAGCTCCATGATAAAGTCCATGGCTATACTTTCCCGAGGCTCATTGGGAATAGGTAATGGCTTCAGTAGACCAGGTTGTTTATGCCTGTCATACTTTACTTTTTGGCATATATTATTGCACTCACGGACATATCTTTCAATGTCAGCTCTAAGAGTGGGCCAAAGGAAATATATTTCCACTGCTTGAGTAGTGGGTAGAATACCCCTATGTCCAACATATGGAGATCCATGTGCTTCATCCATTACCTTGTGTCGCAATGGTAATGCTATACAAATTGCTTGATGATGATACAAATAACCATCTAGAATCGAGTAAGGTGTAATCGACTGACCTGAGTTAAGTTGATCCCATATGGTTGAGAAGTCGGAATTAGTTGCATACATTTTGGGTAAATCCATGAACTCATTATGGTAAACAGTTGTGATTGCATTCACTCGAGGTCATCGTGATAGAGCATCTGCTACCACATTCTTAGTTCCAGATGTGTGAAGGATTTAAAAATGAAACATAGATAATAAATTTGCCCAACACATCTATTTCTCTGAGAGCTTCTTCTGAGTGAGGAAGTATCTTAGACTTTGGTGATCTATTTTAATAACAAAATCTGCACCAAGTAAATAGTGTTTCCATACTTGAAGAGCATGTACCACCACCATAAGCTCTTTCTCATATATTGGAGCATGTAGCTCATGGTTCTTGAGGTGTCTGCTCTCAAATGCTACTATATGATGCTCTTGGTTAAGCATAGCTCCAATGCAATCATCAAAAGCATTGCAGTGAACTTCAAAAGGTTTTTAAAGTTTCGGAACTATGAGAATTGGTTCTTGAGTCACAAGAAACTTAATTCTTTCAAAGGCTTGTAGTTGCCTTGATCCCCAGCAAAAAGGCATTTGCTTCTTAGTAAGGTCATGTAGAGGAGATGCAACATACGCAAAACCTCATATTAACCTCCTATAGTATGAACATAGGCCCAAGAAACTTCTAACTTCATGGATAGAAGAAGGTATAGGCCATTCAACAATGGCTCGAATCTTCTTAGGATCCATTCTCACCAAATTGTGAGAAACAATATGGCCTAAGTAATGAATTTTTGAAAGAAAAAAATCACTCTTCTTAGCATTGACCTGTAGTGTATGCTTGCAAAGCTCTTGAAAAACAATAGATATATGTTTTCTATGCTCTTTTTCAGAACGTAAAAATATTAGAATGTCAGCAAACAAGACACCTGTGAACTTTGAGTGATGTCTGAAGATTCTCTCCATCATTCGATTGAATGTGGCGGGTGCATTAGTCAAACCAAATGGCATGATTAAGAACTCGTATAGTCCAAATGTTGTACGAAAAGCTATCTTATGAACATCTTCAAGTGCTATCTGTATTTGGTGATAGCCACTCTTGAGATCAATGTGACTAAAGATACTAGCCCCTTGCAACTTATGCAAGATATCATCTATCCTTGGGATAGGAAAACAATTCTTGATTGTGATCTTGTTCAAAGATCTGTAGTCTATGCACATATAGAAAGAACCGTCTTCATTTTGAGCAAGTAAGACTGGAGAGCAGTATGGAGAAGAGCTAGGTTGAATTAACCCTTTTTCCAACAATTCGTTTACTTGTGTTAGGATCTCCTCTTGCTAACTTGCACTTACTCAGTAAGGCGGTTGGTTAGATGGTGAATTGCCTGGGATAAGATCGATTGTGTGATCTTCCAGGTGCTTAGGAGGTAACTCTCCTGGGAGTGATTCACTAAAACAATCTTCATATTGTTTAACAAAATCATGTCTAGCTTGATTAATTAAAGAGAGGGGTTCTTTTAAAGTCTGAGACTTAGAAGCATTAGTTGGTATTGTGTGTTTATTAAAGGCACCAAGTGCCCTTGAATCATTAGTTTTTTTTTACTCTCTCACAAAAAATATGTACGTAGAAATAGCTTTCTTCATTTCTTTAGAAATGCTAACATGAATAACCATTGGGACATGCCAATCTCTAGCATCAGCAATGCATACTATGTTCCGACCCTTGAATTGAAATGCAAGGGTCTTCTTAACAAAATCAGGAAGAGGTCTAATCTTGTAATGCCAAGGCATGCCTAAGATAACATCACAGTTACCTATGGGTGCAAGTAGAAAATATTCTTGGTTGCAGTAATCCCCAATTCTATGATTCAACTTCCCTTGAATAGGAGTAGAATTGGTTGTAAGTCCTTCAAATTCCGAACCTGGTCTAATTGGTGTTCCCAATCGATCCGGCAGAATTTGTAGCCTTCAACAGTATCTGTTTTGACACAAAAATATCTATGGACCCTCGATCAAAGAGTATCAAAACTCATTGATTGTTGAGTGTTCCCCAACCCATTAAGAGTTGTCTTTTCTTCGCATTTGAATGAGTGTTAACTTGCACATCTAGAACAGAATTTGAGGATGGCAGAGGAGGATCTTTAACCACATTTGCTTCCTTCCTTTTGTGAGGACAATCAGGCTTCATATGCCCTAACTCACCACAAAGAAAGCACTTTTCTTCCTCTTTGTATTGATCCGAGAAAATCACAAAAAAAATATTGGTCTAACACTTTGCTAATTTTTTGTACATTTGGAGGTTTGAAATAAAGAAGAGGGTGGGAACAACCTCTTGGGAAATCCAAGAAATCACTGGATGGAAATATTTCATGGACCGGTTTACCAAGGGGGGGTGAAGAGTAAAGATCAATGGAGCAAGGTGAAGGAAAAATGTGTAATGTGAAAAGAAAAGACATGAAATGGAATTGGAGCCATCCAAAGGGCATGTGAGGCTCATAATGTCATGGCTTTGGAGCCTTATGATAATTCAAACAAATGGGACCCTTCTTGGAAGCATTAGTGGAAGAAAAATCAAGCACATGATTTTGCGAGATTTTTAAAAAATACTTCTACTCCGATACAAAAAAACTTTTCAACATGAAAGTTGTAGCGCATAAGCTAAAGTTTTGGCTGGTATTTTTTTATAATTTTTTGGAGCTATGAATCGGGAGATATGGCCAAAATGGTGGATGGCAACTTTTTCCAACTAGTGTAGAGACCACCTCCCAATTTTATACGCACCCACACTTTCTTCCCCACACTTAACACTTCCATAAAACATTATTCATTAGACTCCCAACCCTTTTCTCTCTCTTCTCCTCTCTCTCAAGCTAATAAACCATTAGAATTCCCCTCCTAAATCACCCTCAAATCATCCTTAATTTAGTAGTAATGTATGAATTCTCACTACTCTCTGAGATGATCTTATTTTATGAAGATTCTCTATATTTTTTTATAGGAGAGCTCTTGGACTCAAGCTATGGGGGGGGAAATGGAGACAACTCACCTATGATGAAACTTGATTAATTACAAAATTGGTCAACAAAACATCTAGATGGAGCTTCCACATTGGTGGAACAGCCTTAATACAGCTTTGGTGGTGTTAATTCCTATTCTATCTTAACCTCCTCCCTAAACACCCTCAAGACCTATATAAAGAGGCCTTCTCCTTTGTAATTTGCAAGAGAGATCCAAGAGACCTTCTTCAGCCCTATTGAGGCTTCCCCATTCTCTCTCATGAGCTTATGCAGTTCATTCCCTTACTATAGCTTATGCATGCTCTACAGTGTAATAAGCCCATGCTATTGGTATCCATATTGTGTATATTTGTTATGTCTTGAGGGTTCTCCATCTCTTGTGCCCTCTTAAGTTTTATTGATTCATATATTTTTTGTAGTTCACACACACACACACACACACACACACACACACACACACACACACACACACACACACACACACACACACACACACACACACACACACACACACACACAAGCTCCTCTCCCTCTTGCATAACATCCTAGTCTGCTCTTCCATGACTAGGTGGTGCCCTTACCTCATTCACTTTGTGGCAGAAGGGAGTTTGGCATAGTATAGAGGCTGCCATACCAAATTTCCTTCGTCATAAATTGGTGCCCTCGCTGAGGACATTCTCATCCACAATTCTCTACCTCATGATGCGGGATGATACAACACATAGTGGTGCATCCTCTACAACAAGTGCTTCAAGTGGCTCTTCTCCAATGCCTTCACCAACTTTTTTTGAAGCTGGTCGAAGTCCACGACTCCCACAATGGTCTCCCAAGGAAGCCCAAGAAAGGAAGTATGCCTACCAGATGACGGCATGTATGTGGGTAAAAGGTTTTCACCTTAGAAATTCCATTCTCTCACAACGAAAAAAATCATGTTGCCATCAATTGCTAGGTTTTCATAATTGTGGTGAGTGTTTTGCAAACAAAGTGAGGGCCTTTTCGGGAGGTCCTTGTCTTCAAATCATCAAATCCCTCTCTCTCTCTGGCCTAATCCACATCAAAGGAGGACAACTATGCATGAACAGTGTGGAGTTTTGTAGAGGTGCAAAGTATGGAGACTACCTTCAACTCTTGCTAGCTCGAAGGTTGGGTGTGGTTCAAAAGGTGGCCATCACACCTTATGAAATATATGTCACCGAGGATGGACACACTAAGGCAAGAACAATCACTAGTGAGCAAATTCTCTGTATAGCAAAGTTGGTTGGTTCCAAAAAGAAACACTCTAGGAAAAATCCTTTATAATTCAAGAAAGTGCATTCCCTCTAAACCCTTAAGTAGTCTCCACTTATGAATAATAATAATGGCCCGAATTTCTACACCTTCCACTCTGTACAAAACATCAAAGTTAATGTATGCATCAGTAGGAAGATTTTCTTCTAGCAGTGTCTTGTCATGTAATTTGGGGCTGAAAGATTAAGGGAGATTCTTGTATCACCAGAACCTATAATCTTCCCAATGGTAGACTAGAATGTATCCTTCAATATACATGTCTTTATTTTATTATAATAGTTTCTCATGAATCACCGTGAGTTGTATGGACCAATCCAACCTCTTGCTATGCAAACTGTGCATATTATAGCCAGCATAAAGCTTAGATTCCAAGGCATTATTAGAAGCATACTGGGGCCTAGAGGTCTTGCTGAAATCAATGCATCTGTGAATCCATTCATCCTTCCCCTCATAAAAGACAACTTAAGTCTAGACATGTTCATCTTTGTACTCTACTAAGGCAACATGGCATTTCCAAGCCTCTTTGGGCGCAATGGGAAAAATGCAGTGGATTTTTTAGACAACCTTGAGATGGCCTTCCTTGTCTCTGGGAGGGATGAGGAAGCATTAAAGTTGAGGGCTTTTCCTTTGGTGCTCAAGGAAGAAGCTAGAATGTGGTTCTCTAAATCCGGCCCAAAGAGCTGAATGGGAGGGATTGAAGGCTGCTTTCTTGCAGAGATTTCAACAAACTAACTCAGCTGAAGAGTTATGGCAACGGCTTTTGGCCCTCCATCAAAGTGATCCTTATGGTTATGCAACTTATGAGAAAGGGTTTTTGAAGCTTTGGGGGCAATGGTCAGACTTATGCAATCCTAGTGAGAGAGCTTCAAACTGCCTTCAAAAGGATCGATTTATTTCAGGTTTGTACCCCTTGCTCAAGGAGAAGGTAAAGGTGAAATTTCCAAACACTTTTGAAGATGCTTTGAGAATCACTAGGTATTGAGATGGGAAGCTCAACACATGCGGACATTGATGATAGACCGCCTGGCTAGATGGGTCTGTACGTCTACACTTAGCACGTTGGTGGTCATTATGATACTCACATGGCCACTGACTTATCACTTATTATATTTAGTTTGTTACATCTACCTACAGCTGGCAAAGATATAGTGCCAGATGATTAGTGGAGTCGGTTATGCACTATTTGACTTAGTAGGCCACTTTCCTTTATGTTGTATCCTATCTATACTTTGTGTACATTGTATAGTGTGTGAAAAGAAGAAGAAAAAACCAGCAAGAAAATGTTATGGCCTCCATCTCTCTTATTGTGTTCTTGATTGAGCTTTCTCTTGTGTATACAGTGTGTGTTTGGCGCCACAGCTCAAGCAAGTCCCCCCCACCACACGATTCTTGACATGGTATCAGAGCCTCGCCACTGAGAGAGGCTAATTTCGAAGGCTGAAGTGAAGGAGAAGAAGCAAGGTTCGAGCAACCAAGCAACGGGTAAGAAGCTCTCCCATTCTTCCACTCTCTCTCTTGGATAATACCTGTGGAGGCACCGGAAGCAGGGTCGAGCAAAAATCTTAGATTGCTGTGAGATTTGGTGTGCGAGCAGATCACTGTATATTTTGTAAATAGGACCTTTAGGGCTTTCTTGCAGTTATTTTGGGTGTTTGAGGCTGTTTCAAGCCCCGTTTTAGAGCCGCAAGGTTGCGGACAACAGTTTTAGGGTACATTGTGATTTTGGCTGTATTGACCAAAAGTGGGTGCGCAGGTTACAGATTGCGAATCTGTAATTTTTGAGGTGTTTGTAGGAAGCAAACATAAGGTTTATCTACAAACAGGTTGCAGATTACATGTACTATTGAGCAATGAGTGAAAAAGGTTGCTTGGTGTAGTGCTGTGCACGTGTTGTGAAAGATTGCAGAAAACTAGCTTGCTGTGCTGTATCCTTGCTTGTGATAATGGTAGAGAACAGTGAAAATCCCATTATTGCGAAGCTCAACAAGAACAACTACCCTTCATGGAAGTTCCATGTAACGAACTTCCTCATCGGAAAGGGCCTTTATGAGTTTATCTCAGGTGAAGAAAGGGAACCAGAGCTAGGTATCCCTCCGACTGTAGATGAATTAAAAGCATGGAAAGAGTGGAATGCGAAAGATAAAAAGGTGATGTACTGGCTATCTGCAATCATTGATAATACTATACTGGGACATATCAGGAATGTAGAAACTTCACATGCAGCTTGGACAATTTTTGAGAGCATGTTTTCAATAAATATAAAGGCACGAAAGATTCAACTCAAGCAAGAGTTGAATGCCTTGAAGAAAGAGAAAATGTCTGTCAATGAGTATGTGTTGAAGGTGAGGAGCATTGCAGATGCTTTAGCAGCAATTGATGAGATATTGGATGATGATGATTTGGTTTCATCCACTCTGAGTGGCCTTAACAATGAGAAGGCATGGATATCATTTATTACTTTGGTATATGTACGGAAGCCATTTCTAGATTTTGACGAGTTGATCTCTCTCATGATTACTAAAGAGATCAATATGCAGGGTGATTCTTCTGAAAGAAATTGTGAACATGTCCAAGCATTTTACTCGAGTTCAGGAAGGGGGCGTGGTAGATCCTCTTCGAGAGGCCGTGGTATGGGACGTGATGGCATTAACCAGCAAAACAGGTTCAATCAAGAGTTTGGTGAAATGCGGGTTTCTGGAGGCAGAGGAAACTTTAGAGGTAGGGGGAGCTCTAGAGGAAGAGGTGGATGGCAGAATAGAGGCTCTGGAAATTCTACTATTATTTGCCATTATTGTGGCAAAACAAGCGATATTGCAGCCCATTGTTATGCAAAGAAGGATGATATTCGCAGTGGAAAATTGCAGCAAGGAAACTATGCATCATCTTCATGACAAAATGAAGACAAAAATGAGCATTTGTTTGTTATGCAGCATATGATGAATGCAGTTACAGGAAAGGAGACACATGATGATGTATAGTATGTTGATTCAGGTGCATCTAATCTTATGACCAGTCATGTTGAATGGTTTGGAGAGATGCAGGACTTACAAAACCCGGGTAATGTGCAGACGGGTGATGATTCATGCCACCTGATTTCACACATTGGAAAGGTTCCCTTGTCCTTGTATGATGGCCAGACAAAGAGTCTGACAGATGTATTGCATGTGCCATCAATTACAAAGAATCTAGTATCTGTTGGCCAAATGGTAGAGCAAGGGTTGTAGGTTTGATTCAATGCAAAAGTTTGTTTTGTAGAAGACTTTAATGATAAGTGCAGGTTGGTCACAAAATGAAGTAGAGTTGGCCGAATGTTCACTTTAGATGCTGGAATTCCTGCAATGAAAGCTGTTATGTATGCTAAAGGAAAAGGAATAGTTGCAGATATTGAAATGTGGCATAAAGGTATTAGACATGCAAATGTGCAAAAGCTGAAATTAATGCAGTCCAGAGGATTGGTTACAGGGTTGCCTTCTTTTAGAGTTGCAGAATTGCACAAAGTCTGTGAAGCATGCCAGTTTGGTAAGTAGGCAAGACAACCCTTTTCGCATGATAGAGAAGTGAGTAGAAAAATACTTGATGTAGTACATACAGATGTTTGGGGGCCTACACAGAATGTATCTCTTGGTGGTAGCAAATACTTTGTCACATTTATTAATGACAGTTCAAGGAAGTTATGGGTATACTTCATGAAGAAAAAAGTGATGTGTTTGAGCACTTCAAATCTTTTGAGGCAGTTGTTGAAACAGAAAAAAGCTTAAAAGTAAAGTGTTTGAGATCAGATGGAGGGGGACAGTATCTCTCTAATGAGTTCAGTGGCTTCTTGAGGACTCATGGGATAAAGAGGCAATTTACTTACAGGTATACCCCACAGCAAAATGGTTTTGCAGAAAGAAAAAATAGGCATAATGCAGAAGTTGCATGGACATTAATGGCTGAAAAGAATATGCCCAAACATTTATGGTCTGAGGCTGTCCATACTGTTGTTTACATTATGAACAGAACTCCCATAGCTGCAGTTCATGGGATGACTCCTGAAGAATGCTTTACTGGCAAGAAGACTGATGTATCACACTTGAAGGTATTTAGCTGTGTTGCATACGTTCATGTGCCAGATGAGCTATGGAAGAAGCTTGATCCAAAGGCGGAAAAATGTGTTTTTATTGGATACTCTTTAGAGTAGAAAGGGTATCGCTATTATAACCCTGTCACAGGTGAGTTCAGAGTGAGTAAGGATGTTATCTTTGATGAGATGGAAAGTTGGTTTACACTTGTTGGTGGATGATGATAATGATCAAGACAGCTATGTGTAGAAAGATAAACAAGAATCACGAAGTCTTAGTGGACCAGAAACATCATCTGGTACTACACCTACAATGAGCCCTTAGTCTGGGAGACTAAGGAGTAGCCCCACATCTTCAGGTGGATCTATAAGTGTTGCAGGGAAAGACAAAGGAAAGAAGAAAGTGCTGGATGGTAATGATGCATCTACTAGTCATTTGGGATTGGATGGAGATTTTAGTGGTTCAGAGAGCTTGGATGATGAGCTTGGTATTCCTTCTGTCGGAGTCCAAGTGTATAGAGAGCTCGTAGTAATGTAAAGGATCCATTGAGTGATCCGATGGTACACAGATCTAGCAGGGTCAGATACCTTGTTAAAAGATTTGGTTTTGAAGGTTATGCAGCTCACCATTATGCTTATATGGTGAAACTAGTTGAGGATGTTGAGCCCACTTGTTTTGAGGATGTTGTTGGTCATGCTCATTGGGATGCAGCAATGGATGAGGAGATGGCTACATTAGAAGCCAATAAGACTTAGGATTTGGTACCCTTACCTAAGGGTAAGAAAGCTATTGGCTGTAAAGTGGGTTTACAAAGTCAAGCATAATGCAGATAGTTCAATTAGTAGGTATAAAGTTAGGCTGGTTGCAAAAGGCTATGCTCAAACATATGGCATAGATTATGAAGAGGTATTCAGTCTAGTTGCTAGGATAGCAACTATTAGGTGTGTGATTGCCTCAGCAGAGCCAAAGGTTGGAGTTTGCAGCAAATGGATGTTAAGAATGCCTTCTTGATGGTGAATTGCAAGAAGAAGTGTATATGGAGCAGCCAGCAGGTTATGAGGATTTAGAGCATCCCACGTATGTGTGCAGGTTAAAGAAGACGCTCTATGGGCTGAAGCAAGCACCTAGAGCATGGTCTGACAAGATTGGAGAGTATCTTGTCAATATTAGATTTTGTATTTTTTATGCTGATCATCACTTTATGTAAGAAAGGGAGATGCAGGGTTGGTCATCATAGTCATCTATGTGGATGACTTGATTATTACAGGTGACAATGACAATGGGATTGCTGAAGTTAAGGAGATGAAAGATTTGGGTGAGCTAAGATACTTTCTTGGTATTGAGGTGATCAGATGTGATGATGGTATATGGCTATCCCAAAGGCAATATGGCTTGGATATGTTATCCAAGTATGGTATGACATCATGTAAGCCCTGTTGAGATGACAAGCTCAACACATGCGGACATTAATGGTGGACCACCTAGTTAGATGGGTCCACATGTCTACACTTAGTATGTCGGTGGTCATTATGACTCTCACATGGCCACTAACTCATTACCTATTATATTTAAATTGTTACACCTATTTACATCTAGCATAGTTATAGCACCAGTCGACTAATGTAGTCGGTTATGCATTGTTTGACTTAGTAGGCCACTTTCCTTTATGTTAGATCTTATCTATACTTTGTGTATATTGTAAAGTGTGTGAAAGAAGAAGAAGAAACTAGCAAGAAAACGTTTTGGCCTCCATCTCTCTTCTTGTCTCTTGAGTGAGCTTCTCCTTGTGCATTCTGTGTGTGTTCGGCGCAACATCTTGAGCAAGTCCCCCACGATGCGATTCGTGATATGGTATCAAAGCTGCACCACTGATTGAGGCTGGTTTTGGAGGCTAAAGCAAAGGAGAGGAACCAAGGAGGGATGTTTTGAGAGCACCTAGGAGTGAACCTACTTTGTGCAGGTCTACCAGGGCTAGGTATCCTGTGGATAGGCTGAAATATGATGGATTTACAGCCATCCACTATGCCTATATGGCCAAAGTGATACAGGAACCATAACCCACTTCTTTTGAGCAAGCCATGGGAAAAGAAAAATGGGAGAAAGCCATGGATGAAGAAATGGATTCCTTGGAAGCAAATGCTACATGGGAATTGGTACCTTTGCCTAAAGATAAGAATGCAATTGGTTTTAAGTGGGTTTATAAGGTGAAACACAATGCAGATGGTTCTGTGAATAGATACAAGGCAAGATTAGTAGTCAAGGGGTATGCACAAACATATGGCATTGATTATGAAGAAACATTCAGTCTGGTTGCAAGGATGGAAACCGTAAGAGCAGTCATTGCTATGGCTGCATCAAAGGGATGGTCTTTACATCAGATGGATGTAAAGAATGCATTCTTGTATGGTGATTTGCAAAAAGAGGTCTATATGGAATAGCCACCAAGTTATGTGCATGCTGTTCATCTTGAGTTTGTTTGCAGGTTGAAGAAAGCCTTGTATGGCTTGAAGCAAGCACCTAGAGCATGGTCTGACAAGATAGGACAGTATCTTATCACTATTGGCTTTCAGATTTCCAAGGCAAATTTCTCACTTTATGTGAGAAAAACAGAGAAAGGTATTATGATGCTTATCATTTATGTTGATGATTTGATTATCGCAGGTGATAGTGACGAAGATATCCTTCATGTGAAAATGCTATTGAAGCAGAAGTTTGAGATGAAGGATTTGGAAGAGCTACGTTATTTCTTGGGCATTGAGGTGATTAGATCACCAAGTGGGATATGGCTCTTGCAGAGGCAGTATGGATTGGACATGCTGTCCAAATATGGGATGATAGGCTGTAAGCCTATTTCAGTTCCTTTGGAGCAGAATGTGAAGTTGAGTGCAGATGCAGGTGAGCTTCTTGAAGACCCTACTATGTACAGACGCATAGTAGGAAGTTTGATTTATATGACTATTACCAGGCCAGATTTGAGCTATGTTATTGGATTGGCAAGTCAGTTTATGTAGGCTCCAAGGAAACCACATTTGGATGCGGCTAGACGCATACTCAGGTATGTGAAGTCCACATTGCAGTGTGGACTATTTTATGAGACTGGGGTTTAGATACAGTTGCATGGATACACTGATGCTGATTGGGCTAGTAGTATTTTTGATAGACGATCTACCAGTGGATATGTGTTCTCTTTTGGGAGTGCTGCAGTTACTTGGAGCAGTAAGAAACAACCTACAGTTTCCTTATCGAGCACAGAGGCTGAGTACAGGGGTGCAGCAATGGCTACATGTGAGGTAGCTTGGTTGCGTAAGCTACTTTATGATATGCATCAGCCTACAGATGGGCCAGTTGTCATTTATTGTGACAACATGAGCAGTATACACTTGGCAAATAACCCAGTCTATCATGCTAGAATAAAGCACATTGAGGTGCATTATCACTATGTGCGGGAGAGGGTTTTACTAGGTCTTATTGATCTAGCTTATGTTAGCACAGAGGATCAGGTAGCTGACATATTCACGAAGGCATTAGGTGCAGAGAAGCTGCGCAAGTTTAGAGACCTACTTGGTGTGCAGGAATTGGGATTGAGCTCGAGGGGGAGTGTTGAGATATCGAGCTCCACTCATGATATGCCAGGGTGACCGTTGTGCATTTATGTCACCGACTTGTTAGCTGCAGATGCGGTTGGTACACCACCCATGAATAATAGCTAGATGACATCTATCCTTATCTACTCTAGTTCCTGGCTCAGTTAGTATGCCACCTTAGTTACTTGAGTTTGGTTTGAGACCCATATATAGGGCTCTTCTATTTCTTTGTACTAGAGTTCTTTTGGCTTACACAAGTAAGAAGAGGAAAACTGTTTTTAGCCTCCACCTTTGTGTGTATTTCCCCATTGTGTAAGGGAGAAAGCTACAAGTGAGACTCCTTTCTTCTCTCCCACAATCTTGACAAGATGTCTATCAATGAGTATACATTGAAGGTAAGGAGCATTGCATATGCCTTAGCAGCGATTGATGCAATGCCCGATGATGATGATTTGGTGTCGTCTACCTTGGGTGGACTTAACAATGAAAAGGCTTGGAAGTCTTTTGTAACTTCCGTATATGTCAGAAAGCCATTTCCAGATTTCGATGAGTTGGTCTTCCTTATGATCACTGAAGAGATCAACATGCAGAGTGAGACACCTGAAAAAAGTGGTGAACAGGTCCAAGCTTTCTACTCCAATTTAGGAAGGGGATGTGGCAGGTCCTCTTCAAGAGGCCGTGGTACAAGATGTGGTAGTGACAACCAGCAAAACAAATTGAATCAGTAATTTGGCGATATGCAGGTTTCAAGAGGTCATGGTAACTTTTGAGGCAGGGGGAAATTTAGAGGAAGAGGTGGATGGCAGAACAGAGGTTCTAACAACTCTGGTATGTGTGTCACTACTGTGGCAAAACATGTCATATTGCAGTCCAATGTTATGCTAAGAAAGATTATATTAGTAGTGGTAAGTTGCAGCAAGGAAACTATGCATTGTCTTCATGATAGAATGAACGTTTGTTTGTTATGTAGCATATGCTGAATGCTGTTACAGGAAAGGGAACACATGATGATGTTTGGTATGTTGATCCAGGTGCATCCAATCATATGACCAGCCATGCAGAATGGTTTGGAGAGATGCAGGATTTGTAAAATACAGGTTATGTGCAGATGGGTGATGATTCATGCCACCTAATTTCACACATTGGAAAAGTTTCCTTATCCTTGCATGATGGTAAGACAAAGAGTCTTTCAGATGTATTACATGTGCCATCTATTACAAAGAACTTGGTGTTAGTCGGTCAGATGGTAGAGCAAGGGCTGCAAGTCAGATTTAATGCAAAGGGCTACTTTGTAGAAAACTTCAATGACAAGTGCAGGTTGGTTGCAAAGGGAAGTAGAGTTGGATTTATATTTACTCTAGATGCTGGAATTCCTACTATGAATGCTGCTATGTATGCTAAAGGAAAAGATGTTGTTGTAGATATTGAAATTTGGCACAAACGCATTGGACTTGCAAATGTACAAAGGCTGAAATTCATGCAGTCCAAAGGGTTGGTTGTAGGTTTGCCTACATTTAGAATTGTAGAATTTCATAAGGTATGCAAAGCATGTCAGTTTGGTAAGCAGGAAAGACAACCTTTTTCACATGACAGAGATGTAAGCAGAAATATACTTAATGTTGTGCATACAGATATTTGGGGGCCTACACAAAATGTATCTCTTGGAGGCAGTTCATACTTTGTCACATTCATTGATGATTGTTCTAGAAAGCTGTGGGTATAGGTAACATTAAGCAACAAGAATCATCATCTTCAAAACCATAGTATCTTTTGATACTACATAGTGGGATTTGAGGCTACCCCATCACTTATGCTCGTTAGCACATTCAAGATGTAACTCACCTTTTTATTCATGCTTCGAAGATTATTCCGAGTTTGTGTGATGATTTAAAGTAGCATTGATAAAATCCTGTGTAAATCTCAATCTTCTTGTAAAAGGATAGACACTGCCTGAGAGTTCTCGTGGTAAGACCTCCTACTAAGACGACTGAAGTGGAATAGATAGCAAAGTTTAATGGTGAAGGCTTTCATGCCTGGAAGGAGAAGACCATGTATCACCTTATGCGAAAGGACTTGTGGGACCTGTTTGAAGATGATGCAGATATCAACAAGAAGGAAGATGATGAAGATGGATTCGTTGAAGAAGACCAACTCAAAACCAAAGAATGGAAGAAGATGAATAACAAGGCACTAGGCATCATTGCCTGGGACTAAGTGATGATGTGCTACATCATATCTCTAGCATTAGAGATGCTAGAATTGCTTGGGAGGAACTTGACATGATGTTTGGTACCCAAGCAAATAATTCAAATGTAAAATTACTCATGCAGTTTTATAAACTAGATATTAAAGACAGAGCTTCTATGACCACACACATTAACAAGTTTAAGAGCCTAAAAACCCAGCTTGTAACTCTTAAGAAGAATATTGATTAAGATGAGAGCGGAGTTTTGATGCCGAGAAGTGCTTAAAAATAGCAAAAAATTATGAATATCAAGGGAAAGATATTCAACACTGAAGGCGGTTGCTCCAACTAGGACGATTTTAAGCACCAAGTGAAGAGTTTTGATGCCGAGAAGTGCTTAAAAATAGCCAAAAATTACGAATATCAAGGGAAAAATATTCAACACCGAAGGCAGCGTCTCCAACTAGGACGATTTTAAGCACCAAGTGAAGAGTTTTGATGCCGAGAAGTGCTTAAAAATAGCCAAAAATTACGAATATCAAGGGAAAAATATTAATACCAAAGGCGGCGGCTCAGCTAGGACGATTTTAAGCACCAAGTGAAATTCGACTCGTAAAAGGCGCCCGAGCGACACTTGTTGATTTTTGATAATTTTTCAAACTGTCGTGCAGGTTGTCAGGAGTTGCCAACCAATGCGGGATGTCAAGCCGGATGCCTAGGATTTTTCAGAGTTCGATTTGGAGCCCGGACAGGGAAATGGCCAACAAACGGTCAAGATGCGAAAGGGTGGACTTCTTTTTGGCCAAATGAATGGTGACCTTTGGGAGCCCAAGACATTTTATGCCACATGACATCAAACATGCAAATCATGGAGAGAGGAGGGATGAAGAAAACATGGCCATTACAGGCACCGAAATTTGCGCCCACTTCTTGGAGATGAAGGATGCAGCCTCAACACAACCCACCTAAGTGACTATGGGGCTTGCCTACCCTCTGCTTGTTGATCATATCGCCGCCTCTCACTTACGCAATGATGGCTTGGATGAAGATTTCTGATTTTATTCTTTCTCTCTCCTCCCTCTCTCTCCCTTAAGGGGCTGTTCTTGTGTGGAAGAAGGAAATGAAGAATGATGGAGGAAAGCTTGTCCGGAGGAGACCGGATTGCTTCCGGATGGATGAAGACATGAAGAGTGTTGTTCTTGAAGATGCTGAGCATTAAATGCATGCTAGAAATCAGTCCCGTAGCTAAGACCAAGAAATCAAAACCTGAAAATAAGCGGTAATGCTATTTTCATAAAGAAAAATGATCTTTTAATGCTATTTGCTTTATGAAACCTTGTTCATATAGGATGAAAGTTCATTATAATATTGTTTTCCATGAGTTTCAACTGTTTGCAACCTGAAAATCGGAAAATATAAGGCTACATGGCCGGAATTAGTGTTATAATACATGAAAAACACGCGATTTAAGGGTAAAATTGGGGATTTTGCTATATAAATGGGAAATATGATATGTCACACCAAATAAATCCGATTTTTTGCTGTCAATGAACCTAAGGGCCACAACCCACAATCTTCTTTCATTTTCAGTCATTATTTATTAAAGAAAAATAGGGAAAAATATTCAAAAATGGAAAAAATGGGTTTAAAATTAGGGAAAAATAGGAAATGAGCCGAGGAAAATTAGGAAAATTTATATCTATGTTTGTGCAATGTATGACGATGGCAAAGCACGAGGTTGGCCTCGGTTTATCCCCGTTTCTATATTTTGTGCGTATTTATCGTTCTTTTAAAGGGGAAAAATGCATAGAAACCCTATCTAACCGATCAATGATGCAAAATGCTAAGAGTTGGATGAAGAGGGGCTGAAATGCTGAAAGATAAAGAAAAGATTTGATTTATGCATTGCACTGGCATATTAGAAACGGTTTGAGTAAAGAGGATGGTAGCATGAGCATATGGCTCGGTGCCTCCTTTCAATGCAGCACGCGCTAGTAAAATTCATGGAAAGAATGCTTTATGCACCATGCACGATGCTGATCTTTCTTTTGTCTGAGCACATAGACATACACGATTTGCATTAAGCATAATAATTAAAAGGTATCAGAAAAACCTCCTGGATGCATGGTACCTATTTTCCTTAGGTTGTGACCAACGATGAGCGTGAGAGGATGTCCTAAACTATAGGTTAGTCGTTGGGTCCTAAGGGAAAAGTGTAGTGAGGAATGGTACATCCTGGAACGTAAAATATTGGTACCTTGAGGGGAGTTTGTGCTTGTTTGTGTTATATGTTTAGCAGTGCATCAAAGGGCCAATCCCTGCGATGTAGGAGAGCTGTAGTGGGGCTCCCACTATTAGTCGGAGGAGTGCCTCCTATATGTGTGTGATCGTGGCATTGCCAATGTGCAAGGGTTCTCCCTTTGAGGAGTTTAAGGGAAACGTTGGACTATAGACTATAAACGCATGAATTAAGCTTTAGGGTAGTTTGTCCTTTAGCATTAGATTGATGCTCCTAGTCCGCGAGACCGTGAGGTTGTTTGTGTGTCATGAGCATGAGGTCTGACTAGTGCTATAGCCAATGCCAGCCCATTTTAGGTCCCATCAGTGGTGCATCTGCCAGGATCTGCCTATAAGTGGTGGTTTTCGGATCTAGGGTTTCTAGGGACCAAAAGGAAGTTAGTTTACGTCCTCTGACAAGGACTGTCAAGCTGAAATCCAAAAAGCAGAACGTGCTGAGAGGGCTGCTATTCTCCTCAAAGGAGTAGCCCAGTACGTATAAGAGGCAGTGGTCTTAGTTACCCAACTGCTCCACATAGTCCGTTAGGTGCAGGAGGAAGTGTAAGTTCTTCCTCTCCTCCACCAGGTCTACCCACTTCAAGTGGGGGGGTGAATTCACCCGTTCAAACTCCCATTGCTAATCCGATTGTCACCATGGCACTACCTATTGCAATTCCTGCAGGGCTGCCAGATTTACCAGCCTTTGGAGTTCCCTTGCCCATTTTTAATGGGTTAGCGGAAGAGGATGCAGAATTTCACATTTGTGAATTTCAAAGATCAATTATCGCATCCAATACGAGGGACATCTCATGATGTTCTTTAATATGACGTTAAAAGGAAGGGATGCGGTATGGTATCACAGCATAGAGTCTAGAACCATAACCACAATTGATCAATTTTATATAGCTTTCCAAGGAGAATATGCCCCTGAAAGAGGTGGCCAATATTGGTTGTGTGTCTTGAATGTAACACGGCAAGACCCTCATGAGAATGTGAAAGCTTATGCCAAGAAGCTAAAGGAAGTATTCCGTAAGTTACAAACTTACATTCCCATTCCGCTGGCTGCCCAATTGCAATACTTTTTGCATGGGTTGGATTTTAATATCCAAGTACAATTGAGTAGTGTGGCCTTGGCAGATATAGACACCGCTATTACGTCGACAGAATGAGTAGAAGCACAATTACAAACGGCCTACTCCTCTCGAATGAATGTTAATGTGGGTTTAGTGCCTGGAGGCAATCTACCATTGACGATTGGAAGTCAGGGGATGCCTATGACTAACCCTAATGGGAGAGGAAGCATGGTTTAGAATGTACCTTTGCTGCCAGCTCCTCCCAGTGTGACTATGCCTATGGCAAGTCAGTTGGCTCCACCAAATGGTGGAGGCCAAGTTTCGAATTCTAATGTTGTTCCTGTGGGTCAACAGCCAATGCCAAATCAGATTGTTAGGCCAATGGAATGATGGGTCGACGATCGAGGCTATGAGTCGAGTGCATCTAATGTCCTTGGCGAAGTTAAGGATATGATGAAGCATTATACTGACATGATTTCTGAACAATATCGGCAAATAGCTGTTGACGTCAATTTCTTGAAGAAGCAGCAGAATTTGATAGGGAGACGACGCCCTGAAGAGGGTGGACCCTCTAGATTTAGTTGTAAGTGGTGTGGTGGACAGCATTTCCCTAGAAACTGTCCAAATGTTAAATGCGATAATTGTGGGAAGTCGGGCCATTTAGCTACTACTTGTTAGAGTAAGATTAGTTCTCTCCAACAAGGGAGTAAACGGCCGGGCCCAGTGAATCATAGAGCGCAAGGAAATAACTTGCAGCAGAATGATGCGCCAAGGCAAATATTGTAGAGGGGAAAAACAACTATAGAAGAGTTGCCACAAGGCAACAGAGTCATCCTTATTGAGGTTGTGCGAGTCAATGATGCTGAAACCTCTAACTTAAGAGCCGTGACAAGAGGCCAAAAGGCTAAAGAGGTTGACAAAGATCATACAAAATCGGTTGAGGCAAACCCTAAACAAGGGAATAAGGGGACGCAAGTCCAGAGTCCTAGCATGGAAGGGGGACTGCTAAGGCCAGTTGACAAGAAAGTTGACCTTAAGAAGGATGAGGAAGTGCCAAGAAAGAAGGCAAAAGCTAAGAAAGAAGCACCAAAACCGGTCCAAAGACCAAAAGAAAGGATGGTTTGGCAAGAAAAGAGAGCTTTGGCTACTTATCATGACTTTGATTTAGCGAGTTCTCTTTGCAAAGTTAAACGAGATGTGAACCTCTTGCAATTGATTAAATTATCTCTTAGGAGTGCGCAAGGAGTTTAAGAAGATCCTACATATCGGGTATATTGTAGAACCTTTGGGCATAACACGAGTAGGGGAAGATTGGTTTGACCATGTTGAAAAAACTGCCCTAGGGTTCCAGCTTATGTGGATGGAATATTAGTGGAACATTCCATTGTCGACACTGGATCCTCCATCAATATCGTGAGTTCAGAGTTGATGGAGAGATTGGGTCTAGGTATCTAGAAAGATAGCTCCACCCTTCTTAGAATGGCTGATGATAGTCTAAGACAACTAGAAGGTTGTGTTACTAGAGTCCATGTTACAGTTGCGAGTGTAGAATGCTTCTTGGACTTTAGGGTGATAAGATTTGTAGGACGTCCTAGCTATCGAGTCTTGCTAGGTAGGCCTTGGATCTTACAAACAGACTATCAAGTTGATATACCCGCCAGTCGAGTGGTTCTAGGTAGAGGTGCTAATCGAGTAGTAGTCGATGCTTACCCTGAGTCTCCTTAGAGTGAGAGAGCTCCTTTATCTTCTACTGAATTAGAAACAGCAGATGATCCATCTGGTAGTGAGACATCATCCAGTGATGAATCTAAAGAGGGGTCCACTACAGAGGATATCTATCAGATAACACAAAATGAGCCGATAGAGCCGCAAGATAGGATAAGAAACGTGGATGTGATTGAGTTGGACCTTGGCACGCCAAATGATTCGCGGCCAATTAAATAAGGTTCCATGCTCAGTTCAGCAGAAAGGAAGGACTATGTGTCCTTGATTCAAGAATTCTGCGACATCTTTGCCTGGATTTATGATGAGCTGAGAGGCATTCCTCCCAACCTAGCTGTGTTGAGATATCGAGCTCCACTCGTGATATGCCAGGGTGACCGTTGTGCATTTATGTCACCGACTTGTCAGTTGCAGATGCGGTTGGTGCACCGCCCATGAATAATAGCTAGATGACAGCTATCCTTATCTAATTTAGTTCGTGGCTCAGTTAGTATTCCACCTTAGTTAGTTGAGTTTGGTTTGAGACCCATATATAGGGTTCTTCTATTTCTTTGTACTAGAGTTCTTTTGGCTTACACAACTAAGAAGAGGAAAATTGTTTTCAGCCTCCACCTTTGTGTGTATTCCCCTATTGTGCAAGCACAAAAGCTACAAGTGAGACTCCTTCCTTCTCTCCCACAATCTTGACATGGTATCAGAGCCTTGTTCGTGGTAAGGAGCTCAAGAAAGCAAACCAAGTTCGCAGTGTTCTGGTAAGAGGACCAGTGTTGCTTTCATTTTTCTATTTTGGGAGCAAGTCTTTGTAGATAGCACAGCCGGAAAGTGCAAGAGTGCATTGTCTCAGATTGAGACGCCCTTCACGGTGTAGCAAGAGGGCAATATATGCTATGGGCAAGGGCTTTAACCCTTGGTTGCTCTTTTTTTTTAAATTTGAGGCCATTTCAGGGCCTGTTTTGGAGGCGGAAGTTTTCTGCACGCACTCAGGAAAAGGCCCAGTTTTATGCTGTGCAACCACTGTTCTACAGGTCGGTGAAAAGTTACTGTAAAAATTGCATTGTATGCCTATGCGCAGAGACATTGGGAGTTACAGAATCATCCTTGTTGCCTGTTGATGCAAAATCGTCACTAGGAAGTGACTGTGTGGTCAAATACCACTTTCGTAAGTTTTGCAGATTTGCCCTTGTGAGGCTGAAGTTGTGTTCTTTGCAGTAACAGAATTTTTTGTAGTGTTCTGTAATGGCGTCTAATTCTCTTTCACAGATTGTCACTAAAAAGCTTGACAAGAATAACTTCCAAGCATGGAAGTTCAGAATGATAAATTTGTTGAGATATCGAGCTCCACTCGTGATATGCCAGGGTGATCGTTGTGCATTTATGTCACCGACTTGTCAGTTGTAGATGCGGTTGGTACACCGCTCATGAATAATAGCTACATGACAGCTATCCTTATCTACTCTAGTTCGTGGCTCAGTTAGTATGCCACCTTAGTTAGTTGAGTTTGGTTTGAGACCCATATATAGGGTTCTTCTATTTCTTTGTATTAGAGTTCTTTTGGCTTACACAAGTAAGAAGAGGAAAACTGTTTTCAGCCTCCACCTTTGTGTGTATTCCCCCATTGTGCAAGCAAGTAAGCTACAAGTGAGACTCCTTCCTTCTCTCCCACAATCTTGACATGGTATCAGAGCCTTGTTCGTGGTAAGGAGCTCAAGAAAGCAAGCCAAGCTCACGGTGTTCTGGTTGAGACGCCCTTCGCGGTGAAGCAAGAGGGCAGTATATGTTGCGGGGGAGGTCTTTAGCCCTTGGCGACCTTGTTTTTTTTATTTGAGGCCATTTCGGGGCCTGTTTTGGAGGCGGAAGTTTTCTGCACACACTCAGGAAAAGGCCCAGTTTTATGTTGTGCGACCACTGTTCTACAGGTCGGTGAAAAGTTACTGTAAAAATTGCATCGTATGCTTGTGTGTAGAGACATTGGGAGTTACAGAATCATCCTTGGTTCCTGTTTATGCAAAATCGTCACTAGGAAGTGACTGTGTGGTCAAATACCACTCTCGCTAGTTTTGCAGATTAGCCCTTGTGAGGCTGAAGCTGTGTTCTTTGCAGTGATAGAACTTTTTGCAGTGTTCTGTAATGGCGTCTGATTCTCTCTCACAGATTGTCACTGAAAAGCTTGACAAGAACAACTTCCAAGCATGGAAGTTTAGAATGACGAATTTCCTTATGGGAAAAGGATATTGGGAATTTGTTGCAGGAAATGAAGAAGAACCAGTTCTTCCCGATGTTCCCAATCAACAGCAAATGCAAGCATTTAAAGCATGGCATGAGAGAGCCAGGAAAGTTATGTATTGGCTGTCTATTAGTATTTCAGACTCTATGATTGTGCATATTCAGGATGCAAGTACGCCAAAGGAGGCATGGGATACTTTGTCAAAAATGTATAGCACAAATACTCAAGCTAGGAAAATGCAGCTCAAGCAAGAGTTGCACAATGTGCAAAGAGAAAGTATGAGCATCAATGACTACCACATGAAGGTGAAGAAGATTGCAGATGCACTTGCTTCCATTGGGTCGCCAGTGGAAGATGATGATTTAGTCTCAGTGACCTTGAATGGTCTAGGAAAGGATTATGCACAGTTCCGAACATCCACTTCCATCCGTGAAAGATTTCCTGATTTTGAGGAGTTGATTGCTCTTCTAATTTCTAAGGAGTAGAGAAATGGTGGTGCATCTTCTTCAAGAGGAACTTCGAAAGAAGCTGTCTTCTACTCAAATGCTGGAAGAGGTAGAGGCAGAGGTAGAGGAGGCCGATTTGGAGGCCATGGTAGAAATCAAAATATGCAGCAAACTCAAGAAAACCAATCCTATGGAGGAGGACGTGGTAACTCTAGAGGCACGGGGAGCCAAAGAGGTCGTGGTGGATGGCAAAGAGGCCAAAATGCAAACAGTAATGTTGAATGCTACTACTGTGGTAAAATGGGTCATATGGCTAAAGACTGCTATAAAAAGCAGAATGACATCACGAATGGAAAATTGCAACAAGGGAATTATGCATCTTCTAGTAGACAGGGTGATGACAGAAATGAGCACTTGTTTATGGTGCAGCACATGAACAATTCTGTGACAAGTGTAGAAGAAAGCAATGATGTATGGTATGTTGACTCAGGTGCATCAAACCACATGACAGGTCATGCAGAATGGATGGAGGATGCAAGAAAAATGGAAAAACCAGGATTTGTGGAGACTGGTGATGATACTGCACATCCTATTGTGCAGATTGGAAAAATTCATTTGTCTATGCAGGATGGGAAAAAGAAATACCTGTCCGATGTATTTCATGTCCCGAATATCACCAAGAATCTGGTTTCTGTTGGTCAAATGGTTGAGCAGGGCTTGCAGGTCAGATTTAATCCTCATGGATGCTTTGTTGAGGATATGAAAAATAAAGATCGCTTGATAGCAAAAGGAAAGAAGAAGGGCAGAATGTTTACATTGGATACAGACATGTCTGAATTGAGTGCAGCAATGTTTGCACATGGGACCGGTGTAGTTGCAGATATTGATATCTGGCATAAACGCATTGGTCATGTTAATGTACAACGACTTAAATCAATGCAAGCCCAAAATATTGTTGCAGGATTACCTAAATTCAAGGTTACAGAAATGCATAAGGTATGTGAAGCCTGTCAATTTGGAAAATAGGCAAGGAAACCATTTCCTAGACATATTCAAGAGAGTAAGAAGCCATTGGAATTAATCCACTCTAATGTGTGGACTACTAAAGCTGCATCTCTTGGAGGCTGCCATTATTTTGTCACTGTTATTGATGACTATAGCAGAATAGTTTAGGTCATTTCAAAACTCTTAAAGCTATGGTTGAAAAAGAAACAGGCCTGCAAATAAAATGCCTAAGGTCAGATGGAGGGGGAGAGTACCTCTCAAATGAGTTTGCAAGGTTCTTGCAGGAGCATGGCATAAAGCAGCAATATTCATGTAGTCATACCCCACAACAAAATGGAATTGCAGAAAGAAAAAATAGGCATATTGGAGAGGTATCTCATGCCATGCTCAATGAAAAAGACCTGCCAGATTTTTACTGGGCTGAGGCAGTTGCTACAGCAGTCTACATAATGAACAGGACTGCCACTGCAACAATACATGGCATGACTCCAGAGGAGAGGTATACTGGTAGGAAACCAGATATTTCTCATTTGAAAATTTTTGGTTGCATTGCCTATGTTCATGTGCTAGATGAGTTGAGATCCAAGTCGGATCCAAAAGCTGAGAAGTGCATCTTTATTGGTTACTCTCTGCAGCAAAAAGGGTATCGATGCTATAACCCTTCTACTCGTAAGTTTGCAGTGAGCAGAGATGTTGTTTTTGATGAGATGAGTAGCTGGTATAAACCAGTAAATGTAATTGATAATGTAGATGCACAAAATGGTAATGCTGCACAGAATTCACAGCAGCAGTTATTACAAGATATTAGTGGATCAGGAGCGTCCTCTAGCAGTGGTTCACATTCTTCGCCATGGACAGGCAGATTGCGATCAGGAGAATCTTCTCAAAGCAATGCGGATAGTGGTATGCAGGTATCACAAAAAGGAAAAGAGAAGGTAGATCAGCCCATGTTTGATGTGAATGCAGGTCACTCTTATGTGGATGGTGAATCCATTGGCTCAGAACAGAGCATTGATGATGAGTTGGGTATTCCTTCTATTGTTACACCTGGAGTAAGGAAGACCAGGGATGTTTTGAGAGCACTTGGGAGTGAACCTACTTTGCGCAGGTCTACTGGAGCTAGGTATCCTGTGGATAGGCTGAAATGTGATGGATTTACAGCCATTCACTATGCCTATATGGTCAAAGTGATACAAAAACCAATACCCACTTCTTTTGAGCAAGCCATGGGAAAAGAGAAATGGGAGAAAGCCATGGATGAAGAAATGGATGCCTTGGAAGCAAATGCTACATGGGAATTGGTACCTTTGCCTAAAGATAAGAATGCAATTGGTTGTAAGTGGGTTTATAAGGTGAAGCACAATGCAGATGGTTCTGTGAACAGATTCAAGGCAAGATTAGTAGTCAAGGGGTATGCACAAACATATGGCATTGATTATGAAGAAACATTCAGTTCGGTTGCAAGAATGGCAATCGTAAGAGCAGTCATTGCTATGGCTGCATCAAATGGATGGTCTTTACATCAGATGGATGTAAAGAATGCCTTCTTGCATGGTGATTTGCAAGAAGAGGTCTATATGGAGCAGCCATCAGGTTATGTGCATGCTGTTCATCCTGAGTTTGTTTGCAGGTTGAAGAAAGCCTTGTATGGCTTGAAGCAAGCACCTAGAGCATGGTCTGACAAGATAGGATAGTATCTTGTCACTATTGGCTTTCAAATTTTCAAGGCAGATTTCTCACTTTATGTGAGAAAAACAGAGAAAGGTATTATGCTGCTTGTCATTTATGTTGATGATTTGATTATCACAGGTGATAGTGACGAAGATATCCTTCATGTGAAAATGCTATTGAAGCAGAAGTTTGAGATGAAGGATTTGGAAGAGCTACGTTATTTCTTGGGCATTGAGGTGATTAGATCACCAAGTGGGATATGGCTCTTGCAGAGGCAGTATGGATTGGACATGCTGTCCAAATATGGGATGATAGGCTGTAAGCCTATTTCAGTTCCTTTGGAGCAGAATGTGAAGTTGAGTGCAGATGCAGGTGAGCTTCTCGAAGACCCTACTATGTACAGACACATAGTAGGAAGTTTGATTTATATGACTATTACCAGGCTAGATTTGAGCTATGTTATTGGATTGGCAAGTCAGTTTATGTAGGCTCCAAGGAAACCACATTTGGATGCGGCTAGATGCATACTCAGGTATGTGAAGTCCACATTGCAGTATGGACTATTTTATGAGACTGGGGTTCAGATATAGTTGCATGGATACACTGATGCTGATTGGGCTGGTAGTATTTCTGATAGACGATCTACCAGTGGATATGTGTTCTCTTTTGGGAGTGTTGTAGTCACTTGGAGCAGCAAGAAACAACCTACAGTTGCCTTGTCGAGCATAGAGGCTGAGTACAGGGGTGCAGCAATAGCTGCATGTGAGGTAGCTTGGTTGCATAAGCTACTTTATGATATGCATCAGTCTACAGATGGGCCAGTTGTCATTTATTGTGACAACATGAGTAGTATACACTTGGCAAATAACCCAGTCTACCATGCTAGAACAAAGCACATTGAGGTGCATTATCACTATGTGCGGGAGAGCATTTTACTAGGTCTTATAGATCTAGTTTATGTCAGCACAGAGGATCAGATAGCTGACATATTTACGAAGGCATTGGGTGCAGAGAAGCTGCGCAAGTTTAGAGACCTGCTTGGAGTGCAGGAATTGGCATTGAGCTCGAGGGGGAGTGTTGAGATATCGAGCTCCACTCGTGATATGCCAGGGTGACCGTTGTGCATTTATGTCACCGACTTGTCAGTTGTTGCAGATGCGGTTGATACACCGCCCATGAATAATAGCTAGATGACAGCTATCCTTATCTACTCTAGTTCGTGGCTCAGTAAGTATGCCACCTTAGTTAGTTGAGTTTGGTTTGAGACCCATATATAGGGTTCTTCTATTTCTTTGTACTAGAGTTCTTTTGGCTTACACAACTAAGAAGAGGAAAACTGTTTTCAGCCTCCACCTTTGTGTGTATTCCCCCATTGTGTAAGCACAAAAGCTACAAGTGAGACTCCTTCCTTCTCTCCCACAATCTTGACAAGCTGTTCATACTATTCCTGTAAAAGAAGGCAGTCGTCCTGTTCGTCAGAAGGTAAGGCGTATGCCTTTTGAATTGAGGGACAGGTTGTTTGAGGAGTTACAGAAGCTAAGGAATGCTGGTTTAATCTTTCCTGTACAACACACAGAATGGTGTTCACCAGTTGTTATCAGGAAGAAGAAAAATAACCAGATCCGACTATGTGTGGATTTTAGAGAGCTGAATAAGCAGACAGTCAAGGATTACTACCCGCTACCATTTATTGACCATATTTTGGATCAATTAGCAGGTAGGAAAGTATATTATTTTATGGATTGCTTTGCGGGATATAACCAGATGGCAATTACAGAAGAGGACAAGTTGAAAACAACTTTTATTACTATCTTTGGTACTTTTGCGTACCATGTGATGGCCTTTGGTTTGTGCAATGCGCCTGCAGACAAGACCTTTGGCGACATCTCCTCAGATGAGTTGAAAGTGTTTATTGATGACCTGGGGGCAGCCACCGTGAGGGGAAGGATGTTGATTATTTTAAGAAAATGCTTTGAGCACTGTAGACAATTTTGTATCGCCCTTAACCTGCGGAAGTATGTCTTTGGAGTACCTTATGGGTTATTGTTAGGCCATGTGGTCAATTCAGTGGGAATCGCAACAGACCCTGAAAAGATCAAGGCCCTAGTTGCTATGAGTTCACCACGTACTCCAAAAGAGGTTCATAGCTTTCTGTCATCGATAGGGTATTATCGAAGGTTTATCAATGCCTTGGCAGAAAGGATGTTGCCATTAACGAACTTATTATCCTTTAGTTGTCTATTTGAATGGAGTGACCCTTGTAAGGTAGCTTTCGAGGATGTGAAACAGGAGCTAGTAAAAGCACCTATTTTAAAAGCATCTAAAGGAGGTGAGGTGTTCTATATATTTTCAGCAGCTACCATGCATAGTATCAGCTGCTGTTTAGCCCAAATCTGGGAGGAAAAGTGGTATCATCCAATAGCTTTTGCTAGTCAAAAATTGGGCATTTCAGAGATTAACTATACCTACATGGAGAAGTTGTGTCTTGCGATGGTCTTTGGGACTAAGACGTTCAGGCACTACATCCTCTATGAAAAGGTAGTGTTCTATACAAAGGTGGAAGGGCTTACATTGCTTATGAACAAGCTACAACCGCCTAATCGTTTGGCAAAGTGGTTAATCACTTTGCAGGAGTTTGATTATGAGATTAAGAGTAAGACACCGAGGTTGCAGGGTATTGTGGAATGCCTTGTGGATTTTGGGGAGCCGAAAGAGACTTTGGCTGAAGGAAGTGATATTGAGGAAATGTTTAAAATTGATACAGCTTCTATCCCATCTTGGTATGTTGCTATCACGCATTATCTATCAACAGGAGAGACTGGAGCTGGTTTATCAAAGTCAGAAAAGAGGAAAATCAAACAACAGGCTTTGAAGTTTTCCTTGATCGTAGGAACACTATATCGGCAGGGTGTTGATGATATCTATCGTCGATGTGTGATGCCTGACGAGGTTCCTTTCACCTTGGAGGAGTGCCATGACGCTGCATATATGGAGGACACTTCGTTGGACGGTTGACGGCGCAGAAAGTCTTATGAGATGGATATTGGTGGCTGTCCATCTTCCAAGATTCTTTTGAGTATGTTAAGAGATGTGATACTTGTCAAAGACATGACAGTAGAGAGAATAGGAAACACCCACTTACACCTATCATGGCTATCCTTCCATTTGAGAAGTGGGGCATTGACTTTGTGGGTCCTATCACCTCGTCGTCTACTACTCAGAAGAGGTACATTATAGTAGCCACTGATTATTTTACAAAATGGTCAGAAGTGTGGGCGACGAGGCAGACAATGCAAAAGAAACTGCAAGTTTCCTTTTAGAGCAGATCATCTGTCATTTCGGTCCACCAAAAGAATTAGTGTCGGACCGTGGAACCCATTTTTTGAATAAGGTGATCGACTGAAGCTTGGCAAATCAAGCACAATAAAATGACTCCTTATCATCCACAAGCAAATGGGCAGGTGGAAAGTACTAATAAGCAGCTTGTGGGTATCTCGTCTAAAATAGTCTCCGATAACAAACGGGACTGGGACAGGAAGTTGTATGTGGCAGTATGGGCATATAATACAACGTTCAAGCAAGCTACCGGCCATACTCCATTTAAATTGGTTTATGGGGAAGAGTGTGTGTTACCCCTTGAGATTGAATTGCCAACCATACGGTTTGCAATTAACCACTCTTTGGGAGACGAGGATTCTCTCTTCAAACATTTCACGACCATAGCCCATCTAGATAAACTGAAGTTGCAGAGCTTATTACACCAGCAGGTAGCTAAATGTCGGATGAAGCAGTTGCATGACCTTAAAGCGAAGAAATAAACCTTTAAAAAAGGGCAATTAGTTCTGTATTATGATGCGCGTAGGGAACTATTTCCAGGGAAGCTGGAACCTAAATGGGATGGCCCCTACAAGATTGTTAGGATAGGGAAAAATAGGTCTACGGCTCTATTAGCTTATCTAAAGGGAGTAGAGTTTAAAAATAAGGTTAATCTTAATAAGATTAAACCTTATTATTTCTAAGTTTGCTAATACAAAGAAAATGCATTGCAGGTCCATGCTGGGGCTGATTTAAGACCTGCAAAAAAGCTTAAAAGCCGGTTGATGGAGCGGTTAATTCCTTATTTAGAGCATCCATATCTGGAGCAGAGATACCATCAAACAGGGGAAACTTATCTGGTGGAGCAAAGGATACAAAGTGATTGAGAAAGAAGACAGAACCTTTGTGTGGGAGATCAAAGTCTTCTGCCATCACTGCTTATGACTCTTGACAAGTATCCTTGTTGCATTCAATGAAGAAGGTGGGATGGAGCCCTCAGTTCATCCTCTAAACATGCTAAACTTTGATTATCATAATTACGAATAGAGGAGTTCGTGATGGCAGGCTGTGTAAACCCATTGTGGACGTATACATTATAATTTGACGGAGCGTCCAGGGGCCCTAATAAAAAAGGGAGTGTTGGAGTAGTAATCCGAGATCCCCGACGTAGTGTTACGATGAAGTTAGCTGCTTATCTCGGGGTAGGATTCACTAACAATATGGCAGAGTATAAAGCCTTGATTATGGGACTGCATATTGCCAAACAAGGTGGTATTCGTCGGTTGTTAGTAAAAGGGGGTTCCCAGTTGCTCCTGAATTAGCTAGATGGGACCTACACAGTGTGGAATCCCATTCTTTGTATGTATCGTCAAACTGCTATGACCCTACTTGAGGAGTTTGAGAGAGTGTCTTTTCAGCTGATTCCACGTTACTGGAATCAGTTTGCGGATTCATTGGCAAATCTTGCTTATGAAGAAGACATTTTCTTTAACTGTTGTCCTAGTTTGGATATTGTGATCAATGATGAGACAGGACCCGGTCGCTTGTGGGGAATGTTATCAGAGCATGCAATATATGGCAGACGATGGTTGATATGGGTGATGCAAAGAGTAGCCAAGACCAATCTACTATTATTATCCTGGATTGATTAGACAACATATTATGCATACACCTCTTGCTATATATGCAGGAGGGATGGGTCATAACCTTATGCATTTAGTTTAGGGCTGGGAACCCTATGTTTTCCTCCTTGGGAAGGAGCCGATTATTGTATATCTGTATTGTTCCAAGGGAGGGATGTGTAGGTACTATTCTATTTGATCTCGTTAGGCCAAGAGGGCCGATTAAGTTTTGTAGTGAAGTGTTTTATTTCATTAGGCCAAGAGGGCCAGTTGTCTATTCAGTACAGGTGCGGTTAATGGTTTCTTGTTTTAGTTTTGTGCTAGACAAGTTTGGAAGAAGAGCTTGGAAGGAGCTTTTGTTGCGCGGAAGCTTCTCGTGGCCCTATCTAGGTGATATCTCTCCTTTATGAGTACCGTGTTTTTATGCTATATGTGTCTGTGTACTTGTTGGGGGATTTTCTTTTCTTGTTGGTGATCGGAGTCCAAGGCATGAAGTCCCATGTTTAGGTTCAGTATGTTTGAGGGAGGTCTGAGTAGTCGTTGCCTCCTGTAAAGACATTGCCAGGCATCAAAAGACCTATTTTAGAAGGGAGTCCTAGTGACCCTATTCTGCTAGCCTGCTAGCCAGCCATTCTAGGAGTTCTTGTTAGTTGTGAGGCAGTTAGAGAAGCCTGCCAAAAGAAAAATAATGCTGATAGAGGAAAAGAAACCCTGAATATCCTAAAAGAAAATAAAAATATACAAAGGTATGTAAAAAGGGGTTCTAACCCCTATAAAAGTAAATATAGAAAAGAAAGGAAATTTATAAGCAGTTGATCATCGCCTAGCGAAGGCCTAGCAGGTTCCTGGGGACGAGTTGTGAGGCCGATGCCTTGTCTTCCTAGGGGTGCCTTCTTGCTAGAAAAAAGAAAGTAAGGAAGGTTGGAGCGAAAATAAAAGTGAGCGTCAGAAAAGGATTAAGTGTCGCCTTGCGAGGGCTTGGTAGGTTCTTGGGTACCGAGACAGGACCTGAGGCCGATGCCCTGTTCTCCTTGGGTCACTACGCTCAGCTCCCTCCTTTTTATATGCCCTAGTATGGAAATAAAAAACTCTCAAAGAAGAAATGTGCTGAAAGAAAATACTTCTTGATCAGGCTATAGGAGTCCTCGCCTAGTAGGAGTTCCTGGTTGTGTTATCCTTAGTTCCTTAGTTCGGTAGGTAGTTCAGACTACCACTTAGGGAAACCTCTTTGATAGTTTTTTTAGCTTGGTCATGTTGGAGCAGTTGGTTAGTGACTAGCCTGGGACCTTCTATCCGATTATGCTAGGCCTACTCCTTGTGGATGTCATGCCTTGGTTCTGTCAGGGGGTAGGGTGTGCGTTGTGCTATGTTTAGTATATATCTATTTTGTATCAGCTTCATGCTTCCTTTGGTTGTTTTGTGCAGATCTATTGTGGGATTCGACGGGCTGAGTCGCCCTATCCCGTGGTCGCCAATGAGAGCGGAGTTTTGATGCCGAGAAGTGCTTAAAAATAGCAAAAAATTACGAATATCAAGGAAAAAATATTCAACACCGAAGGCGGCGGCTCTAGCTGGGACGATTTTAAGCACCAAAGTGAAGAGTTTTGATGCCAATAAGTGCTTAAAAATAGCCAAAATTTACGAATATCAAGGGAAAAATATTCAACACCGAAGGCAGTGGCTCCAGCTAGGACGATTTTAAGCACCAAGTGAAGAGTTTTGATGCCGAGAAGTGCTTAAAAATAGCCAAAAATTATGAATATCAAGGGAAAAATATTCAATACCAAAGGCGACAGCTCCAGCTAGGACGAGTTTAAGCACCAAGTGAAGAGTTTTGATGCCGAGAAGTGCTTAAAAATAGCCAAAAATTACGAATATCAAGGGAAAAATATTCAACACCGAAGGCGGCAGCTCCAGCTAGGACGATTTTAAGCACCAAGTGAAATTCGACTCGTAAAAGTCACCCGAGAGACACTTGTTGATTTTTGATAAATTTTCAGACTGCGGTGCGGGTTGTCAAGAGTTGTCAGCCAATGCAGGATGTCAAGCCAGACGCCCAGGATTTTTCACAGTTCGATTTGGAGCCCGGACGGGGAAATGGGCAACAAACGGTCAAGATGCGAAAGGGTGGACTTCTTTTTGGCCAAATGAGTGGTGACCTTTGGGAGCCCAAGACATTTTATGCCACATGACATCAAATATGCAAATCGTGGAGAGAGGAGGGATGAAGAAAACGTGGCCAGACAGGCGCCGAAATTTGCGCCCACTTCTTGGAGATGGAGGATGCAGCCTCAACACAATCCACCCAAGTGACTATGGGGCTTGCCTACCCTCTGCCTCTGCTGATCATATCACCGCCTCTGCCTCGTGCAATGATGGCTTGGATGAAGATTTTTTATTTTAGTCTTTCTCTCTCCTCCCTCTCTCTCCCTTAAGGGGCTATTCTTGTGTGGAAGAAGGAAATAAGAATGATAGAGGAAAGCTTGTTCGGATGAGACCGGATTGCTTCCGGATGGATGAAGACATGAAGAGTGCTATTCTTGAAGATGTTGAGCATTAAATGCATGCTAGAAATCAGTCCCGTAGCCAAGACCAAGAAATCGAAACTTGAAAATAAGCGGTAATGCTATTTTTATAAAGAAAAATGATATTTTAATGCTATTTTCTTTATGAAACCTTGTTCATATGGGATGAAAGCTCATTATAATATTGTTTTCCATGAGTTTTAACTGTCTTTAACATGAAAATCAGAAAATATAAGGCTACATGGCCGGAATTAGTGTTAAAATACATGAAAAACATGCAGTTTAAGTGTAAAATTGGGGGTTTTGCTATATAAATGAGAAATATGATATGTCACATAAACTAAATATGAGTTTTTGCTATCAATGAACCTAAGGGATATAGCCCACAATCAACTTTTATTTTCAGTCATTATTTATTAAAGAAAAATAGGAAAAAATGCCCAAAAATGGAAAAAATGGGTTTAAAATTAGGGAGAAATAGGAAATGGACTGAGAAAAATTAGGAAAAATTATATCTATGTTTGTGCAATGTATAACGATGGAAAAGCACGAGGTTGGCCTCGATTTTTCCCTGTTTCTATGTTTTGTGCATATTTATCATTTTTTTAAAGGGGAAAAATACATAGAAACCCTATCTAACCGATCAATGATGCAAAATGCTAAGAGTTGGATGAAGAGGGGATGAAACGCTGGAAGATAAAGAAAAGATTTGATTCATGCATTGCACCTGGCATATTAGAAACGGTTTGAATAAAGAGGATGGTAGCATGAGCATATGGCTCGGTGCCTCCTTTCAACGTAGCACGCGCTAGTAAAATTCATGGAAAGAATGCTTTATGCACCATGCACGATGCTGATCTTTCTTTTGTCTGAGCACATAGCCATACACGATTTGCATTAAGCATAATAATTAAAAGGTATCAGAAAAACCTCTTGGATGCATGGCACTTGTTTTCCTTAGGTTGTGACCAACGATGAGCGTGAGAGGATATCCTAAGCTGTAGGTTAGTCGTTGGGTCCTAAGGGGAAGGTGTAGTGAGGAATGGTACATCCTGAAACGTAAAATATTGGTACCTTGAGGGGAGTTTGTGCTTGTTTGTGTTATATCTTTAGCAGCGCATCAAAGGGCCAATCCCTGCGATGTAGGAGAGCTGCAGTGGGGCTCCGACTATTAGTCAGTGGAGTGCCTCCTATATGTGTGTGATCATGGCATTGCCAATGTGTAAGGGTTCTCCCTTTGAGGAGTTTAAGAGAAACGTTGAACTATAAACTATAAACTCATGAATTAAGCTTTAGGAAAATTTTTCCTTTAGCATTAGATTGACGCTCCTGGTCCGTGAGGTTGTGAGGGTGTTTGTGTATCATGAGCATGAGGTTCGGCTAGTGTGATAGCCAGTGCCCACCCATTTTAGGTCCTATCATAAGATGAAGCAATAGACGCACTACTTGCAAGTGTAAATAAGGATTCATATGAGGACCTTGTGTCCACCCTAAGTAATGTTCCCAGTCTCTCACTCAGAGACATTGAGCACTCACTACTTGATGGGGAAAGCAAATTTAAAAGCAAAGATGTAAAACAGACCAGCTCAAGGGGAAATCTCCTATACACCAAAGGAGCTATTGGACCCAAAGGAAGAGGTTGAGGATTCAACACCGACAACAAAATTCGGACGACATGTCATTATTGTGGTAAGACTGGCCATATTGCCAGTGAATGTTTTCACAAGAAAACAACTAGTAGATGTAGAATGATGAGAGCTGATTTTTGAGCCCAAGAGATGCTTAAAATTTCCCAAAAATTTTGAATTTCAAGGGAAAAATAAACTTTGTTAGGCAATCGAGTTGATTTTAAGCAGCAAGCAACCGATGAGTTCTAAAAGTGCTTTAAAGACCCACCGAGTGACGGTTGGGTAATTTCCATAATTTCTCAGGATGTCAGATATGAGACTTTAGAAGATGCCCGCAGTGGGGGACCTCGAGACGAGTGCGTAGAATGAGAGCGGAGTTTTGAGCCCGAGATGTGCCTAAAATTTGCAAAAAAATCCAAAATTTAGGGGAAAAATATCTAACATCGAAGGCGGCGGTTCCAGCTAGACGATTTTAAGCACCAAGTGAAAGACGACTTTTAAAAGGCGCCCGAGCGACACTTGTGGATTTTTGATAAATTTTTAGATTGCCGTGCATGTTGTCAGGAGTTGCCAACCAATGCGGGATGTCAAGCCGGACGCGCAAAAATTTACAACACTCGAATCGAAGCCAGGATGAGGAAATGGCCAACAAATGGGCAAGATTTGAAAATGTGGACTTGTTTTTGGCCAAAAGGGGTAGCAACCTTTGGGGGCTTGGGGCATTTTATGCCAACATGAAACTTTTCATCAAATCATGGAGAGAGAGAGAGGATGAAGAAAACATCAACAGTTTGCGCCCGAAATTTGCGCTTCATGCCATGGAGATCATGATAGCCTACAAGCAACCTACCCAACTGATGTTATCCCCGATCTTTCCTCTCTCTACTGATCATTTCGCTTATCTTCACTCGAGCAATGGTGGCCTGAATGAAGAGATGAAAATCTAGTATTTCTCTCTCCTCCCTCTCTCTCCCCTAAGGGGCTGTTCTTGTGTACAAGAGGAAAATGAAAAATGAAGAAGGAAAACTTGTCCAGTTGGAACCGGATTGCTTCCAGGTCGATGTAGACATGAAGATTGCTGATTGTGAAGATGTTGGACATTGAATGTGGGCTGACCCGCAGTCCCGCAGCAAAACCAAAATCCTGAAACACGAAACCTAAGCGGTAATTCAATTTTTATGAAGAAAAAATGAGTTTTTATGCCATTTGATTGATGAAACATTGTTCCCATGGGCTGAAAATTCATTATAATGTTGTTTTCTATGAGTTTCAATAGTTTATAATCTGAAAATCTGAAAATCATAATTGATATGGCTGAAATTAATGTTATAAAACCCGAAAAACACGCGTTTAAGGGGTAAAAATGGAGTTTTTGCAAAATAAATGGGAAATAAGAGATATAATGCCTACAAAACCTGAAATTTTGCTATCAAGGGACCTAAGGGCCATAGCCCCCAATCAATCTTTATTTTAGTCATTTTTATTGAAGAAAATAGAGAAAAAATACCAAAAAAATGGTAAAAAATGGGTTTTAAATGGGAGAAAATTAGGAAACGGTAAAAGGAAATTTCCAAAAAATTACATGTGTGTTTGTGCAACGTATAATGAAGGTAAAGCATGAGGTTGGCCTCGGTTTACCCTCGTTTCTATGTTTTCATTCATGTTTATCGCTTTCTTTGTGAAGAAATACACATAAAATGACTCTTTCACCTATCAACGAATGCAAAACATTAAATGGTAGGGTGAGAGGGGAGGTTGAGCATTGAAATATAATCTAAAATCTGGTTTATGTGTTGCATCATGCCTATAGGACATTGTTTTAAAATAAAGAGGAAGGCAACATGAGCGTAAGGCTTGGTGTCTTTTCTCTTTGCAGTACATAAACGCTAGCATGAAAATCATAAAAAGATTGGTTTTGCACGATGCACAATGTTGATTTTCTCCTGTTTGTGCACTAAACTGTTCACATTATGTACTATGCATTGTCCATGGTATCAAACGAAAAAGCTCTTGGACTGTATAGCAATTGTTTTCTTAGGAATTTGACCCACGATTGAGAGCGTGAGGTTATTCCTTGCCATATGATAGAGGTTCGGTTTCCTAAGGGACTGTTTGGTGAGGAAGCATGGTATATCTCCTGGATTCGAAATGAAAGAGTAGAGTGTGTGTTCGTTTGTGTTATATGTTGAGCAGCACATCAAGGGGCCAATCCCTACAATGTAGGAGTGCTACAGTGGGGCTGCGGTGTTTCTACCGAGAGGTTGCCTCCATGTATGTGATCGTGGCATTACAAATGGGTATGGGTTCTCCCTCTGAGGAGTTTATAGAAAGGGAAACGTTGGACTACAAAACGATGAAACTATAAACACATAGATTAGGCTTTAGGGCAGTTTGTCCTTTAGCAGTAGATAGACACTTCTAGTCTGCGAGGCCGTGAGGGTGTGTTTGTCTATCATGAGCATGAGGTCTAGCTAGTAATATAGCTAGTGCTGGCCCATTTCAGGTCCCATCAGTGGTGCGTCTACCGGGAGCTGTCAACAAGTGGTGTTTCTCGAATCTAGGGTTTAGGGACCAAAAGAAGTTGGTTTATGTCCTCTGACAAGGACCGTCAAGCCGAAATACAAAAAGCAGAATGTGATGAGAGGGCTAGACGGCGGTTGGAGATTGTAAGTCGCTATTATCCTCAAAGGAGTAGCCCAATACGCATAAGAGGCAGTGATCTTAGTAACCCAACTGCTGCATATAGTTCTTTAGGTGCAGGAGGAAGCGTAAGTTCTTCCTCTCTTCCACCAAGTCAATCCACTTCAAGTGGGGGTGTGATTCAATTAGTGCAAATTCCTATTATCAATTCGATTGTCACCATGGCACAACCCATTGCAATTCCTACAGGGACACTGGATTTGCCAGCTTTAGGAGTTCCTTTGCCCATTTTTAATGGGTTAGCTGAAGAAGATGCAGAGTTTCACATTTGTGAATTCCAAAGACTAATGTTTAACTATCGCATCCAAGATAAGGGACATCTTATGATGTTCTTTAACATGACGTTAAAAGAAAGGGCTGCGGTATGGTATCATAGCATAGAGACTGGAACCATAACCACAATCGATCAATTTTATGCAGCTTTCCGAGGAGAATATGCCCCTGAAAGAGGTGGCCAATACTGGTTGCATATGTTGAATGTAACACGCCAAGACCCCCATGAGAATGTGAAAGCCTATGCCAAGAAGCTTAAGGAAGTGTTTTGTAAGTTACAAACTTACATTCCTATTCTATTGAC
Source organism: Lygodium microphyllum (assembly GCF_053477565.2). Taxonomy (NCBI): domain Eukaryota; kingdom Viridiplantae; phylum Streptophyta; class Polypodiopsida; order Schizaeales; family Lygodiaceae; genus Lygodium; species Lygodium microphyllum. Next base: position 7,188,741 of record NC_141146.1, on the reverse strand, counting down.
TGCCCAATTGCAATACTTCTTGCATGGATTGGATTTCAATATTCAGGTACAATGGAGCAGTGTGGCTTTGGCTGATATAGACACCGCCATTACGCGGGCAGAGGGAGTAGAGACATGATTACAAACGGTCTACTCCTCTCGAATAAATCTTAGTGTGGGTTTAGTACCTGGAGGCAATTTACCATTGACAAATGGAAGTCAAGGGATGCTTATAAATAACCCTAATGGGAGAGGAAGCAAGGTTCAAAATGTACCTTTGCTGCCAGCTCCTCCCAGTGTGACGATGCCTATGGCTAGTCAATTGGCTCCACCTAATGTTGGAGGCCAAGTTTCGAACCCTAATGTGGTTCCTGTGAGTCAACAACCAATGCCCAATCAAATTGTTAGGCCAATGGAACGACGGATAGATGATCAAGGCTATGAGTCGAGTGCCTCTAATGTCCTTGGAGAAGTTAAGGATATGATGAAGCATTACACTGACATGATTTCTGAACAATATCGGCAAATAACTGTTGACGTCAATTTCCTGAAGAAGCAGAAGAGCCCTGAAGAAGGTGGACCCTCAAGATTCAACTGTAAGTGGTGTGGTGGACAACATTTCCCTAGAAACTGTCCGAATGTCAAATGTGATATTTGTGGGAAGTCGGGCCATTTAGCTGCTACCTGTTGGAGTAAGATTAGTTCCCTTCAACAAGGGAGTAAATAGCCAGGTCCAGTTAATCATAGAGCGCAAGGTAATAACTTGCAGCAAAATGATGGATCAAGACAAATATTGCAAAGGGGAAAGACCACTATAGAAGAGTTGCCACAAGGCAATGGAGTTAGGCTTATCGAGGCTGTACGCGTTGATGCCGTTGAAACCTCTAACCTACGAGTCGTGACAAGAGGCCAAAAGGCTAAAGAAGTTGATAGAGATAATGCAAGATCGGTCGAGGGAAACCCTAAACAAGGGGATAAGGGGACGCAAGTCCTGAATCCTGGCGTGGAAGGTGGACCTCTAAGGCCTGTTGACAAAAAATTAGATCCTAAGAAGGATGAGAAAGTGCCAAGAAAGAAGGCAAGAGCTAAAAAAGAAGCACCAAAGCCGGTCCTGAGACCAAAAGAAAGGATGATGTGGCGAGAAAAGAGAGCGTTGGCTACCTATCATGATTTTGATTTGGCAAGTTCTCTTTGCGAAATCAAACTAGATGTAAACCTCTTACAGTTGATTAAATTATCTCTAGGAGTACGCAAGGAATTCAAGAAGATCCTGCGTATTGGGTATATTGTAGAACCTTTGGGCATAGCACGAGTAGGGGAAGATTGGTTTGATTATGCTAAAAAGAATTGCCCTAGAGTTCCAGCATACGTGGATGGAATATTAGTAGAACATGCTATTGTGGACACTGGATTCTTCGTCAATATCATGAGTTCAGAGTTGATGGAGAGGTTGGGTCTAGGTATCCAGAAAGATAGCTGACTGGCCAAAGACCAAGCCACTTTTACCCAGGTTAACAAGCCAACTCCTAAGAGTTGTTGCACTAAACAAGTGATTATTTGCACTAATTGTTTTAATTTAACTTAACTTAGCCTTCCCTAAAATCTACAACGTTGTTTGTAGTAGTCCAACTACAAAGATTCTAAACTTCAGTAAATTATAATGGGCACTAAATTGCTAAACCTAAGATAACTATGGTTTCTCCTCATCTCTCAGAGGCAGCTCCTCATAATGTACTCCTGCCATGCTAGTGGCGGTTTATCCAGGAAATGTTTTTAATGTTTGACTTTGGAAAGGTTGTTTCAGGGATATAGATCTCTTAGATCTATTTGTATATCTCCGTTTAAAATTCCTTTTTATGTTTTTCTCCACCTGATTAAAATTAGTTCTTTTTATTTGTTTAATTTTAAACAAACATTCAAATCAAATTTTCTGAAGTACCATAAACCCCTAAATTTTAATCCCCCTTGGTAGACGTTTCCCACTCCGTATATAAATTTCGTCGTTGCTTATTAGTTTTTAAGTACTTAATTCATTTTGCGAATATAACGTCCTTTCCTTCTTTTCTATTATTAAACATTAACCAGAATAAAACAAGTTCTTCCATACTCTCACATGTCCACATTCATAATTTATTTTAAATTCCCATAGCACCCTTTAATTTATCAATGAGTCCTAGTAGCCCTCCACTCCGTGTATTTAAGAAATTGATTGTAAAATGAATAACATATAAAAATTTAATATAGATGCTGAGGCTTTTCCTCATGCCATCCAATCATTAAATTATTTGATTTTATTTTGGTTTTAATTTAAACTAAATTTTATAACTGCAACCTAACATTATTAATTATTATAAAGTGTTGCCAAACTTTTTATTTGTAATTTCCCATGTTTCCTAAATGTTCACACCGCATATAATCTCTCCTTTCAAAACCAAAACACCATATCTTTATACGAGCATTTCTTAAGTAAAATATTATTAAATCATTATTTCTTTTCTTTAACCCTTACAACAAAAATGCACTAACAAATCAAAGATTTTGTTTCCAATACTTCACTAAGAATCCATAGTTTATATCAATAAATAACACATTTTACGTAAAGGAAAACTATGCTTTTTCCCTAAATATAACTCTTTCCTAATTTTTAAATATAACAAAACATATTTAAAAATCTTGATAGAAATTCAGTAAATTCCGTGACTCATAAGATTTATAGGAAAAATATCAGAACTTATAAATTTTCAATCAATAATTTTATAAAATTTTATTTAAGATAATTTTGAGTCATTTTTTAGTGTTTTCGACTGTTTTTGATTTTTAATAAATAAAAACTAGTTCAGATAAATACAAACAACCATGTAGCATAAGAAAACAGGTTTAAAGACATATTTTAAAAATATTAAACTAAAGAAATTATCATGCCATATCGTTTATTTTAGATAAACCAGTTAGACACTTACTTGGAAAACCCGCGAGTCGTGATTGCGTCTTTGGGGTCCACGTCCTCTTGCAGTCCGGCCAAGGTAGGTCTATCGTCCAACCACTCGTTTCGACCGTGAGCTCACCAATTTCTTTTACTCTCTCGCCATTCCTCACACGACTGTTAGTCTATGGCAATGGGAATGACCTTTTTCTCTTAAATTAAAGATTAAACTCTTAATCAAGAGTTGATTGGTTTTTTGTTGATGAAGCGACGACTTATGAGGGAGGTGGAGACTAATTCAATATCTCCATGATCTGTCCACCAAATCCTGCGCGAGGCCAAGCGATTTGACGAGAACAAAATCCTCTACCAGCCTATAATCTCAGTTTACCCAAGTACATTGAGGCTCCAATTTGGCCATTATGAAGAAGGACATGGCGATGGAGGACAAGAACCAAGATTTGCATTGCATCTTGCTGTAGCATAGTTGTTTTCCTTATCCAAGCTTTCCTAGGCTTTGATTTTTTTCCTCCTCATGCAATTTAACCCACCCAGAGAAGGCGCCCCATCTCCCTCTCTCTTTCTCCACAACTTGGTTGATTCTCTTCTCCTCTTAGTCGGTATGGTGATTGGTTAAGATCTTGGAGGTCAAAGGATTCTTCTCTTCCCCATGTCTCTGTTAAACGATCCCCCTCCCTACTTCCCTTTAATAATCATGCACCATGATACCACTATCATGCTCCCCTCCTCTTCCATGGCACCAGAAATTCCAAGATCGTGTCTCTCTCCACCTTGACGGCTAGTTAGAGATGGCGCCTTCATCCCCCTTTTGGGCCTCTTAGAAAGACTAATCGATTGCTTGCTTTAATATCTGGTGAAAACGAATGATTTTTGAGCGAAAAGAAGAGCAGACCACCCCTACTTCGCCAGCCACGGAGAACTCGCAGAGCCTATGGCCATTCAATCAGACACGCCCATAGCCGTCGCAAGAGCGGAAGACAGAGGCAGAGAAGATGTGGACATGGGGAAGCCCAGATTCCAGCCCTTGACAGCCCATGAGGTGAGCGGAGGGCGCATGTAGTTTCGCAAGGTCGTCATCCCTGGCCATCATTACACCCCTTTGAAGCAGCGCTGGATGGAAATCGACACGCTCGTATACGAGTAGATGAAGATCGACATCCGCATGAATTTGAATGCCCGCAGAGTCGAACTGAAGACCAGAAAGAACACACCAGATGCTGGCATTCTTCATAAATGTGTAGATTTTGCGCATGCTTTCATGCTTGGCGTTGATGTGGCAGATATGATTGCTTTGTTGCAGCTTGATGATTCGTACATTGAGTCATTTGAGATCAAAGGTGTCAAGACTTTGAAGGGTGAGCACTTGTCCAGAGCCATTGGTAGGCTTTCTGGAGATGACGACCGAGAGGCACGGAAGGAAGGAAAAACGAATTTCTCTCCCTGACAGGCGCCTTCGTTTCACACGATGGTTGTTTTTTTTTTTCTTCCTCCAACTGCTCTCTCACACGACATTCTTTTTCTCCCCCCCCCCCCCCCCCCCCCCCCCCCCCCCCCTCTCACTACAATTTTTTTAAAAAAGAATAATGATGCTCCCCTAATAATTTCTTCCTCAACTCAATCCTTCACTTTTCTTTCTAACAATCTCTCCCTATTCGTCCTCAGCACTCCTAATTCCCTTTCTCTACCTTTCGAGCTTGCAAGTAAGTATCTCATTTTCCTTTTCAGCCTCTCTCGATCTATTTCTAACAAGTTGCATTGTGCTTTGGGCTCCTCAATTTGATCTAGCTTGCTCTTCGTTGACTGCGGGCCAGCAGAGACAGGTCGGCATTTGGTTGCGCTTGTCGGAACCTTCTTCAGGTTCTTGTCCAAAGCATCTAAAAGCAGCCTCAGTTTGCCATAATCCTTTACTCCATCAGCTCCAAGAGATGACTTCATGTTAGCAACGATTTCGTACTGCTTTTGCAAAGTATCCTCCAGCTTCTCTATTTTCTCCTGTGCTGATCTGACTGCTTTTTTTATCATCTCTTGTCCCTGGACATTTTTCTGTCTCAGAAGTTACATCTTTCCTGACCTCTCTAGCTACAATGTCAGCTTCCTTTCGTCTTGTAAGACCACCTATTCTATCTGGTCCTTTTTCAGTTCTATGAGTTGAAAACTTCCTTCTTCTTCATGTTCTTTTCGGATAATCTCTACATTGTCATGGCCAAATCCTCCTTTCCTCTTTGGAAAACTTCCTTCAAAGACTCTTGGATGGCTCTATAGTGCCTACTTTTTTTTGAAATTTCCTTTCTTACTCCCTTGTTGGCTTATTTTCTTGAGTGACTTCTCAATACTGGGCTTTTGTTCCACCCTTGGTCATTTGTCCTTCATTTATCCCACTTTTTTACTACTAGTGCTACTTGGAATGGTTTTGACAATCCCAAGGCTATAGTAATGAGCTTATGAGAGCACTACCATAGGTGATCACATAACTTGGCCTTAGTAGTGATAAGCTTTTCATAAGGATTTTTGAGAAGATCCATATGTGCCTTGGCAACTGATGAAGACCCTCAATGCAAGAGATATTCTGCTACACTAATGATAGGGATACGAACCAAAAGTCCCCTGATACTCTTGGCCTTGACAATTTGACTGTCTCATTGAAAAAATCTTATGTTGATTGCGAAAAAATTCCAGCTTTCCAATTACCTGATATTCAACACCTCCCCAAAGGAATCTCCATAATAATCACCAATGATCTAATGATCACCCCTTGATCATCACTACAATATTACTGTAGACAATAATCACAATCATAATGCTATGTATTTTTCATAAAGAATTTCATCATTAGGAGGTATAAGGTAGGAGGTAGCATAACTAATGAAATCCTCCATCCCTGAGATTAATACTAAGATATCCTATCAACTTGTCAAATCTAAAATTCCCCCGAAGACTCCTAATTTATAACAAGCTCTTATCTCCTCTAAGTAGTAATAATCCCTACAGGAAAATTTTAAACAATCATAGCTAAGATTCACTAAGTAGACCTATCAAATTTTGTCTAAAACTCTACCTTCCTCTCGTATAAGAACTTTTCCATAGATTCATCTCCTAGCTAGACTGCAAGGACACGACCTCCAAAGACAACAACAATGAACACCGCATCTGCATTGAATTCATGTAAAAATTTAGTAATAAGGTGTCAATTGTATACAGTTTTGCCAAAAAATTGGTGCAATAAATGGCATGTTTTTAGGTGTTGTCAATAGCTCCACCCTTCTTAGAAGGGATGATGATAGTCTAAGACAACCAGAAGGTTGCGTTACTAGAGTCCATGTTACAGTTGCGAGTGTAGAATGCTTCTTGGACTTTAGGGTGATAAGATTTGCAAGACGTCCTAGCTATCGAGTCTTGCTAGTAGGTAGGCCTTGGATCTTACGAACAGACTATCAAGTTGATATACCCGCCGGTCAAGTGGTTCTAGGTAGAGGTGCTAATCAAGTAATAGTCGATGCTTACCCTGAGTCTCCTCAGAGTGAGAGAGCTCCTTTATCCTCTACTGAATTAGAAATAGTAGATGATCCATCTGGTAGTGAGACATCGTCCAGTGACGAATCTAAAGAGGGGTCCACTATAGAGGATATTTATCAGATAACTCTAAATGAGCCGATAGAGCCGCAAGATAGGATAAGAGACACGAATGTGATTGAGTTGAACCTAGGTACGCCGAATGATTCGTGGCCAATTAAATTAGGTTCCAAGTTCAGTAGAAAGAGAGGACTATGTGTCCTTGATTCAAGAATTCCGCGATATCTTTGCTTGGAGTTATGATGAGCTGAGAGGCATTCCTCCCAGCCTGGCTGTTCATACTATTCCTGTAAAAGAAGGCAGTCATCTTGTGCGTCAGAAAGTAAGATGTATGCCTTTTGAATTGAGGAACGGGCTGTTTGAAGAGTTATAGAAGTTAAGGAAAGCTAGTTTAATCTTCCATGTACAGCACATAGAATGGTGTTCACCAGTTGTTATCAAGAAGAAGAAAAACAACCAGATCCGACTATGTGTAGATTTTAGAGAGCTGGATAAGCAAATGGTGAAGGATTACTACCCATTGACATTTATTGACCATATTTTGGATCAATTAGCGGGTAGGGAGATATATTCATTCATGGATTGCTTTGCGGGTTACAACCAGATGGCAATTGGAGAAGCAGACAAGTTGAAAACAACTTTCATTACTGTCTTTGGTACTTTTGCATACCATGTGATGGCCTTTGGATTGTGCAATGCACCCGAATCATGGCAACGTACAACAAATAAGACCTTTGGTGACATCTCCCCAGATGAGTTGAAAGTATCTATCAATGACCTGGGGGCAGCCACTATAAGGGAAAGGATGTTGATTATTTTAAGGAAGTGCTTTGAGCGCTACAGACGATTTTGTATCGCTCTTAATCCATGGAAGTGTGTCTTTGGAGTGCCTTATGGGCTATTGCTAGGGCATGTAGTCAGTTCAGTAGGGATCACAACTCACCCTGAAATGATCAAGGTTATAGTTGCTATGAGTCCACCCCGCACTCCGAAAGAGGTTCATAGCTTTCTATTATCAATAGGGTACTATCAGAGGTTTATAAATGCCTTGGCAGAAAGGATGTTGCCACTAATGAATTTATTATCCTTTAGCTGTCTATTTGAATGGAGCGACCCTTGTAAGGTAGCTTTCGAGGATGTGAAGCAGGAGCTAGTAAAAGCACTAGTTTTAAAAGCACCTAAAAGAGGCGAGGTATTTTACATATTTTCAGTAGCCACCATGCATAGTATCACTGTTATTTAGCCCAAATCTGGGAGGAAAAGTGGTATCATCCGATAACTTTTACTAGTCGAAAATTGGGCGTATCAAAAATTAACTACACCTACATGGAGAAGTTGTGTCTGGCGTGTCAAGATTGTGGGAGAGAAGGAAGGAGTCTCGCTTGAAGCTTTCTTGCTTGCACAATGGGGGAAGGCACACAAGGGTGGAGGCTGAAAACAGTTTTCCTCTTCTTAGTTGTGTAAGCCAAAAGAACTCAAGTACAAAGAAATAGAAGGACCCTATATATGGGTCTCAAACCAAACTCAACTAACTAAGGTGGCATACTAACTGAGCCACAAACTAGAGTAGATAAGGATAGCTATCATGTAGCTATTATTCATGGGCGGTGTACCAACCGCGTCTGCAACTGACAAGTCGGTGACATAAATACACAACGGTCACCCTGGCGTATCACGAGTGGAGCTCGATATCTCAACATGGCGATGGTCTTTGCGACTAAAAAATTCAGGCACTACATCCTCTATGAGAATGTAGTTTTCTATACGAAGGCGGAAGGGCTCAGATTGCTTATGAACAAGCTACAACTGACTGATCGTTTGGCAAAGTGGTTAATCACTTTGCAGGAGTTCGATTATGAGATTAAGAGTAAGCCACCGAGGTTGCAGGGTATTGTGGAATGCCTTGTGGATTTCGGGGAGCCAAAAGAGACTTTGGCTGAAGGAAGTGATATTGAAGAGATGTTTAAATTGATACAACTTCTATTCCAGCTTGGTATGCTGCTATTACGCATTATCTATCAACGGGAGAGACTCGAGCTGGTTTATCAAAATCAAAAAAGAGAAAAATCAAACAACAGGCTTTGAAGTTTTCCTTGATCGCAGGAACACTATATTGGCCGGGTGTTGATGATATCTACTGCCGATGTGTGATGCCTGACAAGGTTCCTTTCACCTTGGAAGAGTGCCATGACTCTGCATGTGGAGGGCACTTCGCTGGACGGTTGACAGCAGAGAAAGCTTTAAGAGCTGGATATTGGTAGCCATCCATCTTCCAAGATTCATTTGAGTATGTTAAGAGATGTGATACTTGTCAAAGACATGACAGTAGAGAGAGTAGGAAACGTCCACTTACGCCTATCATGGCTATCCTTCCATTTGAGAAGTGGGGCATTGACTTTGTGGGTCCTATTATCCCGTCATCTACTACTTAGAAGAGGTATATTATAGTAGCAGCTGATTATTTTACAAAATGGTCAGAAGCGTGGGTGACGAGGCAGGACAATGCAAAAGAGACTGCAAGTTTTCTTTTAGAGTAGATTATCTGCCGTTTCGGTCCACCGAAGGAACATTTTCGAACCGTGGAACTCACTTTTTGAATAAAGTGATCAAAAGCTTCACTGAAGCTAGGCAAATCAAGCATAATATAACAACCCCTTATAATCCGCAAGCCAACGGACAAGTCAAAAGTACTAATAAGCAGCTTGTGGGTATCTTGTCTAAAATAGTATCTGAGAAGAAACGAGATTGGGATAGGAAGTTATATGTGGCAGTATGGGAGTATAATGCAACGTTCAAGCGAGCTACCGGCCATACTCCATTCAAATTAGTTTATGGGGAAGAGTGTGTGTTACCCCTCAAAATCGAGTTACCAACCATATGGTTTGCAATTAACCACTCTTTGGAAGATGAGGATTCACTCTTTGAACGTTTCACGACCATAGCCCACCTAGATGAACTGAAATTGCAGAGCTTATTACACCAAGAGGTAGCTAAACGTCGGATGAAGTAGTTGCACGACCTTAAAGCAAAGAAATATACCTTTAAAAAAGGGCAATTAGTTCTATACTATGATGTGCGTAGGGAGCTGTTTCCAGGGAAGCTGGAACCTAGATGGGATGGCCCCTACAAGATTGTTAGGATAGGGAAAAATAGGTCTACGGCTTTACTAGCTAATCTGCAGGGAGTAGAATTTAAAAATAAGGTTAATCTTAATAAGATTAAACCTTATTATTTCTAAGTATGATAATACGAAAAAATGCATTGCAGGTCCATGCTGGGGTTGATTTGAGACCTGCAAAAGAGCTTAAAGTTGGTTGATGGGGCGGTTAATTCGTTATTTGGAGCACCCATATCTGAAGCAGAAGTACCATCAGGGGAAACTTATATAGTGGAGCAAAGGATACAAAGTGATTGAGCAAGAAGACGGAACCTTTGTGTGGGAGATCAAAGTCTTCTGCCATCACTGCTTACGAATGTTGACAAGTATCCCTGTTGAGTTTAATAAAGAAGGTGGGATGGAGCCGTCAGTTCATCCTCTCAACATGCTAAATTTTACCTATCATATTTATGAATAGAGGAGTTCGTGATGGTAGGCTGTGTAAACCCATTGTGGACGTATACATTATATTTTGACGGAGCATCCAGGGGCCCTAATAAAAAAGGGAGTGTTGGAGTAGTAATCCGAGATCCCCGACGTAGAGTTACGATGAAGTTAGTTGCTTATCTCGGGGTAGGATTTACTAACAATATGGCGGAGTATAAAGCCTTGATTATGGGACTGAACATGGTGTTATTCGGTGGTTGTTAGTGAAAGGGGATTCCTAGTTGATCCTAAATCAGCTAGATGGGACCTACACAGTGCAGAATCCCATCCTTTGTATGTATCATCGAACTGCTATGACCCTACTTGAGGAGTTTGAGAGAGTGTCTTTTCAGCTGATTCCACGTTACTGGAATCAGTTTGTGGATTCACTGGCAAATCTTGCTTATGAAGAAGACCTTTTCTTCAACTGTGGGCCTAGTTTGAATATTGATATCAATAATGAGACAGGACCCGGTCGCTTGTGGGGAATGTTATCAATGCATGCAATATATGGCAAACGATGGTTGATATGGGTGATGCAAAGAATAGCTGAGACCAATCTACCGTTGTTATCCTGGACCCATAGGTTGATTAGACAACATGTTATGCGTACGCCTCTTGCTATATATGCAGGAGGGATGGGTCATAACCTTATGCATTTAGTTTAGGGCTGTGAGCCCTGGTTTTTCCTCCTTGGAAAGGAGCATATTATTGTATATCTGTACTATTCCGGGGAGGGATGTGTAGGTACTATTCTATTTTATTTCATTAGGCCAAGAGGGCCGATCGGTTTTTTGTAGTGAAACGCTTTCTTTCATTAGGCCAAGAGGGCCAGTCATCTATTTAATACAGCAGTGGTTAATCGTTTCTTGTTTTAGTTCTGTGCTAGACAGGTTCAAAGAAGAGCTTGGAAGGAGCCTTTGTTGCACGGAAGCTTCTCATGGCCCTATCCAGGTGATATCTCTCCTTTACGAGTAACGTGTTTTTATGCTATATGTGTCTTTGTACTTGTAGGGGATTTTCTTTTCTTGTTGGGGACCGGAGTTCAAGGCATGAAGTCCCAAGTTTAGGTTAGGTCTGTCTGAGGGAGGTCTGAGTAGTCATTGCCTCCTGTAAAGACATTGCCAGGCATTGAAAGACCAGTTTTAGGAAATAGTCCTAGTGACCCTGTTCTGCTAGCCTGCTAGGCATCCGTTCTAGGAGTTCTTGTTAGATGTGAGGCAGTTAGAGAAGCCTGCTGAAAGGAAAAGATGATGATAGAGAGGAAGAAATCTTGAATATCTGAAAGAAAATAACTATATACAAAGGTGTGTAAAAAGGGGTTCTAACCCCCTATAAAAAATGGAAAAGCAAAGAAAGGAAAATTTATAAGCAGTTGATCATCGCCTTGCGAAGGCCTGGTAGGTTCCTGGGGATGAGTCGGACCCGAGGCCGATACCCTGTCTTCCTAGAGGTGGCGTCTTGTTGGAAAAGAAGAAAGTAAGGAAGGTTGGAGCGAAAATAAAAGTGAGCGTCAGAAAAGGATTAAGTGTCGCCTTGCGAGGGCTTGGTAGGTTCTTGGGTACTGAGATAGGACCTGAGGCCAATGCCCTGTTCTCCTTGGGTCACTGTGCTCAACTCCCTTCTTTTTACATGCTCGAGTATGGAACAATAAAAAACCTAAAAGAAGAAATGCGGTAAAAGAAAATACTTTTTGATCAAGCTATAGGAGTCCTCGCCTAGTAGGAGCTCTTGGTCATGTTGTCCTTAGTTAGGGAGGTAGTTCAGACCACCACTTAGGGTGACCTCTTGGATAGTTCTTTTTAGTTTGGTCGCATTGGAGCAGTTGGTTAGTGACTAGCTTCGGACTTTCTATCAGATTATGCTAGGCCTACTCCTTGTGAATTTCATGCCTTAGTTTTGTCAGGAGGTAGGGTGAGCACTGTGCTGTGTTTTAGCATGTATCTATTTTGTATTAGCTTGATGCTTCCTTTGGTTGTTCTGTGCAAATCTATTGTGGGATTCGACGACCTGAGTCACCCTATCCCGTGGTCTCCAATGAGAGCGGAGTATTGAGCCCGGGATGTGCCTAAAAATTTCCAAAAAATCTAAAATTTATGGAAAAAATATTTAACATCGAAGGCGGCGGTTCCAGCTAGGATGATTTTAAGCACCAAGTGAAAGACGACTTTTAAAAGGTGCCCGAGCGACACTTGTGGATTTTTGATAAATTTTCAGACTACCGTGCAGGTTGTCAGGAATTGCTAGCCAATGCGAGATGTCAAGCCGGATGTGCAAAAATTTAAAGCACTTGAATCGGAGCCAGGACGAGGAAATGGCCAACAAATGGGCAAGATTTGAAAAGGTGGACTTGTTTTTGGCCAAAAGGGGTAGTGACCTTTGGGGGATTGGGGCATTTTATGCCAACATGGAACTTTGCATCAAATAGTGGAGAGAGAGAGGATGAAGAAAACGTCAACAGTTTGTGCCCGAAATTTGCGCTTCACGCCATGGAGATCATGATTGCAGCCTACAAGCAACCTACCCAACTGATGTTACCCCCAATCTTCCCTCTCTCTGCTGATCATTTCGCTTGTCTTCGCCCGAGCAATGGTGGCCTGAATGAAGAGATGGAAATCTAGTATTTCTCTCTCCTCCCTCTCTCTCCCCTAAGGGGCTGTTCTTGTGTGCAAGAGGAAAATGAAGAATGGTGAAGGAAAGCTTGTCAGGTTGGAACCGGATTGCTTCCGGATCGATGTAGACATGAATATTGCTGATTGTGAAGATGCTGGACATTGAATATGGGCTGACTCGTAGTCCGGTAGCAAAACCAAAATCCCGAAACACGAAACCTAAGCAATAATTCATTTTTTATGAAGGAAAAATGAGTTTTTATGCCATTTGATTGATGAAAAATTGTTCCCATGGGCTGAATATTCATTACGATGTTGTTCTCTATGAGTTTCAACAGTTTACAATCTGAAAATCAGAAAATCATAAGTGATATGGGTGAAATTAATGTTATAAAACCCAAAAAACACGCGTTTAAGGGGTAAAAATGGAGTTTTTGCAAAATAAATGGGAAATATGAGACATAATGGGCCACAATCCCCAATCAATATTAATTTCTAGTCATTTTTTACTAAAGAAAATAGAGGAAATATACCCAAAAAATGATGAAAATGGGTTTTAAATGGGAGAAAATTAGGAAACGATAAAATGAAGATTTCAAAAATTTACATGTGTGTTTGTGCAGCGTATAATGAAGGTAAAGCACGAGGTTGGCCTCGGTTTACCCTCGTTTCTATGTTTCCGTTCACGTTTATCACTTTCTTTGTGAAGAAATACACATAAAATGACTCTTTCATCTATCAACGAATGCAAAACATTAAATGGTAGGGTAAGAGGGGAGGTTGAGCGTCAAAATATAAACTAAAATCTGGTTTATGTGTTGCATCATGCCTATAGGATGTTGTTTTAAAATAAAGAGGAAGGCAGCATGAGCGTAAGGCTCGGTGTCTTTTCTCTTTGCAGTACATAAACACTAGCATGAAAATCATGAAAAGATTGGTTTTGCACGATGCACAATGCTGATTTTCTTCTGTTTGTGCACTAAACCATTCACATTATGCACTATGCATAGTTCATGGTATCAAACGGAAAAGCTCCTGGACTGCATAGGAATTGTTTTCTTAGGAATTTGACCCACAATTCAGAGCGTGAGGTTATTCCTTGCCGTAGGATAGAGGGTTGGTTTCCTAAGGGACTGTTTGGTGAGAAAGCATGGTATATCTCGTGGATTCAAAATGAAAGAGTGGAGTGTGTATTCGTTTGTGTTATATGTTGAGCAGCACATCAAGGGGCCAATCCCTGCGATGTAGGAGAGCTGCAGTGGGACCGCAATGTTTCTACGAGAGGTTGCCTCCATGTATGTAATCGTGGCATTGCCAATGTGTATGGGTTCTCCCTCTGAGGAGTTTATAGAAAGGGAAACATTGGACTACAAAATGATGAAACTATAAACGCATAGATTAGGCTTTAGGGCAGTTTGTCCTTTAGCAGTACATAGACGCTCCTGGTTCACGAGGCCGTGAGGGTATGTTTGTCTGTCTCATGAGCATGAGGTCCGGCTAGTGCTATAGCCAGTGCTGGCCCATTTCAAGTCCCATCATAGAAATTTTTGATTTGCAAAAGGGAGGCCGAACATGAGAATGGGAGTGCCGGAGGGCCAAGACCAAAAGATGCAAAATGTAAATGGACTTGGAAGGAAGGGGGGTGACCCTTGGGGTCTCCCACCCCCAAAAATTTGATTTCATGGGGGAGGGGGGGTGTTTTTTCTTAGGCGTGGCAGCAAAATAGCGACATACTCCCCTCCTCCATGGAAAAAAAAGGTGTAGGGACTGAAGAACAATCCCCCCACCGATTGCAATAGTGATTTACATTATTTCTTTGCTCTCCAACGCCACTCTCCGCTCCTCCAATGGTTTTCCAGTTGTTGAGTGCCAGATTCAGTCTTTCTCTCTCCTCCCTCTCTCTCGTGCAAGGGGTAGTTCCTATGTGTGAAGGGAGATGAAGCCCGGGTGGTGAATGCTTGTCCGACGTGGTACTGGATCGCTTCCGAATTAACTTGGGGTTGGAGATGGATGATTGGAGATGGGCTGAGCATTAATGGTGGACTTTTTTGCTATCCTGAATTTGGTTTTAGAAACCCACAACCATAAAAAAATCGGTAATTCTATTTTATAAAGGAAAAAATGCTTCTTTTTGAGGTTTGGTTGGCCAAATGATGTTCATATTGGATGAAAATTGGTAGGAATGTTGTTTGCTATATGTTTGATGATTATATGTCAAAAAAATCAAAATACATAATGCCATAATACTGAAAATAATTTTCTAAAACTCAAAAAACACGCATTTTACAAAGGAAATGGGATTTTTTGTCATTTTGGATTAGATAAAAATGATGCATGAGGGATGAAGTGTGAAAAATGAGCGATTCTCAAATTTCATAATTAGAAAAACCCAAAAAAATCTCTATTTTCTTGATAAATAAATATGGAAAATAGCTAAAATAGAAAAATATGGATTTTTGTGCTTCAAAAAATAGAGAAAAATATGATTAATGTTTGTGAATGTTTAACAAGGTTGAGACATGAGGTTAAGCCTTAGCTCATCCTTGTTTGTATGTTTTAGTACATTTCAATTGATTTATGTATAAAAAATGACAAAAAATAAAACCCTACACCTATGCAACGATGCAACACATAAGTGGTAGGGAGAAAAGAAGGGTCGTGGAAGTGTTTAAGTGCGGTAAATGAAGTAAAGTCTGATATTTTGTTTGTGCACATCATATAGGATGATAATAATTTAAGTTTTAAGGGGCTAGTAGCACGAGAAATCGATGCTAGTCTCCATACATTGAAGCATACGTTTAGTGAAGATCATGAAAGGGCTGGTTTTGCACATCACAAAATGTCGATTTGATAAATATTGTTTGTACACAATAGGCATATACTTTTGCATCTTGCATGCCACATGGTATAAAATCCTGGATGCATAGTACTTGTATGTCACATTGACCAATGCTGAGAGTGTGAGGAAGCCTTTGCTGTAGGCTAGACGAGTGGCTCCTTGGGATAAGTTCAGTGAGGAAAAATCAACTCTTGGATCATTCGATAAATCAAAGAGTGGAGCTTATAGGCCTGTTTTTATGTTGAAGCAACGCATCTTCGAGCCAATCCCCTTGATGTAGGAGAGTTGCAATGAGGCCACGATGTTTCAACCGAGAGGTTGCCTCTTGTGTATGTGATACAAGGTCTTATGCCTATATGTTATGGGATCTCCCTCTTCAAAGTAGGGGAAGGTAAACATTGGACTATGTCCTATTACAAACGCAAAATCGGTATTAGAGTTTAGTAGAGTGTGAGCCTTAGACACTCCTAGCCGCGAGACCGTGTGGGGTGTCTTGTGTGTCTTAGAGGTCCAGCTAGTGCTAGAGAGCCAATGTCGAGTCCATTTTAGGTCCCAAAAAATGACTACCACCAAGGTCAATTCATGAATGAAGAATAAGAAGAAGATACTTCCGCTACCATCAACAACTCTGATAGATTGTTCTAAGGAATTTGTTCCCATAGTGGATCTCTATGTTTCCCTTAGTGGAATTGCTTTGTAAAAACCCTTGCCAAATATGTAAAGTCTCAAGCTTTAACTTGACTAGGTTGCCTATGAGCTAGTCTCTCGGGCAATGTTATCATATGGGGGGGGGGGGGGGGGGGCAAAAGCCAACAAGTGTAGGGACTCATCATTTGAGGGGGGTGTTGAGAAATAGACAAATGATGTATGCTCCAGGAAGAGCTATACTAAATCCCATATGCACAGTGAGGAGAGTGGAACAACCCAACTTCTATAAAGCATTGTACTTGACTATCACTTTCATATGGAATGAATACAATGTCATGATGCTTTTTACTTTCAGTTAAGTGTCTTGACTTTGTGAGTCCTACACAAGATTGTGTTTACGAGTCCAAGTTGCCAACTTGGAACCTAATTTACTTCCACCCGCCATAGCATCTGCCATGCTCTAGATCCATGATTTGTAATGACTAAGACATTGAAAAATACATTATTTTTGTAATTCTATATGTTGCATTATTTTTGTAATCCTATATGCTACACAATTATTTGATGTATAAAAATGAGAGTCAAGCTCTCTCCCATGCAAAGTTGTAAGTTCTTTTGATAGCACCACAAGGTTAGAGCATGCAGAAGTTAATTTACACCTTAGGGGATGATAAGGTTAAAGCTAAGTAGGCTACATGCACTTTGAGAAGAGTGGTCTAGGACCATGGAAATGAACTAGATACTCATGAGGCTAAGAAACCCTTTAAAAATTGTATGAAAATAATAAATCTAATAGAGAATAGTATTCATCTATTGCAAAATTTGGGATTCTTTGTTCTTGCTTCTCTTTTCATGCTTGTGTGACATTGAAGGAGAGAGAGTGAGTAAGTGAATGAGTGTGAGAGTGGGGGACGTGGTAGAGAGAATCTCTTACCATTCTACTTTCTTCGTATGCATTCCTTCATGATGAGAGCCTAGAGATGAGGTGGAGGGTGTTGATGAGATTGAGTTGAGAGTGAGTGAAGGCCACATTGTGAAGCTCATCTTGCTCTACTTCTCGCCTTATTTTCCATCTTCTTCTTTCTCATTCGAAGGTGGATGGGATGACATGGATCAAACCGAGTAGCACTATGTGGATCATGGAGCATTGTTTATTGAGAAATAATTATTGTAACCAAGTAAGTTAAGTAAGTATGCTCATTACAACCAAGATTCCATTCAATATATTATTGTCCAAAATGTAGATTTAGATCCATCATTTGGTTTCTTCTCTAATTTAGCGAGGTGAGAGATAGCCACGTAACTAAGTATGTCATGCCCTTGAAATAATAATGGTCATGTCCAACAATTCCAACATTGAGCTCATAAGCACAAGACGTAGGATTGATTGTGCAAGTGAATCTTGCCTTCAAGTGAGGTGAGGTATGTGAGGCCTAAGCGCAAGGTGTGTATATTGTGTGGACCTCATAAGAGTGAGTAGGTTGTGCCTAACCCTAAAGAAATTTGTGTAAATGATTGCTAGCATATTGGAATCATTTTTTAAAAAAATGGGGGCAATAATGCTTACCTATTAGTAGGTGGAAGATAAAGAGAATATGACAACCACAATCCCTTTCTCTTCTTGTCCTCATGTGCTCTTGTTAGATATGCTCAATGCCCCACCCTCATAAGGTGCCATCAATGATCCATGGAGCTCAAAGATGTCAGGCCCCCATTATGAGGAGAAGCCATATGTGAGCCCGGATATTGGTTGAGTCCTGACTTGTCTGTTAGATGAGGTCTATGTGATCAGATGGCAAAAAGGTAACTGAATCTTTGGGTTGGACGGAGTAGTTAAGCTGGTAGCAACTCGAGGCACATTGCATCAAGTTGCGGGGTAAGGGAGTTATCAGGGGCTCAACTACTAGTGGAGGCTCATATGCTAGGCTGGTCAGGTCGACCTAACTGCCTTCGTAGGTTATAAAAGATAAACCCCTTCATAGCCATCCATCATTTAACTTTCACCCAGTCAGAGTTGTTCCAGCTAGCCTTAAGCTCTTCACCTATCTTCTATCTAGATCACCATTTAAGCTTCACAGTGGAAGCACACGGGTGAACAGGGCCATCTTTGTACCAGTTGTTTGGAGCTAAAGAATTTTTTAATTCTCCTCTTATTTGTTGTGTACTCTCTATCTTCCTCCCCTCTAACCCTTGCGAGTTTCTAGGTCTATATTACTTCCTCATCTAGTCCTTATGATATGATGGTGGCTTCCTTCATGTTGTGGTGATGTCGCACTTGTAAAACAATGGCCAATAGTGTAGCGGCCATTGTCTCCTTGGGGAATCTTGAGTAAGTGAAGAGCATGGGATCGCTTCCATGCATAGTGTCAAGTGTGGTGGTAGTGACGATGAGGATATGGTCTTTATCCAGGCAAGCCGTGGAGGCATTTCTTGAATGCATCAGACTTGCTCGAGGGTTTAGAACATGAAGTGATTGTTGTGTAGGTGCAAGACCCAGCGGGCTCGAGCCCCATCCCATAGTGCATCAACAGACCACAACTTTTTCCCCTTCCTCGCAGCATGGCCCGTTGGCCGGCCCTTAGAGCTAGCGCACGTGTAGATACCCTTTGCTTCTTGTGTCTCGCATGACTTGTGTGGCCATCGTCTGTTATCGTGCCTTCATAATCAATGTCCAACTTATCCACGATTTCTTGCAGCAGGATTGCACTTTAATAGATGTGTATTTTTGCATGCTTATTTTTAATAATCATTTCAAATTTTTGGGGAGGAATCGTATCATTCGCAATTCTATATTATCTCCCTCTATCAATTGTTTGAAAGTATATCCTTGCACATATCTGTCAAATTCTTGTGCTCCTTTCACATATATGGTGATCGCTGGGCAACATTCTTTGCCATCCTCATTTCATGCAAAACTGTGGTGCTCGATGTCGACTAGCTCTTTCTCAATCCAACCTCGACTAGCCTTGTCATTGCAATTGGAAGAGCTACACATAGAGTTTGATGTGGCTAAATGTATTTATGTTGTAGGATTACGTAGATGTCACCTATCATATCCATCTTGTATACCTTGTATGCAAGCACTCACCTTCTCCTTTCTGGGCCTTGTTTATATATAAATCGTGCTAATGTGGAAATATGGAATATGACATCAGTAATGACTTCGAAAAAGGAATAAGTATATTTACTTTTTTACCATCAAAGGAAGACAAAGGTTTCTTTCCTCTATCGTCCTAATATGTGTTTGGGTATGTTGTAACCTCTCATTTGTGTACGTAAACCATGGCCTCATGCATGGCATTGGAATGAAGGCAGATGGATCAAGTAGGCCAACTATTGTTAGGATTATTCTTTCTATAATTGTAGTGAGTGTTACATATGCAAGTCCTAGGAAAAATGTGTTCCCTATATACAAAAGATCTTTTTTGGGTGCTTGTATCCCCATGTGTTTTATGGTGAGTGTTTGCATAGTGTTTATGAAAATGTTGACTTGTGGAACCACTTGCTAGTCAATATCTTGCATTCATGTTTGCTTCAATGTACTTGTTATAGTGTTAATGCATGTTGTATTGTCAATGTTTGCCTTGTGCATGCAATGAGCCACTATGTTGAATCCGATACTAGATGATGTGGTGCTAGACATGACGATGGCAAGAGGCTTTTGCTAGAATATATTGATTGAAAAGGTGGAATTTGGTATGAAAGAGGATAGCACACTCAATGGAGCAATATTTTCATGATATCTAGATTGAACTCCTTTGCTATGACTTTCAATATATGGAGCGTAGCCCATTTTGTATTGGTGACCTCATCTCTAGTGAATGCGAGAAAGAAGCATGGCATACCTTATAGATCAACCAATGTCATTAAGTCCTTCAAGTATCATTAGTGCCATGATGGAGAGCCTAGCCTTGAAACAAGTATGTTGTGGTGAAGTATATGCTGGACTACCTCCCCATTCAAGTTTTCCTTGTTTGCACGCTTGGAATTATCAATGCCTCTTTGCAAGCATGTTATTGTTGTGTTGTTTGCAATCATAACTGCTTGTTTTAGTTGGTATAGAATCACAATATATGTCTTATGCATTGTGCACATAGTGAATAGGATTCAAATTCGCATCTTAACGTATTCATCAAGGCATATGCTTCCATCATATATGTCATAGCCAACAGAAAGAGGAATGAGAACAATACATTCTCCAAGGTGATGTTTAGCTAATATGACTCTAATACAAGCCAACCATCTATTTTGAACATAGATGTTCTTTCTAAAACTGTAAAATGATAGATGCTCAACTCATATAAATTAGCTCTTTGAAATGTCTTTGATACAAGCAAATTATCTATTTTGAACATAACTATTCTTTCTAAAACTGTAAAATAATAGATACTCAACTCATATAGATTAGCTATTTGAAATGCCTATCATTAGCAATAATTGAGCTTTAATATGTTATCTAGCAAACTAAATTCTATTGGAGTTTCTGCTTTTACCATTGTGTCAAATGGAGCATTTTCATGTTGTGCTTGTAAAATCCTTTTTATCAATTCCTTATTGAGGATGTAGAGCCTTGTCTTTGGATGTGACTATTTTGCTATTGTCATGGATTTTTGTATCACTAGATTGTGCAACATGTTGAATGTAACCACATCATCAATGTTAGATTCCATCAAAATATCTATGGTTGGTGTGTTACACCTACTAATGCATCAATCTAACATACCAAAGGATTATCAAGAATCTTCGGTCCAAGTTTCCATTAATTACAATTTCTCTTTTTATTCTTAAGATAAAAATTAATACATTAATGATCCTCAAAAGCTTTGGTTTGTGATGCCTTAGCACAGAGAATCCTTCCAAATAGTTCAGCAACATTGGAATGACATGCACATTGCAATCTTTGTTGTTACAACATGTTTCACATTTTCTTCTAATGATGTCTACAAACAAGAATTGGGATAGTGCTAAAAAATTTGGCTAGATTAGAGCATTTGGAATGCAATCCTCTATAAAGATGCAAGTATCAAAATAAAGTGATAAAAAACAGCCCATAAGATATGGGAGAAATGGAAATCTATGACAATCCATCTACAATGGAGTGGAGGCAAAAATGGAAGAAAATATGGGTCACTAGGTCAGTACATATGGTGGTACAGTGAAGCATATCAACAGGAATGGTGCCCAACATTGGAAAAACTAGCATTATCCATGACAATTGCTATGGAAGGTGTTAAGAGGAAGCGGGACATCTAGGATTTGGGTAAATTAGAATTCTAGTGAATGGAAGTGGTTAAAATGAGATTTAGGCTCAATCAATCAAAAGAATATTTGTTAAAAGAGTCACTTTCAAAACTCAAACATAGTTGGCCAACATCAATTTAAATAGCCCTAGGGGAGTTGTTGCATTGGTAGAAACCACAACAAGGTAAAGCAACAATTAATCTAAAGAAAAGGAAAGACATCTCATAATAGGAAAATATAGGGATAATTAAGACATCATAGAAATGGTAAAGGGATGACCCTAGAGGAACAATTCAAACATTGAAGAGGAGAATGAGAAGAGTTTGAAGATCAATACCATTATTGAAGTTGAACTTGATGATGTGGAGAATGCTAGCCAACAAATTGCCCATGAAAGTTAGAATCAAGAGATCTAACCTATTACACATATGGTTACTTTGTAGAAGGGAAGAATAATTAACAACACACCTATTTTGGAGCTACTAAGAGATGCATTGCTACTAGAGGAAGATGGAAAACTATGTGTAGAGGATTGGCACACATCATAGATTGAGCTAGAAACAAGCAACCTTAGGTGATAAAGGTGATATGATAGCCCTAGAAAATTTGGGTATACTCAGAGGTATGCTTTGTAGATAAATTTGCTTAACTAGGAATACTTTTTTGTTTTGTAGAAATATTGCCTTTAGTGGTAGGCTAGATTAGTTTTTTATACTGTTTTAAAAGAAGCTATGGCTATTTTGAAGATACTAAGAAAAATGTGAAGCTCATTTAGAGATGTCAAAAGAATGGTCATGAAGCTGGTACCATCCTTGTAAGGATGATGTATGTATTACTTTACTTCTCTACTTAATACAAGCATATTGCATTACAAAAAAAAATCATTGCCCATTCTAATGCCCAAGATGACTCTAATTTATACACACCAAATTGGCTTGCTCCACATGGTGTTAGTAATGTTTTTCTCATTTAAGTCGTAACTTTTCTTCTCCTAGAATATCTTAGTGAGTCCCTCTAGTATGACTGATGTACAAAACTCATTATTGTACTTCATTCTATTAACTTACAAATACAAAGGAGTGTCTTTATTCATCGCATGAACTAAATACTAATGTAATGGTTTATATGTTTGCTCAAAAGAACTTGGCTAAAAGTGATTTATCTAAGCTTAGTTCAAGTTTCTATGCTTAGAGAACTAGTTGATACTTTGTTCTCATACATAATAGTGATTTTTTAAAGACTTCATTCATCACTTGAATATGTTTACATGCTTAAACATCATATCTATATTTTCAAGAAGATGGTCTTAAACATTTTTACCAAAGTCCAAATTACTATTCTACTCTTAAATGTATTTAGCCCCATTAAATGTATGTTTTTTGAATGATGCATTGAATAAGAAGCATGTACAAGCTTCTAAAGCTAATAAGGTTGATTGCAAACCTCTCCTATGGCGTATGATGTTCTCTTAATGACTAGTATCTTGCAAAAGGAAAAACAAACAAAAAGTTACTTTGTCAAAGTGTGCAATTGAACATCTTTGTTAGTTATTTGCAGAAAAGTCTCATTGTAACCTTGTAGAAGCATGCTAGTAACAAACTATGTACAAAACCATGCTATGTAAGTAGTATGTCAAAGAGTTAGTACAAGTCTCTTTATTGTTTTGTAATTACGGGGGAAAGTGATATTTCCCTATATACATTCGAGAAGAATATGTACTTTTTTGTACTTCTCTATTCTATTCAATATTGCAAATATAGGTTTTTAAAGAAGTAAATGTTTGTAAATAAACTCTAATCTTTAGCAAACATTGGAGTTGCGAAGATTAAACTTGCCTTTGTTAGAGTCAAAGCCTATAAGCAAGCCACATGTGTGAGTGTTGCAAAACCCATAGAATTTTATAGTTGTTCAATGCCTTAGTGAAGGAATAGAAGGATGTGTGAATAGCTACACACAGTAAGCACTTGTATTAAATAATAATAACTTGATTACATAAACTATATATATATATAGTATACCAAACTACATAAATATACCAAACGAAGGATTTTGAAGTGAATGGAACCTAAGCATATTGACTCAACTATTAAACATAGTAGCATCAATATCATGTTAATTTAACACACACACACACACATGCATGCACGCACTCACGCACGCACGCACGCATGCACGCATGCATGCACACATGCACGCACGCGCACAGTCACAGTCACACACACATGCACATGCCCACGCCCACTCAGACACGCACACGCACGCGCGCATGTGCGTGCACGCACACACACACACACGCACGCATGCACACGCACATGCACATGCACACGCACGCACACATGCACACACGCACACATGCACACACACGCGCGCATGCGCGTGCACACACACACACACACACACACACACACACACACACACACACACACACACACACACACACACACACACACACACACACACACACACACACACACACACACACACACACACACACACACACACACACACACACACACACACACACACACACACACACACACACACACACACACACACACACACACACACACACACACACACACACACACACACACACACACACACACACACACACACACACACACACATGTAATTAATTTTAACCATACTTGTAACCAATAAGAATAATAAGTTGCAATGTATACAATGTTGATTGCAACAATACTACTAACTATAGTAATAAACCATTAACTTAACATATAAAGTAATAACCATTTTGTTTAACCTTACAAGTGAAAAAAAATCAAAAATTGAAATTAATAAAAATTATTATTAAACATAGCAATTACATAAATGATCATGCTTATTTAGTGATACACTATGTTATGTTACATATTGTATGAGTATATAAGGGATTGTGTTTACAAGTATATCAACAATCAATTATATCTAAAAGATTAATCAATAATGAAAAAATAAAAAATCATTATAAATTCCTTATAAGGGACACCTCAACTACTTGCTGGTGGGGGTTCAATTCATCTTGCCATTTTTCCTCCCAATCAATCATTGTAGCATAACATGAAACAATTCTGCCATTCAAAGGATCATCCTTATCTTCCTTGCAAGAGGAATATTGAAAAGGTCTACAACTGCTACTATGGGATTCACGAACTTTTTGTCTCCAGTGATAGAAGTAAAGTTGTTGTATGGACAAAGGTAATTGACCAAACCCAAATGGAATCTCATTTCTTAGGATAGGAGCCAAGGTCTCAAGCAGACCCTCTATCAACATTCCATTGGTTTCCATTACTGGTATTAGCTCTTCAATAATTGGCTCATCGCCTATCTCCTCTATTTCATCTTAAGATTCTTTTGCTTATATCACAACTCGAGAATCATACCCACAAAAGAAATCTTGAGAATGATCTTAGTCTTGCGTTTCATCAACAATTGAATTTTGTACGCTCCCTCACTAAGCTTCCAACATCAAGAAGAGAACTTTCCCATTTATCTTCCATATTTTCCTCCTTCACAGAAACTGCCAATAAATAAGGTAAAGCACTATCAGAAGTAGTCAACCAATTGGCAATATCACTATTAGTGTCATCTTTCGAAGAATAGTGCGCAGAATATTCTCCCATTCCTAAAGGTTTTGCAGCATTCTTTTGATGCACCATATTAACTGTAGTCTTGTCCCCATCTAATGAGGCTCGATGACGTAGATCTCTATATAACCACACATAATTTTGCTCAATCTTTGAGCTCTCATTCAATTCTTCCTCAATCATGGAGGGATCAGGTCTATTCGTATATGTGCTTTCCTCCATTGGTTCATGCAAAAATTCCCTAGCTACAACTCACAATTGCACCCGATCGTGCTTAGGTCCTATCGTTAAAATACCTCTATGCAAGCTTTGGTCACATCAAGACTGCAATAGCCAAGGCCTACCCAAAAGAATTGGATAAGAAGTAGCTCCTTGAATAGGTTGCACAACCAAGAAATTAATACTAAAATCCAAACCAGCAATAACAATTGGAATTTGACGTAAGAGACCTAAAGGTGTGACCCTTCGTTGATAAGCTAAAGGTAAAACAATACTGGTAATCTCCTTCTTATCGGTTAACCCTAACTTAAGCATCGTTTCCTCTGTTATCAGATTCACTGCCATGTCTACAACTAGAGGCCTTGGATCCAAGAACAAATCCACAATCCTTACGGGTTGAACACTTTAATCCGCTTTAACAGTTTTCACGTTAGATGAAACAGTCATATAATTACCCCTTTTTGCCCTTCTCCGTACTAGTCTACGATAGATCTCCCTTCTACAAGTAGGGGCAATTTCTAGTAATTGTCTTAGATTGATTGACAAATGCAAACTCTCCAACTCATCCCACACATCAAAGGATTTCCTTGATTCCTTATCGTCTTCTTTAGCTGCCTTTGAAGCTCTTAATCTTTGAGGAAACAGAGCCACTCCCTCCTTAATCTTTGGGGAATTTAAAGGAATGGGTAAAACTGGCTAACCCTCTGAATTGGGCGTCGAATCAGTCGCATCTTTCTCTACGTCATGATCTTCAGCATGTCTTGGTAAAGATGTTTCTTGCTTTAAAGTTTCCGTCATAGCGTTATTAGGCATCGTCAAAATCGAATCATTTTCTTGATCTAAGATAATCGCTCAGTTTGATTTTGAACGAGTGATTGTGCTTCGTCATCATTCTCTCTTGAAAATGTAACTTTGGGCGACAAGAGCCACTATTGAAGGAAAGCTTATTCTTCTTAATCCATTTCTTATGGATATTTTGCACATAATGCAACTCATTAGCCAATTTAAAAGGTACCAGATTCATTTTGTCTAACTGCATGGGATCTTTTGCTTTGGCGGCCTCTAGAACTTCTTCCTCATGTATGCCTTTTGTTAGTAGGATAGATTCTTCCAACCCACTATCACAGTTTTCTTCCTCACTGCCATCTTCGTCCTCTTCAGAATCTATTTCTGTCTCTGTGGGGGACTCTATAAGAGAAGAACATGCTCTTTGTTATGTCCTCTACTTCTGCTTCTCCCTCTACTTCTATCTCTATCTCTGCCTCTGCATCTGTCTTTGGCTCAACTATGGCCATATAATAGGGAGAACAATACATCCATGCTTCTATCTCACTATTAGAGGTGATTTCAGAATTCAATTTGGTTTCAAGCAAGAGGTATTCACCCATTGACAAAGACTTGGCTTCTTTCAGTAGTTGGCTTACAGGGCCCACTATCAGGGAGGATTGTGCCTCTATTTTCTTAGGAAAGATCTATTTGACGGTTTCTTCATCTCCTGATGTGTCATCTGTTACTTTGTTAGAAGAGTCTGTGTGATGACTTCAATGGAAGTGGATCCATTGGCTTTTTGCGATCCATACAACTTCAACACCACTTTTTTGGGTCCTTTACCTAGGGTTAGGGTTCCTTTGAACCTATCCATCCATGCCCTTACTTCAAAAAACAATGGTCTTCCCAGCAACAGAGGGTATGATAGGTCCCATAGGAATTTGGTTTGACCACCAAATATGTCAGCCAATAATCTCTTCCTACGAGGGTTGTCTTCACGTATGGGAGAATGCCCCAATTCTTAATTTTACTTTGGTATGTTAATATGATGAGCCACTACATAGGCTGCATTCTTTGCAAGCCTAGATCCTTCATTGTCACATCTGTCATTATGTTCACGAATGAACCTCCATCAACCAATGCATCTTCTATAAAGCATCCCCTTCAATTCACACACCAATCTTGGGGGTACCAAGATCCAAGAAGGCATTAGCCACATCCACTTCTTTCACACGCTCTAGGGCTTTGTTGGACTTGTTTGCCATGAAAAGAGAAATCCTTAAGCCTCTTCTCCTTGTCAACATGCTTCTAAATCTCTTTCAATAGCTAGGATACAACATCAACATTTGTTGAAATATTAGGTTAGGTTTAAAGGTGTCTAGGTCTTTGACCAAGTCATATTCTTTGATAGGATCCATAGGCTTCTCCAATCGGCTAGGGAATGGGGAAATGCCTACTTTTATCTTCCTTTATTTTTCTAAGAGTGGCAACATCTGCACTTCTACTTTTGGAGGTACTTCGGCATCCTCTTTCTTATGGACCTTTGGTCGTGTCTCTACAAGTGTCTTTGTAGCTCTCTGTGTGGCATAAGAGGGCTGTGTACTACATTGTTTTGTGTTGTATTGTTTTATTTCTCCCTAGGAAGGTTGAACTTCATTGTCTTAGAAGAGGAAGTGTTCTCTTTTGGAACTATAGGTTCTCCTTTCTTAGCACGCATTATTATAGAAACCTCCAATTCCACCAAATTGGAAGCAGGTTCTTGGCTCTTCAGTTGAGTCTCGAGAGTAGCTCTTCAGTTGAGTCGCGAGAGTAGTTTTTATAGGAGCAAGACTTGGACACAATCTTTTGTAGTGTGGTCTTCTCCTTTGTATCAACTGCATAAGGGCTTGTACTCCATGGACCTTCTAGGGTTTCAATAGTTTGGTGAGATATGCTCCTTTTCTCCACATCTGTAACACTCCACCTTTGATCTCTGGCCACTAGCGCTAGATTGTCATCCTCTTTAACTTTGAAAGGGAAACCTCCTTAGGCAAAAAATAGGTTGAACTCCCTAGGCTTTGATCCAATGTCTTGCATTGTCATTTTAGACTCCAACAAATTAAATCATGCTTCTTCATCTTCTTTCTTCTTTCGTGCATCTCCTTCATAGAGCAAATATCCTCTATATGGTTCTTCCTCAAACTGTATGAACAAAAGGATCCAAGAATGGTTTGCTTTTTAGTACATTCAGTAGCTAAATGTTCCACTTGATGGCACTTTCCACACCATGTATTAGATCACATCACATCTCTACCACCTCCTGCAAGAGTGGATATGTTGGCGGTATTTACCTTTCAACATTTGTAGCTATTCTAGTATTACATCCATAAGCTCCTTCTTTATGCTTGCAAAACTGAATTGGACAAGTAGTCCTTCAAATTTTTACCTCCTGGAGTACTTGTAGTAAGGTTTGGGAAGTCTCTATAATCATTGCATAAACTGGTTGGGTTGTGATCCAGAGGGTCCTTTGTTCTGGTTTTCATTCAAAGCTCCTGTTGAGACTGGGGGTTGTTGGTTCCAGTTGGTAGGATTCCATTGTTGTTGTAGAGTTGCCAAAATGGGTGAGCTGTTTGAGGCCATTGTTGTTGTAGTTGAACCATCATTTGAGGTACTATCATCTGCGGGGCAGACATTGTGGATTTGGTGCACTGTACTGCGGTACTATTTGCATATGAGGATAGGGGTAAAGAATTGTCCCTAGGACTGCATTTGGTGGGTGCCATTCCACTCCTCTTCCCGAGGTCATTGACAACCTTGCTTCAACTTCATCATACAGTCTTGCACCTTTCACTGCAGCTTGAAAATTGACTAGTCTTCTCAATTCCACTAACTTGCAAACTTTTGGTTGTAGGTCTCTAAGGAAAACTCCCTTCTAGACGACTTCATCTAAACGATGGTTAGTCTATCTTTTCAGTATGGATTCCATTCTAGAGACATATGCTTCTACTCCTTCACCAGAGGACTCACTTAGGTTCGTGAACTCCTCTTGCATCCGCTCTCCCCTGTGCCAAAAGTTCCTACTACTTGTCTCTCATACCATTGAAACATTGTGCCTTTGAACATGGTGGAAAATGTTGCCAACCAATGCTCGGGGGTTCTGGCATTGTTAGCCACACGCACTATCATGAACTCTACTACATGAAGATCAGGGTCTTCATTTTGCTCTCCCTTAACGATGGGCAATAGGACTACATTTATTGGCATATCATCAATATTTCCAAGACGGATCTGACTAGGAAAGGGACATTGAGTCACCATGGATACTTCTGTAAAAAGTACCACTAGGGCTACATTTATTGGCATATCATCAATATTTCCAAGGTGGATCTGACTAGGAAGGGGACCGTGAGTCACCATGGAGACTTTTGTAAAAAGTACCACTAGGGCGTCAAAGGAGGCTTTTGCTATTAGCTCATTCTTAGCTTTGATTTTTGCCTTCTCTCTTCTCACGTACCTCCAGACTCATTCTAGTGCTTGCCTCTTGATAGCATCATTCATTAGGGAGTTAGCTCCACCCAATTGGTATGTACTCCTCATAACAGAATCAGAAGGACTTCAATATCTAGAGGACTCTCTTACCAACATTTCCTCTACTTCCTTCTTTTCAATATCTCTAAATTTAACTTTCAATCTACTACACAGAGGGGAAGGTATTCAATTTCGAAGGTATCAAAAATCATTCGAGTATCATTGTGGTGCCATCATCATAGTAATGCCAACTTCTGATGGTTTCAATAGTGTGTATTGTGAAGAACACTCTTTCCACCAACTTCCAATGGGTTGCTAATTGGACAAATAGAAGGTTGCCAATGCACCATGCATCCCACATATCCTGTTGTTGAGCATCCATGAACAAATTCCAACTCTTTTCTTTCTTGTTCTCATGAACCTCCACTGACCATGACTCCTGAAGCTTCTTCCATGATCTCCCACTTGTGATGACATTTGGAAACTTCTCAATGAATGTTAAATTCTCACGGATGGTCATTCTCTCTATTTCTACACTTCAGTTTGTTCCCAAATAATTTTCCACAAGATACATGACTCTGTTGCTTCAACAGGGAGACGAAATAGTCCACCACATAGAGCGTGCATCATGATGGTAATATGTTTCCGCCATTGTGGGATGAATTTCTTGTAGAAAGTGGATTTGGCAATGAGAATCTCCAATTCTTCAATGGTAGGAGGAACTTTGCAAGCATCCATTGAATTCTTCTCCTCTTAGCAATGTTATTTCCTTCATTTTGAACCCCTTATGATGCTTGTTGATAGTAATTTTCCCTAGCTGTGCACCAAAAATATGGAGCCCCAAGAGGAACACAAAGAAAACAAGGAATCTACTATAAGAAAATATATATTGTATCATCAACAAACATCTTTTTCATATTTGGTATGACCACAACAAGGAAAATATCACGAGGAACAAGAAATCTTTACGCAGTTTCATAGAAACAATTCTCCCATGACTTTAATTTGAACCAAATTGATTATGCTCTTCATATTCTTCATAGAATTCATCAAGAAACCACAAAGATACAAGAAAATACATCACTTTGAATGGAAATAATCACATAATATTCTTCTTCAAAAGTTCCATAGCTTTGTTTCACAATCTCTCTCACTCAGATACATTGTTTTGCATAGATTTGGCTCTCTCTCTCTCTCTCTCTCTTATATATGCTATTTCTCAATTTTACAATGAGATAATCAAGAATAACAATTCATAACCCTCTTTGGTCGTGGATACCCCTCCCAAGAGGTATGTATGATATGAAAGGTCACCAGAGCCACTATAGTGTCTCTTCGTAGCTCATCAGTGTCACTCTCACTTCAATCTTTACTTTAATTCTTCACAACTACTTCTTCCAATTCTTTGAGCTATTTTGAACTCACATTCATCTCTTCCCAATATTGGAAAATTTCCCTAAGCTTCACATTCATCCATCATCACACTTACAGAGGCATAGCAGAATAGAACAGAACAGAACAGAGACAGAGGCTTTATAGAACAGAACATAGCATAGATAGAGGCTTTATAAAAGCTCAATAGAGGGTTAACAGAAGGCATCAGAAAGCCTTTAGCTCACTTAAGTCATTCCAAACCATCAAAAATCAATCAATAAGCTTCCAAACACTCTCAAACTTCATCAATCATCATTCTAACCCCTCGTACATAAGGAAAACATAGCAAAACAGAAGGTCAACAAACTCAATCAAAACCATTCAGACACTAACATGATATCAACAGAACATGTCAAAACATCATATCTCCATTATAAACCATCATGAGCTTCTCAAAACATAATCAATCTGATCCAAAACACTCCCAAACACTTCCAAATCCATTAATCAACATATAAAATCCATAAAAAATCAATCATTCAGTCCAGATCAAATCATTTCAACCCTCAATACTCTGACTCCATCTCATGCAAAGTTGTAAGTTCTTTTAATAGCACTGCAAGGTTAGAGCATATAGAGGTTAATTTACACCTTAGGGATGAGGTTTAAGCTAAGTTGGTTGCATGCACTTTGAGAAGACTAGTCTAGGACCATAAAAATGGACTAGATACTCATAAGGGTGAGAAACCCTAAAGACTATATGAAAATGATAAATCTAATAGAGAATGCTGTTCATCTATTTGCAAACTTTGGGACTCTTTGTTCTTTCTTTTCTTTTCATGCTTGTGTGACAATGAAGGAGAGAGAGTGTGTGTGTGTGAGTATGAGAGTGACATATATGGTAGAGAGAATCTCTTGTCATTCTATTTTCTTTCTATGTATTTCTTCATGGTAATAGCCTAGAGGTGAGAGGTGAGGTGGAGGGTGTTGATAAGATGTAACCCCTTCCTCATTACCTAACCACTAGAGTACCAGCTGGCTTCAACCTCAACAAGTTCCACCCCATCTTCAACTTCTATCATTTATCAACTTAAACTTTTCCTCCTCTACCAAGGCTCTTCATGAATAATCCCAAAATTCCTCATCTTCAATGCAAGCTACAGTATGCTACCTCCAACATGAGTGCCAGTCCCATAATTTTGGTACTATATATAACTAATATCGAAAAGGTGTAGCAATGAATTACACTATTATTTTTGTAATTCTATATTTTGCATTATTTTTGTAATTCTATATGTTGCACAATTATCTGATGTATAAAAATGAGAGTCAAGCTCTCTCCCATGCAAAGCTATAAGTTCTTTTGATAGCACCAAAAGGTTAGAGCATGTGCAAGTTAATTTAAACCTTAGCGGATAAGGTTAAAGCTAAGTAGGCTACATGAACTTTCACAAGAGTGGTCTAGGACCATGGAAATGAACTAGATACTCATGAGGCTAAGAAACCCTAAATAAATTGTATGAAAATGATAAATCTAATAGAGAATAGTATTCATCTATTTGCAAAATTTGGGACTCTTTGTTCTTGCTTCTCTTTTCATGCTTGTGTGATAGTGAAGGAGAGGGAGTGAGTGAGTGTGAGAGTGAGGGACGTGGTAGAGAGAATCTCTTGCCATTCTACTTTCTTTGTATGCATTCCTTCCTGGTGAGGTGGAGGGTGTTGATGAGATTGAGTTGAGAGTGAGTGAAGGCCACATTGTGAAGCTCATCTTGCTCTACTTCTCGCCTTATTTTCCATAATCTTTCTCATTCAAAGGTGGGATGGGTCGACAATGCCTTTCTCTTCTTGTACCTCATGTGCTCTCCCTCCTCTAGGTGACACACACACACACACACACACACACACACACACACACACAC
This sequence comes from Lygodium microphyllum, assembly GCF_053477565.2. Classification (NCBI taxonomy): domain Eukaryota; kingdom Viridiplantae; phylum Streptophyta; class Polypodiopsida; order Schizaeales; family Lygodiaceae; genus Lygodium; species Lygodium microphyllum. The sequence goes on along the minus strand of NC_141146.1, from coordinate 7,155,951 downwards.
ACACACTCTCTCTCTCTCTCTCTCTCTCTCTCTCTCTCTCTCTCTCTCTCTCTCTCTCTCTCTCTCTCTCTCTCTCTCTTCGCGCGATGCCTAGTCAGCACTCCACCAAACACCTAGACTTCGTGCGTGCACTCCCACCTTGCCATTTTACCTCTAGAACTAAGATCAAGAAAGACGTGACGTTTGGAAGCCTCCACTATAAAAACCACTACCCAATATGGCCGCCTTACTCATCGCGAGTGGCTTTACGGCTTCCTGAAATGCCATGACCCCGCAATATGCCACTATGTTTGCTTTTGGCCAAAGCGACAACAAGCAACCTCGCTTTTTGATGCACGCACGCATGATCTCAAAGGTTGTGTGCTGGCACGTATTTTGATTAATGGAGCGGCGACCCTCTCTCTTCTTTCTAGCATCCAAATTTGTTCTCTTTTTCTCGTTGTTTTCAAAGCCCCCTCGACGCCATCAACCTCTTGAGTCTTTGGCCCAAACACTTTGCCAAAGTAGTTGGCTGTCTCTGCCTTGTAATTATTTTGCTTTTGACACGAATCGGATGCAATATCCCCCCATGTGTGCTGGGAGCGCTCTTCCCAATACATGTGCGTGGTAGTTGTTTTCCATGATGTTGCTCCGTGCATTGTTGCCTCCTTCTTTATCCACACCAGCACACTGATTCGAGGGACACATTGTATATCTCGTGTAGCAGCTCAAGCGCGCACGTGCAGATACCCTTTGCTTCTTGTGTCTCACATGACTTGTGTGGCCATCGTCCGTTATTGTGCCTTCATAATCGATGTCCAACTTATTTGTGATTTCTTGTAGCATGATTGCACTTTAATTGACGTGTATTTCTGCATGCTTATTTTTGAATAATCATTTCAATGTTTTTGGGAAGAATCGTATCATTCGCAATTCTATGTTATTCTCCCTTTATCAATTGTTTGAAAGTATATCCTTGCACATATCTGTCAAATTCTTGTGCTCCTTTCACATATACGGTGATTGTGGGCAGCATTCTTTGCCATCCTCATTTCGTGCAAAATGTGTGGTGCCCGATGTCCACTAGCTCTTTCTCAATCCAACCTCGACTAGCCTTGTCATTGCAATTGGAAGAGCTACACACAGAGTTTGATATGACTAAATGTATTTATGTTGTAGCATTACATACATGTCACCTATCATATCCATCTTGTATGCCTTCTATGCAAGCACTCACCTTCTCCTTTCTAGGCATTAGTAACGACTTCAAACAAGGAATAAGTATATTTACTTGTTTAGCATTAAAGGAGGACAAAGGTTTCTTTCCTCTATTGCCCTACTATGTGTTTGGGTATGTTGTAACCTCTCATTTGTGTACGTGAACCATGGTCTCATGCATAGAATTGGAATTAAGGCGGATGGATCAAGTAGGCCAACTATTGTTAGAGCTTATTCTTTCAATCATTGTAGAGAAGCATTACATATGCAAGTCCTAGGAAAAATGTGTTTCCTATATACAAAAGATCTTTTTGGGCGCTTGTATCCCCACGTGTTTTATGGCAAGTGTTTGCATATGCAAGTGTTTGTGAAAATGTTGACTTGTGGAACCACTTGCTAGTCAATACCTTGCATTTGTGTTTACTTTGGTGTACTTGTTATATCATTAATGCATGTTGTATTGTCAAAGTTTTCCTTGTGCATGCAATGAGCCACTATGTTGAATCCCATACCAGATGACATGGTGCTAGACATGACGATCGCAAGAGGCTTTTGCAAGAACATATTGATGGAAAATGTGAAATTTGGTATGAAAGAGGATATCACACTCAATGGGACAATATTTTCATGATATTTAGATTGAATAGTGAATCCGAGAAAGAAGCATGGCATATCCTATAGATTGACCAATGTCATTAGGTCCTTCAAGTATCATTAGTGCCATGATGGAGAGCCTAGTATTGAAACAAGTATGTTGTGGTGAAGTATATGCTGGACTACCTCCCCATTCAATTTTTCATTGTTTGCACACTTGGAATTATCAATGCCTCTTTGCAAGCATGTTTTTGTTGCATTGTTTGCAATCATAACCGCTTCTTTTCGTTGGTATAGGATCAGAATATATGTCCTATGCATTGTGCACATAGTGAATAGGATTCAAATTTGCATCTTAACATATTCACTAAGTTATATATGCCATAACCAATAGAAAGAGGAATGAGAACACTACATTGTCCAAGGTAACATTTAGCTAAGATGACTCTGATACAAGCCAACCATCTATTTTGAACATCAATGTTCTTTCTAAAACTATAAAATGATAGATGCTCAACTCATATAAATTAGCTCTTTGAAATGCCTTTGAAACAAGCAAATCATCTATTTTGAACATAACTATTATTTCTAAAACTATAAAATAATAGATACTCAACTCATATAGATTAGCTATTTGAAATGCCTATCATTAGCAATAATTGAGCTTTAGTATGTTGTCTAGGAAACTAAATTCTATTGGAGTTTTTGCTTTTACCATTGTGTCAAATGGAGCATTTTCATGGTGTGCTTGTAATTTTATCAATTCCTTATTAAGGATGTAGACCCTTGTCTTTGGATGTGTCTATTTTGCTATTGTCATGGATTTTTGTATCACTAGATTATGCAACATATTGAATGTAACTGCATAATCAATGTTAGCTTCCATCAATATGTATGGTCGATGTGTTACTTACTAATGCATCAATCCAACACACCAAAGGATTATCAAGAATCTTCGATCCAAGGTTCCATTTTACAATTACCCTTCTTATTCTTAAGATCAAAACTAACACATTAATGATACTCAAAAGCTATGGTTGTGATAGCTTAGCGGACAGAGAATCCTTCCATATAGTTTGGCAACATTTGAATGACATGCACATTTGTTGTTACAACATGTTCCACATTTTCTTCTAATGATATCTGTCTTATTTTGCTTACAAATAAGGACTAGTTTAGTGCTCAAAAAATTGGCTAGATTTAACCTATCACGCATATGGTTGCTTTGTAGAAGGGAAGAAGAATTAACAACACACCTATTTTGGAGCTACTAAGAGACGCATTGCTACTAGAGAAAGATGGAAAACTGTGTGTAGAGGATTGGCATGCATCATAGATTGAGCTAGAAACAAGCAAACTTAGGTGACAAAGGTGATATGAGAGCCCTAGAAAATCTAGGCTATATTGAGAGGTATGCTTTTAGATTAATTTTCTTAACCAGGTATAATTTTTTGTTTTGTATAAATATTGCCTTTAGTGGCAAGCTAGATTAGTTTTTTATAATGTTTTAAAAGAAGATATGGCTATTTTGAACATACTAAGAAAAATGTGAAGCTCATTTAGAGATGTCAAAAGAATGCTCATGAAGCTAATACCATCCTTGTAAGGATGATGTACACATTACTTTACTTCTCTACTTAATACAAATATATTGCATTACAAACAAAAATCCTTGCACATTCTAATGCCCAAGATGACTCTAATTTATACACACCAAATTGGCTTGCTCCACGTGGTTTTAGTAATGTTTTTCTCAAAGCCATAACTTTTCTTCTCCTAGAATATCTTATTGAGTCCCTCTAGTATGGCTCATGTACAAAACTCATTATTGTACTTCATTCTGTTAACACACAAAGAAGTGTCTTTATTCATCGCATGAACTAAATACTAATGTAATGGTTTATATGTTTGCTCAAAAGAACTTGGCTAAAAGTGATTTATCTAAGTTTAGTTCAAGTTTCTATGCTTAGAGAACTAGTTGATACTTTGTTCTCATACATAGTAGTGACTTTCTTAAGACTTCATTCATCACTTGAATATGTTTATATGTTTAAACATCATATCTATATTTTCAAGAAGATGTATTTAACATTTTTATCAAAGTCCAAATTATGATTCTACGCTCAAAGGTATCTAGCCCCATTAAATTTATGTTTTTTGAATGCTGCATTGAATAAAAAGTATGTACAAGTTTCTGAAGGTAATAAGGTTGATTGCAAACCTCTCCTATGGCACGTGATGTTCTCTTGATGACTAATACCTTGCAAAAGGAAAAACAAACAAGAAGTTACTTTGTCAAATTGAACGGCTTTGTTAGTTATTTGCAAAAAAGTCACATTGTAACTTTGTAGAAGCATGCTAGTAAACAAACTAAGTAGAAAACCATGCTATGTAAGTAGAATGTCAAAGAGTTGGCACAAGTCTTTTTATTGTTTTGTAATTATGGGGGAAAGAGATATTTCCCTATATACATTAAAGAAGAATATGTACTTTTTTGTACTTCTCTATTCTATTCAATATTGCAAATATAGGTTTTTAAAGAAGTAAATGTTTGTAACTAGACTCTAAACTTGCCTTTGGTAGAGTAAAAGCCTATAATCAAGCCATATGTGCGAGTGTTGCAAAACCTTTATAATTTTATAGTTGTTCAATTCCTTAGTGAAGGAATAGAAGGATGTGTGAATAGCTACATACAATAAGCACTTGTATTAAATAATAGTAACTTGATACACACACACACACACACACACACACACACACACACACACACACACACACACACACACACACACACACACACACACACACACACACACACACACACACACACACACACACACACACACACACACACACACACAGAGTATACCAAACAAAGGATTTTGAAGTGAACGGAACCTAAGCACATGTAGTAGCATCAATATCATGTTAATTTAAGTCACACACACACACACACACACACACACACACACACACACACACACACACACACACAAAATATACCAAACTACATAAATATACCAAACAAAGGATTTTGAAGTGAATGGAACCTAAGCACATTGTAGTAGCATCAATATCATGTTAATTTAAGTCACACACACACACACACACACACACACACACACACACACACACACACACACACACACACACACACACACACACACACACACACACACACACACACACACACACACACACACACATGTTGGGAGTAAAGGTGCCTCTGCCTAGTCGCCCGTGTATTACTACACTGACAGTCACCGCCATTGCACACTGCAAGTGGAGGGCACCCATCACCGTCACTTTATTCTTTATTCTTTTAGTGATAGTTTGAATAAAGGAAGGCCCGATCACACATTGTGACCGTTGGAGTTCCCATTTCTAGTCTCTCCCTTTCTTGCTCTTGCTCTCCCGCCATAGCTCTCGAGTCCAACCTTTGATCCATCGCTCCCTTTCAAGTGGTATCAGAGCTTTGCTTTCCAACTCTTGAGCTTGGTTCCTGGCATCGACTCCCTACTTGCATTGGGTCTCCTTCCTGGCAGCCATATCCGACTCCTTCTAGCTCCCGTCACTCCTCGGCTTCCCGAGCACCTTCCCAGCATTGTTGGGCACCTACAGGGCATTACATCAGAGGTATCTGATAATTTTCTTGAGGGTTTACTTCAGTTCTTGGGTCTCACAGGCTGTAAACAAGATTGGGGTAGCCACCATTGAAGCCACCCTTGCTTCATATCTCACTTGCCTTTGAACAAGACTTGCTGGAGCTTGTTTGAGTCCTTCCTTGGCTTTAACCGGACCCCTCTGAAGCTTGGCCACCATTTTTTGTAGCCCCGAGACCAGCATTTACAGTTGGCAAAATCACGCAGCCCTCCCATATATGTCTTCAGCATTGACAATCACAACAACAACTCTCCCCCTCCATTGGCACTTGGAAAGGCTCCATTTCGGGCATATGAACATGCTTTGATGCTTGATTTTGATGGTTGATGTGTTGGCATAGCATTTGGACTGATTTAACACTGTTTTGGGACTATCATAATAGTCCATAGGAATTTTATGGCAATGTTACACTGACATTTGATGCTACAGCTTGTTTGGCATTGTCATTTGATCCCCGGTTGGTCCCGCGTTTGATGCCCGGATGTTAGGGGAATGTATTCCTATTGTTTGGAACCATTTGGAGCTGATTTTGGTGCTGAAATTCTCAGTTTTAAATGGTAAATCATTGCTATACACAGTTGGGCTGAAGTCATTTTACTCATGTATACTTATGCCTATGCTTTTTGGGCTATGTTTCGGGCATATATGGTGATGTATTGACACTTTGGGGCTCGACATAGAGCTTGGTTTTGATTCGGGATCGTTGGTTGAGCTTGAGATCACTTTGCAAAGCATTTGGATGCTCCGTCTTGGATGTACTTATGGCATGTATGTTGCTTATGTCTGACAGGTTTGACATGCTTAGCCTATGCCATTACTACATGCTAGTTACATTGTTTGGAGCCTATTGCTACTGGAGCTCGCTCTTGGCTTGACCTTGGATTCTTGGAGCTTACTTGAGCTATTTATTGGCTTGCTAGAGTTGTATCTTGGGATGTACTTGATGTCTTACATGCTTATGGATGCTACATACGGATGCTCTACCGCCTACATGTTCGGGATGTACTATTGATGTATTGTCTTGAACTTATGTCATTAGCACTGTGACTTGCCTTGGCTTGAGCTCTTGAGCTCGTACATACGGATTTTGTGCCAGTAGGAGCATTCTTGAATGCTTATCAGACATTGAGTAGGTGGTACTTTTATGCATTGAGCGGTTACATGCTATTGAGCAGTTACAGACACTTGAGACTTTGGGACTTCTTACCTTTTGGGATGATACATCATATGTCTTGGTTCACTGTATGCTTATGAGCTAAGTCTCAGTTTTGGATCCGTATCTTTTTGAACTGACACCTACTTGTGTCAAGTTTTGGTAGTGGCAGGAACACTTTGCCCCGTTGCCTGGGGGGTGTGCCTACTCACTGGCAGATGTTTGTATGATATACTTGGGTGTTGGATTCATGCTTATCGACCATCATATGATTATGCTATGCCCGCATGATGCCGGCTTTGGTCTTGGCAGTACCTGATTGCCAGTGGATCCGATTTTGGCACTGCTAGCTCTCTTTTACTGAAATCTGAAATTTATTACAGCAAGCGTATATGTATGGACTGACATGGTTTTTTCATGCTGAAACACTCTGAAATGATGTACTTTCACTAGTACTTGGTGGGTAGCAGCTTTGGTTCCACTTTCTTTGCCATTTTTCCTCGATTTTGGTGATTTTTTGGTCATTTTCTACAGTAAACAGCAAGCACTTTTGAATTGTCTTCTTCTAGCCTGCATTATGGCGAGTTCGTCCCCACTGATCATGCTATTTTCAACATCACTAAGCTTGATGGTACGAATTACTCTTATTGGAAGAGCTAGATTTGGTAGGTGTTGGTGCAAAAATTGCAGATAAAACCTTTGAGGTTAAGCAGGCATCCGCCTGCAACTATGCCAGATGAGGAATGGCTTGAGCTTGATGAGTTATGCAAGTCCACTATTGTATTGTCTCTCATAGAACAGGTTCACTATAATGTCTTTGAGGAAGAACAGAGTGCATGGCAGTTGTCGAAAAAGATAAAAAATCTGTATGACAAGAAAAGTCCAGCGAGTCAGATGTATTGGCTGAAGCAGCTTGTGGATTTGCGCATGAAGGAGAATGTGACTATGTCTGCTCACTTGAGCTAGTTCCATGCTATACTCAAGAACTTGACTTCATAGGACATCACTTTTGCAAATGATGTCACTCCTTTTTTCTTGCTTGGTACTCTTAATGAGTCATGGGATGTATTCCGCACTGCATTATGTGCCTCTACTGCTACCTTGAAATTATCTGATGTTGAGAGTGCTCTTTCTGCAGGAAGAGGTTAACCGTAAGAATTTGGATGCCTCTCGTGTGTCTCATGCTATGATAGTTAGAGATAGGAATGATGGATATGGAAAGCATGGCAGTGGTAGTGGCCGTGGACGGGATTCTTAGAAATCTCGGTCCAAGTCTCATGGGAAGTCACGTAGCAAATCCCGTGGCAGGAATGCATATGTTACTTGTCACCATTGTGGGAAAAAGGGCCATATTAGGCCACAATGCCATGAATTGCGCAATGAAAGGTGCAAAGATAAGGGGAAAGACAAAGTGCAGGATAAGTCTTCTGATCGCAGCATAGTACCTGCAAAGTCCAGTGCTAAAATTGAAGAGATCAATGTTATGCAGCTTGAGGATGTTGATGATGATGATTATATCCTAACAGCTTCTTCTAGTGCTTCGCAGATGACAGAGATACACTCTATGTATGCACAGTGTTGGCTCTTGGACTCAGGTGCGTCCTTTCATGTGACACCTTGCCAAGAGTGGTTTCATTTATATTGTATTGTTTCGGGTCCTATGAGCTTGGGTGATGACAGCTCTCTTAATATTGTGGGCATTGGTGATGTTAGGCTACAGTTTCCTTCCCGCAACAATTTTGTTATGCAAGATGTACGTCGTGTACTTGCTTTGACACGCAGTCTCATGTCATCTGGATAGCTTGATGATGCAGGATATCATGTATGTTTTGGAGACTTTGCATGGAAGATCACTCGTGACAGACTTGTGATTGCAAGAGGTGCCAAGGCTAGCAATCTCTACTCCTTGATTGTATCAGCTTCTTCCCTTGATCATGTTTTGTCTGTGGGTTCTATCCCACATGTATCTCTTTGGCATGCCCGTTTGGGCCATATGTTTTTAAAGGGAATGAAAATGCTTTCTAGTTTGCAGTACTTACCGCCCCTTGATTATGCATGTTTTGATTCATGTGAGCATTGCCTTTATGGCAGACAGACTAGGTCTACGCATAAGAAGTCTGGTAGGCCACGCATGAGTGAGCCCTTGGCATTGGTACATTCGGATGTCTGTGGGCCCATGCCTTGTCAGTCTATGGGTGGTGCAAAGTATTTTGTTATGTTCATAGATGATTTTTCACGGAAAGTTTGGGCTTATCCCATTAAGCTGAAATCCGATGTCTTGGCTGTGTTTCAAAGATGGCTTGCATTGGTTGAGAACCAATCTGGGTATAGGCTTAAAATGCCTAAGGACATATAATGGGGGTGAGTATGTCTCACATACTTTTGAGCAGTTATGTGATGAGAGGGGTATTAAACGTTAGTTGACCACTCCCTACACGCCCCCAGAATGGTTTGGCTAAGCGGAAGAATAGAACCATCCAGGAGCATGTACACAGTATGCTTAGCCATGCAGGCCTACCACAGAGCTTTTGGGCTGAGGCAGCTAGTACAGCTGTGCATGTCATAAATAGATCACCCTCTAGTGGTTTGGATTTCCAGGTTGTAGAGGAGGTATGAAGGACTGGAAAACCTCCCTCTTATGCGCATCTCTGTGTCTTTGGATGTGAGGCATTTTGCCATGTGCCCAGGGACAAGAGAAGTAAGATAGATCCCAAGAGTGTCAAATGCATTTTCCTTGGTTATGGGGATGCATGCGAGATGGGTTACTGTCTCTGGGATCCGCAGGTGCGGAAAGTCATCCGTAGTCATGATGTAGTCTTCCATGTAGACAAAATGCATAGGCAATCTGAGAGAGTTGTTGAGATCCGCAGGGTCATATTTCAAGAGGAGCTGAGAGCTCTCGCACAGCCAGTTGGATAGCCTACAGCTGCAGTAGATACTCATGGTCAGGGTGTTGGACAGGCAGTTGGGTAGGCAACAAAGTCTACCGTGAGACCGTCTCATGGCAGGTAGCACTTCTACTAGAGATAGACATCCACCTGATAGATTTCAGCCCCCCTCAATGCATTATGTCTTGGTTACAGATCCAGGAGAGCCTTTCACCTATGATGAGGCTATGTGTAGTGGTGACAGTCACTCCTAGGAGAGGGTTATGCAATCTAAGATAGACTCCCCGCATAAGAATGACACTTGGAATTTGGTTTCCTTGCCTATGGGCAAGAAGGCTTTGCCATGCAAGTGGGTGTATAAGCTAAAAAGTACCCCTAGACACCCCAAGCCGGCATACAAGGCTAGATTGGTAGCAAAGGGTTTTAAGCAGGAGCATGGTGTGGACTTTGACGAGGTCTTTTCTCCTGTGGTTAAGATGACCACCCTGCACTTATTCTTGGCTTTGGTTGCTCAGCTTGGCTTGGATTTATACCAGATGGATGTCAAGATGGCTTTCTTACATGGGGACTTGCATGATAAGATTTATATGGAGCAGCCTAAGGGCTTTGCAGAACCTGGCAGGCAGCACCTAGTGTGCAAATTGAAGAAAAGTCTTTATGGCTTGAAACAGGCACCTAGGGAGTGGTATCATAAGTTTGATGCCTTTATGCAGTCACAGGGCTGGAGTACTATGGATCCGTGTCTTTACACGAAAAAAGCCCGTGATGGTTCTTTATTGATTTTGGTACTCTATGTGATAGCAGGGAAAGCTCATGATGAGCTAGATGCTCTTAAGGCTCAGCTCAAGAAGAGCTTTGAGATGAAAGATCTGGAACAGGCCGCTCATATACTTGGTATACACATTACACGTGACATGCATCAGGGACTCCTCTACTTGTCATAGAGGGAGTACATTCATAAAGTCCTTGAGCACTTCCGCATGCAGGACGTAAAGCCTATTGGTTGTCCATTGCCTTCTTATGTGAAGGTATCACAAGTTGATTGTCCGCAGACAGATGAGCAGAGGGCCGAGATGGCCAAGATTCCCTATGCATCCGTAGTGGGCAGTCTTATGTATGCCATGATAGCCACTCGTCTAGATATTACCTTTGCAGTTGGTGTTGTGGCACGCTATATGGTAACACCTGGCAAGAAGCATTGGGATGCTGTGAAGGGTATCATGAGGTACTTGAAAGGCACTGTAGATATGTGCATATGCTATGGCAGCTAGGATACAGGAGTCGTGGGGTACACTGACTCTGTTTATGCAAGACATGCAGATAGTAGGAAGTCCACTTCTGGCTATGTATTCACCTATGCTGGAGGTGTTGTTTCTTGGATGTCCAAGGTGCAAAAATGCACGGCCCTTTCTACTACAGAGGCCAAGTATATTGCAGCCACCACTGAGGCTTGCAAGGAGGCCATTTGGTTGGGTCATTTAGTTGCTGACCTTGGTATTGATGCTATCCCTACATTGCATTCAGGTTCTATGAGTGCTATTCAGTTAGCCAAGAATTCGAGCCAAGAATTTGGTCTTCCATGCAAAGACAAAACACATTGTGGTGAGGTATCACTTCATACGTGGGGTCGTTGAGGACAAGTCAGCTGATCTTGTCAACATCTCGACTGACCAAAATCCTGTAGATCTGCTCACAAAAAGCCTCTCTACCTTCCTCAGGAGATTGATGGGCGTGGGATAAGATGACGTCTTTCCTCATCCTGTTGTACATGTGTCAAGAAGAAAGAAAAGGCAAGAAAGTGCAAAAAAAACAAAGAGAATGGAAATGCAAAGAGAAATCACATGAAGACACAATGAGCTACACAATAGACTACAATCAATGCACCTAGGGGTTCTCAAGCTAGGTGTGCCTAGTGGCCTCAGTTGGCCGGCTCCGTCCCTAACCCTTTAGCCTCATTTTGATCCCCCACTACACACGCTTAGGGAACCTCAAGAGCAAGACATACCTAGGGAGGTGATACTCGCCTATGGTTAGACCTGTCACTCTAAGCTACACGCACCGTACCTCCCTTATGCACAAACTGGGTCCTCAAGTGGGGGATAACACCTAAGCTTCCACTAGCACAAGAACAATGCACCGCACGGCAAAGCCGACACACCCCCAAGTAGTGAAACTTATTTTCTTTTTAGGTACAAACCCCAACCCCCAACGTTTGAGGCCCCATCATCCATGCAATGCGCTCCCGGCCTCCACCATCTTAACTGGTTCAATAACTTCTTCCCAAGACCAATTCCCCCGAGACCCCATTATCATTGACTCACATGACTACCCTTTTAAATCACTGAACCTTCACCAACTTGAAACCACAAGAGTCTTGGAACTTTCACCCGTTTAGGAGGCAGGTCATCTTATATGACATGTCACCGTCATGTAGACGAAACATAGCAAATACAGACCAAGGCAACCCAGTCAAAAAGTGAATGAAGAAGCTCATTTGGAATAGCATAGGGTGCTCCACCTACTAGATGAGGTCCTCTCAAGGATGAGGGAGACATTGTCAAGAATGAAGGATTGATGGACCTAAAAACGGGCCGGCACTGGCTCATGCACTAGCCGGACCTCGTCACTATGCGCAAGACAACCCCTCGGCCTCGCGGCCAGGAGCGTCTATCAAAATCTCTGCCTTCCTAAACATTGCGTTTGTAATACGTTGTAGTCCAACTGATCCTAACCCAATATTGCTCCTCAGAGGGAGTCCCTTTCGCATAGCCAAAAAGGCTCGAATCACATACACATGGGGTTCCTCCTACGGCTGAATGCCGTCAACCCTCTGCGACTCTCCTACACCTTGGGGATTGGCCCCTCGATGCGTCGCTCCACATTTAGACATTTCGCACAAACGTCACTCAAGGTACCAAATAAGCGTATCCAGGAATGTACCATTTCCTCACTTGCTGTCCCCTATAACCCTCGTCTATCCTACAGCATAGGAACCTCATGCTCTCAACGGTGGGTCAAAGGCCTACTGAAAACAATTGCTATGCATATCCAGGAGCTGACTCTGATACTTTTAATTTCCTCTAAATGATCATGCAAAGAGGTGGATGCCTAGTGCTCAAACATTTTAAAAACCAGCAGCGTGCAAGTGCAAAAACATCTCTTTCATGCTTTTCTTTCTAACCGCTTTGTGCTTCGCTGCAACACCTAGCACCGAAGTGATCTTCGTGCTACTAGGTTTTAATTTTTATCATTATTATTCCATCCTAGATGCAATACATATAAAATCAGCAAATTATCCCTCATGCTCAGCGGCATTTAACCATTTTTTCCACAACTCTACCCTTCCCCGCTTTGATAGTGCATCATTACATTCATTTCTTTTAGGGTTTCCTTGTCATTTTATGTGGAGAAAGGAAGGAAACACGCACTAAAACATATAAACAAGGCTGAACTGAAGCATAACTTCATGCCCCAGCCTTGCTATACATCAACAAACATAAATCCTATTTTTCTATATTTTTCGCAGCCCCAAATGTATTTTTCCCCTATTTTTCAGGGTTTTTTATCATTTTCCCGCCATTTTCTTCATTTTCTTGTATTTTTTAAATTGCTGAAAATGAAAACCAGTTTGTGGGCTGTGGCCCTTAGTTCATTTGCAACAAAATTGAAAGATTAGTTGATGTGTATCGACGGTTTTCCCCATTTATATGCCCAAAACCCTTGTTTTTCCCCATTTTTCATGCGTTTTCGGGTTTCTTGACATTATTTCGAGCCATGAAATGCATGTTTTTCATAATTTCTAGTTATAAACAGTAAGAACTCAGAAGAATCAGCAGCATAATCAAATCTTAGTCCATATGAACGGCATTCCATCAATCAAAAGCATAAAACACTAAATTTTCTTTGTAATTTTTTTAGTTTACCGCTTAAACGCGTGTTTCGGGTTTTTTTTTCCATGCTGCAAATCTGGAAAATAGCAACACTTCATGTCCAACAACATCACAAATCACCATTCTCAGCCCGTGTAGCGATCCGGTCCATGCCGGACAAGCCTCCATCATTCTTTCTTCTTCCTTCTTCTCCCCACATGATCTTGCCTTTAGAAGAGAGAGAGGGAGGAGAGAGAAAGACTAGAATCAGAAATTTCAAACCAGGCCACCGAAATTTCAAACCAGGCCACCATTCGACGGGCGAAGGGCGGCGATATGATCAGCATACGGAGTGTAGGCAAGGGCCAATGTCAAACAGGAGGGTTGTTTGCAGGCAGGGAGGAGCATGATCAACATCATGGCGCATTTTTCGGCGCCTTCCTGCTCACGCCCTCCCCACGATTTGTTGCATCTCATCTCTCCAAAGTTTCATGTGACATTTAAATTTTGGGCTCCCAAAGGTCACTTGCCCATTTTGGCCAAATTTTGTCCACCTCTTCAAATCTTGACCGGTTTCTTGGCCATTTCCCCGTCCGGACTCGGAATCGAGCTCTGAAAAATCCTGGGCATCCGGCTTAGCATCCCGCATTGGCCAGTAGCTTGTGTCAACCCGCACGACTGTCTAAAAAATTATGAAAAATCACCAAGTGTCGCTCGGGCGCCTTTAAAGCACTTTGGCGCTTAAAATCGTCCTAGATCGAGCCGCCGCCTTTGACAGTGAATATTTTTCCCTTGATCTTCATAATTTTTAGCTATTTTTAAGCACTTCCCGTCACCTAAATTCTGCTCTCATTGGCGACCACGGGATAGGGCGACTCAGCCCGTCGAATCCACGAACATATCTGCACATAAACAATCAAAGAAGCATCAAACTGATACAAAACAATTATCATCATAAAACTCAGCACAATGCTCCCCCTACCCTTGGACAGAACCAAAGCATGATATCCACAAGGAATAGGCCGAGCATCATCTAATAGAAGATCCGAAGCGAGTCACTAACCAGCTGCTCCAACACAGCCAAACGAAAAAGAACTGCCAAAGAGGTTGCCCTAAGTGGTAGTCTGAACTACTTACCAACTAAAGACAACACAACTAGGAGCTCCTACAAGGCGAGGACTCCTATAGCCTGATCAAGGAATATTTTCATTCAGTACATGTCTTCTTTTAGGGTTTTTATTGGATGAACATACTTGGGCATGTAAAAAGGAGGGAGCTGAGCGTAGTGACCCAAGGAGAATAGGGCATCGGTCTCAGGACCTGTCTCGGCACCCAAGAACCTACCAAGCCCTCGCAAGGCGACACTTAATCCTTTTCTAACGCTCACTTTTATTTTCACTCCAACCTTCCTGGTTTTGATATTATTTTTCCAGCAAGAAGCCACCCCTAGGAAGACAAGGTATCGGCCCCGGGTCTGACTCGTCCCCAGGAACCTACCAGGCCTTCGCAAGGCAATGAGCAACTGCTTATATATTTTCATTTCTTTTCTTTTCATTGATAGGGGTTAGAACCCCTTTTTACACACCTTCGCATTTATATTCATCTTTTAGGATATTCAGGATTTCTTGACATCATTATTATTATCTTCTAGCAGGCTTCTCTAACTGCCTCACTACTAACAGGAACTCCTAGAACGGCTGCCTAGCAGGTTAGCAGGACAGGGCCACTAGGACTTCCTTCTAAAACAGGTCTTTCAATGTCTAACAATGTCTTTACAGGAGGCAATGACTACTCCGACCTCCCTCAAACATACTTAGCCTAAACCTGGGACTTCATGCCTTGGTTGCCGGTTCCCAACAAAAATGTGCCCCCTCGACAAGTACAAATACACATATAACAGGAAAGAAAGGTACTCGTAAAGGAGAAATATCACCTGGAGTGGCCACAAGAAGCTTCCATCGCAGCAAAGGCTCCTCCAGGCTCCACAAAATTCCACAACCCGAAAAACCTGTCCAGCACAACACTAAACAAAAACCCAATTAAACGCACCCGCACTAGACAGGGAAATGGCCCTCTTGGCCTAATGAAATCAGACATGACTTTGCTACAAAACTGAATCGGCCCTCTTGGCCTAATGAAATAAAACAATACTATGCATAACATCCTCCTGGAAACAACCATGATAGACATCAAAGCATACTATTCCCAGGGGAACAAAGGCGCATAGCCCTAAACTAGGTGCATTAAATTATGACCTATCCCTCCTGCGTATATCGCAAGAGGTGTTCGCATCACATGTCGTCGAATCAGTCTGTGGGTCCGAGATAATAAAGGTAGATGAGTCTCGCTTACCCTCTGCATCACCCAAATCAACCATCGTCTGCCAAAGAGGGCATGTTCAGAAAGCATACCCCACAAACGACCAGGTCCTGTCTCACCATCAATAGATATATCGGGACAAGGGCCACAATTAAAGAAGAGGTCCTCTTCATACGCAAGATTAGCCAATGAATCGGCAAACTGGTTCCAATTTCGTGGAATCAGCTGAAAAGACACTCGATCGAGTTCGTCTAGCAGGGCTATGGCAGTATGATGGTACATACAAAGGATCGGGTTCCGCACCATGTACGTCCCATTGAGTTGATTTAAAACCAACTGAGAGTCCCCTTTCACCAACAACTGGCGGATACCACCCTTCTTTGCAATATTCAAACCCATAATCAGGGCTTTGTATTCTGCCATATTATTTGTAAAATTTTCCCCGAGATAAGCAGCTAACTTCATGACAATGCGTCGTCGGGGGTCTCGGATGACAACTCCTACACTTCCTTTTTTGCATGCACCCCTGGACGCCCCATCAAAGTACAAGGTGTACGTCCATAAAGGGTTTACATATTCTGCCATCCTGAACTCTACTCGTAATTATGGTAATCGAAATTCAGCATATTCAACGGGTGGACTGTAGGCTCCATCCCTCCATCATCATTGAATTCAACAGGGATGCTCGTCAAAAGTTGTAGGCAGTGATGGCAGAAGACCTTGATTTCCCAAATAAATGTCCCGCCTTCTTGCTCAATCACCTTGTATCCTTTGCTCCACCAAATGAGCTTTCCCTGATGATATCTCTGTTCCAAATATGGGTGTTCTAAATAAGGGATCAGACGACCCATCAACCTCTATCACGATTTCCTTGCAGATGTTTGATCAATCTTGCCTAGACCTGCAAGGCAGTCATAGCATTAGTACAATCAGAAGTAATAAGGTTTAATCTTATTAAGATTAACCTTATTTTTAAATTCTATCCCCTCAAGGTCAGCTAACAAAACTGTGGATTTATTCTTTCCTATTCTAACGATCTTATAGGGCCCATCCCATTTGGGTTCTAGCTTGCCTGGGAATAATTCACGTCGTGCGTCATAATACAGAACAAGCTGTCCTTTCTTGAAGGTGTATTTCTTGGCTTTGAGGTCGTGTAGCTTCTTCATTCGGCGCTTCGCCACTTCTTGGTGCAATAAGCTCTGCAACTTAAGCTCGTCTAAATGGGCCAATGTCGTCAAGCGCTCAAAAAGAGCGTCTTCATCGCTCAAAGAATGATTGATGGCAAACCGAATAGTCGGCAGCTCAATTTCTAGAGGCAAGACACACTCCTCCCCATATACTAACTTGAACGGGGTATGGCCAGTGGCTCGTTTGAAAGTCGTATTATAAGCCCATACTGCCAGTATAACTTTTTATCCCAATCCCGTTTCTTTTCCGACACAATTTTGGACAGGATGCCCACAAGCTGCTTGTTGGTGCTTTCAACTTGCCCATTGGCTTGCGGATTATATGGGGTTGTCTTGTTATGCTTGATGTTCCACAACTCTGTCAAACCTTTGATCACCTTATTCAGGAAATGAGTTCCGCGGTCCGACACTAATTCTTTCGGTGGACCAAACCGGCATATTATCTGCTCTAAAAGGAAACTAGCAGTTTCTTTAGCATCATCTTTCCTTGTTGCACGTGCTTCTGACCACTTTGTGAAGTAGTCAGTTGCTACAATGATGTACCGCTTTTGCGTAGTCGATGACGGAGTAATAGGACCCACAAAGTCTATTCCCCACTTCTCAAATGGAAGTATCGCCATAATAGGGGTGAGTGGTCGTTTCCTATTCTCTCGACTATCATGTCGTTGGCAAATATCGCATCTCTTAACATACGCAAACGCATCCTGGAAGATGGCAGGCCACCAATAACCTGCTCTCAAAGCCTTCTGTGCTGTAAGCCGTCCAGCAAAATGGCCACCGCAAGCAGAATCATGGCACTCTTCCAAAATGAATGGCACCTCGTCAGGCGTCACACATCGGCGATAGATATCATCAACCCCTTGCCGATATAATGTACCTGCGATCAAGGCAAACTTTAACGCTTGCTGCTTAATTTTCCTTTTCTCAGCCTTAGATAATTCGGATCCCGCCTCTCCTGTTGATAAATAATGCGTTATTGCAACATACTAGGAGGGAATAGATGCCGTATCTATTTTAAATATCATCTCCATGTCACTACCTTCAGCCACAGATTCTTTCGGCTCCCCAAAGTCCACTAGACATTCCACGATGCCTTGCAACCTTGGTGGCTTACTCTTGATTTCATAATCAAATTCCTGCAAAGTGATCAACCACTTCGCTAAACGATCAGGCGGCTGTAACTTATTCATCAATAGTCGAAGTCCCTCCGCCTTCGTATAAAGCACGACTTTCTCATAGAGAATGTAATGCCTGAACTTCTTGGTCCCAAAGACCATCGCTAGACACAGCTTCTCCATGTAGGTGTAATTGATTTCGGATACCCCCAGCTTCCGACTAGCAAAAGCAATCGGGTGGTACCACTTCTCTTCCCAAAATTGGGCTAAACAGCAGCTGATACTATACATGGTGGCTGCTGAAAATATATAGAACACCTCACCTCTTTTAGGTGCTTTTAAAATGGGCGCTCTTGCTAGCTCTTGTTTCACATCCTCGAATGCTACCTTACAAGGGTCACCCCACACAAACGAACAGCTAAAGGACAATAAATTTGTAAGCGGCAACGTTCTTTCTGCTAAGGCGTTAATGAATCTACGGTAGTAACCAACCGAAGACAGAAAGCTATGAACTTCTTTCGGAGTGCGTGGTGGGCCCATGGCAACTATAACTTTGACCTTCTCAGGGTCTGTCGCAATTCCTACCGAACTGACCACATGGCCCAGCAATAGCCCATAAGGTACTCCAAAAGCACACTTTCGTGGGTTTAGGGCGATGCAAAATTGTCTACAGCGCTCAAAGCATTTTCTCAAAATGATCAACTGCCTTTCTCTCACGGTGGCGGCCCCTAAGTCATCAATAAACACCCTCAACTCGTCAGGGGATATGTCACCGAATGTCTTATCGGCTGTTCGTTGCCACGAACCAGGCGCATTGCATAAACCAAAAGCCATCACGTGGTAAGAAAAAGTGCCAAATACAGTGATAAAAGTTGTTTTCAACTTGTCCTCTTTTGCAATTGCCATTTGGTTGTATCCTGCAAAGCAATCCATAAACGAATATATCTCCCTACCCGCTAATTGATCCAAAATCTGGTCAATAAATGGCAATGGGTAGTAGTCCTTAAATGTCTGCTTATTCAGCTCCCTAAAGTCTACACATAAACGGATCTGATTATTCTTCTTCTTTCTAATCACAACTGGCGAACACCATTCCGTGTGTTGCACAGGAAAAATCAAACCCGCTTTTCGAAGCTTCTGTAACTCTTCAAACAGCCCGTCCCTCAATTCGAAAGGCATACGCCTTACTTTCTGCCGTACAGGACGACTGCCCTCTTTCAACGGAATTGTATGAACAGCAAGACTGGGAGGGATGCCTCTCAACTCATCATAACTCCAGGCAAAAATATCACGGAACTCCTGGATCAAGGCCACATAGTCCTCCCTTTCTGCTGTGCTGAGCATAGAGCCTAATTTGATTGGCTGCGAATCATCAAGCGTACCAAGGTCTAGCTCGATAACATCTGCATCTCTTATACGATCTTGGGCCTCTATCGGCTCGTTCAAAGTGATCTGATAGATGTCCTCCGTGGTGGATCCCTCTTTGGACTCATCACTCGATGATGTCTCACTAGCAGATAAATCTTCTAATGTCTCCAATTCTGTAGAAGATAGAGGAGCTCTCTCACTCTGCGGGGACTCAGGATAAGCATCAACCACCACACGCTGGGCACCTCTGCCAAATATTAATCGACCGGCGGGTATATCCACTTGGCAATCCGCTTGCAAGATCCAAGGTCGTCCAAGTAATACTTGGTAACTTGGCCGCCCTGCAAAACGAATCACCCTAAAGTCCAACATGCATTCTACATTTGCAACAGTGACATGGACCTTAGTAATGCAGCCTTCCGGCTGTCTCAAACTGTCATCTGCCATTCTGAGAATTGTGGAGGTATCTTTCTGAATCGCAAGACCTAACCTTTCCATCAGTTCAGAACTCATAATGTTAATAGATGATCCCGTGTCGACAATGGCATAATCTACTAATATCCCATCGACATAGGCTGCAACCCTTGGGCAATGCTTCTCAGCATGCTCAAACCAGTCATCACCAACTCGCGCAATACCCAAAGGTTCTACGATATACCCGGTACGTAGGATCTTTCTAAATTCCTTGCGTACTCCTGGGGAAAGCTTAATAAGCTGCAAAAGGTTCACATCCGGCTTGACTTCGCAAAGAGAGCCCGCCAAATCGAATTCATGATAGTTCGAAAGAGCTCGCTTTTCACGCCAAATCATCCGCTCTTTAGGTCGCTGAGCTGGCTTTATTGCCTCTTTCTTAACTTTCACCTTCTTCTTTGGTGCTTCCTTATCGGCTTTATTCTCTACGGGCTTCAAAGGTCCCCCTTCTAGGGCAGGATCCAAAACTTGCGTTCCTTTGTCGCCTTGTTTAGGGTTTTCGTCGACAGGCTTATCCTTGTCGGCTCCTCTACCCTTTTGACCTCTTGTAAGAACAGCTCGTAGATTAGAGGTTTCAGCATCATTAACGCGTACAGCCTCAATCAAACTAACCCCACTACCACTTGGTAGCTCCTCCACTGTAGTCTTTGGTCGTTGAAGTATTTGTTTAGGCCCATTTTCTGGCTGGGAATCATTTCCTTGGGCACGATGATTAACAGGCCCTGGTTGCCGACTTCCTCGCTGGAGGGAACTGATCTTACTCCAGCAAGTAGCTGCTAAATGGCCGGATTTTCCACAAATGTCGCACTTAACATTTGGGCAGTTTCTTGGATAGTGCTGCCCGCCACACCATTTGCAACTAAACCTCGAAGGTGCACCCTCATCTGGGTATCTACTTCCTATCAAATTTTGTTGTTTTTTAAGGAAGTTGACATCAACGGCTATTTGTCGATACTGCTCCGTAATCATGTCGGTATAATGCTTCATCATGTCCTTAACCTCGCCAAGAACATTGGAAGAACTCGACTCATAGCCTTGGTCATTACCATGTCGTTCAATCGGCCTAACAACTCGATTAGGCACAGGCTGTTGAGCTAGAGGCATGGTATTAGAATTGACCGCCTGGCCTCCACTACTTGGAGCCATTTGACTGCCCGTCGGCATCGACATGCTAGGGGGAGCTGGTAATAAAGGGACATTCTGCATCATGTTCCCTCTCCCATTAGGATTAGCCATCGCTATCCCTTGGCCACTACTGCCATTGGCTATTGCCATATTGTTTCCCAATACTAAACCCATATTCGAATTGCCGCGAGAAGCATAGGCTGCTTGTAGTCGGGATTCCACCTCTTGTGCTCGTGTAATGGCAGTATCTATATCCCCCAAGGGAACACTACTCAACTGCAATTGGATATTAAAGTCCAAACCATGTAGGAAATATTGCAATTGGGCAACTGCGGGGATAGGAATAGAGGTGTCCAACTTACGGAAGACCTCTTTTATCTTCTTCGCATAAGCACGAATATCCTCGTGTGGATCTTGGCGGGTCACATTGAGTACACGCAACCAATACTGCCCACCCCTTTCAGGGGCAAACTCCCTTCGAAAAGCTCCATAAAATGCATCAATGTTCAATATAGTTCCGGCTTCTAAACCATGATACCATATAGCGGCTCTTCCTTTGAGAGTCATGTTGAAGAACATCATTAAATGCCCTTCTTCTTGAATGCGACAGTTAAACATCAGCTTTTGAAACTCCCTAATGTGGAGTTCCGCATCTTCCTCAACTAGCCCATTAAAAATGGGTAGCGGGTAACCTAGAGCCGGCAAATCCGTCGTTCCTGCTGGAATTGCAATAGGCTGCGCCATGACGAGGATTGGATTTGCACTAGGAATAGGGGACGGTGGGGTTACACCTCCCGCACTTGACGTGGACTGGCTTATAGAAGGAAGGGGAGCACTAGAGCTTCCACCTTCTCCTAACTTACTGCTTGTGGTACTAAGACCACTAGATCCACTCCCTCGTAAGGGTTCAGCACCGCTACGCTTAGGGGAATATCTCCTAAAAATTTCAGCACGTCGCCTAGCTCTTTCATCTCTTTCTTGCTTTTGGATTTCTGCTAGACGATGCTTATCAATAAATAACGGATCAATCTCAGTATCCTTTGGCATAAACTGCTAGTTGGTCCCTAAACAACCAGGATTCGAGAACCGCCACTTTTAAGTGGCTCCCAGCAGACGCACCACTGATGGACCTAAAAACGGGCCGGCACTGGCTCATGCACTAGCCAGGCCTCGTCACTACGCACAAGACAACCCCTCGGCCTCGCGGCCAGGAGCGTCTATCAAAATCTCTGCCTTCCTAAACATTGTGTTTGTAATACGTTGTAGTCCAACTAATCCTAACCCAATATTACTCCTCAGAGGGAGTCCCTTTCACATAGCCAAAAGGCTCGAATCACATACACATGGGGTTCCTCCTACGGCTGAATGCCGTCAACCCTCTGCGACTCTCCTACACCTTGGGGATTGGCCCCTCGATGCGTCGCTCAACAAATAGACACATCGCACAAAAGTCACTCAAGGTACCAAATAAACGTGTCCAGGAATGTACCATTTCCTCACTTGCTGTCCCCTATAACCCTCGTCTATCCTACAGCATAGGAACCTCACGCTCTCAACGGTGGGTCAAAGGCCTACTGAAAACAATTGCTATGCATATCCAGGAGCTGACTCTGATACTTTTAATTTCCTCTAAATGATCATGCAAAGAGGTGGATGCCTAGTGCTCAAACATTTTAAAAACCAGCAACGTGCAAGTGCAAAAACATCTCTTTCATGCTTTTCTTTCTAACCGCTTTGTGCTTCGCTGCAACACCTAGCACCGAAGTGATCTTCGTGCTACTAGGTTTTAATTTTTATCATTATTATTCCGTCCTAGATGCAATACATATAAAATCAGCAAATTATCCCTCATGCTCAGCGGCATTTAACCATTTTTTCCACAACTCTACCCTTCCCCGCTTTGATAGTGCATCATTACATTCATTTCTTTTAGGGTTTCCTTGTCATTTTATGTGGAGAAAGGAAGGAAACACGCACTAAAACATATAAACAAGGCTGAACTGAAGCATAACTTCATGCCCCAGCCTTGCTATACATCAACAAACATAAATCCTATTTTTCTATATTTTTCGCAGCCCCAAATGTATTTTTCCCCTATTTTTCAGGGTTTTTTATCATTTTCCCGCCATTTTCTTCATTTTCTTGTATTTTTTAAATTGCTGAAAATGAAAACCAGTTTGTGGGCTGTGGCCCTTAGTTCATTTGCAACAAAATTGAAAGATTAGTTGATGTGTATCGACGGTTTTCCCCATTTATATGCCCAAAACCCTTGTTTTTCCCCATTTTTCATGCGTTTTCGGGTTTCTTGACATTATTTCGAGCCATGAAATGCATTTTTTTCATAATTTCTGGTTATAAACAGTAAGAACTCAGAAGAATCAGCAGCATAATCAAATCTTAGTCCATATGAACGGCATTCCATCAATCAAAAGCATAAAACACTAAATTTTCTTTGTAATTTTTTTAGTTTACCGCTTAAACGCGTGTTTCGGGTTTTTTTTTCCATGCTGCAAATCTGAAAAACAGCAACACTTCATGTCCAGCAACATCACAAATCACCATTCTCAGCCCGTGTAGCAATCCGGTCCATGCCGGACAAGCCTCCATCATTCTTTCTTCTTCCTTCTTCTCCCCACATGATCTTGCCTTTAGAAGAGAGAGAGGGAGGAGAGAGAAAGACTAGAATCAGAAATTTCAAACCAGGCCACCATTCGACGGGCGAAGGGCGGCGATATGATCAGCATACGGAGTGTAGGCAAGGGCCAATGTCAAACAGGAGGGTTGTTTGCAGGCAGGGAGGAGCATGATCAACATCATGGCGCATTTTTCGGCGCCTTCCTGCTCACGCCCTCCCCACGATTTGTTGCATCTCATCTCTCCAAAGTTTCATGTGACATTTAAATTTTGGGCTCCCAAAGGTCACTTGCCCATTTTGGCCAAATTTTGTCCACCTCTTCAAATCTTGACCGGTTTCTTGGCCATTTCCCCGTCCGGACTCGGAATCGAGCTCTGAAAAATCCTGGGCGTCCGGCTTAGCATCCCGCATTGGCCAGTAGCTTGTGTCAACCCGCACGACTGTCTAAAAAATTATGAAAAATCACCAAGTGTCGCTCGGGCGCCTTTAAAGCACTTTGGCGCTTAAAATCGTCCTAGATCGAGCCGCCGCCTTTGACAGTGAATATTTTTCCCTTGATCTTCATAAATTTTAGCTATTTTTAAGCACTTCCCGTCACCTAAATTCCGCTCTCAAGGATGCTCTCTCAAGAATGATGATAAGCATCGAATATTCTAGCAAGGCTCTCTCAAGAATGAAGGAGAATCTCTGCAGGCTCTTAGAAGGAAAATGTGGGGTGCAATGTAATTCATTTTATAAGGCATGCATGTTTCCTTTGGTGCAAATGGTGAAATCTACATGCACATAGGTGAAGGGATAGGGAAACTTGAAGGGAATAGAAAAACACCATGCCGAGATCATGTCATAGCAACCGCGGAGGGTAGGAGGATAGATCCATCCAACACCATCTTAAATTTCAAAGGACAGATCCACTCAAGGCCACCGCCCAAGAGGGACCTGCCCCAAATTCATCTTCAATTTCAAGGGCTGGTCCATCCATCACTATCCCCCCAGGATGGCTTGAATACAAACTCAAAAAAGGCCATCTGGCTACACCCATCCCACCTTTCAACTACTACCCATCACTGCTTCCAGGGGACTAGCACTAAACTAGGAGGGGTACTGTCTTTTTTCTTTTTCTTTTCACTCCTCAGTGGGGAAAATTCACCTTTAAGTGGGAGGTTGTTGGGGGTAAAGGCACCTCTGCCTAGCCGCCCGTGTATTACTACACTGACAATCACCGCCACTGCACACTGTAGGTGGCGGGCACCCGTCACCGTCACTTTATTCTTTATTCTTTTAGTGACAGTTTGAATAAAGGAAGGCCCGGTTACACATTGTGACCATTGGAGTTCCTATTTCTAGTCTCTCCCTTTCTTGCTCTTGCTCTCCCGCCATAGCTCTCGAGTCCAACCTTCGATCCGTCACTCCCTTTCCACACACACACACACACACACACACACACACACACACACACACACACAGAGTATACCAAACTACATAAATATACCAAGCGAAGGATTTTGAAGTGAATGGAACCTAAGCACATTGTAGTAGCATCAATATCATGTTAACTTAAGTCACACACACACACACACATACACACACACACAGAGTATACCAAACTACATAAATATACCAAACAAAGGATTTTGAAGTGAATGGAACCTAAGCACATTGTAGTAGCATCAATATCATGTTAATTTAAGACACACACACACACACACACACACACACACACACACACACACACACACACACACACACACACACACACACACACACAGAGTATACCAAACTACATAAATATACCAAACGAAGGATTTTGAAGTGAATGGAACCTAAGCACATTGTAGTAGCATCAATATCATGTTAATTTAACACGCACACACGCACACACGCACACACACACACACACACACACGAACACGACGCACGCACGCAATTAACTTTAACAATACTAGTAGCCAATAAGAATATTAACTTGCAATGTATACAATGTTAATTGCAACAATACTACTAACTATAGTAATAAACTATTAACTTAACATATAAAGTAATAACCATTTTGTTTAATCTTACAAAATTAAAAAAAGCAAAAAATGAAATTAATAAAACTTACTATCAAACATAACAATTACATAAATGATCATGCTTATTTAATGATACATTATGTTATCTTACATATTATATGAGTAAATAAGGGATTGTATTTACGAGTATATCAACAATCAATTATATGTAAAAGATTAATCAATAATCAAACCATGAAAAATAATTATAAATTAATGATCTTACTTATATGATACATTAATAATGATACATAATGTGATCATTATGTAATTTGTTGACAATTGTAAAGGATCATGATTATATATATGACAAATCGATACTATATTATAGATTGAATATTATATAAGCAGTTTTATTTATGAGTAAATAAAGAATGAAGTGTGTATAAAAGACTAATAGAAAATCATAAGATTATTAATTATCATATATTAAAATAACATTCCATTATATATTAACAATTAGACATAATGATATCATCATAACTTAGCAATTATGTAAACAATCACGATTATATAAAGCAAAATATCATTGCCCATATAGTTAATGAATTGTATATATGTAAAAAATTATGTAAGCACTAAATTTTTTATGTGTTATATACTCATACTCAAACAATCATTTATTGAGTATATTTAAGGTTACATAATTAAGGTATCATTGTTTACAAGTATACAGATGGTCATAGAAAAAAGGAGATTGGGTCACTACAATAATGCCACTTATAGTTTAAATTATGTCAACAACATAGCTGTAGTTTCAATAATCTCAAAAGCACTCCTCCTCCTCTCAACCAAGAAGCACCATCTCTTCCAAGATTCCATAATCTCATAGTCTAAGAGTACTTGATCTCATGATTGATACAATTGACCAACAAAAACAAAAGCAAAAGTATACAAGTAACCCTTTTTAATAGCTTTAAAAAAAATAAAATTATTGAGCTTATCATTTTAATACAAGCTAAATTTGTCACTTTGAGAAGTTAAGTTTCATGTGCTATTTAGTATTTCAAAATAAGATATCCCAAAAAAGAGAGAAATCTTTTGGTGAAAAAGTGGCATTACAATGCATATGTAACAAGTTGCATCGTTTAATCATGTTAATGCATGTTGTATTGTCAATGTTTGCCTTCTGCATGCAATGATCCACTATGTTGAATCCAATACAAGATGACGTGGTGTTAGACATGATGATGGCAATAGGCTTTTGTTAGAATATATTGATTGAAAATGTGAAATTTGGTATGTAAAAGGATAGCACACTCAATGGGACAATTGAACTCCTTTGCTATGACTTTCAATATATGGATTGTAGCCCATTTTGTATTAGTGACCTCATCTATAGTGAATGCAAGATAGAAGCATGACATACCCTATAGATCGACCAATGTCATTAGGTCCTTCAAGTATCATTAGTGCCATGATGGAGAGCCTAGCCTTGAAACAAGTATGTTGTGGTGAAGTAATGGCTGGACTACCTCCTCATTCAAGTTTTCCTTGTTTGCACGCTTGGAATTATCAATGCCTCTTTGCAAACATGTTACTGCTGTGTTGTTTGCAATGATAACAACTTGTTTTAGTTGGTATAGAAGCGGAATATATGTTTTATGCATTGTGCACATAGTGAATAGGATTCAAATTTGCATCTTAATGTATTCACTAAGGTATATTCTTCCATCATATATGCCATAACCAAAAAAAAGAGGAATGAGAACACTACATTCTCCAAGGTGACGTTTAGCTAAGATGACTCTGATATAAGCAAACCATCTATTTTGAACATAATTGTTCTTTCTAAAACTATAAAATGATAGATGCTCAACTCATATAACTTAGCACTTTGAAATTCCTTTGATACAAGCAAACCGTCTATTTTGAACATAACTATTATTTCTAAAACTATAACATAATAGATACTCAACTCATATAGATAAGCTCTTTGAAATGCCTATCATTAGAAATAATTGAGCTTTAGTATGTTGTTTAGCAAACTAAATTTGATTGGAGTTCCTGCTTTTACCATTGTGTCAAACGAAGCATTTTCATGGTGTGCTTGTAAAATCCTTTTTATCAATTCCTTATTGAGGATGTAGAGCCTCTTTGGATGTGTCTATTTTGCTATTGTCATGGATTTTTGTATCACTAGATTGTGCAGCATAGCATATTGAATGTAACCACATCATCAATTTTGGCTAGTGTGTTACCTACTAATGCATCAATCCAACACACCAAAGGATTATCAAGAATCTACAGTCAAAGGTTCCATTTTACAATTACCCTTCTTATTATTAAGATCAAAATTAACATATTAATGATACTCAAAAGCTATGGTTGTGATTCCTTAGCATGGAGAATCCTTCCATAAAGTTTGGCAACATTTGAATGACATGCACATTCCAATCTTTGTTGTTACAACATGTTCCATATTTTCTTCTAATGATATCTGCCTCATGTGTTATTAGAAGAGAGAGGGAGAGAGACAATGTAATGGAGCAGCAACCTAACCTTTAGGTCGTTCATCATCTTCCATTATTTCATAGACTACTAGCATAACATAAATGTATACAATAGTACTAAGGTCCGTAGGACCATTCACACTGGGTCTAAGACCAACGACTTATTTAATGTCCCACACTTGCTGATACAGCTGGACACAACTAATGTCGGTCATACATACTGATAGGAGAGTAATGGGAGCTTGATATTCTAACACTCCCCCTCAAGCTCAAATCATTTGATGAATTCCAAGTAGCTGTCTGAAACTACTAAACTTATATTTACCCAAAGACTTGGTAAAGATATCTGCAACATGTTCATCAGTCTTCTTCACATGCATAAGATCTACTCTCCCTGCAAGAATCATCTCTCTGATAAAATGGTAGTGTACCTCTATGTGCTTTGTCCTGGCATGGTATACTGGATTCATTGCCAGGAGTACACTACTGAGATTGTCGCATAGTAAGGTCACTGGAGCATCCACCTAAATATCCAAATCAGCCATAAGCTTGAGCAGCCATGAAATCTCACATGTTGCCAATGCAGCACCCCTGTACTTTGCCTCAGTGCTAGACAATGCAACTATTGGTTGCTTCTTGCTGCTCCAGTTGATCATGCCACTTCCAAGGTCAAAAGCATAACCACTCATAGATCTGCGATCATATGAGCATCCTGCCCAATCCGCATCTGTGTATCCAACTAGTTTCAAGGGCTTATCTCTCATATAGAATAGCCCATAATCTATAGTGGACTTAACATATCTCATAATCCGCCTAACAGCATACAAATGTGGCTTCCTGGGCTTCTGCATAAACTGACTTATGAGCCCAACTGCATAACTCAAATCCGGCCTAGTGATGGTCAAGTAGATCAGACTTTCAACCATCTGCCTGTACATAGTCACATCCTAAATTTTAGCTCTAGTGCTAATGTCCAGCTTGACATTTTGATCAAGGGGTGTATCCAATGGTTTGCATTCAGCCATGCCATACTTCTTCAGCATTTCCATTGCATAATGTTTCTGCATCAGCCATAAACCATTTTCAGCCTTGATTACCTCAATACCCAAAAAATATTTCAATTCACCTAGATCTTTCATGTCAAATTCAGATTTCAGCATCTTCATTACATGTTATATGCCCAAGTCATCATCACCAGTGATTATCAAATCATCAACATATATGACCAGCACTACCAAGCCACTGTCGGTCTTCTTTGTAAATAGGCTGTGATCAGCCCTACCAACAGTAAAACCCAACCTCTACAAGCAGTTACTGATCCTAGCATGCCAAGCTCTCGGAGCCTGCTTCAGCCCATACAGTGCCTTTTCAGCTTGCATACATAATGCTGAAAATCAAGGTGAATATACCCTTCTGGCTGAACCATATAGACATCCTCTGCTAAGTCACAATTAAGAAATGCATTCTTAACATCCATTTGCTGTAATTTCCATCCTCTAGCAGCAGCCAAAGCAATCACAGTGCGTATGGTTGCCATTTTGGCAACAGGGTTGAATGTTTCCTCATAATCAAGTCCATACTGTTGGGCATACCCCTTAGCAACTAGCCTGGCTTTGTACCTTTCCACACTGCCATCCGACTTGCATTTAATTTTGTAGACCCATTTGCAGCCAATGGTCTTTTTTCCTTCATGCAGTGGCACAAGATCCCATGTCTTATTTTCAGCCAAGGCATTCATTTCTTCATCCATAGCTGCACACCAATTCTCATTTTCCACTACTTCAGCATATGTACTTGGTTCTTTGATCTCCATCACTTTTGTCATGTAAGCATAATGCTTTGCAGTGTAGCCACTATATGTCAACCTGTCAACACGGTATCTAACCCTTTGTGAGTGTCTAAGTTGTGGCGCACTGCTCGATTCCCCTCTCTCATGAGGCGGAATATACCTGCTCTGCCTTGAGCAAGGCGTATAGACAGTCAGAATATCAAGTTCACTGGCTAAAGTGTCAATAGAATCATATCCAGAAGTCATCCTATTAGGTGTCATCATCCCAGATACATCCTTAGTAACTTTCACTTTTCCTTTGTCCGTGACATCATATCTCCCCCTCACTGACATATTGGTGTCAGTGGACAGTGAGCTCCTCAATCTCCTTGTCCATGGAGATACTGTCTGACTACTAGGTCTTGTCATAGCAGTGCTCTGCTGCATATCAACTATAGATACATGAGTGGAAGGCATATTCGATGGCACTATTGCCGGTGATACATACCAAGAACCCATCTCATAAAAAATAACATCCCTGCTCACCAAGGTCTCACTGGTAGAGGGATCATAGCATTTGTATGCCTTCTTCTCTTGCGAATATCCAATGAAGACACACTTATGCGCTTTTGGATCTAGCTTCTTCCTTTTTTCATCTGGAATATGCACATAAGCAAGATAGCCAAAAACTTTCATGTGACTTAGATCCGACTTATAGCCATACAGCTTCTCAAACGGTGCCATCTCATTAATACCTGCAGTGGGAGTCCGAATTAAGATATACATGGCTATCATAATAGCCTCAGCCCAATAATAGAGTGGCATCTTCTTCTCATTCATCATGGCACGAGCAGCTTCCATCAAGACCTTGTTCTTCCTTTCAGCTACCCCATTTTGCTGAGGAGTGTAGCTACAGGTAAGCTGCCTACATATGCCATTTTCAGCCAGAAAGTTGTCAAACTCATTTGACACATACTCCCCACCGCTATCTGACCTCAAGAAAGAGATATAACAGTCAAATTCCTTTTCAACCTACTTTTTAAACTGCTGAAAAATAACAAACACCTCATCCTTTGTCTTCCGAATGTAAACCCAAGTATAGCGACTGTAATCATCAATGAATGTAACATAATACTTCGAGCCTCCCATGGATGCATTATGGGATGGCCCCCAAACATCAGAGTGCACTAATTGCAATGGTCGTGTACTCTGCCTTATATGCCTAACAAATGGCAATCTTGACTACTTACCAAACTGACAAGCATCACATACATGACCAATATCTGAATATTGGAACTTGGGTAAACATGCAACAAGCTGTTTTTTCTGCATAATTTATAGCCTTTGCAAATTTACATGCCTAACTCTCTTGTGCCAAATTTCCAAGTCTCTGATATAGTGCCAGAACCATGGGCAAACATGGCTGAATTCAGCTCTGGCAAGGTAGCATCAAGAGTAAACATTCTGCCATTCTTGTGACCATGAGATATTAACTTGCATCCATTACCAAGCTCTTCAATAAAGTAACCATGCTTGTTGAATCTAACCTGCAAGTTTTGCTCCGTGATATGACCAATAGATTGTAGATTCTTCGTAATCAAAGGAACATGCAATACATCATGCAAATTTTTCTTTTTGCCATCATGAACCACAAGAGGAACTTTGTCTTTATGCTCAATGCTATGCTGCGTATCATTACCTGTACAGACATAGCCATTTTTTTCAGCCACCATATCAGTGAACCAATCACCATGAGGAGTCATATGGTTCGATGCCCCTGAATCAATATACCAAACTACATCATCAGTGGATTTTTCAGCAACTCTGTCTTTTACATACTACATGGCAAACAATCTATCTCCTGAAGTATCATCTGCCTGACTAGATGTAGCAAAATTCCCATGTTGTTTGCCTTTCTGATTGCCCTGCTTGTTCTAGCAGTCCTTGGAAATATGCCCATACTTTCTGCAATAATGACAATCCTTATCCTTGTTCGGATTATCAGATGGACGTTGCTGTTGCCAGGAGCCTCTACCTCTAGGGCTAGATCTCCCTTTGCCTCTAAAGTTTCCACCACCTCTTGCATTCGATATCTGTTGATTGTTATTGCCATAGGATGCATTTTGCTGGCCTCCTCTGCCAAATCCATAGCCTCTACCATGGTTTCCACGACCACGTTGATTGGAATAGAAAATTGCATCCTTGTTTTTAGAACTGCTAACCTCTTCATGGATAAGCAATGCAACCAGCTCATTGAAATCAGGCATTTCAGCCCGCACAAACACAGAAGTGTCAAAAGACTTATACTCAGGCCCCAAGACGTTCAAGGTCACAACAACCATTTCTTCATCTTCAACCTGTGAACCAACAGATGCCAACTGATCTGCAATGGTCTTAACCTCCGTGACATAATCATGTATAGATCTGCTCTTCCTCTCCATGTTTTTGAACTTCTGCTTCAACTGTATCTTCCTGGCACTTGTGGTTGTGCCATAATACTTGACCAAAATGTCCCATGCATCCTTAGGAGAGCTGCAGTTCATTATCTGCATTACCATGGCATCTGAGATACATAAAGAGAGCCAGTGCAAGACTCTATGAGCTCTTTCTGTCCAAGCTCGGTGTAATCGTCTCTGATCAACCGTAGGTCAATCTGGGAGCTCAGGCTCAGCTTCTGCTCCAATCACCAACTCCCAATAGCCTTTCCCTATTAAGAAGTTCTCCATGTGGAACTTTCATATGGCATAATTGTTACTATCAAGCTTTTCCCCCACTATTTGGGTTATGTTGTTAGTCCTTTTTGCATTTGCCATGTTGTACTAGACACTATTTAGTCTGCTTGACTTCCTGCAAGCCAACAAGTCACTCTGACCAACCTCAGTCCTTGACTATTTATGACAGTTTTTTGCAACTATTCTCTGCAAAAAACCAAGGTATTTCAGCCCTTTACAACCTCAAAAACATCCACAAACATGTGGTATAACCCGTAGGTACATCAGTCTCAATACATAGACTTTGCAGGTATTGTAACTCTGTGTCATGCAAGCTTATTGCAGTAAAGAGAATACGCACTCTGAAACCTGTAATTTTCAGTAACCAGCAGTGAATTTATTGTCAAAAACCACTTTAAAACATGTCATACATGCTCCAAACTTTCCCAGACATTTGCTAGTATATGTAGGCAACTAGACATAGTCATACGGGCACAAAACAGTGCATATCCAGCAAGTACAAGTGACATAAATCTGCTCACAGATTGTATACAGCCAATAACTATCAAACCAAGATGTATTTCAGCCCAATAGATCCTCAAGCCACTTCATACATATGCCACTGTGTGTAGGGATCAATACATAACCATACGCGCATTCACAGACTCTCTGTCTTCAAGAAGTAATGTCAAAAAGTACATGGACTATTTATGACCAGCTAATACACTGTCAAAGCATTTGTTCTCTGATTCAGATTTCAGCTTTTAAGAGCCTTCAATGCTCATCTCAATGCTCATAGCATTCAACAATCATATCCCGTACCATACAACTCCCTGTAGGTAACAAAAGGCATGTATTTCTTCAAGTCAATGAGTGTATGATGATGATAGTTTTATGACAGTTTTCAGCCTGCCATAAAATTTCAGATCTGAATATTTTATCAGTAAAATGCAATCCAAATGCATCAAACTCAGTACATATGCTTCCTGAATGAACCCTCACTTCAGTGGAGCTCAAAATGCTCATCAAATGGCTTCAAATCTTCAAGAGGACTCTAGTGTATGCTGCCCTGTTCAATGATAGTTTCCAGCCATTAAAAATTTCTAGATTTGAATATTTTTGCCACCAAGACTTCAGCTCATAAGCATACCAACCAATACATATGTCTGCATAAGCATATCTATGCTCAAATCTCATGTCAGAGATACATACATGCTGTGTATTCCCTGTTTGTAACAGACCTGGACTGTATTTCAGATCTGAAGCTCACTGTTCCAGCTCATACATTAGCTCCAGACCAAGCAATGGCTTATCAAGGCATCAAAGGACCTTCCAAGAAGCATTTTCAAGCTGGAGATCAACTAGTTAGTGATTGATATCTTCATTAGCAGCAGAAAATGACCATTCAAGATCAGGTGCAAACATGCCAGCAGCCCTAGGGGTTTCAGCAACAGGTATACTCCACAAGGATAGTTGATGCTTGCCCTTGAGTGCTCAATGAAGCCTCTACAATGCTTCAAATAGGCTAGGACAACCCTCTTGTATAATGACAACCCAAAATTACAAAATGCATACCTTCACAGATACAATGACAGCGTGCTTCTCTTCAACCACTGCCCTGAGTCTTCATGTTGCAGGTCTTTCTCATAGCTTCATGCCTTCAAGAGCCCATCCATGATGGCTCTGATACCATATTGGAAGAGAGAGGGAGAGAGACAACATAATGGAGTAGCAACCTGACCTTCAGGTCATTCATCATCTTCCATTATTTCATAGACTACTAACATAACATAAATGTATACAATAGTACTAAGGTCCATAGGACCATTCACACAGGGTCTAAGACCACCGACTTATTTAGTGTCCCACACTTGCTGATACAGCTGGACACAGCTAATGTCAATCATACATGCTGACAGGAGAGTAATGGGAGCTTGGTATTCTAACATGTGTCTTACACAATACTTGAAGAAATAGAAGGTGGAAACCTCTATAACCTCTATCCCCGTAACAAAGATGCCACCTACTGGAAAGTATAATGAATATGTCAAGGAGCTTCTCTCTCAACTAGAGAAAGCCAAGGAAGAGAAAAATATAGTAGTGGCAGAGCTAGAAGCAGAAAAAGAGGCCATGGCTGCATTTTAGCCAAATAGCCACGGCCCAAAGGGAGATAAGTGAGCTCAAAGAATAGCTACATGCTAAAGATGAAGCAAAAGTCAATTGGTGGGCAAGATTGGATGAAGAGACTGAATCCCTAGTGCGCTTTGAAGCCGCAATGACGAGAATGTAAGGCTCTATGATGAATTGCAAGTGGAGGTGGAGAAGATCAGTAAAGCCACGGAGAAACTAGAGGCACTAAGGGAGGAAAGAGCACACAAGTATGAAGAAGAAGTGGAGAATTTGAAAAAAGAGGCAACCTAAGAACAAGAAGAGCATCAGAGATTGAAAAGAGAAATGGAAGATCAAGAATAAAGGCTAACAATACTAGCTTAGAGGCAGGGGGAAAGCCTCGAGGAGATGATGAAAAGAGTAGACACATGAGCAGCTCATAACAAAAGAAGATTCAAAACCTTGGCATGCCATCTATCTTCAGGTTGAAACATATAAAGTACTAGCTGAAAGCGAGTAGAGGTTGCCCAAGTGGGCTTCAAAACCCAACAACGTGTCTTCCTCAATACACAGCTTGATGTCACTCAAATAGAGGAAGGGGAGGCTGTTGAAACCATCAAGAAGAAGCTAGGGATTGCGCGCAAGGCCTTGAGAGTAGGCATGTAGATGCCACTGCAACTTGTGGGAGTCAGCTTGACCCTTGAAGAGCAACGAAGATACCTACTGTTTGTAGGCTTGACACCATAGGAAATAGATGCAGTAGGGTTTGCCGAGGGGGTACAATAGGAAACCCATCAAGGAGATGAGGCTTGCACAAGCTTTGAGATGGGGCCTCATGAAGAAGAGCTAGCCCCACAGCCTCCTTCTCCACCATGGCCAGAAGACCAACAACAAGTAGACACATCCGAAGAAAGAAGGGACGCACTTAAATGGGGGAGGAAGCAAGGAGAAGATTGAATGCTAGACATGTACGAGTGCCACCCATGCCTATTCCACTAAGCCAGGATAATTTTCTAGTGAGCTTCCACACTGACCTGGTAATATGGAAACAATGAGAAACTACCAAAAACCCCTTCAATTAGAACTTCCAATTCCCCACCAATTTGCATGGGGTTTTGTCAATCAAGATGGTGGAAGAAGTGATTAACATTGGAAGGAGGATCACGTAGAAATGGCTGGCTCTGAGAGAGAATAGAACCCCACCCTCTGGGGCACAGAGGATGTAGAAATTTGGCAAAACAAGGTTTTTGAGGTCCTAAAATCAGTGCCGCAGGCTATGAGTGCTATCCTACATGGAGAAGGCGTATCTGTGATGTAAATATGGACACTTGGATGGCTTTCTACAACACCCTTCCATTCAAATGCAACAACCTTATTAAAATATGTGGGATCTAGAGCATGGTTATGGCGGCTTGTAAGCATAGACTAAACTCATTATGACATTGAGACTGAAGACCACAATTGTTACACAAGTGAATTAGGTTCCAAGATGGAAGCTTGGACTCATAAACACAATCTTGTGTAGGACTGTCAAGTATAAGACTAACACTTAACTGATAAAGAAAAGCATCATTATGTATTCATTCATCTATCAAAAGTGGTAGTCAAGTACAATGCTTTATAGTTGTTGGATGGGTACAGTTTTCCCTTTTTGTGCATATGGGATTCCTATTGTTGAGATGACAAGCTCAACACATGCAGACATTGATGATGGACTGCCTGATTAGATGGGTCCACACGTCTACTCTTAGTACGTCGGTGGTCATTATGACTCTCACATGGCCATTGACTCATTACTTATTATATTCAGGTTGTTACACCTATTTACAGCTGGCATAGTTATAGCGCCAGTTGACTAGTGTAGTCGGTTATGCAGTGTTTGACTTAGTAGGCCACTTTCCTTTATATTGTATCTTATCTACACTTTGTGTACATTGTAAAGTGTGTGGAAGAAGTGTTGAGATATCGAGCTCCACTTGTGATACGCCAGGGTGACCGTTGTGTATTTATGTCACCGACTTGTCAGTTGCAGATGCGGTTGGTACACCGCCCATGAATAATAGCTACATGATAGCTATCCTTATCTACTCTAGTTCGTGGCTCAGTTAGTATGCCACCTTATTTAGTTGAGTTTGGTTTGAGACCCATATATAGGGTTCTTCTATTTCTTTGTACTTGAGTTCTTTTGGCTTACACAACTAAGAAGAGGAAAACTGTTTTCAGCCTCCACCCTTGTGTGTATTCCCCTATTGTGCAAGCAAGAAAGCTTCAAGTGAGACTCCTTCCTTCTCTCCCACAATCTTGACATGGTATCAGAGCCTTGTTCGTGGTAAGGAGCTCAAGAAAGTAAGCCAAGCTCGCGGTGTTCTGGTAAGAGGAGCAGTGTTGCTTTCATTTTCTGTTTTGGGAGCAGATCTCTGCAGGTTTGAGGCCATTTCGGGGCCTGTTTTGGAGGCGGAAGTTTTCTGCATACACTCAGGAAAAGG
The DNA here is from genome assembly GCF_053477565.2 of Lygodium microphyllum. Classification (NCBI taxonomy): domain Eukaryota; kingdom Viridiplantae; phylum Streptophyta; class Polypodiopsida; order Schizaeales; family Lygodiaceae; genus Lygodium; species Lygodium microphyllum. The sequence continues at coordinate 7,118,789 of NC_141146.1, read as the reverse complement.
CCCAGTTTTATGCTGTGCGACCACTATTCTGCAGGTCGGTAAAAAGTTACTGTAGAAATTGCATTGTATGCCTGTGCACAGAGACATTGGGAGTTACAGAATCATCCCTGTTGCCTGTTGATGCAAAATCGTCACTAGGAAGTGACTGTGTGGTCAAATACCACTTTCGTCAGTTTTGCAGATTTGCCCTTGTGAGGCTGAAGCTGTGTTCTTTGCAGTGACAGAATTTTTTGCAGTGTTCTGTAATGGCATCTGATTCTCTTTCACAGATTGTCACTAAAAAGCTTGACAAGAACAACTTCCAAGCATGGAAGTTTAGAATGACAAATTTTCTTATGGGAAAAGGATATTGGGAATTTGTTGCAGGAAATGAAGAAGAACCAGTTCTTCCTGATGTTCCCAATCAACAGCAAATGCAGGCATTCAAAACATGGCATGAGAGAGCCAAGAAAGTTATGTATTGGCTGTCTATCAGTATTTCAGACTCTATGATTGTGCATATTTAGGATGCAAGTACGCCAAAGGAGGCATGGGATACTTTGTCAAAAATGTATAGCACAAATATGCAAGGCAGGAAAATGCAGCTCAAGCAAGAGTTGCATAATGTGCAAAGAGAAAGTATGAGCATCAACGACTACCACATGAAGGTGAAGAAGATTGCAGATGCACTTGCTTCCATTGGGTTGCCAGTGGAAGATGATGATTTAGTTTCCGTGACCTTGAATGGTCTAGGAAAGGATTATGCACAGTTCCGAACATCCATTTCCGTCCGTGAAAGATTTCCTGATTTTGAGGAGTTGATTGCTCTTCTAATTTCTGAGGAGCAGAGAAATGGTGGTGCATCTTCTTCAGGAGGAACTTCAAAAGAAGCTGTCTTCTACTCAAATGCTGGAAGAGGTAGAGGCAGAGGTAGAGGAGGCCGATTTGGAGGCCATGGCAGAAATCCAAATATGCAGCAAACTCAAGAAAACCAGTCCTATGGAGGAGGACGTGGTAACTCTAGAGGCAGGGGGAGCCAAAGAGGTCGTGGTGGATGGCAAAGAGTCCAAAATGCAAACAATAATGTTGAATGCTACTACTGTGGTAAAATGGGTCATATGGCTAAAGACTGCTATAAAAAGCAGAATGACATCATAAATGGAAAACTGCAACAAGGGAATTATGCATCTTCTAGTAGACAGGGTGATGACAGAAATGAGCACTTGTTTATGGTGCAGCACATGAAAAATTCTGTGACAAGTGCAGAAGAAAGCAATGATGTATGGTGTGTTGACTCAGGTGCATGAAACCACATGACAAGTCATGCAGAATGGATGGAGGATGCAAGAAAAATGGAAAAACCAGGATTTGTGGAGACTGGTGATGATACTGCACATCATATTGTGCAGATTGGAAAAATTCCCTTGTCTATGCAGGATGGAAAAAAGAAATACCTGTCCGATGTATTTCATGTCCCAAATATCACCAAGAATCTGATTTCTGTTGGTCAAATGGTTGAGCAGGGCTTGCAGGTCAGATTTAATCCTCATGGATGCTTTGTTGAGGATATGAAAAATAAAGGTCGCTTGATAGCAAAAGGAAAGAAGAAGGGCAGAATGTTTACATTGGATGTAGACATGTCTGAATTGAGTACAGCAATGTTTGCACATGGGACCGGTGTAGTTGCAGATATTGATATCTGGCATAAACGCATTGGTCATGTTAATGTACAGCGACTTAAATCAATGCAGGCCCAAAATATTGTTACAGGATTGCCCAAATTCAAGGTTGCAGAAATGCATAAGGTATGTGAAGCCTGTCAATTTGGAAAACAGGCAAGGAAACCATTTCCTAGACATGTTCAAGAGAGTGAGAAGCCATTGGAATTAATCCACTTTGATGTGTGGACTACTAAAGCTGTATCTCTTGGAGGCTGTCATTATTTTGTCACTTTTATTGATGACTATAGCAGAAAAGTTTGGGTGTATTTTATGAAAAAGAAAAGTGAAGTTTTGGGCATTTCAAAACCCTTAAAGCTATGGTTGAAAAAGAAAGAGGCCTGCAAATAAAATGCCTAAGGTTAGATGGAGGGGGAGAGTACCTCTCAAATGAGTTTGCAAGGTTCTTGCAGGAGCATGGCATAAAGCAGCAATATTCATGCAGTCATACCCCACAACAAAATGGAATTGTAGAAAGGAAAAACAGGCATATTGGAGAGGTATCTCGTGCCATGCTCAATGAAAAAGACTTGCCAGATTTTTATTGGGCTGAACCAGTTGCTACAGCAGTCTACATAATGAATAGGACTCCCACTGCAGCAATACATGGAATGACTCCAGAGGAGAGGTATACTGGTAGGAAATTAGATATTTCTCATTTGAAAATTTTTGGTTGCATTGCCTATGTACATGTGCTAGATGAGTTGAGATCCAAGTTGGATCCAAAAGCTGAGAAGTGCATCTTTATTGGTTACTCTCTGCAGCAAAAAGGGTATAGATGCTATAACCCTTCTACTCGTAAGTTTACAGTGAGCAGAGATGTTGTTTTTGATGAGATGAGTAGCTGGTATAAACCAGTAAATGTGATTGATGATGTAGATGCACAAAATGGTAATGCTGCACAGAATTCACAGCAGCAGTCACAAAATATTAGTGGACCTAGAGCGTCCTCTAGCAGTCGTTCACATTCTTCACCATGGAAAGGTAGATTGAGATCAGGAGAATCTTCTCAAAGAAATGTAGATAGTGGTATGCAGGTATCACGAAAAGGAAAAGAGAAGGTTGATCAGCCCATGTTTAATGTGAATGCAGATCACTCTTATGTGGATGGTGAATCCAGTGGCTCAGAACAGAGCATTGATGATGAGTTGGGTATTCCTTCTATTGTTACACCTGGAGTAAGGAAGACCAGGGATGTTTTGAGAGCACCTGGGAGTGAACCTACTTTGGGCAGGTCTACGAGAGCCAGGTATCATGTGGATAGGCTGAAATATGATGGATTTACAGCCATTCACTATGCATATATGGTCAAAGTGATACAGGAACCAGAACCCACTTCTTTTGAGCAAGCCATGGGAAAATAAAAATGGGAGAAAGCCATGGATGAAGAAATGGATGCCTTGGAAGCAAATGCTACATGGGAATTGGTACCTTTGCCTAAAGGTAAAAATGCAATTGGCTGTAAGTGGGTTTATAAGGTGAAGCACAATGCAGATGGTTCTGTGAATAGATACAAGGCAAGATTAGTAGTCAAGGGGTATGCACAAACATATGGCATTGACTATGAAGAAACATTCAGTCTGGTTGCAAGGATGGCAACCGTAAGAGCAGTCATTGCTATGGCTGCATCAAAGGGATGGTCTTTACATCAGATGGATGTAAAGAATGCATTCTTGCATGGTGATTTGCAAGAAGATGTCTATATGGAGCAGCCACCAGGTTATGTGCATGCTGTTCATCCTGAGTTTGTTTGCAGGTTGAAGAAAGCCTTGTGTGGCTTGAAGCAAGCACCTAGAGCATGGTCTGACAAGATAGGACAGTATCTTGTCACTATTGGCTTTCAAATTTCCAAGGCAGATTTCTCACTTTACGTGAGAAAAACAGAGAAAGGTATTATGCTACTTGTCATTTATATTGATGATTTGATTATGACAGGTGACAGTGATGAGGATATCCTTCATGTGAAAATGCTATTGAAGCAGAAGTTTGAGATGAAGGATTTGGAAGAGCTGCATTATTTCTTGGGCATTGAGGTGATTAGATCACCAAGTGGGATACAGCTCTTGCAGAGGTAGTATGGATTGGACATGCTGTCCAAATATGGGATGACAGGCTGTAAGCCTATTTCAGTTCCTTTGGAGCAGAATGTGAAGCTGAGCACAGATGCAGGTGAGCTTCTAGAAGACCCCACTATGTACAGACGCATAGTAGGAAGTTTGATTTATATGACTATTACCAGGCCAAATTTGAGCTATGCTGTTGGATTGGTAAGTCAATTTATGCAGGCTCCAAGGAAACCACATTTGGATGCGGCTAGACGCATACTCAGGTATGTGAAGTCCACATTGCAGTATGGACTATTTTATGAGACTGGTGTTCAGATACAGTTGCATGGATACACTGATGCTGATTGGGCTGGTAGTATCTATGATAGACGATCTACCAGTGGATATGTGTTCTCTTTTGGGAGTGCTGCAGTCACTTGGAGCAGCAAGAAACAGCCTACAGTTGCCTTGTCAAGCACAGAGGCTGAGTACAGGGGTGCAGCAATGGCTGCATGTGAGGTAGCTTGGTTGCATAAGCTACTTTATGATGTGCATCAGTCTACAGATGGGCCAGTTGTCATTTATTGTGACAACATGAGTAGTATACACTTGCAAATAACCCAGTCTATCATGCTAGAACAAAGCACATCGAGGTGCATTATCACTATGTGTGAGAGAGGGTTTTACTAGGTCTTATTGATCTAGTTTATGTCAGCACAAAGGATCAGGTAGCTGACATATTCACAAAGGCATTGGGCGCAGAGAAGCTATGCAAGTTTAGAGACCTGCTTGGTGTGCAGGAATTGGGATTGAGCTCGAGGGGGAGTGTTGAGATATCGAGCTCCACTCGTGATACGCCAGGGTGACCGTTGTGTATTTATGTCACCGACTTGTCAGTTGCAGATGCGGTTGGTACACCGCCCATGAATAATAGCTACATGATAGCTATCCTTATCTACTCTAGTTCGTGGCTCAGTTAGTATGCCACCTTATTTAGTTGAGTTTGGTTTGAGACCCATATATAGGGTTCTTCTATTTCTTTGTTCTTGAGTTCTTTTGGCTTACACAACTAAGAAGAGGAAAACTGTTTTCAGCCTCCACCCTTGTGTGTATTCCCCTATTGTGCAAGCAAGAAAGCTTCAAGTGAGACTCCTTCCTTCTCTCCCACAATCTTGACATGGTATCAGAGCCTTGTTCGTGGTAAGGAGCTCAAGAAAGTAAGCCAAGCTCGCGGTGTTCTGGTAAGAGGAGCAGTGTTGCTTTCATTTTCTGTTTTGGGAGCAGATCTCTGCAGGTTTGAGGCCATTTCGGGGCCTGTTTTGGAGGCGGAAGTTTTCTGCATACACTCAGGAAAAGGCCCAGTTTTATGCTGTGCGACCACTATTCTGCAGGTCGGTAAAAAGTTACTGTAGAAATTGCATTGTATGCCTGTGCGCAGAGATATTGGGAGTTATAGAATCATCCGTGTTGCCTGTTGATGCAAAATCGTCACTAGGAAGTGATTGTGTGGTCAAATACCACTTTCGCCAGTTTTGCAGATTTTCCCTTGTGAGGGTGAAGCTGTGTTTTTTGCAGTGACAGAATTTTTTGCAGTGTTCTGTAATGGCATCTGATTCTCTTTCACAGATTGTCATTGAAAAGCTTGACAAGAACAACTTCCAAGCATGGAAGTTTAGAATGACGAATTTCCTTATGGGAAAAGGATATTGGGAATTTGTTGCAGGAAATGAAGAAGAACCAGTTCTTCCTGATGTTCCCAATCAACAGCAAATGCAGGCATTTAAAGCATGGCATGAGAGAGCTAGGAAAGTTATGTACTGGCTGTCTATCAGCATTTCAAACTCTATGATTGTGCATATTCAAGATGCAAGTACGCCAAAGGAGGCATGGGATACTTTGTCAAAAATGTATAGCACAAATACGCAAGCCAGGAAAATGCAGCTCAAGCAAGAGTTGCATAATGTGCAGAGAGAAAATATGAGCATCAATGACTACCACATGAAGGTGAAGAAGATTGCAGATGCACTTGCTTCCATTGGGTTGCCAGTGGAAGATGATGATTTAGTGTCTGTGACCTTGAATGGTCTAGGAAAGGATTATGCACAGTTTTGGACATCCATTTCAGTTCGTGAAAGATTTCCTGACTTTGAGGAGTTGATTGCTCTTCTAATTTCTAAGGAGCAGAGAAATGGTGGTGCATCTTCTTCAGGAGGAACTTCAAAAGAAGCTGTCTTCTACTCAAATGCTGGAAGAGGTAGAGGCAGAGGTAGAGGAGGCCGATTTGGAGGCCGTGGTAGAAATCATAATATGCAGCAAACTCAAGAAAACCAGTCCTATGGAGGAGGACGTGGTAACTCTAGAGGCAGGGGGAGCCAAAGAGGTCATGGTGGATGGCAAAGAGGCCAAAATGCAAACAGTAATGTTGAATGCTACTACTGTGGTAAAATGGGTCATATGGCTAAAGACTGCTATAAAAAGCAGAATGACATCATGAATGGAAAACTACAACAAGGGAATTATGCATCTTCTAGTAGACAGGGTGATGACAGAAATGAGCATTTGTTTTATGGTGCAGCACATGAAAAATTCTATGACAAGTGCAGAAGAAAGCAACGATGTATGGTATGTTGACTCAGGTTCATCAAACCACATGACAGGTCATGTAGAATGGATGGAGGATGCAAGAAAAATGGAAAAACCAGGATTTGTGGAGACTGGTGATGATATTGCACATCCTATTGTGCAAATTGGAAAAATTCCTTTGTCTATGCAGGATGGGAAAAAGAAATACCTGTCCGATGTATTTCATGTCCCAAATATCACCAAGAATCTGGTTTCTGTTGGTCAAAAGGTTGAGCAGGGCTTGCAGGTCAGATTTAATCCTCATGGATGCTTTGTTGAGGATATGAAAAATAAAGGTCGCTTGATAGCAAAAGGAGAGAAGAAGGGCAGAATGTTTACATTGGATGCAGACACTCCTGAATTGAGTGCAGCAATGTTTGCACATGGGACCGGTGTAGTTGCAGATATTGATATCTGGCATAAACGCATTGGTCATGTTAATGTACAGCGACTTAAATCAATGCAGGCCCAAAACATTGTTGCAGGATTGCCCAAATTCAAGGTTGCAGAAATGCATAAGGTATGTGAAGCCTGTCAGTTTGGAAAACAGGCAAGGAAACCATTTCCTAGACATGTTCAAGAGAGTGAGAAGCCATTGGAATTAATCCACTCTGATGTGTGGACTACTAAAGCTGTATCTCTTGGAGGCTGTCATTATTTTGTCACTTTTATTGATGACTATAGCACAAAAGTTTGGGTGTATTTTATGAAAAAGAAAAGTGAAGTTTTTGGGCATTTCAAAACCCTTAAAGCTATGGTTGAAAAAGAAACAGGCCTGCAAATAAAATGCCTAAGGTCAGATGGAGGGGGAGAGTACCTCTCAAATGAGTTTGCAAGGTTCCTGCAGGAGCATGGCATAAAGCAGCAATATTCATGCAGTCATACCCCACAACAAAATGGAATTACAGAAAGGAAAAACAGGCATATTGGAGAGGTATCTCGTGCCATGCTCAATGAAAAAGACTTGCCAGATTTTTATTGGGCTGAACCAGTTGCTACAGCAGTCTACATAATGAACAGGACTCCCACTGCAGCAATACATGGAATGACTCCAGAGGAGAGGTATACTGGTAGGAAACCAGATATTTCTCATTTGAAAATTTTTGGTTGCATTGCCTATGTACATGTGCCAGATGAGTTGAGATCCAAGTTGGATCCAAAAGCTGAGAAGTGCATCTTTATTGGTTACTCTCTGCAGCAAAAAGGGTATAGATGCTATAACCCTTCTACTCGTAAGTCTACAGTGAGCAGAGATGTTGTTTTTGATGAGATGAGTAGCTGGTATAAACTAGTAAATGTGATTGATGATGTAGATGTACAAAATGGTAATGCTGCACAAAATTCACAGTAGCAGTCAAAAAATATTAGTGGACTTGGAGCGTCCTCTAGCAGTGGTTCACATTCTTCGCCATGGACAGGCAGATTGAGATCAGGAGAATCTACTCAAAGCAATGCAGATAGTGGTATGCAAGTATCACGAAAAGGAAAAGAGAAGGTTGATCAGCCCATGTTTGATGTGAATGCAGGTCACTCTTATGTGGATGGTGAATCCAGTGGCTCAGAACAGAGCATTGATGATGAGTTGGGTATTCCTTCTATTGTTACACCTGGAGTAAGGAAGACCAGGGATGTTTTGAGAGCACCTGGGAGTGAACCTACTTTGCGCAGGTCTACGAGAGCTAGGTATCCTGTGGATAGGCTGAAATATGATGGATTTACAACCATTCACTATGCATATATGGTCAAAGTGATACAGGAACCAGAACCCACTTCTTTTGAGCAAGCCATGGGAAAATAAAAATGGGAGAAAGCCATGGATGAAGAAATGGATGCCTTGGAAGCAAATGCTACATGGGAATTGGTACCTTTGCCTAAAGGTAAAAATGCAATTGGCTGTAAGTGGGTTTATAAGGTGAAGCACAATGCAGATGGTTCTGTGAACAGATACAAGGCAAGATTAGTAGTCAAGGGGTATGCACAAACATATGGCATTGACTATGAAGAAACGTTCAGTCCGGTTGCAAGGATGGCAACCGTAAGAGCAGTCATTGCTATGGCTGCATCAAAGGGATGGTCTTTACATCAAATGGATGTAAAGAATGCCTTCTTGCATGGTGATTTGCAAGAAGAGGTCTATATGGAGCAGCCACCAAGTTATGTGCATGCTGTTCATCCTGAGTTTGTTTGCTGGTTGAAGAAAGCCTTGTATGGCTTGAAGCAAGCACCTAGAGCATGGTCTGACAAGATAGGACAGTATCTTGTCACTATTGGCTTTCAGATTTCCAAGGCAGATTTCTCACTTTATGTGAGAAAAACAGAGAAAGGTATTATGCTACTTGTCATTTATGTTGATGATTTGACTGTGACAGGTGACAGTGATGAAGATATCCTTCATGTGAAAATGCTATTGAAGCAGAAGTTTGAGATGAAGGATTTGGGAGAGCTGCGTTATTTCTTGGGCATTGAGGTGATTAGATCACCAAGTGGGATACAGCTCTTGCAAAGGCAGTATGGATTGGACATGCTATCCAAATATGGGATGACAGGCTGTAAGCCTATTTCAGTTCCTTTGGAGCAGAATGTGAAGCTGAGCACAGATGCAGGTGAGCTTCTAGAAGACCCTACTATGTACAGACGCATAGTAGGAAGTTTGATTTATATGACTATTACCAGGCCAGATTTGAGCTATGCTGTTGGATTGGTAAGTCAGTTTATGCAGGCTCCAAGGAAACCACATTTGGATGTGGCTAGACGCATACTCAGGTATGTGAAGTCCACATTGCAGTATGGACTATTTTATGATACTAGGGTTCAGATACAATTGCATGGATACACTGATGCTGATTGGGCTGGTAGTATTTCTGATAGAAGATCTACCAGTGGATATGTGTTCTCTTTTGGGAGTGCTGCAGTCACTTGGAGCAGCAAGAAACAGCCTACAGTTGCCTTGTCGAGCACAGAGGCTGAGTACAGGGGTGCAGCAATGGCTGCATGTGAGGTAGCTTGGTTGCATAAGCTACTTTATGATATGCATCAGTCTACAGATGGGCCAGTTGTCATTTATTGTGACAACATGAGTAGTATACACTTGGCAAATAACCCAGTCTATCATGCTAGAACAAAGCACATTGAGGTGCATTATCACTATGTGCGAGAGAGAGTTTTACTAGGTCTTATTGATCTAGTTTATGTCAGCACAGAGGATCAGGTAGCTGACATATTCACGAAGGCATTGGGAGCAGAGAAGCTGCGCAAGTTCAAAGACCTGCTTGGTGTGCAGGAATTGGGGTTGAGCTCGAGGGGGAGTGTTGAGATATCGAGCTCCACTCGTGATACGCCAGGGTGACCGTTGTGTATTTATGTCACTGACTTGTCAGTTGCAGACGCGATTGGTACACCGCCCATGAATAATAACTACATGATAGCTATCCTTATCTACTCTAGTTCGTGGCTCAGTTACTATGCCACCTTAGTTAGTTGAGTTTGGTTTGAGACCCATATATAGGGTTCTTCTATTTCTTTGTACTAGAGTTCTTTTGGCTTCTACAACTAAGAAGAGGAAAATTGTTTTCAGCCTCCACCCTTGTGTGTATTCCCCCATTGTGCAAGCAAGAAAGCTACAAGTGAGACTCCTTCCTTCTCTCCCACAATCTTGACAAAGAACACCATTTTTCCACCCGAAACGAAGAAAACCCTTGGTGGATATAGATTAGGGACAACATTTTGTCCATGACCACGGCCTATTGAGGTAAAATTGTCATAACTTTCGGTAGGCTGCTCCGAATGGGACATGCCGCATGTTTATATGGAGCTTATGATGAGTACTTTTATCCTATATAGAATGCACATGCCTGAGATTTGAGCAAGTACAAAACTATTCTAAAACAGTGTGCAGCCTTTAGGCAGAGGGTGGTCAAACGAGGGCATAACCGGCCGCTATTCTTCAGTCCATGTTGAGGAAATTCATTGACAATGGTGGTTGGGAACTAGGAGGCTTCTTCTAGGGGTAAGACTTACCATTTGATGAGGTACTCCTTGATGGGTTGAGACCTTAAGTGCTTATCTCATTGCCCAATGATTGCCTCATGGATATACTAAATGAAGCCTTGTTCATCTATGGGGGGGAGTTCTTCCACATAGTCCACTAAGGTGCCCATGAAGGGTTTCAGATGGTTGACATGAAACACATTGTGGATTTTGGTGGTATGGCGAAGCTCTAATTGATAGGAAAAGTCACCAACTTTCTTGAGCATCCGATAGGGGCCATAGAAGCGATGGGCCAACTTGTTTTACTGCTACCCTCTTTGAGAGTGGAGTAGTAGGACTTAGTGTGGGAAATCTAAGTTGGAAGCACAAGAGTGTGCACAAGAGGGAGAGAGAGAGCTCAAGTACAAAAAGAAGATCTTGCTTAGTAAGTTGTTCAAAGGTACAACTAGTACACTCTCCTCCACTGTGAGAGTGACCTTTAGGCAGTTATAGCCTCTAGAGAAGTTAGGGTTGGGGTTTCCCCTTGCTCCCCTATCCTCTAGTTCATTTACACCTAGCTACCCTTATCCTCTCCAATATAAGGAGATTTCACATGCTTCTCAACACCCCCCTTCAATACCACATGGCATTGGATAAAGCATGATAGAATGCCCCCTCTTAATCCACAATGAGATGGCTTTATAAATCATGCTACGAAAGATAGTTATAGGTAGAGAGTGTTACAAGACTCAAAAAAGTTGATCGTCTGTGTATTGGGAGGCAAAGTTGACCTCCAATTCCTTAGATACTTCAGGAACATTGAGACACTTATTGGTGATATGCTTGGTCTTTTTGCATTTATTGCACTTCTTTTGTCAAGATATTTCTTCTAGCAATTGCTTACAATATGCCCCTTTTTATGATAGAAGGAGCACTTTGTAGATGTTGTATGGACTAAGACTTGCTCACGGGAAGTAAATGCTGAAGCATCTTCGTTATGGTTCCTCTTCTCTTCATCTAGGCATGATTGGATGTTAGTTGCCAAGATTGCGTTTGGGATATTAGTAAGGGTAGTAACAAGGGTTATAAAGACCTTCCTCATAGACTTAGAAGGATGGAAATTGCATCTTCATCATGAATTGGTGCTTGAATGGAGGCCAACTGTGCCATGAGCCCCTTCATATGTGAAATAAACTTGCTTAGATCTTCTCCCTATTTATACTCCAAGCTAAAAAACTCAATCTTTAGAAACACATTGGAGTTCTTCCCTATAGTGCCATAGAGCCTTTCAAGCTCATCCCACTTCTTGTTTGTAGTGGAGAGTTGGTCAATATGATGAATTAAATATTCATCCAAATGAAGCATGATGATGGCCTGAGATCTTTCATCATCTTCTACATCAAGGGGATTGGATAGGTCAATGACTTTGGTCCCTTTTATGAAGGACCAGTAGCCTCATTCCATCATTTTATATTTTACCAAGACTTGCTGTGGATGGAAATCTTTTCCATTGAACTTGCAAAATTGAGACCTTACATCTGCATAGGCCATGGTCATTATAGGAAGGTCTTACCTATTGCCTTAAGCAATGCTAATGTCTAGTCCTTTATAGGTGGCCAAGTACGAACCAAATAGCAGAATTGATAGCCCTACAAATGATAACCAACTTTAAAGTTGTAAAGATGAAAAAGGTTGAAAATCATACATATGTAATATCTCAAGATAAGATTTTGGTGGTCCTATTATGCGAACAATCCTTGATTTAAGTTTTACCTGTTTTCCTATGTTTCAATGAGGTGAACTTTGACTGGACTTTTGGCTCCTCCCCTCCTTGCGGTTTAGTATATGAGCATTTGGTTGAGTAAGGTCGATTAATGACCTCAACACTTGATGAAGAGTCCGAGGAGATTTCAATCACATCAATATTCACAGGGTAGTAATATTGATGTCACTAAATGCATTTTTAGTGCTGAGAAGCACTCATATCAAGATTGAGATGTTTAGGTATTACCTTGTCAAGCCTGGTGAGACACTTGACTTATTACTAGTATTGAAGTCATGCTTCTCACGCTGAACTTATGATGTCCTTCGAGTAATGGAGCAACTCACAAGACAGATGTTAGAATATAAAGCTCATACTATTCTCCTACTAGTATGTATGACCCAACATTAGTCTTGTCCAGCTGTATTAGCAAGTGTGGGACATTAAATAAGTCGGTGGTCTTAGACCCAGTGCGAATGGTCCTACGGACCTTAGTACTATTGTATACACTTACTCTTTGTGTGTGGTTATGAGAGTATGAATGAATGAAGAAGATGAGAGCATGCTTGCTCCTCACTCCGTCTCTGCCTCTCTCAATCTCAACATGGTATCAGAGCACCCATGACTGGGCTTTGTGGAGAATAGCATTATGGAAGAAGACCTGGAGATTGAAGGAAAAAGACCTGTTGTGTAAAAGGACTGACTATCATTGTTTCTGCAGAGGTATGTATTGAATGCATCTTCATTATACTTGAAGGAGAGTGTGTCAGTGATGGGACCTGAAATGGGCCGGCATTGGCTATGGCACTAGCTGGACCTCATGCTCATGACACACAAACACCCTCACGGCCTCGCAAACCAAGAGCGTCAATCTAATGCTAAAGGACAAACTGCCCTAAAGCTTAATTCATGAGTTTATACTTTATAGTCCAACATTCCCTTAAACTCCTCAGAGGGAGAACCCTTACACATTGGCAATGCCATGATCACACACATATGGAGGCAACCTCACGGTAGAAACACCGCGGCCCCACTGCAGCTCTCTTACATTGCAGGGATTGGCCCTTTGATACGCTGCTAAACATATAACACAAACGAGCACAAACTCCTCTCTTTTATATTTCTCGTATTTCCAGGAGATATACCATGTGTCCTCACTTAACAGTCCCTTAGGAAACCAACCCTCTATCCTATGGCAAGGGATAACCTCATACTCTCAATCGTGGGTCGAATTCCTAAGAAAACAATTGCTATGCAGTCCAGGAGATTTTCATTTGATACCATGAACCATGCATAGTGCAAAATGTGAATGGTTTAGTGCACAAACAAAAGAAAATCAGCATTGTGTATCATGCGAAACCAATCTTTCCATGATTTCCATGCTAACGTTTATGTATTGAAACGAGGAGAGACATCGAGCCTTACGCTCATGCTGCCTTTCCCTTTTATTTTAAAACAACACTCTAAAGGCATGATGCAACACATAAATCAGGTTTAAGGTTATACTTTGACTCTCAAACTCCCCTCTCACCCTACCGTTTAATGTTTTGCAATCGTTGATATGTGAAAGAGTCGTTTTATGTGTATTTCTTTATAAAGAAAGCGATAAACACGGACGAAAACATAGAAACGAGGGTAAAATGAGGCCAACCTGGTGCTCTACCTTCATTATACATTGCACAAACACTTATGTAATTTTTTGGAATTTTCTTTTTATCATTTCCTAATTTTCTCCCCTTTAAAACCCATTTTTCACAATTTTTTGGTATTTTTCCTCTATTTTCTTCAATAAAAAATGATTAGAAATTAGAATTGATTATGGGCTGTGTCCCTTAGGTTTCTTGATAGTAAAATTTCAGGTTTTATTGATGTTATATCTCATATTTCCCCTTTATCTTGCAAAAAACCCCCATTTTACCCCTTAAACGCATGTTTTTCATGTATTTTGACACTAATTCCGGTGATGTAGCCTTATATTTTCTAATTTTCAGGTTGAAAACAATTGAAACTCATGGAAAAAAATATCATAATGATCTTTCATCCCATATGAACAAGGTTTCATAAAGCAAATAGCATAAAAAGATCATTTTTCTTTGAAAAAATAGCATTACCGCTTATTTTCGAGTTACGGTTTTTTGTTCTTAGTTGCGGGACTGATTTCCAGCATGCATTTAATGCCCAGCATGATCCCACATTGCCGTCTTCAGCCCCTCTTCATTCATGGAGCAATCCGATCTTCATCGGACGAGCATCCGCCATTCCTTCTTCTTCTTTCTTCTTCTCGCGTGCACCGCCCCTTAGAGGAGAGAGAGGGAGGAGAGAGAAATACTGATTTTTGTTCTCTCTCTATAGTCCATCATTCCATGCACAAGAGGCGGCGATTGAGAGCAAAAAACTAGTGCATCTGCCTGCTGGGATCGGTTCTATGGCTTCTTTGTAAGCCATATCTCCCATTTGTGGGGGGGGGAGACCGTTTTTCTGCGTCGCGTGAAGATGGAGAACATACTCCTGCATGCGCCTGAAAAATTGGGGTTGGGGGGTCCCAAAGGGCACCCCCCACTAGTCACAAGATACATGCCTTTTCAAATTTTGCCAAATTTTGGCACCTGCCGTGTCCGGTGTCCGATTCGCAATCCGAAAAATCTTGGGCGTTCGTCTCGGCCTCCCGCAATGGCCGGCAGCTCCCACAACTCGATCTAGCGGACGGAAAAATTACTAAAATTTTGCAAGTGTCGCAGGGTGCCTTTAAAGCAGTTGACGCTTAAAATCGTCCTAAGTCGAGGCGCCGCCTTCGTGATTGAACATTTTTCTGCTAAATTCCACATTTTTCCACAATTTTTAGGCCTATTTGCTGCCCTAAAATCTAGCTTTCATTGGCGACCATGGGATAGGGTGACTCAACCCGTCGAATCCCACAATAGATATGCACAAAAAAACCAAAGGAAGCATCAAGCTGATACAAAATAGATACATACTAAACACAGCACAACGCTCACCCTACCCCCTGACAAAACCAAGGCATGACATCCACAAGGAGTAGGCCTAGCATAATCTGATAGAAGGTCCGCAGCTAGTCACTAACCAACTGCTCCAACACGGCCAAACTAAAAAGAACTATCAAAGGGGTTGCCCTAAGTGGTGGTCTGAACTACCGACCTTACTAAGGACAACACAACCAGGAACTCCTACTAGGCAAGGACTCCTATAGCCTGGTCAAGAAGTATTTTCTTTCAGCACATTTCTTCTTTTCGGTTTTTATTTTTCCATACTCGGGTATGTAAAAAGGAGGGAGCGAAGCATAGTGACCCAAGGAGAACAGGGCGTCGGCCTCAAGTCCTGTCTCGGTACCCAAGAACCTACCAAACCCTCGCAAGGTGAGACTTAATCCTTTTATGACGCTCACTTTTATTTTCGCTCCAACCTTCCTAACTTTCTTCTTTTCCAGCAAGATGCCACCCCTAGGAAGACAAGGCATCGGCCTCGGGTTTGACTCGTCCCCGGGAACCTACCAGGCCCTCGCAAGGCGATGATCAACTGCAGTCCCTAACGTCTTCCTTCTCCCTTTGGCTGATATTCATCAACCGGACGATGAGGTTGTCAGAATATCCTACCTCCGAGAATCTCTTGATGAAGAGGCCCTTAAGGTGAGCAAAGTTTGTATGTTCTGCATCATCGAGGTTAGAATACCAGATTTTCCCCTTATCACCTAAGCACAGGCCAAAAGCTTGAGAGCGTTGCGCAAGGTCAGTAAGACTGTTTGCTTCGCATACTTGCTCGAACTGCTCCATGAAGCTGTATGGGTCACTGCTAGGCTCATACTTCGCTAGTTGTTTTGCTACAACAGGGATTCTAGCCTGCCCTTTAGCCCCTTGCATGACTCCCAATCCCGAGAGTAGTGCGGTGGCTAGGGTTGTATCACTCTGCTCAACGGATGTATTATCCATGAGTCGCTTGGCTACAAGTTGACTCAATGTCATGTCAGCCTCTGCTGTCCATTCCCTCTCTTCATTCGGTCCAGATTTGGCTGCCCCAACTAGGTCTAGTACCCTTCTAGCCTCATACATATCTCTATCTTGCTGTAGCTTTCTAGCCCTTTGTGTGGTTGTAGGCAATTATGCCTTCTAGCACTCTCCTGATTGCTCTTCTCTCTTCTTCGAGGCTTGCTACCACTTCTTCTACAGGTCTACCCTGGATCACGGTTCTAGTAAGTAAATCGTAGTCATGGACTAGTTCCTGTACTGAGACTGGAAATTCTCCTAAGTCTAGCCAGTCCTCTTCTCGGTCGCCTCTTGATCCTGACATTGTTTCTGCCTCCAATTCCACAAGGCCATTGATCAGTTCGAGTAGTTCTAGCAGCACCCGATCCTCTATGTTGCCGTCTTCTGGATCCTCGCGACCACTTAATGTCCTCTTGGGTCCTAACCCCGTTTGTCTGCTAAGTCTTGGGGTTCACTCCTATTGGTGGGTTCCTTGAATGATTATGTTCGAGTGTATTCCTTGTTATTACAACCAATCCTCAAATTATGTACACTCAGTGTGGTGTCTGTGCGTTCGGTGCGAAATCGGCTTTCTACTCTTTCAGTACACAACCAATGTGGCCTACTATGTGTGCTAGATTACGGCACTCAAGTGCGATGTCAATGCTACCTTCAGCTCTTGGCCCATGGGCATGAGGTCAGCACACGACTTCCTGGTTAAAATTTGGGTCTCTGTTGCGTCTCTCAGGTATGTGGGGGTCTGATGTTTGGTCTGCGGTTGCGACTAGGTTGCGTCAACACACTTTGCTAGGTTTCCTAGCCACATGGCCAAGTTTTCTATGGTTTTCTTGCACCTACAAGGTCGCACTAGTGTTGGCAATGCGGGTCTAGCCTTAAATTATTAAAATAATGTCAAAAATTGCATTCGGCCAAAATTGGCCCGAATGGCAGGGTCCGAATCCTAGAATCGACGTCTGCCGAAGTCCGAATGTCTCGTTCGGGTGGGCCGAAGGCTGAATGGCCAAGTCCGAGGGCCGAAGTTGAGTTGGGCCGAATAGCCAGGTTCGGGCGGGTTGATTTGACCGTTCGAACACCAAATGGCCGAATCCCGAATTCGGAGGGGCCGAACCACCGAAGCCTGAATGATAAGGTTCAAATGGCTAGATGGCCCGAAGCCCGAACACCTTTGTTCGGGCGGGCCGAATTTCAAAGCCCGAATGGCCCATGGCTAAATGCCCAAAGGCGGAACGCCGAACCCTAGGTTCGGAGCAGCAAACTGCTCGATTCTAGGGTTTGGGCGTCTGAATGCGTCGGGGTCGACGCATTTCCGACAATGAAAATGGTATCGAATCTAGTATTTTGCTGACGATTAGCTATTCTAGGTTGTTAAATACACACAAGGGCATGCCAGGGAAGAGATTTGTATACTGTAGCACCCCAGAAGTGTGATCGAAGGGCGTCCGCTCCTCTCCTGTGCCTGTAGCTCTCTCACTCTCTCTTGCTCTCTCTCAACTAAGTCAGAATGCAAATGAGCTCTTCTCCCCTTACCCCAACCTTACATAGCATTGCCCAACCACTCTCTAACCTTAGAGCCTTTCCCCGTTGCGATTTCCCCCTCAAAAACACGATTTTTGCGTTCTTTTTATTATTGCAACCAAATTTACAGCAGTAAAAACCCTACCCTTTCAGTTTCGAATCTTAATCCTACCTACTTAATGCTAACAAAAAATCACAAAACCAAGCATGAGTTGTATTTATCTACTCAAGCACTCATTAAAAAACTCAAAATACTTGTTCCAACGATTAAGCCTCCTATATCTCCTATCTATCTCAAGCACCGTTTAGGGCAAAGCCCCTACTCCTATGCTCGATTTGATGCACGCGGCGCTCAAGGCTCAATTCTGTTTGTCCCGGCAACGGAACCAAAATGAAGGGGAGCTACAAGCTCTACCCCGAGACCTATGGACTGCTTATTGATCAAGCGTTTCAAGCCGAGCAGCCATGGCTACCTCTCACATAGCCGACGCGCCATGCCTACCTTACGAGTGTAGTGAGCTTACCTTGATGCTCAATCGAGTATCCTCCTCTCTCTTGCACACCGGTAGCTCCACGATCCTTGTGGCAAGCTCAAGCAACCTCAATCCCTCTCCCATGAGCTCCATCCTCCATAGCCGCGCGCGCGAGAAAAGAGAAGAGGAGAGAAGAAGAGAAGAGGAGATGGTGAAGAGCTTCACCTTCTTGATCTCTCACTCCCACACACTCACTCCCTCACACTCACACTCCCTCTCTCAAGAGCACACACAAGCAAGAAGGAGAAGAGAAGAGAAGAAGAAGAGAGCCACTTTTTGCCACACACAAGAATGAGCTTCTCATTCACTTTTGAACTTTATATACATGTCCTCCCTTCTTTGGGTGGTCATCCCCTTTTTTACAAGGCCGTCCATTGGCACAAGCCCATTTCTCATTTCCCACCATTCTAAATTATCCTATTCCCAACTAACGCATACAATTTGCACAGGAGCGAGCATGGCACTCTTTTACAAGGATTCGGGAGCACTTCCACATTTAATGGTACACCTTTTACTCTTTTGCTATCTCGGGGCGACACTGAGACTTTTTGGGGGTCGTGCCCAAACATTTAAATTTTTCAGGGTCTGGTTACTGGTCAAGGCGCCTTTTCCTTCTTTTATCCTGCGCCTTTTTTGCTATTTCCTTTTTTTCTATTTTCTCGCTCCTCTGTGCTATGGTAAATACGGTAAACATTACTGCAGTAAATACGGTAAACACTATAGTAGGAAGATATAGGTGTACTTCCCTTGTGATAAGGCTCAAGCTTTTGGTAAGTTAAAACTTGTTGAGAATGAAATAGGGAAAAGTGTGAAGAAATTTGATGGTGGTGGTGAGTTTAACTCAAAGGAATTTGAAGACTTTTGCAAGAGCAAAGGGATCAAACGTCAATTGACAACACCTCATATACCTCAACAAAATGGTGTTGTGGAATGCAAGAATCATACCATTATGGAGATGGCAAGGTGCATGCTAAAAGACAAGGGATTACCAAACCATTTTTGGACTGAAGTTGTAAATACTACAGTCTACATTCTCAAATGGAGCTACACAAAGGCTCTCAAGGGAAAATCATCTCATAAGGCTTACATTAGTGGTAAGAAATTGACAAAGGAAATTCGGTATGGCAGCCTCTATACTATGCCAAACTCCCTTCTGCCACAAAGTGAATGAGGTAAGGGCACCACCTAGTCATGGAAGAGCAGACTAGGATGCTATGCAAGAGGGAGAGGAGCTTGTGAGGGAGAACAGAGGAAAACTAAGAGAGAGAGAGAGAGAGAGAGAGAGAGAGAGAGAGAAAACTACAAAAGATAGATGAATCAATAAAACTTAAGAGGGCACAAGAGATGGAGAACCCTCAAGACATAACCAATATACACAATATGGACACCAATAGCATGGGCTTATTACACTGTAGAGCATGCATAAGCTATAGTAAGGGAATGAACTGCATAAGCTCATGAGAGAGAATGAGGAAGGCTCAATAGAGCTAAAGAAGGCCTCTTGGCTCTCTTTTTTTCAAATTACAAAGGAGAAGGCCTCTTTATATATTCCTTGAGGGTGTTTAGGGAGGAGGTTAGGATAGAATAGGAATTAACACCACCAAAGCTGCATTAAGGCAATTCCACCAATGTGGAAGCTCCATCTAGATGTTTTGTTGACCAATTTTGTACTTAACCAAGTTCCATCATAGGTGATTTGTCTCCATTCTCCCCCCCATAGCTTGATTCCAAGAGCTCTCCTATAAAAAAATAGAGAATCTTCATAAAATAATATCATATCTAGCAATAATGGAGAGAGAGTAGTGAGAATTCATACATTACTACTATAATTGAGGATGATTTAAGGGTGATTTAGGAGGGGAATTCTAATGGTTTATTAGCTTGAGAGAGAGGAGAAGAGAGGGAAAAGGGTTGGGAGTCTAATGAATGATGTTTTATGGAAGTGTTAAGTGTGGGTGTGTATAAAATTGGGAGGTGGTCTCCACTGGAGTTAGAAAAAGTTGGCATCCACCACTTTGGCTATATCTCCCGATTCATAGCTCCAAAAAATATATAAAAAATACCAGCCAAAACTTTAGCTCAGGCACTACAAATTTTATGTTGAATTTTTTTTTTTGATTGGAGTGGAAGTATTTTTTAAAAATCATACAAAATTATGTGCTTGATTTTTCTTCCACTAATGCTTCCAAGAAGGGTCCCATTTGTTTGAATTATCATAAGGCTCCAAAGCCATGACATCATGAGCCTCACATGCCCTTTGGATGGCTCCAAATCCATTTCATGTCTTTTATTTTCACATTACACATTTTTCCTTCCTCTTCCTCCATTGATCTTTACACTTCATCCCCCCTTGGTAAACCGGTCCATGAAATATTTTCATCCAGTGATTTCTTGGATTTCCCAGGAGGTTGTTCCCACCCTCTTCTTTATTTCAAACCTCCAAATGTACAAAAAATCAACAAAGTGTTAGAAAAAAAAAAATTGGTGATTTTATTGGATCAAAACCATCTATCTCACATTTCAAAACTTTTGGATGTAAATGCTATGGACATGTTTCTAATAAGAAAAGAAACAAGTTAAAATGAAAAAGCAGAAAATGTATCTTCTTGGGTTATAGTGATGAGAAAAAGGCTTACAATTTGTATTACCAAGAGGCAAAGAAGATCATAGCAAGCCATGATGTGGTATTCAAGGAGTAGTCGCATACAGTGGAGCCGCGATGGGTAAAGCAACTCTACAACCAAAATAATCATATGTCCACATCTATTGATGAGAAGGCAAATGGACCAAGGAGGTCTCAGAGAATAGAGGAGAAAATAAGGGCTTCTTCTCACATAGTCAATATGGCCTTGATGACTGAGATTATGAGAGAAGTAAAGGAGCTAGCTAACTTAGAAAAAGAACTTACAAATCCAACATGGAAGGCAGCTATGTAAGCTGAGTATGACAACATAATGAAGAATGACACTTGGGAGCTAGTGGATTGACCACCAAAGAGAAAGATTATTGGCACTAAGTGGGTCTAGAAGGTTAAGTACAAGAGTGATAGAATCTTAGAAAAGTACAAAGCTAGACTAATTGCACACCGATTGTCACATGTTGAAGGGTTTGATTTTCAAGTCTCATTTTCTCCAACTACCACAATGACCACTATTCGCATTGTACCTGCAGTGGCCACCCACAATAAGTGGCAAGTTTACCAAATGGATATTAAAACAGTGTTCTTCAATAGTGACCTCAAGGAGGAGGTGTAGGTGGTTTAGCCACTAGGTTTTAAGGCCCCCCATTTTGAGCATAAAGTGTGTAAGGTGAAGAAGGCATTGTATGGGTTGAAACAAGCCCCTAGAGCATGGTACTAGTGGAGCGATAAGTTTTTTTAAAGCTTAAACTTTAAAAGATGTGCCTCAGATGCTAACTTTTATGTCTACATGGATGGTGAAAAGTCTCTATAGTTATTGTCCTATATGTAGACAACCTTCTAATTACAGGTGACTATGAAGATATGATAAACCAAACTCGAAAGGCTTTGAGCTCCAAGTTTGAAATGAGAAACTTGGGCTTGTTGCACTAGTGTTTGGAGATTGAAGTCTGAGGAAAGATCTATATCTCTGAGAAGAATTATGCATGGGAGATCTTGACAGCATTTGGTATAATTGAGTGCAAGGAGATAGCTATACCTATGGAGGTCAATGCAAAGTTATCCGTTGAGATATATAAGCACTAGCAGACATTGGGAGATATAGGAGGTTGGTCAGCAACTTGATCTACTTGTGCAACACTAGGCCAGATATATTAGTTTTGATGTTAAAGTTACTAGGCTAGATATTAGTTTTGATGTTAAAGTTTTGAGTAGATTCTTAAACAAACCCCATGAGAGTCATCGGAAGGCTGGGATGCGAGTGCTTGGATACTTTGAAGGGAACTTTTGACTATGGTATCACATATAGTTTTTAGTACTACTCTTATGGGGTACTGTGATTTAGATTATTGGGCAAGAGACAATGATTCTAGAAAGTTAGTTCTCTTGATTATTGTTTTTCTTTTAGTTCATGAACTTTCTCTTTGAGAGCGGAATTTAAACATCGGAAAAATGCTAGACAAGTGCTAAATGACGCAAATTTAAGGTGGAATTTAAAGATCGACACAAGTGAAAGACATGGATTCTGACAAATTTAAGTGGCCATGGAAGACAGTAATTCAAATTACTTCAAAAGATGAACCTTATAGTGATTGTAGAGGAACTAGAGGCCATACACTTTGGGGGTCAAATTAATGTAAGATTTGAAAAGGCATGGCCTTTCGGCCTTTGAGAGGGCCTTACCCAAAAAAAATTGATGATTATGTGGGTGAGGGGAGGGGGCATTTTTTAAAACAGCGTGATGAAGCAACCAAGTGCCATCACGATTTGATAGAAGGGAGAGTTAGGGGTGAAAGCAATCCATAAATTTCAAGACACAAGCCGATTTCTCTATTTTTTTTCTCTCAATTGCCTATCTTTGCACAAGAAATGATTGCCTGGTTGTGGAGTTCCAAATCTAGTGTTTCTCTCTCCTCCAAGTGACCATTCATGCGGGAAATAGAAAGAGAAGAACGGGATGAAGAATACTTGTCTAGCGTGCACCAGATTGATGCAAGATTGAGGGGATGCGGAGAAGTGATGTCCAACATTGTGTGGAGATCAATGGCTGGTCCAATGGCTAGGTCCAATGGCTATCTAGGCATTCAATTTTTGTGACCTGCAATATACAATTTAGTAGTATGTCCATTTTATGAAAAAAAATTACTTGTTTTTATATTTTATGGTCAAAATGAAGTACATATGGGGTGAAAATTTGTATGAACCTTGTTTGACATGTCTTTGAGGGTTGCAAGTGATAATACATAGCATTCATAGTTAAATGTGGCCAATATTAACAATTTAAAGCCTCAAATGCAGTATTTAAGTGAAAAAATAAGGGTTTTTTTTCATTTTCAGATGGAAAAATCATGTTCTTATGGATGAAGTGAAAGATAGTGGTAAATCTCTATAATCCTAAATAGGTTGAATAAGAAAATAATAGTAATTATTAATAAATAAATAGATAAAATAGAAAAATAGATTTTATGTATTAAAAAATCACATAAATTTACAAATATGTTTGTGGATGTATGGTTTTCAAAAGACGTAGATCTAGAGCATGGCTATGGCAAATGGAACACAAAGAGAATGTTCATGATGACATAGATTGAAGGGATACTGACTGTTACTCAAGTGAATTAGGTTCCAAGATGAAAGCTTGGACTTATAAACACAATCTTGAGTATGAGGCTAAGAATAACCAAGACACTAACTGAGATGGAAAAGCATCATGATATTGTATTCATTGTATATGAAAAAGTGGTAGTCAAGTACAATGCTTTATAGTTGTTGGATGGGTAGCAATTTCCCTCTTTGTGCGTATGGGATAAAGTAGCTTGCATATCCTTAGCCTAAACTGCCTCATACAAAGAAGCTACAGTAGGTGTGATTGTAAATATCTCAACACCCCTCCTCAATCTCAACCAAAAGTACAAAGTGTGTAGAGGCTTTAGTGAAAGCAACACTTGCAAAGTGTGGGCACACCATAAACATGGCAAAACACTAGAGACTATCATAGAAGAGGCTAAGTGTGGGTACCACAAACATGGTGGACATCCAGAGACTGTAACAGGGGCCTCACAAAGTGTACAGAGGCTGTAGTAAAAGGCTACAAGAGGAATTTACAAGCTTATGCCATAAGCATTAGGGCTAGGCATTACAAGGCTAAAAAAGTCTAGTAAAAATTGGGTCAAGGACCAACAGGCCCTTGCAGTTTTCAGCATTTATTTTAACATAGATATTCAATTTATTACAGGTCTTATTGTCAATGTAGTCCAGCTTTCTCTTTTTGATATTATACTTATTCTTCACTTTTCTTGCGTTAGTTGCATTATCCTTCATTATCTTTGAGGCAGTGAAAATGACTTCAAACTTTTGCACTATTTCCAAGGTAGTAGACATGTAATGCAAATGAGCAACAGTAGCCATGTTACTCTTCAAGGAACATATCATTTAAAATTCTTCATGCTTGGCTCTCTCATTAGTGAGGATCAGCTTAAAAAGGCTAAGAGTAACCAGCAATGGGCTGATCTTGAGTGTGTCAAAGGACACAAGACATTAGTGTGAAGGCACACTGTAGTATCAAGAGATACTATGCTTGAGTTTGATGACAATTCTTCTTGCTTGATGATTTGATGTGAACCCTCAATGCTTGAGTCCCCCTCCTTGCTGATGTGATGGACAAATCTTGCTGGTAAATTAGTTGAATATTTGTTGGATACTTACTTCAGAGAGAGAGGAAAAATCTCCAATGAAGTGGAAGAGTGGGAAAAGTGAGATTGATGATGCTTGAGGTCTTCAAATCCACTAAGGTCTCCACAAATTTCCCTTCCTTGATGACTTGATGGGCAAGCTTTTGCTTGGATCAAAGTGGTATGGATATGATTTGAGTGGTAGGAGAGAGAAAATGAAGAAAATTGAAGCTTGACTTTCACTAGCTATGGAGTTTGTAGTTAGGGTTTCTGGGCAGCCCTGGTTTCTTGCTCTGTGTGAGTTGGATAGTTGATCATTTTCAAAACTTTTTTTAATGGGAAGAAAGCTTGTGATATGGGCTTCCAAAGCCATATGATCCTAGTCAATATCGTGCCGCACAAAAGGGGAATCGATAGTATGACCAAAACTTTCACATTTCTAACAACAATTAGGGAAAAATGTAATGATAGAGCCTACAATGAGTAATGTCGAGTTGTGATGTGATGAGTGGTTGTGCCCTAACCTAGAGGAGATATCCCTAGAAGAAATTAACTTAGGATGTGGCTTGTAGAAGGAGATCAAGAAGCTCCAAGTATAGTAGGTTCTATCTGGCTATGGCAAAAAAGGGATAGGGAGTGTAGATGAAGTTGGAGATGGAGTCATACACCCATCTTGAGCTGTCTAGAGATGGAGGAGCTGAAAAAGCAGAGTGGAGAGCTGGGTTGAGCTAGGCCATGCCCAATTGGCTCTGATACCATGTCAAAAGATGTGGAGCTAGAGTATGGCTATGGCGGATGGAACACAAAGAGAATGTTCATGATGACATAGATTGAAGAGATACTAACTATTACTCAAGTGAATTAGGTTCCAAGATGAAAGCTTGGACTCATAAACACAATCTTGAGTATGAGACTGACAATGAACAAGACACTAATTGAGATGGAAAAGCATCATGATATTGTATTCATCATATATGAAAAAGTGGTAGTCAAGTACAATGCTTTATAGTTGTTGTGGATGGGTAGCAATTTCCCTCTTTCTGCCTATGGGATAAAGTAGCTTGCATATCCTTAGCCTAAACTGCCTCATACAAAGAGGCTACGATAGGTGTGACTATAAATATCTCAACAATGGTGGACCTAAGGCATGAGGTTTAGCCTTATCTTAGGTCCATTTCCATGTTATAGTGTGTGATTTATTGCTTTTTGGACAAGAAAATAACATGAAAACATTCTCTACACCTACCACCACAAGCATAACATTAAATGATAGGGAGAGAGGGGGATTTATGAGTGTTGATCGTGGTTTTAAATTTGATTTATTCGTTGCATTTTTCACATAGGCTTCTTGGTTTAAGTGTTAAAGGGTTCAGTAGCATGAGTATGCTAAGTGACGTCTACTATGCAACAAAGCAAATATGCTAATAGTATGAAAATAATGAAAAGATTTGGTTGTGTGCATCCATGATGTTGATTTGATTTAATAAATTGTTTGTACACTTGTGGTGGGCATTCACCTTTGCATTTCATTCCATATACATGGTATCAAATGAGTATTAGCTCCTAGATTTCATAGCACTTGGTTTTATAAATGTTGACCCACGTTGAGTGCATGAGAAGTCCCAAGGGCTATAGGTTTAGTACATTCATCTCTTTGGGGACTGGTTCAATGAGGATTATACTTCATCTCTTGGAACAATTTTTATAAAGAGAGGACTATGTGTCAACATGTGTTTTATGTTTAGACAACACATCTTAGGGACAATCCTCAAGGTTTAGGAGAGCCATAGTGGGGCTACAGCAGTCAATTGAGGGGTACTTCTTGTATATGTGCTATTGAGATTCAAGCTCATGATCACTGTCACTGACCCTATCTTGAGATAGTTGTAGTCTTAGCTGTCATCATTTGCCATGTGTGGTGTAATAAATGAGTCGGAGACTCAACCAAAGTTAATGACATAGTCAGTTTAGTGACATAGATTGTTATGCAGTGTGTGACTAGACTATGGGGTTCTGAATAATAAAAGGTGAAGAACATGAGACTATTTTACTCTCTATGTGTGGGTTTCTCTCAATGTTTATGTCATTCTCTCTCCGCCTAAAACTTTGATCTAGTATCAGAGCCATGAAGCAATGAAACCTTGAGCTTGTGAGGCATTGGAGTCATAGAAGTCATAGCTTGAAAAGGAGAAGACTGAAGTGGATTTGCAAGAAAAGGAAGCCATAACTCACAATTGAAAAGATATGCATTTGTGGTGTGGCTTGCTTAAAGTCTATTGAGGCATTCTAAGTGGATCTATTGACATGTATTGGAGCCTTTGAATGAGCCTATAGTGACCAGCATTGACATTAGTTGAAAAGCTTGACGCTCATATTTGCGCCTGTTTTTATGCCTACAACTGTTAGGAGTTTCCAGCCACAAATGATTGGCATTGGCATACTTAAACACCAATGGATGTTTGACAAGAGCATAGTAGCAATAGGATATTATGAGCATCTTGAGAGTGAAAGGAGGTGCATTTGTTGAATGTATATGACTATGAGGGTGCTGTCATAAACTTTATGACAACTTGTACTTGATAATTTAAACTCACTGAAGCTTGAGTGCTAGCCATTAATGTTTGGATGATGCCACATGATTGTGGGATGGTTTGTGAAGGTTATGAACTATAAATGCTCAAGGTCTAGATAGAATTATTGCTAGTTATAGTAGAGTGTTGGCTAGTTATAGTCAATGGAAAGGGTATGTGTCATCTCAGCTTGATGTATATGTAACCTAGGCACATGGAGTGATAAAAGTTTGATATGTTTTGTGACTGTTTTGAGGTTCGAATACTCATTTTTATAGCAAATAATTCACTACTAGTCATAACATAAAAGTGGCTAAAATTTGTCCTAAATTTTGACAACACATATTTAGTGATTACTGAAGCCTCTTGGAGCCTTGGTTGGCACCTATGGGTTTTTGGATCTTGATGCATACATGTCAGAAGGTTTATGAACTGAAGTGAGCATTGAATGCTCAAATCTAAATAGTTTTACACTACTGATTTTGCAATAAGCTAGTTGTTTACAACCTATGAAGAGTTTGTCTGACATTACTATTGCTCATATGAATCATTATTTATGCTTCTATGTACTGGTAGTGAACCCTAGAGGTTACGGTGTATGTTTGGGATGTTTTGAGGCTGACTTGAGCTAAAAGTACTTTAATTTATGTAGAGAATTTATTGCTGGTTGCTCATAGACTATTGTTTGTCATAAGTTTTGGGAAGATACCTACATTAATTGTTTGTTGCAAATGCTATCTATTTGGCATGCTAGTACATCTAGATGTTCTACTACATGATTAACATGCATATAAGCTTAAACACAATGGTTACTACATACATTTACTAATACAGGCTCTTGGATTGACATTATCATACACAATTGAGTGGTTTGCAAAGATTCAAGCACCAATAGGTTGTATACAGCATTGAATACTATAGCTGTAGATATGGCAAATGCTCAAGGCATTGACGATATCACTCAAAATGTGGGAGAGAAGCTTGATAATAAAAACTTGGCTTTGTGGAAGTTCAAGATGCAAAATTTCTCAATTGCCAAAGGCTACTAGGATTTGTGTGTGGGAGCTCAATCAGAACTTGAATTACCTAAATGGAATTGACTCTTGATCAGTAGAGAGCTCATTGAAAGTGGTTGGAAAGAGCAAGCAAAGTGTTACATTAGTTCTCTTTATGTATTTCTAATGCAATGACTATGCAAATTACAAGCTATCAGCAGTCAAATGCTTGGGATATTCTCATGAATAATTATGGTAACGTTACTCATGGAAGGAAGATACAGTTGAAGCAACGGTTTAATAATATGTCTAGAAATGGTAGGAGCATTCAAGCTTATACGATAGAGATAAAAACCATAGTAGATAAGGTTTCTACTATTGGTTCCAAAGTCTCAGAGGATGATATGATTGTAATTACATTGAATGGATTAGGCAAGGAGTACAAAGAATTTCTACTTTGATTGTGATGATAGAAAATCCCCCTGACTAGGATGAATTACTTGCATTGCTGCTATATGAGGAAGTCAAACTTAGCTTGAATACAAGTTTGAGTACGTCTCAGAGCAGAGATGTTGTCTTTTACTCTAGTCAGTGAACTAGATGTGGTAGAGATTGTGGAGCTTTTTGAGATCATGGTGACACTCAAAATACATACGGACAATAGCAACAAAGTTCAGGGAAAAGCTTGAACGCACAAGGATAGCGACGATCTGGAGTTTTTAGAGGTAGGGGGAGATTACCTAGAGCTAGAGGTGCACTTGGCAGTTGCATGAGCACTCTAACATGAATAAAGACTGTGATTATTGCAGAAGATATGGATACATAGCAAAGGACTACCATAAAAAGCAAGCATATATGATGGCAAAAGGCAAAAAACATGGAAATTATGCATCTTCTAGTGGTACACATTATCATTAGGGAGATAGGCTATTTGTTATGCCGCATATTTCTAAGAATACATCTAAGCAAGGCAAGGATGACAAGTGTTACATAGACTCAAGAGTATCTAATCATATGACTCCGCATGGTGAGTGGTTTGATCAGTTGAAAGTAGGTTCGCATCATGGACATGTATGCACTGGTGATGACACACAACATGATATCAAGCATACATGTGTGGTTTCGCTAATCATGCCTGATGGAAAAAAGAAGAGTCCATATGTGTACTAGATGTGCCTTTTATTACTAAGAATTTATTATCGATTTGGTTTCAACTACATAAATAAATCAATTGGTTAGAAATCAATCCTAACCTTAATTTATCACAAGTGCGCACTCTAAACTCATAAACTTTTATTAATTTAATATGTATTTTGCAGAATCACCCGCTATGGAATCACCCATGTACACACTAAATTAATGAAACGCTCGAAAAGGATAGGCATCCCCATCAACTTCTCCCACAAAGAATCCACTTTGTGTATGAGCCCCGGTCAACAAAGTTTACGGAATCCACCGTAAAACCTCACGGAATCCACCGTGTAATATGCCTCCTGGATTCAAGCACAAATGCATTGGTCATGTCAATATTTAGAATCTAAAATATATGCAGCAAAAGCATGTTATACTTGGTCTACTAAAGTTTAAGTACACTGATCTAGGACATATATATTCCACAAGTTAGTTTGGGAAACAAGCAAGGTTTTCATTTATGCGGCATGTCAAAAACAGTTCTTGACCTTTACAATTGATACATTTGGATGTATGGAGTCTTGCACGTAATGGATCTTTTGGTGTGCCATAGGTATTATGTGTCATTTATCTATGATATCATCATATATACATGGCTGTATATCTTGAAGCACAAGGTATTCAAGGATTTTAAGACACATGCTGAAAATGAGTTTGGATGTTATATCTCATGTTTGAGATCTCATGGAGGTGGAGAATATGTCTTTAGATAGTTTGACAAGTACTTGTCAAAATATGGTATAAAAAGGCAGCTCACATGTAGTTACACATCACAACAAAATGGTGTGGTAGAGAGAAAGAATCATGTACTTATGAAAGCTGCAAAGGGCAATGCTTAATGAAAAGAACTTGCCAAATGCTTATTGTGTTGAATCAATTGTCATTGTTATTTATGTACTGAACAAAATACCTACACCAAGAATTCATGACTTGACTCAATATGAGAAATTGTATGGGCACAAGCCTGATATTAGTCACCTTAAAGTGTTTGGTTGCATTTCTTACATACATGTACCTGAGGAAAAGAGAAAGAGATTGGATCCAAACGTTGTAAAGAGTGTCTTTCTTGGCTATGCACAAGATAAAAAGGCCTAGAAGTGTCATAATCTAGCCACTCCGGAGACCTTGATCAGCAAGGATGTATTGTTTAATGAGCTAACATCATGGTATGGTGGTCCGAATGCAATGGTTTTTGATGGACCAGCTAGCCCTACTCATGCTAAAAATTATACTTTAGCTAATACTACCATGAGTGGACCTACATGTGATGGTTCTTCTACTATTAGTCCTTGGACTGAATGACCACATAGTCATGTTTCTGCATCCATTGGCACGGATATGTTAGTGGTGAGGGGGAGATTAGATAAAGGAAAAGAGAAGATGTTTGATGATGTAGCTGGCCTGCTTACAGCTACATAGGAGTCACCTGGAAGCGATAGTCTTCACAGTAAATTGGGCATACCATCACTTATGATGCCTGGTGTAAGACGAAGCATGTATGTGCCACCTCATGAGAGGCAAATGCAGAGTGAATGTAGCTAAGAAGGTTTGAAAGGTTCAGGAAACCAATTGATAGATTGGGTATTTAGCCAAACATTATGCATATATGACTAAAGTGTCAGGTTACTGAGTGCCTATGAAGTTTAGTGAGGCAATTGCAAATGAAAATTGGTGTGCTACCACAGATGAAGAATATGCAGCATTGGTTGAAAATGAAACATGGGATTTGGTTAGTTTTCCTGAAGAAAAAGACCCATTGGTTGTAAATGGGTTTATAAAGTGAAATGCAAGTCAGATGATTCATTGAAAAGGTATAAATCCTGGCTCATTGCAAAGGCATATGCACAGTAGTATGGCTTAGAATATGAGGAGACTTTCAACCTAGTTACAAAGATGGCAACTGTAAGAACAATCATTTCATTATCAGCTTCTAAGGGATGGAAGTTATGGCACATGGATATCAAAAATGCATTCTTGAATGGTGACTTGCTTGAGGAAGTGTATATGGAACATCATGAGGGCTATGTACACCCTAACTATTCGACACATGTATGCAAGCTAAAAAAGGCCTTGTATGGGCTGAAACAAGCACCGAGAGCATGGAATGCTTGTATTAGTACTTATTGATAGTAGCTTGGTTTTCAGATGGATCATGTAGGCCATAGCTTGTTTACAAAGAAGGCACAGAATGGTTATGTTTTCTTGGTGATTTATGTGGATGATTTGATCATCACTGGAGATGTGATCATCACTGGAGATGATGATCATGGCATTATTGAAATTAAGTCATGGTCACATGTTGAATTCAAGGTGAAGGATCTTGGAGAGCTGAAATACTTCCTTGGGATTGAGGTTGTGTCTACACCTAAGGTATATAACTATTGCAAAAATACTATGCTCATGGACACAAGATCCTTTATCAACATTATGCATTTAGAATTGATGGAAAGATTAGGACTAGAAATCCAAAAGGATGCCTCCACAATTAGACACAAAAGTAAGAAAGCTGTAGCTCAACCAAGTGAAAAGAGAGAATACATCCAATAATATTTATGCCTTGAAGATCAAGCGTATTGTGGAAGCTCTTGGAACTTTCAATGTGGTAGTTGATGATGATGATGTTGTGCATGCATACTTAGATGGACTTGAGGATGAAGACAAGAGCTTTAGGTGATCTATGAATACGAGGAATAATATCCTTGATTTTGCAAACTTGATTTCTATATTGATACTTGAGAAAAACCATAGCTTGGATCCTCTTCTTTTCAAAGCAAGAACAAGTCTAAACAAGTGTTTTAATCTACTCACAGAGGTAGAGGTCATGGCAGAGGCCAAGGTGGTGGTTGTGGTCAAAGTTATGATGCACAAATAAAGAAGGACAATCTTAAGGAAGAGGGAATCAAAGTGGCCAAGTTGTAGATTCTAATAGACAACTTTGGTGATAATAGGGAGTGTTGGTATTTTGGTTAGATATGCCACAGTTCTAAAAATTACTTCAAAAATAAGGGTGAATTAGAAATGGAAAGAAACAACAAAGTAATTATGCATCTAATAGCAGAAATAATGATGAACAAAAGTTGACAATTGTTTGTTATGCAGCACTTTATGAATACTATGACAACTGATGGTTCATCAAAGAATGATGTATTGTATGTTGACTTAGGCACCTCTAACCATATGACTTCTCATGGAGAGTCGTTTAGAGAGATGCACACTCCAAAGTCTCTAGGCTATGTGGAAATAGGGGATGATATAGCTCACCCCATTTCTCATGTTGGAAATGTTCCTTTGAGTATAAAGGATAGTAAAACTAAGTACTTAGTTGATGTACTACATGTACCCAATATTACAAAAAACTTTGTTTCTGTTAGTCAAATGGTAAAATACAGATTGTAGGTTTGGTTCATATATCTAGTGGTTGTTGTATAGAATATCTAAAAAATGATTGTATGTTGATTGCAAAAGGGAAACCTAATAGTAGATTGTTTGCTCTTGATGCAAGTCTACTTGGAATGAATGCTACCATGTTTTCACAAGGTTCAGGTGTTGTGTGGTTGATATTGAAATGTTGCATAAGAGAATTGGTCATGTGCAGTGAGACTAAAAGACAAATAGTCAAGATACGTTGTGGATGGTTTACCCAAGTTTAAAGTTGATGGAATGCATACATTTTGACATGTGGGATTCTACAAAGACTACAACTTTAAGTGGTTATAGGTATTGTGTTTCCTTCATTGATAATCATACTTACAAAGTATGGGCTTACTTTATGCATGAGAAAAGTGAGATATTCATTCACTTTAAAAGTTTTAAGACTTTAGTTTAGAGAAGGAAATAGGGTTGCATATTAAATGCCTAATGTCAGATTGATGGGGAGAATATATCTCTAATGAGTTTTCTTATTTCTTACAGAAAAATGGTATAAAAAGGCAATGTACATGTAGATATACTCTACAACAAAATGGAGTTGCTAAGTAAAAAACCAAGCATAGTTTTTTTTAATGAAATGAGTAGTTGGTGTAGTAATGTGCAAAATGCAGTTGAGGTTGATGAGCATGAGAGTATGGCTATGCAAAAAATTTGCTCAGTAGTCATAGAGATTGAGTGGACCACAAGAGTCTTCTACTCATGGTTTTGTTGATAGACCTTGGAGTGGTAGATTGAGGTCACAGTTACTCCACCAAGTATATCACAAATGTTAGGAAAATGGAAAGAGAAAGTTGGAGACTCACCTATTATGATAGACATATCATTAGGTTTCTCTCATGTTGAAATTGATTCTGATGGCTCTAAGAAGAGCTTGGATGAGAAGTTTAGGATTCCATTTATTAAAATACATATTGTGTGGAAAGAACAAGAGGATGCTAAAGCACCTGGTAGTGATCTACGTCCACGCAGGTCAAGTAAGAAAGCCAAACATATGATAGCTATGTAGCTCATTACTATGCATATATGGCTAAGATTGTGCAAGACGTAGAACCTATTTGTTTTGAGGATGCAGTGGGTTATGCTATGGATGAAGAAATGACCACACTTATGGATACTGATACATGGGAGTTGGTGCCTTTACTTGAAGGCAAGAAAGCTATTGGCTGAAAATGGGTTTACAAGGTCAAGATGGATCTATTAAAGCACTATAAGGCATGATTGATTGCCAAAGAATATGCGGAAACTCATGGTGTTGATTATAAGGAGACTTTTACTCAAATGGCTAATATAGAAATGGTTGCATCAAAAGGTTGGATCATGCATTAAACGGATGTTAAGAATGCCTTCTTGCAGGGGAAGTTGCAAGAGGAAGTTCATACAGAGCAACCACATGGTTATGTGGATAGGGATCATCCAAATTATGTATGCATGCTTCGTAGGGCCTTATATAGACTAAAGCAAGCACCTAGGACAAAGTATGATAGGATTGTAGAATACCTTATCAACATTGGATGTTGCAAATCATATTGAGAATCAGCAATGACACTCACTTAAACAGCCTCTTTGTATGGAGCTTCAGGGTCAAGGATATGCAGGCTAACCTATCCCATATGCGCAATGGTGCCTACTGTAGTTTCCTACTTTCCTATAAAGCATTGTACTTGCTTCCTTTTCTTAATGCAATGATAGTACTCTTTTCCTTTTAGTGAAGTGCCAGTGTCATTGTCCACATACACAAGATTGTGTTTATGAGTCCAAGTCTCAATCTTGGAACCTAATTCACTTGTGTAACAAACAATGTCTTTTCCATTATGAGTCCACACTTCTCCTTCCATCCTCCATAGCTTCCGTCTTTGCCATGCTCTAGATCCCGCATTTCTCACATGGTATCAGAGCCCAGTTGGGCATGGCATTGCTTCTTCAACCTCTCTTGATTCCTCTCAACCTCAATCCAGCTCAATGTCAGCTCATGACTTCATCTCCCAACTCTACTCTCACTGAAGCTTCCATGGCAGCCATAGCCAGCAGCACCCTGTCAGATTGAGCTGCTTATATCTCACTCCACAGGTCAAATCTCTTGGAGATTCCTTCTGGAAAAGTATTCCGCAACTCACAAAGCTTCCCTATATCACATCAATCCAGGACATTTGACCATCTGAAGCTCAGCATTGTGAAAATCCTCAATCTCTGCTCTATGTCTGCCATAGCGAGACAAGACCTACCTTACTTGGAGCTTCAATAACTCCTCAACCAGGCCATTTCACCTCTTGATTTCTTCTAGGAAGTTGTTCTTCTACTCAAGGCACTTCATCCTGGCACGTGAATCGACGACATTGCTGCGCCCTGACCCCAGCATTGCGAAAATCGCGAAAACTTGTCCTGAACTACGTCGAATCTGTTCGACATGCCTGCGTGCTTCATAGAGTCCAAGATCTTGACGATTATCATGGGGTTTTGATAGCCCATGAAGTTAGCTTCCTAGGCATGTAAAAATTTTTGAAAATGATCAAGTATAGCTCCTGCAATGTTGAAAAAACCAGGCCCCTGTCTCAGAAACCCTAATTCCACCATAGCCAAAATTTCTCAAGCCTTTTTTTTCTCAGTTTTTCTTTCTCCTGACACTTAACTCAAGTCTTTGTCACTCTAATCCATTGACCCAGCATCAAATCAAGGAGGGGAAGGACATGAGAAGATTGAAGAACGACGATCCCGAACAAGAAGAATCAAGCTCAACATCAACACTGACATAGTGTGTTTTCACACTGTCACTAACTATGTCTCTTGACACACTGCATTTTGCTCTTCTACTAATAAAATCTCAGAATTCTGGTGTTGATTTGCTGTTGATCTTGCAACCTCAACATGGGAAAAGACTCTCCAAATGCTCGATTCAAAGGAGTCGGGTTTCACACCTGGCAAACCCACATCAAGCTCATCTTGATGAAAAAGGGTCTCTGGGCCATCACAAATGGCAAAGAGAAGAAACATTGGGACGCGGACCTTGCAACTACTTGGCAAAAGAATGATGATAGAGCCCAGGCCATTATCAAACTGGAGCTAGACAACAGTTATATCCACCATGTGGATAACTGTGAGACCTCACAGGATACATGGAAAAGACTTGACACCATGTTCGGTGCACAATCTAAATCATCAAAGTATGGTCTCCTGATTGAGTTCTTCAGGCTTAAAATGAAGTCCAACACATCACTTGCCACACATCTCAATTACATGGAAGGACTCCTAACCCAACTTGCAGGAATCAACATTAAAATGGATGAAGATGTTTGCATCGGTGTTCTACTTAAGAGTTTGCCTCCTGAATATAATAATGTATCAACAACTTTAATCAACATGCCAAATCCTGAACTTGTTGATATCCAGGCATCTCTGTTAGAAGAAGAAAAGAAACTCAAAAGCAAAGAAGAGCCCAGCACTTCAAAGGATGAACAAATGTTATATGTAAACAACAGATACAAAGGTAAAAAGGAACCACTCTTCTGTGACTTCTGCAAAAGGACCAGACATACTTAAAAGTTTTGTCATGCAAGGAAGAGGTCCCAAAAGGCCTATCTTGCAACTGTGAAAGAAGAAGAAGACCATGGACCAAAAGATGAAGATGAAGACCACCAGGATCGGAAGGACAAGAATCATCAGTCCTTCTACTCTCATAACTCTGATAGACTGTTTTAAAAGCCTTGTACTTCCTTGCCCTAATGCTTCCTGCCATAAGCTTTGTAAAACTCCTTATGTAACTTGGAATTACAATCCCTGTACACTTTGTGAGGCCCCTGTTATAGCCTCTGGATGTCCACCATGTTTATGGTACCCACACTTAGCCTTTTCTGCGACAGCCTCTGGTGTTTTGCCATGTTTGTGGTATGCCCACACTTTGCAGGTGGTTCTCATTACAGCCTCTACACACTTTGTGCCTTTCTAGTTGTGATTGAGGAGGGGTGTTGAGAATCAGCAATCACACTCACTCAAACAGCCTCTTTGTATGGAGCTTCAAGGTCAAGGATATGCAAGCTAACCTATCCCATATGCACAATGGTGCCTACTGCAGTTTCCTACTTTCCTATAAAGCATTGTACTTGCTTCCTTTTCTTAATGCAATGATAGTACTCTTTTCTTTTCAGTGAAGTGTCAGTGTCATTGTCCACATACACAAGATTGTGTTTATGAGTCCAAGTCTCAATCTTGGAACCTAATTCACTTGTGTAAAAAACAATGTCTTTTCCATTATGAGTCCAAACTTCTTCTTCCATCCTCCATACCTTCCGTCTTTGCCATGCTCTAGATCCCACATTTCTCACAAATCATAGGCTATTCAATCACTCTATGTCTATGGCAGTGATGCAAGTATTGTGGTTATTACTATATATGTGGATGATTTGATCATTGTGAGTGATAGTGAGACAGAGATTGACCATGTAAAGGGTCTCCTCAAGACTGGATTTGAGATGAAGAATTTGGGAGAGCTACTCTATTTTCTTCGCATATAGATAATTAGGACACCAGAGGGTATATGGTTGTCACAAAGATAGTATGCATTAGATATGTTGAAGATGTATGGTATGAAAGTACCACAATGGTTGTCACTAAGGAAAGAAGAGGTGGCATTATGAATATGCCATAACCGAACTATAGAATCACTAAGTCACAAAGATAGTATGCATTAGATAGTGAGTTCACAAACATTGTGGTACTTTCATATTAGTCTTTTATCATATTGTAGACTTAGTTGTTTTGTGTGGAAGAAGAAGAAGATTTAGGTCCTATATGTTTGTGTTCTAAGTCTCCATTACTTTTGTGTATGTAATCTTGGATTCTTAACCTCTCTCCCTTCTTGTCTGTGTTCAAATGGAAAGCCAACACTTGAAGAATAGAGTAGGAGCTAATCCCATCCACATTAACAATGGCCCAAACTTACACATCATTAGTGGTTACCCTCCACATGATGCCAAGAGGCATATTACATGGTGGATTCTGTGAGGTATTATGGTGGATTCCGTAAACTTTGTTGACTGGGGCTCATACACAAAGTGGATTCTTTGTGTGAGAAGTTGATGGGGATGCCTATCCTTTTCGGGCGTTTCATTAATTTAGTGTGTACATGGGTGATTCCATAGCGGGTGATTCCACAAAATACATATTAAATTAATAAACGTTGATGAGTTTAGAGTGTGCACTCGTGATAAATTAAGGTTAGGATTGATTTCTAACCAGTTGATTTATTTATGTAGCTGAAGACTGCTAGGTATTCACTTTTTTCGGTTTAATTGTATTATTTTACTAACGATTGTGAATGCTTCAGTTCATGTGTAGAGATAGCAGCAGTGAAGTAGAGGAAAGCATTGGAGGATAGCATGTATTCGAGTTATCACTTATATTTTAATGGGCGCATACCCTAGGCATGGCGCCTATATTTTGTCGCGCCTATTTATTAAGGCATTGGATATTTATGTATTATTTTGTATGCGCATGGGCACACGATTATGATATTTGTATTTGGACATTGTATTGGGTATGCCTGACTCTTTGGGCGCCCGCCCATTAGCTGTATTTCTATTTTGTACTAAAGCAAACTCAAAAGCCAAAAGCGTGCTATTTTGTAATTTGGGCTATTATTTGAGCTTGAAGATGATTAATACATAAAATACATGCTTTGTGGAGCGCTCACACAAGGCATGGGGGGAGATTGCACCCAATTGGTCTCTTGTTCATGTCGTGCATGCTTTCTACCTTGAGTTTTGTGCAAAAACTATAATTCTTTTATTCTTGGGGACCTTCCGGTGTTCACTACGCGAGCATACAGCATCCGATCTGTGCAACAATGGTATCAGAGCGAAGCTGAGATCGAGAGCTTCCAATCGCTACCCATCTTGCGTGAAGGCGGAACTTCTGGAACAATCGAGCTCTATAGTCGGTTTCATCGCGAACGGTCGATACGAGTGGATTCTTGGCGGTCAAGAACCTCTGTCTACAGCCTCTGATCACGAAGGACCGGCCTGAGGAGGCAGAGGACCACAAGGAAAGC
Organism: Lygodium microphyllum; assembly: GCF_053477565.2. Classification (NCBI taxonomy): domain Eukaryota; kingdom Viridiplantae; phylum Streptophyta; class Polypodiopsida; order Schizaeales; family Lygodiaceae; genus Lygodium; species Lygodium microphyllum. Next base: position 7,080,117 of record NC_141146.1, on the reverse strand, counting down.
TCCTTCTACAAGTCGTTTTCTTTTCAACAGTCTGATAGTAACTCCATAGCCCAAAAGCTTAAAAAGCTTATTTGAAAGTTTAAAAGGCTTAATAGTAAGCTTTAATAAAGCTTACTTAATCGAATATTTGATCCGACAGCATCAGTATATACTCGTCGTAAATTTCGCGGCTGAAAACGGCCCCCCCTAAAATTCGACGTGAGGTTAAGATTTTCAAGATTATGGGAGAGAAGGAAGGAGTCTCACTTGTAGCTTTCTTGCTTGCACAATGGGGGAATACACATAGAGGTGGAGGCTGAAAACAATTTTCCTCTTCTTAGTTGTGTAAGCCAAAAGAACTCTAGTACAAAGAAATAGAAGAACCCTATATATGGGTCTCAAACCAAACTCAACTAACTAAGGTGGCATACTAACTGAGCCACGAACTAGAGTAGATAAGGATAGCTATCATGTAGCTATTATTCATGGGCGATGTACCAACCGCATCTGCAACTGACAAGTCGGTGACATAAATGCACAATGGTCACCCTGGCATATCACGAGTGGAGCTCGATATCTCAACACTCCCCCTCGAGCTCAATCCCAATTCCTGCACACCAAGCAGGTCTCTGAACTTGCGCAGCTTCTTTGCGCCCAATGCCTTCGTGAATATGTCAGCTACCTGATCCTATGTGCTGACATAAACTAGATCAATAAGACCTAGTAAAACCCTCTCTCGCACATAGTGATAATGCACCTCAATGTGCTTTGTTCTAGCATGATAGACTAGGTTATTTGCCAAGTGTATACTACTCATGTTGTGACAATAAATGACAACTGGCCCATCTGTAGACTGATGCATATCATAAAGTAGCTTATGCAACCAAGCTACCTCACATGCAGCCATTGTTGCACCCCTGTACTCAGCCTCTGTGCTCGACAAGGCAACTGTAGGCTGTTTCTTGCTGCTCCAAGTGACTGCAGCACTCCCAAAAGAGAACACATATCCACTAGTAGATCATCTATCAGAAATACTACCAGCCCAATCAGCATCAGTGTATCCATGCAACTGTATCTGAACCCCAGTCTCATAAAATAGTCCATACTGCAATGTAGACTTCACATACTTGAGTATGCGTCTATCTGCATCCAAATGTGGTTTCCTTGGAGCGTGCATAAACTGACTTATCAATCCAACAGCATAGCTCAAATCTGGCCTGGTAATAGTCATATAAATCAAACTTCCTACTATGCGTCTGTACATAGTAGGGTCTTCTAGAAGCTCACCTGCATCTGTGCTCAGCTTCACATTCTGCTCCAAAGGAACTGAAATAGGCTTACAGCCTGCCATCCCATATTTGGACAGCATGTCCAATCCATACTGCCTCTGCAAGAGCTGTATCCCACTTGGTGATCTAATCACCTCAATGCCCAAGAAATAACGCAGCTCTCCCAAATCCTTCATCTCAACCTTCTGCTTCAATAGCATTTTCACATGAAGGATATCTTCATCACTGTCACCTGTCATAATCAAATCATCAACATAAATGACAAGTAGCATAATACCTTTCTTTGTTTTTCTCACATAAAGTGAGAAATCTGCCTTGGAAATCTGAAAGCCAATAGTGACAAGATACTGTCCTGTCTTGTCAGACCATGCTCTAGGTGCTTGCTGACAAGATTGTGGGAGAGGAGTCTCGCTTGAAGCTTTCTTGCTTGCACAATGGGGGAAGACACACAAGGGTGGAGGCTGAAAACAGTTTTCCTCTTCTTAGTTGTGTAAGCCAAAAGAACTCAAGTACAAAGAAAATAGAAGAACCCTCTATATGGGTCTCAAACCAAACTCAACTAACTAAGGTGGCATACTAACTGAGCCACGAACTAGAGTAGATAAGGATAGCTATCATGTAGCTATTATTCATGGGCGGTGTACCAACCGCATCTACAACTGACAAGTCGGTGACATAAATGCACAACGGTCACCCTGGCATATCACGAGTGGAGCTCGATATCTCAACACTCCCCCTCGAGCTCAATCCCAATTCCTGCACACCAAGCAGGTCTCTGAACTTGCGCAGCTTCTCTGCGCCCAATGCCTTCGTGAATATGTCAGCTACCTGATCCTCTGTGCTGACATAAACTAGATCAATAAGACCTAGTAAAACCCTCTCCCGCACATAGTGATAATGCACCTCAATGTGCTTTGTTCTAGCATGATAGACTGGGTTATTTGCCAAGTGTATACTACTCATGTTGTCACAATAAATGACAACTGGTCCATCTGTAGACTGATGCATATCATAAAGTAGCTTATGCAACCAAGCTACCTCACATGCAGCCATTGCTGCACCCCTGTACTCAGCCTCTGTGCTCGACAAGGCAACTGTAGGCTGTTTCTTGCTGCTCCAAGTGACTGCAGCACTCCCAAAAGAGAACACATATCCACTGGTAGATCGTCTATCAGGAATACTACCAGCCCAATCAGCATCAGTGTATCCATGCAACTGTATCTGAACCCCAGTCTCATAAAATAGTCCATACTGTAATGTGGACTTCACATACCTGAGTATGCGTCTAGCCGCATCCAAATGCGATTTCCTTGGAGCCTGCATAAACTGACTTACCAATCCAACAGCATAGCTCAAATCTGGCCTGGTAATAGTCATATAAATCAAGCTTCCTACTATGCGTCTGTACATAGTAGGGTCTTCCAGAAGCTCACCTGCATCTGCGCTCAGCTTCACATTCTGCTCCAAAGGAACTGAAATAGGCTTACAACCTGTCATCCCATATTTGGACAGCATGTCCAATCCATACTGCCTCTGCAAGAGCTGTATCCCACTTGGTGATCTAATCACCTCAATGCCCAAGAAATAACGCAGCTCTCCCAAATCCTTCATCTCAAACTTCTGCTTCAATAGCATTTTCACATGAAGGATGTCTTCATCACTGTCACCTGTCATAATCAAATCATCAACATAAATGACAAGTAGCATAATACCTTTCTCTGTTTTTCTCACATAAAGTGAGAAATCTGCCTTGAAAATCTGAAAGCCAATAGTGACAAGATACTGTCCTATCTTGTCAGACCATGCTCTAGGTGCTTGCTTCAAGCCATACAAGGCTTTCTTCAATCTGCAAACAAACTCAGGATGAACAGCATGCACATAACCTGGTGGCTGCTCCATATAGACCTCTTCTTGCAAATCACCATGCAAGAAGGCATTCTTTACATCCATCTGATGTAAAGACCATCCCTTTGATGCAGCCATAGCAATGACTGCTCTTACGGTTGCCATCCTTGCAACCGGACTGAATGTTTCTTCATAGTCAATGCCATATGTTTGTGCATACCCCTTGACTACTAATCTTGCCTTGTATCTATTCACAGAACCATCTGCATTGTGCTTCACCTTATAAACCCACTTACAGCCAATTGCATTTTTACCTTTAGGCAAAGGTACCAATTCCCATGTAGCATTTGCTTCCAAGGCATCCATTTCTTCATCCATGGCTTTCTCCCATTTTTCTTTTCCCATGGCTTCCTCAAAAGAAGTGGGTTCTGGTTCCTGTATCACTTTAACCATATATGCATAGTGAATGGCTGTAAATCCATCATATTTCAGCCTATCCACAGGATACCTAGCTCTCGTAGACCTGCGCAAAGTAGGTTCACTCCCAGGTGCTCTCAAAACATCCCTGGTCTTCCTTACTCCAGGTGTAACAATAGAAGGAATACCCAACTCATCATCAATGCTCTGTTCTGAGCCACTGGATTCACCATCCACATAAGAGTGACCTGCATTCACATCAAACATGGGCTGATCAACCTTCTCTTTTCCTTTTCGTGATACCTGCATACCACTATCTGCATTACTTTGAGAAGATTCTCCTGATCTCAATCTGCCTGTCCATGGCGAAGAATGTGAACCACTGCTAGAGGACGCTCCAGGTCCACTAATATTTTGTGACTGCTGTTGTGAATTCTGTGTAGCATTACCATTTTGTGCATCTTCATCATCAATCACATTTACTGGTTTATACCAGCTACTCATCTCATCAAAAACAACATCTCTGCTCACTGTAAACTTACGAGTAGAAGGGTTATAGCATCTATACCCTTTTTGCTGCAGAGAGTAACCAATAAAGATGCACTTCTCAGCTTTTGGATCCAACTTGGATCTCAGCTCATCTGGCACATGTACATAGGCAATGCAACCAAAAATTTTCAAATGAGAAATATCTGGTTTCCTACCAGTATACCTCTCCTCTGGAGTCATTCCATGTATTGCTGCAGTGGGAGTCCTGTTCATTATGTAGACTGCTGTAGCAACTGCTTCAGCCCAATAAAAATCTGGCAAGTCTTTTTCATTGAGCATGGCACGAGATACCTCTCCAATATGCCTGTTTTTCCTTTCTGCAATTCCATTTTGTTGTGGGGTATAACTGCATGAATATTGCTGCTTTATGCCATGCTCCTGCAAGAACTTTGCAAACTCATTTGAGAGGTACTCTCCCCCTCCATCTGACCTTAGGCATTTTATCTGCAAGCCTGTTTCTTTTTCAACCATAGCTTTAAGAGTTTTGAAATGCCCAAAAACTTCACTTTTCTTTTTCATAAAATACACCCAAACTTTTCTGCTATAGTCATCAATAAAACTGACAAAATAATGACAGCCTCCAAGAGATGCAGCTTTAGTTGTCCACACATCAGAGTGAATTAATTCCAATGGCTTCTCACTCTCTTGAACATGTCTAGGAAATGGTTTCCTTGCCTGTTTTCCAAACTGACAGGCTTCACATACCTTATGCATTTCTGCAACCTTGAATTTGGGCAATCCTGCAACAATATTTTGGGCCTGCATTGATTTAAGTCGCTGTACATTAACATGACCAATGCGTTTATGCCAGATATCAATATCTGCAACTACACCGGTCCCATGTGCAAACATTGCTGCACTCAATTCAGACATGTCTGCATCCAATGTAAACATTCTGCCCTTCTTCTTTCCTTTTGCTATCAAGCGACCTTTATTTTTCATATCCTCAACAAAGCATCCATGAGGATTAAATCTGACCTGCAAGCCCTGTTCAACCATTTGACCAACTGAAACCAGATTCTTGGTGATATTCGGGACATGAAATACATCGGACAGGTATTTCTTTTTCCCACCCTGCATAGACAATGGAATTTTTCCAATCTGCACAATAGGATGTGCAGTATCATCACCAGTCTCCACAAATCCTGGTTTTTCCATTTTCCTTGCATCCTCCATCCATTCTGCATGACCTGTCATGTGGTTTGATGCACCTGAGTCAACATACCATACATCATTGCTTTCTTCTGCACTTGTCATAGAATTGTTCATGTGCTGCACCATGAACAAATGCTCATTTCTGTCATCACCCTGTCTACTAGAAGATGCATAATTCCCTTGTTGCAGTTTTCCATTCATGATGTCATTCTACTTTTTATAGCAGTCTTTAGCCATATGACCCATTTTACCACAGTAGTAGCATTCAACATTACTGTTTGCATTTTGGCCTCTTTGCCATCCACCACGACCTCTTTGGCTCCCCCTGCCTCTAGAGTTACCACGTCCTCCTCCATAGGACTGGTTTTCTTGAGTTTGCTGCATATTCTGATTTCTGCCACGGCCTCCAAATCGGCCTCCTCTACCTCTGCCTCTACCTCTTCCAGCATTTGAGTAGAAGACAGCTTCTTTTGAAGTTCCTCCTGAAGAAGATGCACCACCATTTCTCTGTTCCTCAGAAATTAGAAGAGCAATCAACTCCTCAAAATCAAGAAATCTTTCACGAACTGAAATGGATGTCCGAAACTGTGCATAATCCTTTCCTAGACCATTCAAGGTCACGGAAACTAAATCATCATCTTCCACTGGCGACCCAATGGAAGCAACTGCATCTGCAATCTTCTTCACCTTCATGTGGTAGGCGTTGATGCTCATATTTTCTCTTTGCACATTATGCAACTCTTGCTTGAGCTGCATTTTCCTGGCTTGCGTATTTGTGCTATACATTTTTGACAAAGTATCCCATGCCTCCTTTGGCGTACTTGCATCCTGAATATGCACAATCATAGAGTCTGAAATACTGATAGACAGCCAATACATAACTTTCCTGGCTCTCTCATGCCATGTTTTAAATGCCTGCATTTGTTGTTGATTGGGAACATCAGGAAGAACTGGTTCTTCTTCATTTCCTGCAACAAATTCCCAATATCCTTTTCCCATAAGGAAATTCGTCATTCTAAACTTCCATGCCTGGAAGTTGTTCTTGTCAAGCTTTTCAGTGACAATCTGTGAAAGAGAATCAGACGCCATTACAGAATACTGCAAGAAATTCTGTCACTGCAAAAAACACAGCTTCACCCTCACAAGGGCAAATCTGCAAAACTGGCGAAAGTGGTATTTGACCACACAGTCACTTCCTAGTGACGATTTTGCATAAACAGGAACCAAGGATGATTCTGAAACTCCCAATGTCTCTGCGCACAAGCATACGATGCAATTTCTACAGTAACTTTTCACCGACCTGTAGAACAGTGGTCGCACAGCATAAAACTGAGCCTTTTCTTGAGTGCACGCAGAAAACTTCCGTCTGCAAAACAGGCCCCGAAATGGCCTCAAATATACTGCCCTCTTGCTTCACCGCGAAGGGCGTCTCAACCTGAGACAATGCACTCCTGCAATTTCCGGCTGTGCTACCTGCAGAGATCTGCTCCCAAAACAGGAAATGAAAGCAACACTGCTCCTCTTACCAGACCACCGCGAGCTTGGCTTGCTTTCTTGAGCTCCTTACCACGAACAAGGCTCTGATACCATGACAAGATTGTGGGAGAGAAGGAAGGAGTCTCGCTTGAAGCTTTCTTGCTTGCACAATGGGGGAAGACACACAAGGGTGGAGGCTGAAAACAGTTTTCCTCTTCTTAGTTGTGTAAGCCAAAAGAACTCAAGTACAAAGAAAATAGAAGAACCCTCTATATGGGTCTCAAACCAAACTCAACTAACTAAGGTGGCATACTAACTGAGCCACGAACTAGAGTAGATAAGGATAGCTATCATGTAGCTATTATTCATGGGCGGTGTACCAACCGCATCTACAACTGACAAGTCAGTGACATAAATGCACAACGGTCACCCTGGCATATCACGAGTGGAGCTCGATATCTCAACACTTGCTTCAAGCCATACAAGGCTTTCTTCAACCTGCAAACAAACTCAGGATGAACAGCATGCACATAACCTGGTGGCTGCTCCATATAGACCTCTTCTTGCAAATCACCATGCAAGAAGGCATTCTTTACATCCATCTGATATAAAGACCATCCCTTTGATACAGCCATAGCAATGACTACTCTTACGGTTGCCATCCTTGCAACCGGACTGAATGTTTATTCATAGTCAATGCCATATGTTTGTGCATACCCCTTGACTACTAATCTTGCCTTGTATCTGTTCACAGAACCATCTGCATTGTGCTTCACCTTATAAACCCACTTACAGCCAATTGCATTTTTACCTTTAGGCAAAGGTACCAATTCCCATGTAGCATTTGCTTCCAAGGCATCCATTTCTTCATCCATGGCTTTCTCCCATTTTTCTTTTCCCATGGCTTGCTCAAAAGAAGTGGGTTCTGGTTCTGTATCACTTTGACCATATATGCATAGTGCATGGCTGTAAATCCATCATATTTCAGCCTATCCACAGGATACCTAGCTCTCGTAGACCTGCGCAAAGTAGGTTCACTCCCAGGTGCTCTCAAAACATCCCTGGTCTTCCTTACTCCAGGTGTAACAATAGAAGGAATACCCAACTCATCATCAATGCTCTGTTCTGAGCCACTGGATTCACCATCCACATAAGAGTGACCTGCATTCCCATCAAACATGGGCTGATCAACCTTCTCTTTTCCTTTTCGTGATACTTGCATACCACTATCTACATTCCTTTGAGAAGATTCTCCTGATCTCAATCTGCCTGTCCATGGCGAAGAATGTGAACCACTGCTAGAGGACGCTCCAAGTCCACTAATATTTTGTGACTGCTGCTGTGAATTCTGTGCAGCATTACCATTTTGTGCATCTACATCATCAATCACATTTACTAGTTTATACCAGCTACTCATCTCATCAAAAACAACATCTCTACTCACTGTAAACTTACGAGTAGAAGGGTTATAGCATCTATACCCTTTTTGCTGCAGAGAGTAACCAATAAAGATGCACTTCTCAACTTTTGGATCCAACTTGGATCTCAACTCATCTGGCACATGTACATAGGCAATGCAACCAAAAATTTTCAAATAAGAAGTATCTGGTTTCCTACCAGTATACCTCTCCTCTGGAGTCATTCCATGTATTGCTGCAGTGGGAGTCCTGTTCATTATGTAGACTGTTGTAGCAACTGCTTCAACCCAATAAAAATCTGGCAAGTCTTTTTCATTGAGCATGGCACGAGATACCTCTCCAATATGCGTGTTTTTCCTTTCTACAATTCCATTTTGTTGTGGGGTATGACTGCATGAATATTGTTGCTTTATGCCATGCTCCTGTAGGAACCTTGCAAACTCATTTAAGAGGTACTCTCCCCCTCCATCTGACCTTAGGCATGTTATTTGCAGGCCTGTTTCTTTTTCAACCATAGCTTTAAGGGTTTTGAAATGCCCAAAAACTTCACTTTTCTTTTTCATAAAATACACCCAAACTTTTGTGCTATAGTCATCAATAAAAGTGACAAAATAATGACAGCCTCCAATAGATGTAACTTTAGTAGTCCACACATCATAGTGGATTAATTCCAATGGCTTCTCACTCTCTTGAACATGTCTAGGAAATGGTTTCCTTGCCTATTTTCCAAACTGACAGGCTTCACATACCTTATGCATTTCTGCAACCTTGAATTTAGGCAAACCTGCAACAATATTTTGGGCCTGCATTGATTTAAGTCGCTGTACATTAACATGACCAATATGTTTATGCCAGATATCAATATCTGCAACTACATCGGTCCCATGTGCAAACATTGCTGCACTCAATTCAGACATGTCTGCATCCAATGTAAACATTCTGCCCTTCTTCTTTCCTTTTGCTATCAAGCGACCTTTATTTTTCATATCCTCAACAAAGCATCCATGAGGATTAAATCTGACCTGCAAGCCCTGCTCAACCATTTGACTAATAGAAACCAGATTCTTGGTGATATTCGGGACATGAAATATATCGGACAGGTATTTCTTTTTCCCATCCTGCATAGACAAAGGAATTTTTTCAATCTGCACAATAGGACGTGCAGTATCATCACCAGTCTCCACAAATCCTGGTTTTTCCATTTTTCTTGCATCCTCCATCCATTCTGCATGACCTGTCATGTGGTTTGATGCACCTGAGTCAACATACCATACATCATTGCTTTCTTCTGCACTTGTCATAGAATTGTTCATGTGCTGTACCATAAACAAGTGCTCATTTCTATCATCACCTTGTCTAATAGAAGATGCATAATTCCCTTGTTGCAGTTTTCCATTCATGATGTCATTCTGCTTTTTATAGCAGTCTTTAGCCATATGACCCATTTTACCATAGTAGTAGCATTCAACATTACTGTTTGCATTTTGGCCTCTTTGCCATCCACCACGACCTCTTTGGCTCCCCCTGCCTCTAGAGTTACCACGTCCTCCTCCATAGGACTGGTTTTCTTGAGTTTGCTGCATATTTTGATTTCTACCACGGCCTCCATATCGGCCTCCTCTACCTCTGCCTCTACCTCTTCCAGCATTTGAGTAGAAGACAGCTTCTTTTGAAGTTCCTCCTGAAGAAGATGCACCACCATTTCTCTGCTCCTCAGAAATTGAAAGAGCAATCAACTCCTCAAAATCAAGAAATCTTTCATGGACGGAAATGGATGTTCGGAACTGTGCATAATCCTTTCCTAGACCATTCAAGATCAAAGAAACTAAATCATCATCTTCCACTGGCAACCCAATGAAAGCAAGTGCATCTACAATCTTCTTCACCTTCATGTGGTAGTCATTGATGCTCATATTTTCTCTTTGCACATTATGCAACTCTTGCTTGAGCTGCATTTTCCTGGCTTGCGTATTTGTGCTATATATTTTTGACAAAGTATCCCATGCCTCCTTTGGTGTACTTGCATCTTGAATATGCACAATCATAGAGTCTGAAATGCTGATAGACAGCCAATACATAACTTTCATGGCTCTCTCATGCCATACTTTAAATGCCTGCATTTGCTGTTGATTGGGGACATCAGGAAGAACTGGTTCTTCTTCACTTCCTGCAACAAATTCCCAATATCCTTTTCCCATAAGGAAATTCGTCATTCTAAACTTCCATGCTTGAAAGTTGTTCTTGTCAAGCTTTTCAGTGACAATCTGTGAGAGAGAATCAGACGCCATTACAGAACACTGCAAAAAATTCTGTCACTGCAAAGAACACAGCTTCAGCCTCACAAAGGAAAATCTGCAAAACTGACGAAAGTGGTATTTGACCACACAGTCACTTCCTAGCGACGATTTTGCATCAACAGGCAACAGGGATGATTCTGTAACTCCCAATGACTCTGCGCACAAGCATACGATGCAATTTCTACAGTGACTTTTCACCGACCTGTAGAACAGTGGCTGCACAGCATAAAACTGGGCCTTTTCTTGAGTGCATGCAGAAAACTTCCGCCTCCAAAACAGGCCCCAAAATGGCCTCAAATCAAAAAACAAGGTCGCCAAGGGCTAAAGCCATCTCCCGCAGCATATACTGCCCTCTTGCTTCACCGCGAAGGGTGTCTCAACTTGAGACAATGCACTCCTGCACTTTTCGGCTGTGTTACCTGCAGAGATCTGCTCCCAAAACAGAAAATGAAAGCAACACTGCTCCTCTTACCAGAACACCGTGAGCTTGGCTTGCTTTCTTGAGCTCCTTACCACGAACAAGGCTCTGATACCATGTCAAGATTGTGGGAGAGAAGGAAGGAGTCTCACTTGTAGCTTTCTTGCTTGCACAATGGGGGAATACACACAGAGGTGGAGGCTGAAAACAGATTTCCTCTTCTTAGTTGTGTAAGCCAAAAGAACTCTAGTACAAAGAAATAGAAGAACCCTATATATAGGTCTCAAACCAAACTCAACTAACTAAGGTGGCATACTAACTGAGCCATGAACTAGAGTAGATAAGGATAGCTATCATGTAGCTATTATTCATGGGCGATGTACCAACCGCATCTGCAACTGACAAGTCGGTGACATAAATGCACAACGGTCACCCTGGCATATCACGAGTGGAGCTCGATATCTTAACAAAGATTAAGCTACAAGCTTAATCAATTAAGCCACAAGTCACTAATTTACAAAGTCTATCAAGTTCTGTAACTTTTGTTACTCTGCAAGTCACAAAGGTCCATCAAGTTCCCAGAAGTCAAAACTGACTTATTCCAAAGACTCCCATAAGGAATGTTCTTGCGCAGAAGCACTGAACTGCAAAGTTGTTCCTTGGAAGACTCTGTTCGCATATGCAGACTTGCTGAACCAGTTTCAACACATGCAGAAGGTCATACACAGATTTTACGAAGACTTCAAATCCCGCAATCGCAAAAGTCGAAGACCGTAAAAGCCAAATAAAAATCTATAAGCCTTGTATACCCGACTTTGAGCTACGCTCATCCCGCTAATTGGATTTTGAGAATGTGAGGTCTTTTGGATTTTTACAGGATGACGGAACAAAATATGGATGATTTAATGGCTGAAGGCGATCTTCCTGAACGTACGATGGAACAAAAATTGGATTTAATTATGATGCAGCTGGATGAAGAACGAAGAGCCCGGCAAGCCTTGCAAGTTCAATTGGCCAATTTACAATGATCGACTACTGACAAAGATGGACCACAACCCGAAGATCTTATCCGACGAACCATCGATGCGACTCTCGAAGCTCAATCCATCCGCAAAGAAACAAAGATAAGTAAAAGAAATTTCAAATTCCGTACTTTCAATGGAACTCGAGATGGAAAGTCTGTTCTTGCATTCATCAGTCAGTTTGATGATTACTTTCATGAAGAGACATATGCTGAAAAAGACAAAATTAAACGTGTCACTAATCATTTAGTGGATCGAGCATCTCTTTGGTGGACCGTGGTTCGTAAGAGCATAGATTGTCCCACTACCTGGGAGAGTTTCAAAAAGAAGTTTATGCAGAATTTCCTTCCTCCTCAATTCCATGAAAAAGCCATAAAGAAATGGGACCTTCTTTAGCAAAGAGATCGTGAGCCTATTTCCCAGTACACCGAATGCTTTTGGAATGCCTTACTGCAACTATGCATGCTTGAAGACGTACCTGAAGCGACTCACAAGCGCAAGTTTATGTCTGGATTACTTGGGCATTACTACGTTGAAGTCAATATGTTCAAGCCTACGACCCTTGAAGATGCAATTTCTTTAGCTCATGACACTGAAGACAAGATTCGAGGAAGAGGCAAGCATCCACAACAATTTCAAGCAAATGGTAACTATGGTTCTAAGCAATTTAATTCAAATCTTAGAAGATTCAATCAAAGTCGATTTCCTTCATCATCTTTCCATAAGTCTTGGACAAAACCACCTCCTTTACCATCAAATACCAATCAAAACCCTAAGCCATCCTCACAGCCAAATCCTAATATTCCTAGACTTCCTGCCATTGCAAACAATGTATCTAAAGCCAAACCTATAGTGTGTTACAAATCCCATCAACCTGGACATCTAGCAGCCAATTGCCAATCGAAGAAGCCACCTATCCATATCAACTATCTTGGAGCAATGGAAGATGAAGAACATGAAGAAATGCCTGACTTTACGGAAGATGAGGATGACATTGGTACTCCTTCGGATACTTTACCAGGTATGCCAACTCCACATTCTTTGTTGACAATGAAATGTTTAGTGCATGGAAAAGAAAAGATTATTCTCCATGACGATGGTAGTACACATGATTTTATTTCTGCAAAGTTAGTGAAAGAATTGAAATTACAAATTGTTCCTACGCATTATCGCATTAAAGCAGCATTCTTAGGCACAAGGTATAATGGAACACAAGAGGTGCATGATCTAGAAATTCAAATTGGTAAATACACTGAAAGAAGGAATTTTCTAGTTGTACCATTACAGTCCAGTGATATTATCCTAGGTATGCCTTGGCATCATCAGCATAATCCCGACATAGATTATTCCATGCATTCAATTAAAATTCATTTTCAAGGAAAACACATTACATTGTATGGTATGCATGCATCCAATAATTTTCCACTGCTTACTCATACTCAAGCTAAACGTGCATTACACAAAAGTAGTAAATCTTATCTAATTTGGGTGAATGAACTTCAAGCTAAAGAAAAACATATGCACCCTAGGCATAAAGAATTCCTTGCACAATTTAAAGATTGTTTTGCTGAAGATTTACCACCTGGACTACCTCCTTCACGTCCTAAAGATCACAAAATAGATTTAATTCCTGGTACACAACCACCCTGTAAAGCACCATATAGGCATAACCAGATTGAAAAGAAAGAAATTCAAAATCAAGTTGAGGAATTATTAAATAGAGGATTAATTAGACCTAGTAGTTCTCCATTTAGCGCATCTGTTTTGTTGGTAAAGAAGAAGAATAATACCTATCGCATGTGCATTGATTATCGTGCCCTAAATAAGATTACTGTAAAGAATAGATATCCAATTCCTAGGGTAGATAATCTTATGGATAAACTACAAGGTTCTGCCATATTTAGTAAAATAGATCTTAAATCTGGTTATTATCAAGTGAGATTAGATAAATCTGATATATTTAAAACTGCATTTAGAACACAATTTGGTCATTATGAATTTCTAGTGATGCCTTTTGGATTGACTAATGAACCTGCTACATTTAGTAGAATGATGAATCACATATTTTTGAAATATCAGCATTGTGTTATAGTATTTTTTGATGATATCTTGGTATTCAGTAAACATGAGAAAGAACATTATGAACATCTGTCTTTGGTTTTCAAGTTCTTGAAAGATAATCAATTGTATGCTAATCCAGAAAAGAGTGAGTTCTTTCAAACAGAATTTGAATATCTAGGTCATATTGTGTCATCATAAGGTATTAAGGTTGACCCTAAGAAGATAGAAGCAATATTGAACTGGCCTATACCCAAAAATGTGCATGAGTTATGTTCTTTTCTAGGCCTTGCTAGTTTTTACAGGAAGTTTGTGTGAAATTTTTCATTACTTGCTTTGCCTTTGACTAAACTTTTAAAGAAATGTATTGTTTATCATTGGTCTGATAATCAATAGAAATCTTTTGATTTATTGAAACATACATTAACCCATGCTCCTGTATTACAACTACCTGATTTCAATAGACCATTCTTTTTAGTAGTTACTAATGCTAGCGGATCTGGAATAGGAGCCGTACTTATGCAAGATAATCATCCCATAGCCTATTCTAGCTGTAAACTAAAAACATCCAAACTTAAATATTCCACTTATGATAAAGAATTGTTAGCTGTTGTACAAGCTTTAAGACAATGAAAACATTACTTAATGGGTTCTGAGTTTATGATTAAGACTGACCAACAAAGTATTAGACATCTCCTTAGTTAACCCCAAATATCTGACCGACATATCAAATGGGTAGCTTTTATTCAGAGTTTTCATCCCCTTATCCAATATCAACCAGGTAAAGAAAATGTAGTAGCCGATGCTTTAAGTAGAAGACTGACTATTCATAATATCTCTGTCATATCATTTGATTATCCAACTCCTATGAAAGATACTTATCATTAGGACATTACTTTTCATGCTGATTGGAATAAATTAGTTGGAAATAACTGGATTCTTATTGATTCACTATCTTATAATGATGGATTCATGTTTTATGAAAAGAGATTATGTGTTACAATTCCATTTAGATCTTTTGTTTTGAATGAAATTCATTGTCCTCCATATCAAGGTCATAGAGGTATCATATCTACTTTGCGTACATTGATGACTGAAGATTTTTATTGGCCACATATGGACACTGATATATCTAACTTTGTTTCTGAGTGTTTAGTTTGCCAAAGAGTTAAGAGACATCATGGTAAACAGTATGGTTTACTTATGCCTTTATCTATTCCATCAAGACCATGGGAACATATTTCTATGGATTTTATTACTGGTTTACCTAATACTAAAGCTAACCATGATATGATTTGGACTATTGTAGTCTGGCTTAGTAAACAAGCATATTTCATTCCATACAAGAAAAATTTAACAGCATCTCAGGCAACACAATTGTCGCACTCGTGATAAATTAAGGTTAGAATTGATTTCTAACCAGTTGATTTATTTATGTAACTGAAGACTACTAGGTATTCACTTTTTTCGGTTTAATTGTATTATTTTACTAACAATTGTGAATGCTTCAGTTGATGTGTAGAGATAGCAGCAGTGGAGTAGAGGAAAGCATTGGAGGATAGCGTGTATTCGAGTTATCACTTATATTTTGATGGGCACATACCCTAGGCATGGCGCCTATATTTTGTCGCGCCTATTTATTAAGGCATTGGATATTTATTTATTATTTTGTATGCGCATGGGCGCACGATTATGATATTTGTATTTGGACATTGTATTGGATATGCCTGACTCTTTGGGCGCCCGCCCATTAGCTGTATTTCTATTTTGTACTAAAGCAAACTCAAAAGCCAAAAGCGTGCTATTTTGTAATTTGGGCTATTATTTGAGCTTGAAGATGATTAATACATAAAATATATGCTTTTGGAGCGCTCACACAAGGCATGGGGGGAGATTGCACCCAATTGGTCTCTTGTTCATGTTGTGCATGCTTTCTACCTTGAGTTTTGTGCAAAAAGTAGAGTTCTTTTGTTCTTGGAGACCTTCCGGTGTTCATACGTGAGCATACAACATCCGATATGTGCACCACCACATGACCTACCAACACTGACCAGACAATGGCACACACCAAATTACGAAGTGCCATGAGACTTGCATAAGTATAGGAGGGGGATAATGTTAATCCCTTCTAAGAAGGCATAACAAAGGAGGCACAAAGAGATTAAAAAATTTAGAATGAAAAGAGAATAAAAAATCAAATAATCTCTCTAGTAATTATACTTTTTTAATGACAAAAATGTATTTTATAAAGAGAGCCGTAGAAATTTGCTATAACATCCTGAGTAAGGTTTGAGCATAAAGATCTTAACCAAATAAGTTGAAAAAGAGTTGGTAATAATCAAAGAGTATGTGCAAGGTAAGAGAAGACAAGTCTAAGCCATTGAAATGGGAGGGTGCCCAAGAAAAGCAAGGGTATGCATAAAAGCAAAGAAACTACAAGTGGCATTGTTGAGGTGACCTAATCTCCTTTTTTCTCTTTAGCTTAACTATGACAAATGGAAGTTGAATAGCTTAAGTATGATATTTATATTTACTCAATTATATGATCATGTGTATACTTGTAAACATCACTTCAAAATCCTTTGTTTGGTATATTTATGTAGTATTGGTATACTATATATATTGTTTATGTAATAGATTTACTATTATATAATACAAGTGCTTACTTTAGATATTTATTCACACACCCTTCTATTCGTTCACTAAGGCATTGAACAACTATAACATTCTAATGGTTTTGCAGAAGACTTATACATGTGGCTTAATTATAGGCTTTGACTCTACCAAAGGTGAGTTCATTCTTCATAACTCTGATCTGTACTAAAGGTTAGAGTTTGTTTACAAACATTTACTTCTTTAAAAACCTATCTTTGCAATATTGAATAGAATACAGAAGCACAAAAAAGTGCATATTCTTCTCGAATGTATATAGGGGAATATTACTTTTTCCCATAATTACAAGATAATTAAGAGATTTGTGCCAACTCTTTGACATACTACTTGCATAGCATGGTTTAGTGCTTAGTTTGTTACTAGTATCCTTCTACAAAGTTATAATGTGATTCTTTTGCAAATAAATAGCAAAGCCATTTGATTACACACTTTAACAAAGTAAATTCTTATTTGTTTTGCCTTTTGCAAGGTATTATTCATCAAGAGACCATCACACACCATATGAGAGGTTTGCAATCAACCTTATTAGTTTTAGAAGCTTGTACATGCTTTTCATCCAATGCACCATTCAAAAAGCATATATACAATGGAGCTAGATACCTTTAAGAATAGAATCATAATTTGGACTTTGGTAAAAATGTTTGAGACCATCTTCTTGAGAATATAGGTATGATGTTTAAGCATATAAACCTATTCAAGTGATGAATGAAGTCGTAAGAAAGTCATTACTACTTATGAGAACAAAGTATAAACTAGTTCTCTAAGCATAGAAACTTGAACTAAGCTTAACTAAATTATTTTTAGCCAAGTTCTTTTGAATATACATATAAAAATTTGCATTAATATTTAGTTTATGTGACAAATAAGGACACACCTTATGTTAACAAGAATGTGTTGGGTTTCTTGATTCTATATTTCGTAGTTGGGGACAATTTGTTTGCTAGTATTCTCCACATCATCAAGGGCAACTTCAATGATGGTGCTGATCTCCAAACTCTTCTCATTCTCCTCCTCCATGTCTAAATTGTTCCTTTATTAGGGTCACCCCTTGACCATTTCTATGGTGTTTTGATTGTTTAGACTGATTGCCACTTTACCTTGCTATGTTGTCCACCAATGCAATAGCTCACTTGGGGCTCTTTGCATTAATGTTGGCCAACAATCTTTGAGTTTGGAAAGTGCCTCTTTAACCAATATGCTTTTGAGTGATTGAGCATAAATCTCATTTTAATCACTTCCATTCATTAGAAGTATAATTTACCCAGATCCCATGTGTCCTGCTTCCTCTTAATACCATTCATATCAATCGTCGTGGATAGTTCTAGTTTTTCCAGTATTGAGCACCATTTCTATTTATATGCTTCACTCTACCACCATATCTATTGACCTAATGAGCCATCCTTTCTTTCGTTTTTGTCTCCACTCCATTGCAAATGGATTGTCATAGATTTCCATTTCTCCCATATTTTATGGGTCCTTTCTAATCGCTTTATTCCTTGCATCTTTATAGAGGATTGCATTCCAAATGTTCTAATCTAGCCAATTTTTTGAGCATTATCTTGATTCTTATTTGTAATCAACATGAGGCAGATATCATTAGAAGAAAATGTGGAACATGTTGTAACAACAAAGATTGCAATGTGCATGTCTTTCAAATGTTTCCAAACTATATGGAAGGATTCTCCATGCTAAGCTATCACAACCATAGCTTTTGAGTATCATTAATGTGTTAATTTTGATATTAAGAATAAGAAGGAAAATTGTAAAATGGAACCTTGGACTGAAGATTCTTAATAATCCTTTGGTGTGTTGGATTGATGCATTAGTAGGTAACACACCAACCATATATATTTTGATGGAAGCTAACATCGATGATGTGGTTACATTCAATATGTTGCACAATCTAGTGATACAAAAATCCATGACAATACCAAAATAGTCACATCCAAAGACGAGGCTCTACATCCTCAATAAGGAATTGATAAAAAGGATTTTACACAATGCTCCATTTGACACAATGGTAAAAGCAAAAACTCCAATATAATTTAGTTTTCTAGACAACATACTAAAGCTCAATTTTTGCTAATAATATGCATTTCAAAGAACTCATATTTAGGCATTTCAAAGAGCTAATCTATATGAGTTGAATATCTATTATTTTATAGTTTTAGAAATAATAGTTATGTTCAAAATACATGGTTTGCTTGTATCAAAGGCATTTCAAAGAGCTAATCTATATGAGTTGAGTATCTATCATTTTACAATTTTAGAAAGAATAGTAATGTTCAAAATAGATGGTTTGCCTACCTTATAGTCATCTTAGCCAAATGTCACATTGGAGAATGTAGTGTTCTCATTCCTCTTTCCATTGATTATGGCATATATGATGGAAGAATATACATTAGTGAATACATTAAGATGTGAATTTGAATCCTATTCACTATGTGCAAAATGCATAAGAAATATATTCTGATTCTATACCAACTAAAACAAGTAATTATGATTGCAAACAACACAACAATAACATGCTTGCAAAGAGGCATTGATAATTCCAAGCATGCAAACAATGAAAACTTGAATGAGGAGGTAGTCTAGCATATACTTCACCACAACATGCTTGTTTCAATACTAGGCTCTCCATCATGGCACTAAGGATACTTGAAGGACCTAATGACATTGGTTGATCTATAGGGTATGCCATGCTTCTTTCTCGCATTCACTATAGATGAGGTCACTAATACAAAATGTGCTATGATCCATATATTGAAAATCATAGCAAAGGAGTTCAATCTAGATATCGTGAAAATATTGCCCCATTGAGTGTTCTATCCTCTTTCATACCAAATTCCATATTTTCAATCAATATATTCTAGCAAAAGCCTCTTGACATGGTCATGTCTAGCACCACATCATCTGGTATCGGATTCAACATAGTAGCTCATTGCATGCACAATGCAAACATTGACAATACAACATGCATTAATGCTATAACAAGTACACCAAAGTAAATTCAAGGTATTGACTAGCAAGTGGTTCCACAAGTCAACATTTTCATAAACACTTGAATATGCAAACACTTGCCATAAAACAAATGGGGATACAAGTGCCCAAAAATATCTTTTGTATATAGGAAACACATTTTTCCTAGGACTTGCATATGTGATGCTCTTTACAGTGATTGAAAGAATAAGCCTAACAATAGTTGGCCTACTTGATCCATCCGCCTTCATTCCAATGCCATGCATGAGACCATGGTTCACGTACACAAATGAGAGGTTACAACATACCCAAACACATAGTAGGGCAATAGAGGAAAGAAACATTTGTCCTCATTTAATGCTAAAAAAATAAATATACTTATTGCTTTTTTGAAGTCATTACTGATGTCATATTCCATATTTCCACATTAGCACAATTTATATATAAACAAGGCCTAGAAAGGAGAAGACGAGTGCTTACATATAAGGTATACAAGACGGATATGATAGCTGACATCTATGTAATCTTACAACATAAATACATTTAGCCACATCAAAATCTGTGTGTAGCTCTTTCAATTGCAATGACAAGGCTAGTCAAGGTTGGATTGAGAAAGAGCTAGTCGACATCGAGCACTATAGTTTTTTTATGAGTGCACAAAATGAGGATGTCAAAGAATGCTACCTAGCGATCACCATATATGTGAAAGGAGCACAACAATTTGATAGGTATGTGCAAGGATATACTTTCAAACAATTGATAGAGGGAAAATAACATAGAATTGTGAATGATACGATTCCTCCCTAGAACATTGAAATGATTACTCAAAAATAAGTAGGCAGAAATACACGTCAATTAAAGTGCAATCTTGCTGCAAGAAATCGCGAATAATTTGGACATCAATTATGAAGGCACGATAACAGACGATGGCCACACAAGTCATGCAAGACACAAAAAGAAATGGTATCTGCACGTGGATGCTTGAGTTGCTACACCACATATACAATGTGTCCCTCGAATCACTGTGCTAGTGTAGATAAAGAAAGAGGCTGCGATGCATCAAGCAACATCATGGAAAACAACTACCATGAACATGTATTGGGAAGAGCATTCCCAACACACATGGGGGGATATTGCATCGAATTCGTGTCAAAAGTAAACTAATTACAAGGTAGAGACATTCAACTACTTTGGTAGTAGGATTAGTAAAGTTTTTGGGCGAAAGACCCAAGAGATTGATGGTGTCAAGGACTCTGAAAATAATGAGAAAAAGAGAACAAATTTGGATGCTAGAAAGAAGAGAGACGGTCGCTCCATTAATCAAAATACGTACCACTACACAACCTTTGAGATAACGTGTGGAATCCTCAATAACGTGATTGTTTGAGAAGCAATAATTGGTGCACAACCCTATTCAATGCAACCTAGAGGGCCGACCAGTAGGGGATGCTGCGAGGAAGGGGAAAAAGTTGTGGTTCATTCATGCACTATGGGATGGGGCTTGAGCCTATAGATCATTGGGTCTTGCGCCTACACAACAACCACTTCACATTCTAAACCCTCGAGCAGATCTGATGCATTCAAGAAACGCCTCCACGGCTTGCTTGGACAAAGACCATATCCTCATTGTCACTACCACCACACTTGACACTACACATGGAAGCAAGCTTGTGCTCATCACTTGCTCAGCATTCCCTAAGGAGACAATGGCCGCTACACTACTAGCCATTGTCTTACCAATCGGCTTTCTTGTTCATGCTTGTTGCTACTACACGAGTGTAATGTCCCCATTACTTAGTTTATTTTAATGTGCGTATACGTGGTGTTGCACATCCACACATGGAAAAACTGCAGAATCTCTAAAAGATTTACAGGAAGTAGGACTGGTTTACTAGAATAGTCTGAAATCTCTAGTATTATGTTTAGATGACTAAATTCCCACTTTAGATGGATCCAAACATATGTTGTGACTTATTTTCAAGGGAATAAGTCTTCCAAGACAAAAGATGGAGAAAAATGATGTGATATACAAAAATCGTCATTTTCCCCTATGTTTGATGGATTTTCGCAATTCCGTCCGCAATGGCTTGTCGACCAGATGTGTTTCAATCATTTTGAGTATCCGGATGACTATATTTGGAGTTCCTATTACAAAGTTATGATCCAAATAAAGTTGTAGACAAGCACAAGGCAGAGAAAAATAAAAATAGTGAAAAAATCATAAGCTTTAAAGCTAAATGCCTTAAGCTTTTATGAAAAAGCAAATAAAAAACACACATGAGAGGGAGTGGAGAAAAACTATAAAAGGGAGGACAAGGAGGGGAGAAGGGCCATCAAAATCACAAGTCTGTGTAAGGCTTGAGGTTGAGATTTTATCCCTCACCTTCTTCGAAGTTCCAACATTGTGAGTCACTATGGAGATTGGCTTGAGTTGAGCTTAAAGCTTCTCACCTATTTTTGAAGATTGACAACAAATTCTCGTCCCTGCGACAACAAGCAACTTTACAAATCCTTGGACAAATTCCGTGCAACATCTGGCTCCATACCAAGAGAGGGAGACAAGAGCAATATTGATGAGGACAAGACGCTGATTGGGAAGGAGGAGACTCTATTCCGCGAGACAAAGAGACATCATTCCATTCAACCCAAGGAAGAGGATACGCTAAATGTCTCTCGTCCTCTTCTACTCTAATCTGAGAAGAGGAGATACTGAAGAACTTTATTCTATTATATCAATCCGGTTAGAAGTCATAACTATACTCTTGTCCCTATTCCATCTACTAGAGAGAGAAAAGTATTAATCTCCACGAGGCAAGAAGAACCATCCATGAGGACTACATCATCGAATCCCGCAATAACCATCATCATCATCATGAGTCTTACACCTTTGCTAGCCGGTATTATTGTCGTCTTCTTCTTCTTCTACGAATCATATTTCTATTATGGCCCCAAAGAAAAATAATTCAAAAGCAAAAATCGCAAATGACCCTACTAATGTGGAACCAACAGTTGGAGTTGTGAGCACGGGAGTCACTAACAGAGTCACGGGTGTGGATAACAACCCTTTACCAAATGCGATACCACTGGTTTTTCAAAGAAAATTTATATTCAAATTCAATAGGAATAAGATAAGAACATCTTATAGGCTAGAAACTGTTAGGGGAACTATGAAAACCTAGAACTCAAGAGAAATCATGAGGAATTTTAGGGTTAACCCCATAGAAAAGAAGACTAGTGAATTCAAGACGAATTTACTAAGAACAAAACCTTGAAGAAACTAGCCAAGGATATAGTTTTAATCTAGAAGCTCTAATAGAAGATTTTAAAGACCAAAAATATCTTTAAGTTGAAGAAACAGACTTAAGGCCAAGAAACTTGGTTAACTGGGAAGTTAGAGGCCCCAAAATTTAGATGCCCTTAGTTAAATTCAAAGGGAAAGAGTTCATTATGTGAAACTCAAGTGTCGATTGCTACTAGATTAAGCATCACTTGAAAGTTGCATGATTGATTGAAGTCATAATTGCTTGAAGACATCAATCTTGTTTGTGATTTTCTAAATTAGATCCTGATTGAATTAAGTATTGGAACATATAAAAATTGAGGAGCCATATACCTCCCCCCCAAGGATAGGTGTGGAATCTGCATACCAAGAGGGGATGTTTTTACCACCGGGGAAGCATGGACCCGGCTCCGATGGCGAGAGGTCTCCCAACAAGGATCATATTAAGTAGGAGGTGGTTAGGGTGCCAGGGGGCTATGGCTAGTAAATCTTTTTTGCACCTAGGAACTACTTAGTCCCTTGTATGGCCCGATTTCTATTTGGGACACCTATAAATGCTAACTATAGGTGGATTTTATCTTGGTGATGTGTAGATGTGTCGGATGAGGCAACTCGTGAAATTGTAATTTTTCTCCTATATGGGTGGGAGAACACACATAATGGTACCTAATCAATGAATTTGTTTTATTCTGATTATATGTCTGTGAGTAAATTATGTAAACAAAAAATTGTGCATAAAGGGATTTTTAATTAATGAAGCTATTTTTATATGTTTACTTAATGTAGTAGGTAATTAGATAACTAAGAAATTCCATAGAGGGAAGCGGGTGGATGGATTTCCGATGAATCCAGTCCTATGGTATGTTGGTCTCGGTTAGTCGAGAGGTTTCCTAAAAAACAAATGCTAGGAAGAAAATCTAGGAAGGGTCGATTCACTGACTTACCAAGGGTTTGGTCTAAGAACCCGAACTATAAATTATCTTAGGAGAAAGGTATGGCGATTGTGCCAGAGCACTGCAAGGGATTTCATAAATCCTTAGTCTATTACTAGAAAAAAGCATTGTACTCCATGAAACAAGGGTAATGGCAGTCACTCCTAGACAAGAAGCCATTCGAAGGACACCTCCGAATGTGAGCTAGTTGTTGATAGGTGACTATTAGATCAATTAGAAACCTTCAGGTTGTGGTCCTTTGTGTGTAACAGTAGGACGCTTCCCCTATGGGATAGACCTAAGGTTAACTATTCGAACAAAATCTGGGACAAAATCCGATCATTCTAGTTAGAGTACAGATGGCGATGGCTAGAAGATAGACTTTGGGCAACTACTAAAAGGTTACTCATCACATAATCAAGGTGGGTACGTTACAAAAGGTATCAGAGAAAAAAGAAATCAAAAACTTGGTAATTGTAACCTAAGATATGAGTTGTTTTCTCCTTCTCTTGCTGACATGTATTTTTATCATACCCAAAGAGACAAAGATTGGGAGCGATTTCTAGTCTTCTGAGCAATGTTTACATCAGCAATGCATTCTATGGATTATGGATGGAGAATGCAAGTAATCTACATTCTGGATCACATCTATGATCCTTCTCCACTATATCAGGAAAGATGCTAGATGATAAGCGGTGTAATTTATTATATCAACGCAAACCATCTTGCCTTCCTTCAAACCAATTTGAAGAGGATAAGATGGATGGAAAACCTTAAAGTCGTGAAGGTTTTTGTAATTCCATGAAGCTAGAGTGAATTCAACTTTATTCACTAGAGGCCAGGATGTTAAACTAAATCAATATATTTACTAGGAAGTAACAAAGGTCATCCCATCAAACTAAATTATAGTTGTTGGTCACTCTAAATGCCACAACTACATTAAAGATGGACTTCCTGATCTTCCTTTAAAGTACGAATTTTTAGATATCCATTCTTCAAAGCCCGATTATTACCCAATGGATATATCCAAATGCCAAGCCTAGATTGCATTAGGAAATCTTCTCTTCCAAATAACCAGCCATCCCAAAATAAACCTTGTATTTTTTCCCTTCAGTAAGAGAAATTATTTTGTCTATCCATTGACTATAAATTTGGTTATCATTCTAGCAATTAAGAATTACGAGTCACTAAATATATTTGAAATCCATTGTTAGATCCCTTAAGTTAATTTGAAAAAATCTATCATGATGTAACACTTCTCAAGTATGCACCATCTATGGATATTGCACAGCAAATATCCAAGTTTTTCCACGAATTGGATGATCCCTTGAACACATGGTTTGAAGCAATGTGTCCATCCGACCTCCAAGATGCATTGATAAGGACAAGACCAATTGTATAGGAACTCCAATCCAAACCAAGAAACAATAAGCCTTGGAATAGTAAGTTGCAAAATAGAAATATAACTAGGGGTTATGCAAAAAGAGCCCAAGGTCAATTCCAATATGCTAATAGCAAGAAGGCTAAGACATCGACGGTCGAGAACTTTACTGGTGGTGGTAATAACGATATTTCTAGGTGCTATTATTGTAACAAACCTGGTCGCATCCAAAGGCAATGCCCAAAACTTGAACAGAATGAATGCCAAAGCAAGTTCTGTAATGACCAGAGCCAAATAGCTATAGCTAGAGGAAGAGTTGCCAACATAACCCTCAAGGAAGTAGAAGATGATGAAGGTCTCACCTTGGAAACTAACATGGAGAGAGCAATAATTCATGCCACTCTCAACAAGAAGGGACCAAATTGATAGTTCTCAGTGATTCAAACACCATCAACCTATAACGGTAAACCCTTTAAAAATTTGATTGATTGTGGAAGCACACATTTATTCATATCACCAAGGTGTGCTAGAAAACTAGGCATAGATACAATGCATGCACCTGGGCTGATAATTGACTTAGCTGATGGAAAAGAAGATTCCTCAACACAACAAACAAGTAAGGTGGAGTTTAATCTAGGTGGCAATCAGACCAACATGCAATTCAGAGTGATGAACCTGGGAACCTATGAGTGCCTATTAGGAATGGACTAGTTAATTCCCAATGACGCTCATATTCATTGTGAAAAGGGCCAAGTCACATTCTTGAATTTTGTTGGACAACAAGTGACCACACAGGGAGAAGCAAGGAAACCAAAGATTCAATTAGCGGAATTACTAAAGGTTTAAGAAAAGGCTCACCTATATACCTAATCAAATTAAATAAGACTGAATAGGATAAAGAAGCCGAAGATGAACCGTTGTGGCTTAGGGAATATGCTGACATATTTCCTAAAGAATTAACTAAACTTCCACCAAAAAGAGAAGTCGACCACGAAATCAAGCTAGCATCAAGAGCTGTACAAATTGCAAAGAAACCATATCGAATATCCATTCCAAAAGCCATAGAACTAAAGGAACAACTCAAACATCTCTTAGATCAAGGATGCATTAGACCCAATAACTCACCTTGGGGAGCTTCGGTGTTATTTCAGAAAAAGAAGAATGGGACTCTTCATCTCTGCATTGATTATCAAGGGCTAAATTAGGTAACGATCAAGAATAAGTATTCGATTCCAAGGATCGATGAACTACTTGATCAACTACAAGGAGTGAATATTTTCTCCAAGATTGATCTCAGATCAGGGTATTACTAGATCAGAATCAAGCAAGAAGATGTCCCAAAAATCACTTTTAGCACAAGGTAAGATCATTATGAGTTTATTATAATGTTATTTGGATTAACAAATGGCCCTGCTACCTTCAACAGATTAATGCAAGATATATTCATACCTTATCTTGATGATTTTGTCATTTTATTCTTTGATGGCATCTTAACATATTCCAAGGATGAAACAAGTCATGAGTCACAACTGCGATCAGTTCTTGAGACAATGCAGACTCACAAGCTATATGCTAAGAAGAAGAAGTGTGCATTCTTCAAGAAGCAAATCGAGTATTTAGGGTTTATAATTTCAGTAGAGGGAATTTCAATAGATCTAGTCAAGGGCAAGGATGTACAAGATTGGCCACCTCCAACCACTGTAAGCGAAGTTCGTAGCTTTTTGGGTTTAACAAGATGGTATCAGGTCTCTATCAAGAATTATGCATTTATTTCCGCACTCCTCACTGACCTACTCAAGAAGCAAGTTGCCATTAAATGGACCCAAGTTGAACAGTCTAACTTTGATAGGCTCAAGATAAGTTTAGTCATAGCCCCGATCCTCAAACTACCCAATCTTAGCAAAGAATTTGAAGTGGTGTGACCAATGCAAGCTCTCTTGCTTTGGGATGCGTATTCATGCTAGAAGGACATCAAGTAGTATATTCCTCTAGAAAATTGAAGACTCGTGAGAGAAATTATGCTAATCATGACCTGGAATTACTTGCAATTATCCATGCTCTTAAGTTATGGAGACATTATCTACTCGGGAAGAAATTCTCACTAATAACTGACCATAAAAGTCTTAAATGGATCTTTACTCAACTAGATCTAAATATGAGGCAACGTCGATGGATCGAAGTCTTGCAACAATATGATTTTGAGATCAAATATAGACTAGGCAAAGAAAATGTAGTAGCAGATGCTTTAAGGTGAAAATCATTTCTCAATGCACTTATCTAAGAAGAACCTTGTAGAGCTCAAACACTAACTACAATGATGTCAATGCATAGCAATCCCATCATCGAGCTAGCCAAGGAGAAGGTGAATAATGATTTGAAATATCAGCAAATGCTGAAGAAAATTCAGAATAAAGAACAAAATTCTAAGCTCAAGACAAAGTATCTTAACTTCTCTGTTGATGAATGACTTGTCTACTTCAGGATAAGATTATGTATTCCTTCAAGTCAAGAACTTAAGAAGAAGATAATATGGGAAGCTCATGATTCCCCATTTTAAGGATATCCTATCTATGCCAAAACTCTCAATGCAGTTAGGAAAAGCTATCATTGAGAGAAGCTCGAAAGTGACATACTTAAATATGTAACCAAATACTTCAGTTGCCAACGAATAAAAGCCAAATGAGTTAAGCTGCCAGGAAAGCTACAACTACTTGATATTCCTCAGATGAAATGGGAATTCATTAATATGGATTTTTTAGTTTGATTATCCTCAGTTCAAGGAGGATACAACTCAATCATGGTAATTGTGGACATGTTGACTAAGGTTACCCACCTTATTCTAGTCAAAACCAGCTACAAGGCCTCAGATATTGCTAGGTTATTTGTCAAAGAAATCTTTAGAGTTCATGGACTACCAAATATAATTATCAGTGATCATGATTCTCTATTCACTTCGCATTTTTGGAAGGGATTATTTGAAGCTCTCGATACACGGCTTTGTTTTACTACAGCTTATCACCCTCATACTGATGGGCAGATAGAGCGTGTAAATCAAGTCATTGAAGACATACTTAGGGCATATTGTTACAAAGAACCCAGACAATGGATACAATATCTCCCTTTGGTGAAATTTTCTTACAATAATGCATCCTATTATCATAGCATTCAGATGACCCCATTTCAAGCTCTATATGGGCAAGAATGCCTAACTTTGCTAAACTTCTTTGACCCTACCTTGAAGGTTGAAGCTTCTAAGAAGATGCTTGAAGAGATGGATGAACAAGCCAAAACCATCAAGCAAGATATAGAAGTTCTCAAGGATTGGCAGAAAACCTATGCTGACCTAGGGAGAAAAGAGTGAATCTTCCAAGAAGGGAACAAGGTTTTTATCAGTGTATGTCCTAAGAGGAATTTTTTATCCTTGGGAAAATTCAAGAAGCTAATCCCAAGATATTGTGGACCTTACAAAGTCATAAATGCTCTTGGACCTAATGTTTATAAGCTGCAACTTCTTGAAATCCTAAAAGTTCATGATGTATTCCATGTAAGTCTCTTGAAGCCCTATGTACCTAATCTTGATCATATTCTTGATGATCAACAAGTTCCAATGTCGAGCCAAGGTTTACTTGAACTTCAACCTGATAAGAATCTTGGATGTAAAAGAAAAAATCCTTAGAAATAGGACCCTTAGAGAATATCTCATCCACTGGAAGGATTATCCTGAAGAGGATGCCACTTGGGTCGATGAGATAACCCTTATGAAAGAATACCCCCAATTTCTCTTGAGATGTGAAAGAATACCCCCAATTTCTCTTGAGATGAGGATATCTCGATTTCTCTAAGGAGGAAAGAATGTAATGTCCCCATTACTTAGTTTATTTTAATGTGATTATACGTGATATTGTGCGTCCACACATGGAAAAACTACATAATCTCTACAGGATTTACAAGAAGCAGGACTGGTTTACTAAAATAGTTTGAAATCTCTAGTATCATGTTTAGATGACTAAATTTCCACTTTAGATGGATCCAAACATATATTATGACTTATTTTGGGAATAAGTCGTCCAAGACAAAAGATGGAGAAAAATGATGTGATATACAAAAATAATCATTTTTGCCTATTTTTTATAGATTTTTTCAATTCTATTCACAATTGCTTGTCGACCAAATGTTTTCCAATCATTTTGAGTGTCCGAATGACTATATTCGGAGTTCATATGATGAAGTTATGATCCAAACAAGTTGTAGACAAGCACATGGCAAAAAAAAATGAAAATAGTGAAAAAAGCATAAGCTTTAAAGCTAAACGCCTTAAGCTTTTATGAAAAAGCAAAGAAAAAACACACATGAGAGGGAGTGGAGAAAAACTATAAAAGGGGGACGAGGGGAGAAGAGCCATCAAAATCACAAGTGTGGTTGAGATTTTATACCTCGCCTTCTTCGAAGTTCCAGCATCGTGAGTCGCTATGGAGATTGGCTTAAGTTGAGCTTAAAGCGTCTCACTTATTTTTGAAGATCGACAACAAATTTCCATCCCTGCAGTGAGAGACTTCATGAACCTCCACACGAATTCTGTGCGACATCTAGCTCCATACCAAGAGAGGGAGACAAGAGCAATCTTAACGAGGACGAGACGCTGATCGGGAAGGAGGAGACTCTATTCTGCGAGATGAAGAGACATGATTCCATTCAACCCAAGGAAGAGAAGACACTGAAGAACTTTATCCTATTCTATCAATCCAATTAGAAGTCATGCCTCTACTCTTGTCCCTATTTCGTCTACTAGAGAGAGAGAAGTATTGCTCTCCATGAGGCAAGAAGAACCATCCGTGAGGCCTACATCATCAAATCCCGCAATAACTATCATCATCATCATTGTGAGTCTTACACCTTTGCTAGCTGGTATTACTGCCATGTTCTTCTTCTTCTAAGAATCATATTTCCATCATGGCCCCAAAGAAAAAGAATTCAAAAGCATAAATCACGAATGACCCTACTAATGTGGAAGCAAAAATTTGATTTGCGAGCACGGGAGTCACTAAAGTCATGGGCGTGGATAACAACCCTTTACCAATCAGGATACCACAGGTTTTTCAAAGAAAATTTATATTCAAATTCAATAGGAATAAGATAAGAACATCTTATAGGCTAGAAACTGTAAGGGGAACTATGAAAACCTAGCACTTATGAGAAATCGTGAGGAATTTTAAGGTTAACCCCATAGAAACAAAGTCTAGCGAATTCAAGATGAATTTACTAAGAACGAAACCCTAAAGAAACTAGCCAAGGATGTAGTTTCAATCTAGAAGCTCTAATAGAATATTTTAAAGACCAGAAGTATCTCTGCATTGAACAAATGGACTTAAGGCCAAGAAACTTGGTTATAAGACTGGGAAGTTAGAGACCCCAAAATCTAGATACCTTTGAGTTCTGGGAAGTTAGAGACCCCAAAATCTAGATACCCTTAGTTAAATTCCAAGGGGAAGAGTTCATTATGTGAAACTCAAGTGTCGATTGCTACTAGATTAAGCATCACTTAAAGGTTGTATGATTGATTGAAGTCATAAGTACTTGAAGACATCAATCTTGTTTGTGATTTGATCTTGGTGACTTGCAGATGGGTCGGATGAGGCAACATGTGAAATTGTAATTTTTCTCTTGTATGGGCAGAAGAACACACATTATGGAACATAATCAATGAATTTGTTTTATTTTGATTGTATGTCCATGAGTAAATTACATAAATGAACAACTGTGCATTAAAGGTATTTTTAATTAATAAAGCTATTTTTGTATGTTTCATGTAATGCAGTAGGTAATTAGATAACTAAGAACTTTCATAGAGAGAAGTGGGTGGTGTCAAGATTGTGGGAGAGAAGGAAGGAGTCTCGCTTGAAGCTTTCTTGCTTGCACAATGGGGGAAGACACACAAGGGTGGAGGCTGAAAACAGTTTTCCTCTTCTTAGTTGTGTAAGCCAAAAGAACTCAAGTACAAGGAAATAGAAGAACCCTATATATGGGTCTCAAACCAAACTCAACTAACTAAGGTGGCATACTAACTGAGCCACGAACTAGAGTAGATAAGGATAGCTATCATGTAGCTATTATTCATGGGCGGTGTACCAACCGCGTCTACAACTGACAAGTCGGTGACATAAATACACAACCGTCACCCTGGCGTATCACGAGTGGAGCTCGATATCTCAACACTCCCCCTCGAGCTCAATCCCAATTCCTGCACACCAAGCACGTCTCTGAACTTGCGCAGCTTCTCTGCGCCCAATGCCTTCGTGAATATGTCAGCTACCTGATCCTCTGTGCTGACATAAACTAGATCAATAAGACCTAGTAAAACCCTCTCTCGCACATAGTGATAATGCACCTCAATGTGCTTTGTTCTAGCATGATAGACTAGGTTATTTGCCAAGTGTATACTACTCATGTTGTGACAATAAATGACAACTGGCCCATCTGTAGACTGATGCATATCATAAAGTAGCTTATGCAACCAAGCTACCTCACATGCAGCCATTGCTGCACCCCTGTACTCAGCCTCTGTGCTCGACAAGGCAACTGTAGGCTGTTTCTTGCTGCTCCAAGTGGCTGCAGCACTCCCAAAAGAGAACACATATCCACTGGTAGATCGTCTATTAGAAATACTACCAGCCCAATCAGCATCAGTGTATCCATGCAACTGTATCTGAACCCCAGTCTCATAAAATAGTCCATACTGCAATGTGGACTTCACATACCTGAGTATGCGTCTAGCCGCATCCAAATGTGGTTTCCTTGGAGCCTGCATAAACTGACTTACCAATCCAACAGCATAGCTCAAATCTGGCCTGGTAATAGTCATATAAATCAAACTTCCTACTATGCGTCTGTACATAGTAGGGTCTTCTAGAAGCTCACCTGCATCTGTGCTCAGCTTCACATTTTGCTCCAAAGGAACTGAAATAGGCTTACAACCTGTCATCCCATATTTGGACAGCATGTATCCCACTTGGTGATCTAATCACCTCAATGCCCAAGAAATAACGCAGCTCTCCCAAATCCTTCATCTCAAACTTCTGCTTCAATAGCATTTTCACATGAAGGATATCTTCATCACTGTCACCTGTCATAATCAAATCATCAACATAAATGACAAGTAGCATAATACCTTTCTCTGTTTTTCTCACATAAAGTGAGAAATCTGCCTTGAAAATCTGAAAGCCAATAGTGACAAGATACTGTCCTATCTTGTCAGACCATGCTCTAGGTGCTTGCTTCAAGCCATACAAGGCTTTCTTCAACCTGCAAACAAACTCAGGACGAACAGCATGCACATAACTTGGTGGCTGCTCCATATAGACCTCTTCTTGCAAATCACCATGCAAGAAGGCATTCTTTACATCCATCTGATGCAAAGACCATCCCTTTGATGCAGCCATAGCAATGACCGCTCTTACGGTTGCCATCCTTGCAACCGGACTGAATGTTTCTTCATAGTCAATACCATATGTTTGTGCATACCCCTTGACTACTAATCTTGCCTTGTATCTGCTCACAGAACCATCTGCATTGTGCTTCACCTTATAAACCCACTTACAGCTAATTGCATTTTTACCTTTAGGCAAAGGTACCAATTCCCATGTAGCATTAGCTTCCAAGGCATCCATTTCTTCATCCATGGCTTTCTCCCATTTTTCTTTTCCCATGGCTTCCTCAAAAGAAGTGGGTTCTGGTTCCTGTATCACTTTGACCATATATGCATAGTGAATGGCTGTAAATCCATCATATTTCAGCCTATCCACAGGATACCTAGCTCTCGTAGGCCTGCGCAAAGTAGGTTCACTCCCAGGTGCTCTCAAAACATCCCTGGTCTTCCTTACTCCAGGTGTAACAATAGAAGGAATACCCAACTCATCATCAATGCTCTGTTCTGAGCCACTGGATTCACCATCCACATAAGAGTGACCTACATTCACATCAAACATGGGCTGATCAACCTTCTCTTTTCCTTTTCGTGATACATGTATACCACTATCTACATTACTTTGAGAAGATTCTCCTGATCTCAATCTGCCTATCCATGGCGAAGAATGTGAACCACTGCTAGAGGACGCTCCAGGTCCACTAATATTTTGTGACTGCTGTTGTGAATTCTGTGTAGCATTACCATTTTGTGCATCTACATCATCAATCACATTTACTGGTTTATACCAGCTACTCATCTCATCAAAAACAACATCTCTGCTCACTGTAAACTTACGAGTAGAAGGGTTATAGCATCTATACCCTTTTTGCTGCAGAGAGTAACCAATAAAGATGCACTTCTCAGCTTTTGGATCCAACTTGGATCTCAACTCATCTGGCACATGTACATAGGCAATGCAACCAAAAATTTTCAAATGAGAAATATCTGGTTTCCTACCAGTATACCTCTCCTCTGGAGTCATTCCATGTATTGGTGCAGTGGGAGTCATGTTCATTATGTAGACTGCTGTAGCAACTGCTTGAGCCCAATAAAAATCTGGCAAGTCTTTTTCATTGAGCATGGCACGAGATACCTCTCCAATATGCCTGTTTTTCATTTCTGCAATTCCATTTTGTTGTGGGGTATGACTGCATGAATATTGCTGCTTTATGCCATGCTCCTGCAGGAACCTTGCAAACTCATTTGAGAGGTACTCTCCCCCTCCATCTGACCTTAGGCATTTTATATGCAGGCCTGTTTCTTTTTCAACCATCGCTTTAAGAGTTTTGAAATGCCCAAAAACTTCACTTTTCTTTTTCATAAAATACACCCAAACTTTTCTGCTATAGTCATCAATAAAACTGACAAAATAATGACAGCCTCCAAGAGATGCAGCTTTAGTTGTCCACACATCAGAGTGGATTAATTCCAATGGCTTCTTACTCTCTTGAACATGTCTAGGAAATGGTTTCCTTGCCTGTTTTCCAAATTGACAGGCTTCACATACCTTATGCATTTCTGCAACCTTGAATTTCGGCAAACCTGCAACAATATTTTGGACCTGCATTGATTTAAGTCGCTGTACATTAACATGACCAATGCGTTTATGCCAGATATCAATATCTGCAACTACACCGGTCCCATGTGCAAACATTGCTGCACTCAATTCAGACATGTCTGCATCCAATGTAAACATTCTGCCCTTCTTCTTTCCTTTTGCTATCAAGCGACCTTTATTTTTCATATCCTCAACAAAGCATCCATGAGGATTAAATCTAACCTGCAAGCCCTGTTCAACCATTTGACCAACAGAAACCAGATTCTTGGTGATATTCGAAACATGAAATACATCGGATAGGTATTTCTTTTTCCCATCCTGCATAGACAAGGGAATTTTTCCAATCTGCACAATAGGATGTGCAGTATCATCACCAGTCTCCACAAATCCTGGTTTTTCCATTTTCCTTGCATCCTCCATCCATTCTGCATGACCTGTCATGTGGTTTGATGCACCTGAGTCAACATACCACACATCATTGCTTTCTTCTACACTTGTCACAGAATTGTTCATGTGCTGCACCATAAACAAGTGCTCATTTCTGTCATTACCCTGTCTACTAGAAGATGCATAATTCCCTTGTTGCAGTTTTCCATTCATGATGTCATTCTGCTTTTTATAGCAGTCTTTAGCCATATGACCCATTTTACCACAGTAGTAGCATTCAACATTACTGTTTGCATTTTGGCCTCTTTGCCATCCACCACGACCTCTTTGGCTCCCCCTGCCTCTAGAGTTACCACGTCCTCCTCCATAGGACTGGTTTTCTTGAGTTTGCTGCATATTCTGATTTCTACCACGGCCTCCAAATCGGCCTCCTCTACCTCTGCCTCTACCTCTTCCAGC
The DNA here is from genome assembly GCF_053477565.2 of Lygodium microphyllum. Classification (NCBI taxonomy): domain Eukaryota; kingdom Viridiplantae; phylum Streptophyta; class Polypodiopsida; order Schizaeales; family Lygodiaceae; genus Lygodium; species Lygodium microphyllum. Next base: position 7,045,083 of record NC_141146.1, on the reverse strand, counting down.
ATTTGAGTAGAAGACAGCTTCTTTTGAAGTTCCTCCTGAAGAAGATGCACCACCATTTCTCTGTTCCTCAGAAATTAGAAGAGCAATCAACTCCTCAAAATCAGGAAATCTTTCACGAACTGAAATGGATGTCCGAAACTGTGCATAATCCTTTCCTAGACCATTCAAGGTCACAGAAACTAAATCATCATCTTCCACTGGCGACCCAATGGAAGCAAGTGCATCTGCAATCTTCTTCACCTTCATGTGGTAGTCATTGATGCTCATATTTTCTCTTTGCACATTGTGCAACTCTTGCTTGAGCTGCATTTTCCTCGCTTGCGTATTTGTGCTATACATCTTTGACAGAGTATCCCATGCCTCCTTTGGCGTACTTGCATCCTGAATATGCACAATCATAGAGTCTGAAATGCTGATAGATAGCCAGTACATAACTTTCCTGGCTCTCTCATGCCATGCTTTGAATGCCTGCATTTGCTGTTGATTGGGAACATCAAGAAGAACTGGTTCTTCTTCATTGCCTGCAACAAATTCCCAATATCCTTTTCCCATAAGGAAATTCGTCATTCTAAACTTCCATGCCTGGAAGTTGTTCTTGTCAAGCTTTTCAGTGACAATCTGTGAAAGAGAATCAGACGCCATTACAGAATACTGCAAGAAATTCTGTCACTGCAAAAAAACACAGCTTCACCCTCACAAGGGCAAATCTGCAAAACTGGCGAAAGTGGTATTTGACCAGACAGTCACTTCCTAGTGACGATTTTGCATAAACAAGAACCAAGGATGATTCTGAAACTCCCAATGTCTCTGCGCACAAGCATACGATGCAATTTCTACAGTAACTTTTCACCGACCTGTAGAACAGTGGCTGCACAGCATAAAACTGAGCCTTTTCCTGAGTGCGTGCAGAATACTTCCGTCTGCAAAACAGGCCCCGAAATGGCCTCAAATCAAAAAAACAAGGTCGCCGAGGGCTAAAGCCCTCGCCCGCAACATATACTACCCTCTTGCTTCACCGCGAAGGGCGTCTCAACCTGAGACAATGCACTCCTGCAATTTCCGGCTGTGCTACCTGCAGAGATCTGCTCCCAAAACAGAAAATGAAAGCAACACTGCTCCTCTTACCAGAACACCGCGAGCTTGGCTTGCTTTCTTGAGCTCCTTACCATGAACAAGGCTCTGATACCATGTCAAGATTGTGGGAGAGAAGGAAGGAGTCTCGCTTGAAGCTTTCTTGCTTGCACAATGGGGGAAGACACACAAGGGTGGAGGCTGAAAACAGTTTTCCTCTTCTTAGTTGTGTAAGCCAAAAGAACTCAAGTACAAGGAAATAGAAGAACCCTATATATGGGTCTCAAACCAAACTCAACTAACTAAGGTGGCATACTAACTGAGCCACGAACTAGAGTAGATAAGGATAGCTATCATGTAGCTATTATTCATGGGCGGTGTACCAACCGCGTCTGCAACTGACAAGTCGGTGACATAAATACACAACGGTCACCCTTGCGTATCACGAGTGGAGCTCGATATCTCAACAGGTGGATGGATTCCTGATGAATCCAATCCTATAGTAGGGTCATCTCGATTAGCTGAGAGGTTTTCCCAAAAACAAACGCTAGGAAGGGCCGATTCGCTAACTTACCTAGGGTTTGGTCTGAGAACCTGAACTGTAAATTATCTTAGGAGAAAGGTACACCAGTTGTGCTACCAAACCACCGCGAGGAATTTCATGAATCCTTAGTCCGCTACTAGAAAAAAGTGTTGTGTTCAATGAACCAATGGTAATGGCAGTCGCTCCTTCTAAACAAGAAGCCTCTTGAAGGACACCTCTGGATGTGAGCTAGTTATTGATAGGTGACTGTTAGATCAATTAGGAACCTTCACGTCGGTCCTCCGTGGGTAACAATAGGACTCTCCCCTTATGGGGTAGACCTAGGGTTAACTAGTCGGACAAAATCCAATCATTCTAGTTAGATTACCAATGGCGACGCTGGAAGGTAATCTTTGGGCAACTACTAAAAGGTTACTCATCACGTAATCAAGGCAGGTATGTTACAACAAGGGCATTCTCCAAGTTCACATCATGGTCCTCGAACCATTTCTTCATTGCGAGAATACTTATCCACTTGGCTACCTCAATTGTATGATTGACTCAATAAGCTATGTACTCCACAAGACCACAACCTGTCAGCCTCATCATGATTTCCTAAACAAAAAGCTTGCTTATATGTGTAAGAGCATTACATCTGCAGTTGCACTCATCGCATGTGGTGAAGAATTGAAATTTCTCGCTCATTTCATGAATTGATGGCTAGCCTCACCACTTGAAATTGCTTGCTCATACCACGATTAGATGGCTAGCCTCACCACGGAAACCAATGGTGTGCTATCATCACCCCTCAATCATGTCCTTGCCATTCTTCATTGCTACCTGGTCACTTGTGATCATCACCATCAAGCCTTGTAGCTATACCCACAACTAAGGCAAACCCCACCTTTAGCATGCATACAAATCACAGCAAACTCATGCATGAGTGCATACTGGTATAGTACCGCACTCATGCTCACACTCACCCATGCACTCATGAGATCACCACATGTTATTCTTGACATTGTGGCATTGAACATTTATGAGCCACATTGATGAGTGCCCCCATGTGTGTTGGATCCATGATCTACCTCATGACTAAAGGTAATATCATCATGACTTCAGCGCCCATAAAAAATAATTGTTTACACAAGTGCACATGATTATCAACTCGCTCTAGCTTGGCAAAAGTAGGCCATTGAAAAGTAGTCACCCAAAATAGCATTAAAAATATACCCGTACCAACAAACCACTCATTTCATCCACCCTGGTGTTTCCTTAACATAGAGACAACAATCACAACAACCTACCATTGATGAATAAAATCACTAGTATTGATTGCAATTGACATTGCCAAGAAACTTGTCATGATTAGCATGACCTACCTAGCTTGTGGGGCAAGTGCGACATCACCACAACAACATGAAGGAAGCCACCATCATATTGTAAGGACTAGATGAGGAAGTAATATAAACCTAGAAGCTCGCAAGGGCTAGAGAGGAGGAAGAGCACATGAGGTACAAGAAGAGAAAGGGATTGTGGTTTTCATATTCCCTTTATCTTCCACCTACTAGTAGGTAGGCATTCTTGCCCCCATTTTTTAAAAAATGATTCCAATAAGTATATTGGTTGCATGCTTTTGATTGACACTTAAATATTGGTTTCTAGAGCTTGTGTGATGTAAGTCCTCATGTGTGAAACAACACTTATACTTACGATTAGGTGCATCAACCTCCTTCTTAAGTTACCAAAACCACACTCTTAGTTTAGATACAAACATCCCAACTTTGGATATACACCACACTCTACTCTTACATACCCCCATTCACCACTCATATGCTAGCAATCATTCACACAAATTTCTTTAGGGTTAGACACAACCTACTCACTCTTAAGGTGAGGTCCACACAATAAATACACCTTGCACTTAGGCCGAAAGGCAAGATTCACTAGCACAATCAATCCTAGGTCTTGTGCTACATGAGCTCAATGTTGGAACTGTTGGACATGACCATTATTATTTCAAGGGCATGACATACTCAGTTATGTGGCTATCTCTCACCTCGCTAAGACAAGAAACCAAATGGTGGATCAAAATGTACATTTTGTACAACAATAGATTGAATGGAATCTTGGCTGTAGTGAGCACGCTTACTTAACTTACCTAGTTATAATAATGATTGCTCTCAATAAACAGTGCTCCATAATCCACATAATGCTACTTGGTTTGATCCATGTCTTCCCATACACCTTCGAATGACAAAGAAGAAGATGGAAAATAAGGCAAGAAGTAGAGCAAGATGAGCTTCACAATGTGGCATTCACTCACTCTCAACTCAATCTCATCAACACCCTCCATCTCACCTCTAGGCTCTCACCCCATGAAGGAATGCATACAAATAAAGTAGAATGGTAAGAGATTCTCTCTACCACATCCCTGACTCTCACACTCACTCACTTACTCACTCTCTCTCCTTCACTGTCACTCAAGCATGAAAAGAGAAGCAAGAACAAAGAGTCCCAAATTTTGCAAATAGATGAATAATGTTCTCTGTTATATTTATCATTTTCATACAATTCTTTTAGGGTTTCTTAGCCTCATGAGTATCTAGTTCATTTCCATGGTCCTAGACCACTCTTCTCAAAGTTCATGTAGCCTACTTAGCTTTAACCTTATCCCCTAAGGTGTAAATTAACTTGTCCATGCTCTAACCTTCTAGAGCTATCAAAAGAACTTATAGTTTTTCATGGGAGAGAGATTGACTCTCATTTTTATACATCAAATAATTGTGCAACATATAGATTTACAAAAATAATAGTGTAATTCATTATCTATCAAAATTATGGGACCAGCACTCATGTTGAAGGTAGCATATTGTAGCTTGCATTGAAGATGAGGAATTTTGGGATTACTCATGAAGAGCCTTGGTAGAGGAGGAAAAGTTGATGTTGATGAATAATAGAAGTTGAAGATGGGTGGAACTTGTTGAGGTTGAAGCAATTTGGTACTCTAGTGGGTAATGAGGAAGGGGCTACATCTCATCAACACCTTCCACCTCACCTCAAGGCTCTCACCATGAAGAAATGCATAGAAAGAAGGTAGAATGGCAAGAGATTCTCTCTACTATGTCTGTCACTCACACACACACACACACACACACACACACACACACACACACACACACACACACACACACACACACACACACACACACACGCACACGCACGTACACACACGCACGCACGCACGCACGCACGCACGCACTCTCACTCTCTCATAAGCATGCAAAAGAATCAAGAACAAAGACTCCTAAATTTTGCAAATAGATGAATATAATTATTTATTAGATTTATCATTTTCATACAATTTTTAGGGTTTCTCATCCTCATGAGTATCTAGTCCATTTCCATGATCCTAGACTAGTCTTCTCACAGTGATGAAACCTACTTAGCTTAAACCTCATCCGTAAGGTGTAAACTAACTTGTGTCTGCTCTAACCTTGTGGTGCTATTAAAAGAACTTACAACTTTGCATGGGACGGAGCCTGAGTCTTGTTTTTATACATCAATTAATTTTCCAATATATCGAATTACAAAAGTAATAGTGCAATTCATTGTTGCACCTTGTTGATATTAGTTTTATGCTTCCAAAATTATCTAATAAAAATTAAGGTGTGTTATTTACCCGACCTTGCATCCTATGCATATTTGTTAATAGTATTGATCCGAGAAAATCACAAAAAAAATATTTATCTAACACTTTGTTGATTTTTTGTACATTTGGAGGTTTGAAATAAAGAAGAGGGTGTAAACAACCTCTTGGGAAATCCAAGAAATCATTGGATGGAAATATTTCATGGACCAGTTTACCAAGGGGGGGTGAAGTGTAAAGATCAATGGAGGAAGATGAAGGGAAAATGTGTAATGTGAAAAGAAAAGACATGAAATGGATTTGGAGCCATCCAAAGGGCATGTGAGGCTCATAATGTCATGGCTTTGGAGCCTTATAATAATTCAAACAAATGGGACCCTTCTTGAAAGCATTAGTGGAAGAAAAATTAGGCACATGATTTTGTAAAATTTTTTAAAAATACTTCCACTCCGATCCAAAAAAACTTTTCAACAAAAACGTTGTAGCGCGTGAGCTAAAGATTGGGCTGTTTTTTTATTTTTATTTTTTGGAGATACGAGTCGAGAGATATGGCCAAAATGGTGGATGCCAACTTTTTCCAACTGCGGTGGAGACCACCTCCCAATTTTATACATACCCACACTTAACACTTTCATAAAACATCATTCATTAGACTCCCAACCCTTTCCCCTCTCTTCTCCTCTCTCTCAAGCTAATAAACCATTAGAATTCCCCTCCTAAATCACCCTCAAATCATCCTTAATTGTAGTAGTAATGTATGAATTCTCACTACTCTCTCTCCATTATTGCTAGATATGATTTTATTTTATGAAGATTCTCTATATATTTTTATAGAATAGCTCTTAGACTCAAGCTATGGGGGGGATAATGGAGACAACTCACCTATGATAGAACTTGATTAAGTACAAAATTGGTCAACAAAACATCTAGATGGAGCTTCCACATTGGTGGAATCGCCTTAATGCAGCTTTGGTGGTGTTAATTCCTATTCTATCTTAACCTCCTCCCTAAACACCCTCAAGGCCTATGTAAAGAGGCCTTATCCTTTGTAATTTGCAAGAGAGATCCAAGAGGCCTTCTTCAGCCCTATTAAGCCTTTCCCATTCTCTCTCATGAGCTTATGCAGTTCATTCCCTTACTATAGCTCATGCATTATCTACAGTGTAATAAGCCCATGCTATTGGTGTCCATATTGTGTATATTGGTTATGTCTTGAGGGTTCTCCATCTCTTGTGCCATCTTAAGTTTTATTGATTCATCTATTTTTTGTAGTTCTCTCTCTCTCTCTCTCTCTCTCTCTCTCTCTCTCTCTCTCTCTCTCTCTCTCTCTCTCTCTCTCTCTCTCTTAGTTTTCCTCTCTTCTCCCTCACAAGCTCCTCTCCCTCTTGCATAGCGTCCTAGACCGCTCTTCCATGACTAGATGGTGCCCTTACCTCATTCACTTTGTGGCAGAAGGGAGTTTGGCATAGTATAGAGGTTGCCATACCGAATTTTCTTCATAAAAAATTGGTTCCCCCACTGAGGAAATTCTCATCCACAATTCTCTACCTCCTTATGCGGGACGATACAACACATAATGGTGCATCCTCTACAACAAGTGCTCCAAGTGGCTCTTCTCCAATGCCTTCACCAACTCTTTTTGAAGCTGGTCGAAGTCCACGACTCCCACAATGGTCTCCCAAGGAAGCCCAATAAAGGAAGTATGCCTATTGGATGACAGCACGTATGTGGAAAAAAGGTGTTCACCTTAGAAATTCCATTCTCTCATAACGGAAAAAATCATGTTGCCATCAATTGTTAGGTTCTCATAATTGTGATGAGTGTTTTGCAAACAAAGTGAAGGCCCTTCCGGGAAGTCCTCGTCTCCAAATCATCAAATCCCTCTCTCTCTCTGTGGTCTAATCCACATCAAAGGAGGACAACTATGCATGAACGGTGTGGAGTTTTGTAGAGGTGCAAAGTATGGAGACTACCTTCGACTATTGCTAGCTTGAAGGTTGGGTGTGGTTGAAAAGGTGGCCATCACACCTTATGAAATATATGTCGCCGAGGATGGACACACTAAGGCAAGAACAATCACTGGTGAGTAAATTCTCTATATAGCAAAGTTGGTGGGTTCTAGAAAGAAACACTCTGGGAAAAATCCTTCATAATTCAAGAAAGTGCATTTTCTCTACTCCCTTAAGTAGTCTCCACTTATAAATAATAATAATGGCCCGAATTTCTACACCTTCCACTCTGTATAAAACATCCGAGTTAATGTATGCATCAGCAGGAAGATTTTCTTCCAGCAACGTCTCATCATGTACTTTGGGGCTAAAAGATTAAGGGAGCTTCTTGTATCACAAGATGCACATGTCTTTATTTTATTATAATAGTTTCTCATGAATCACCGTGAGTTGTATGGACCAATCCAACCTCTTGCTATGCAAACCGTGCATATTGTAGCCAGCACAAAGCTTAGATTCCAAGGCATTATTAGAAGCATACTGAGGCCTAGACGTCTTGTTGAAATCAATGCATCTATGAACCCATTCATCCTTCCCCTCATAAAATACAACTTAAGTCTAGACGTGTTCATCTTTGTACTCTACTAAGGCAACATGGCATTTCCAAGCTTCTTTGGGCGTAATGGAAAAAATGCAGTGGATTTTTTGGACAACCTTGAGATGGCCTTCCTTGTCTTTGGGAGGGATAATGAAGCATTAAAGTTGAGGGCTTTTCCTTTGGTACTCAAGGAAGAAGCTAGAATGTGGTTCCAAACTCTAAATCTGGCAGCCCAAAGAGCTGAATGGGACGGATTGAAGGCAGCTTTCTCGCAGAGATTTCAACAAACTAACTCAGCTAAAGAGTTATGGCAATGGATTTTGGCCCTCCATCAAAGTGATCCTTATGGTTATGCAACTTATGAGGAAGGTTTTTTGAAGCTTTGGGGGCAGTGGTCAGACTCACTGAATCTTGGTGAGAGAGCTCCAATTTGCCTTCAAAAGGATCGATTTATTTCAGGTTTGTACCCCTTGCTCAGGGAGAAGGTAAAGGTGAAATTTCCAAACACTTTTGAAGATGCTTTGAGAATCACTAGGGAAAAGAATCGACAGATTCTCTACCAAGCCCAAGCTAACCAAGTAGTTTTGGAAAACAACATCACAACTATGGAAGCCTCTCAAGTTCCCCCAAATGTATCTAATGCACCAGGCCTTGTTAGAGGTCAAGAAGACATGATCCAACAAATAAACAATCTTACTAATCAACTAGAGAGTTTGAGAGTGAATCTTGTGCAAGGTGGAAGAAGACCTATCAAGGGGAATGGTGGGAATCAACCACAAATGCAGTGACAAGCGAGGGAGATGTTGTGTTACAACTGTGGAGAAAATGGACATGGCATGTACAATTGTCCTCACCCTAGAAGATATGATCACCCTGCCAGAGGTCCTCGACAACAAGTAAGCCCTCCTCGTGCTAAACACCATATTGAGGAATATGGAAATTTCCCATAAGTTTGGGACATGTGGTCAAATCTTTGGATTTGTCATAACTTGAACACTATAACTCCAAATCAAGTGCTCTATAGCTCAATAGATTCCATTTTTCAAGCGGCAAGTCGCAATTGATCGCGGATCGAATGCTGGATGCATTCGGAGAGAAGGATTCACACCTTAGCTATTGGCCGTATAAACGACCACTGGAATGCTTGTGTTTGTACATTTAGGAGCATTGTTTATACTTCTTTGCTCAAGGAACTAATGCTGAAAAATAACTAATGCTTCAGGTTGAAAGCCTGGAGGGAGAGGCATCATCAATTACCCTCGATTTTCTGCCTGACCCTATCCAAGGGGGTTGTTAGCCGCGCTGGGTATGTGGATCGAACCCACTGTGAGAGGTCTCTCCGTGGGTGCTACTTGGAGCAGGAGGACGCTTGGGTGCCAAGGGGCTCTGGCCATAAATCCCTTGCCTCCGAGTCCTGCACAAGAGGCCGACATGACTCGAGATTGGATCTTGAGGCCCACATACTAGTCAACGGGTGGAAACTTGGAATAGCGATCCCTGAGGATTGCTGTAATAGCCTTCGGGCGGATTATGGATTAGCCTTCAGGCAGATTATGGAATAGCATTCGGGCTAGATTATATAATGTATTCCAAAGACTGATAAATAAAGATCAAATGTTGAAAATGAACTTTCTTGACATTGTTTTTCTATGTCAGTGCCTAAGTTACGTGAAGGAACCAGTGATTAATTGGTTGATTAAGGAAACTATTTTTACTTGTCAAACTAAATGTGGTAGGTAATTAGATAACTAAAGCAACCTGAGGAAAGTGCGACAGTACGGCAGTAATTTAGGAGAAGAAGTTTCTTCTCAAACAAATCAAGCCACCAGAATTCGATGGTAGGGGAAGGACCGCGTCCAAACTGACGCCGAAGTCTGGATCGAATCCATGGAGGATTATTTCAAAGCAGCACGTACTGCACCCGCTAACCAGGCTATGCTCGCCAAACTGAAACTTATCGGCAAAGCAAGACTTTGGTGGAAGCAATGGTGCAGAGACCAAGGGATCTCGGAAAGGTCAGTTACTTGGGAGAAGCTTAAAAGAGCTGTGCGAGGGAGATATCTACCACCTGCCTACCACATGCAGAAGATGAACGAGTTCTATGAATTGAAGCAGCTTGGTCTATCTCTTGATGCTTACTATTCAAAATTTATCTCTCTTTTAAAGTACGCGCCACAAATGGATATGACACAACAGGTGTCAAAGTTTTGTGCCAGATTAAACCCACCCATAAACACCCGCCTAGAATCAATGCACCCAATAGACCTTCAAGACGTGCTCATTCGAGCTGCACTCATAATACAGGAGGTGCATACCAAGCCAAGAAATAACAAGACTTTGTCTTACAAGGATCAAAACAAGGGAGTGTATAGGTCTCAGGCTAAGAGAGCATAGGGCCAAAATTAGGCACAAAGGAAGAAAGCTAGGGCAAACACTGCTAACAATTTCATTCCTACCCAAGGAAATGGCCGCAATCTCCATTGCTTCCATTGCAACAAGCGTGGTCACTTTAGAAGACAATGCCCCAAGCTTAGCAGAGGACAATGACAAGGGCCATCCCTAAGAGCCGTCCATGGACAAGGAGCCGCTGTTAGGGCCAGAGGGAGAACCTCCAGTGTTGCCAACAAGGGGCTCGGTGATGAAGAAGATCCGACCATGGAAGCGGACATTGAAAGGGCAACGGTTCATGCCACTCTTCACAAGAAAGGCCCAAATCGCCAATTCTTGGTGATTCAAACCCCTTTGAATTACCAAGGTAAAAGCTTCAAAATCTTGATTGATTGTGGCAGTACTCATTCCTTCATTTCACCATTCTGTGCAAGAAGATTAGGAATAGCCACAATAGACGCACCTACCTTACTTGTGGAATTAGCAAATGGTCATGAGGTCTCTTGTACCAGGCAAACTGCTAAGGTGAAATTCCTACTGGGTGGAGAGTCGACTTCGGTCAGATTCAAGGTAATGAACCTAGGTGTCCATGAATTTTCACTCAGAATGGATTGGCTAATACCCAATGATGTCTACATTCACTGTGGAAAGGGCCAAGTTTCCTTTCGAATTTCTGAAGGGGAACTAGTTACAACTCAAGGAGAGACTGGTAGGCCAAAAATTCAACTGGCCAAAGCAACACGGATAATAAAAGGAGTTAGAAAGGGGCTACCTGTCTATTTGATTAAGCTAAATAAGCTATATCAAAATCAGGAGTCTAGGGAAGAACCTTCATGGTTAAAGGAATACGCCGACGTATTTCCTGAAGAGCTGACGAAACTTCCTCCTCAAAAGGAAGTCGATCACGAAATCAAGCTAGCGCCAGGAGCTACACCAACTGCAAAGAGACCATATAGGATGTCCATCCCGGAAGCGATTGAGCTGAAGGAGCAACTCAAGCAGTTGTTAGACCAAGGCTACATCCGTCCTAGCAGCTCACCATGGGGAGCTCCATTGACGTTCCAGAAGAAGAAAGATGGAATGCTTCGGCTATGCATTGACTACAGAGGGTTGAATCAATCAACCATTAACAACAAATATCCTATTCCAAGAATAGATGAACTTCTTGACCGTCTTCAAGGTGCGAAGATCTTCTCTAAGATTGATCTCAAGTCTGGATATTATCAGATAAGAATCAAGGAAGAAGATATACCAAAGATGGCATTTAGCACAAGGTATGGACACTTTGAATTCTTGGTCATGTCATTCGGGCTAACAAATGCTCTTGCTATCTTCAACATGCTAATGTAGGATATCTTTAGGCCCTATCTTGATGACTTCGTACTCATCTTCTTTGATGATACCCTAATCTACTCCAAACAAGAAGAAGATCATGAAGCCTAGCTTCGCATTGCTCTCGAAACAATGAGGGCATACTGTTGTCGCGAACCCAAAAAGTGGATTCAATATTTGCCACTGGTCGAGTTTGCCTACAATGCTTCCTACCAACAAAGCATTCAGATGACCCCTTTCCAAGCATTGTATAGGCACGATTGTCGTAGTCCTTTAAACTTTTTGGATCCAACCTTGAGGGTTGAAGCTTCAAGGAAGATGCTGAAAGACATGGATGACTAAATCAAATCAATAAGACAAGACATCCAAGCCGCCAAGGACAGACAAAAGGCTTACACAGACTTGAAACGTCAAGATAGATCCTTCAAGGAAGGTGATATGGTCTTCATTCGCGTACGTCCACAGAAGAGCCCCCTATCCTTGGGTGAATGCAAAAAGCTAAGTCCAAGGTATTGTGGGCCCTACAAGATTCTCAAGTGCCTAGGGTCTAATGCTTATAGACAACAACTCCCTGAGAACCTAAAAGTTCATAATGTATTCCATATCAGCCTACTGAAAAAGTATGTGCCTAACCCTAGTCACATGCTTGATGATCAACAAGTTGTAATGCCTAGCCAAGGAGTCCTTGAGCTACGGCCTAACAGGATCTTAGATGTTAGGGAGAGGCATTTGAGATCCAGAACCTTGAGAGAATACCTCGTCCAGTGGAAAGATTATCCAGAAGAGGATGCCACTTGGATGGATGAAAGTACTCTCAACCAACAATACCTCCAGTTCTTCTCAAGATGAGGACATCTCGATTCCTTTAAGAGGGAGAGAATGTAATATTTCCACTACGAAATATTGAAGACCCAAAAATCACGCACAAAAGCAATTCAAAATAATCTCCCACAACGATAAAATTTTGGGCTAAGTGCTCCCTCCGCTCACATTAATAAACTCCAACTCCGTGTCGTGTATGGAAGACCGTGGCTAAAAACCCGTAGTCCCACATGGAAACACCCTTCACGGGAAAAGGCAAATGGATAATGGATAAAATTTTGCAAAGTTTTATACTAATAACCCCCTCCCCTTCAGCCATTGCATGGTAGGGGAGAGGGAGTGTGAGAGGAATAGGAGAGCACGGGGGGAGGAGGAAGCATGCAACCAGCCATGTGTATGGGTATTCCCCCCTTCCACACTATAAGAACACCCCTCCCCAAGCTTGAGGGGAGGGGAGAGGAGATCATGGAGCTGCTGCCCTGCCCGTCTGCCACGCTGCGGCCACCAGTCTGTTGTCGCCAGGTTGCGCGCACTGACGTCCTCATCACCATCATCTTCATCATCATTACCATCACCATCATCATCCTCTTCAGCATCGTCGTCGTCTTCCTCCTCTCCAATCATTCTCTCTCCACGTCTTTCATCCTAACTCAAAAGCTTGGAAGCTTCTATTAAAGCTTTCCATAATCCTTGTTCACCCCATGCTTTCAGGTTTTCAAAATCGTAACTAAAAGGCCCCAGTTTCTGCGCGGGAGAGAATTATCGGCCTAATAGGCATTTTCAAAGATTGAGAAAAAGGGCAAGGAGAATTCACGAAGTCCAAGTGCACTACGTCATCGATGGCTCCAAAGCAAAAGTCGCAAGGAGCACACACGGGAGCTTCTACTCCGAGTACGCGAGTGGACAACACCCCGAATCTTAACGCCCAAGTTCTGATTAGTTCCCTACATGAAAAGGATGCATTTGAGCATGTTTTTAATTCACGTAGGCAAGTTTGAATACATTGGAAAATGTATATATACTTGCATTGAATTACCAAGTAAGTTGCATGATGACTACTTGCATGGTCATGGTAGTTGCATTCTTGAATGCATATTGCATAAGATAAAAGATGGATTTGTCTAAAGGCATCCTTGTTGCCTTGCGAAAAGAACAACGCATAATGCACTTAGGTAATAATTTCTTGGTTGTGTTTCACATATAAAATCATCATAGGCGCCCATTGAATGATGTCCAAATGGTCGCAATGCATGGAAAATTGCATGCGAAGATGGTTGCATTTTAAGTCCGGTTAAGTGCTAAAGGAAGGATTAATTTAATGTCAGGCTCATGGTATTCGCTCATGCATGGAGTCCTTTTTATCAAAGTTTGAATGCATCATCATCAAAAATATTTAAAGCTTTGATTTTGTAGCATCATTATAGTTTAGGGCAAGGAAAAGAAAAGATCTTTGTAAATCTTTTAGCTGCATAGAAGGAAAAGGTTTTTAGTCTTGAAATCGCAAATTTGCATGGAATGATACGTCGCATACATCTTACAGTTCCTTGCACCTTTCAGGAAAAAGTACTTGCTAATTTAGAAGGAAGTATTTGCATCTTTAAAAAGGGATGATCGTCTCTAATCGTGGGTTAGTTAAATCTACTAAGTCATTCGCGTATATTAGTTGAATGGCTTGCATGGGAATCATAACGGTATGATTAGTTAGTGTATGACGATCACCTCTAAGTGCTAGAGGTAGGGTTACGTTACGCTAAAATTTTGCCTAGTATCGCACTTGGTTTACCGACATAATATTTTCGATCCCAAGATCCTACCCACATTCATGGAACGTTAGGGTTAGCCAAACGCTCATGCAAGATTGATCTAGGGTTCTTACCTTAATGATCGGATGACCAAATGCTGGATTTCCGCAAGGAAATTAGGAACCCTAGGGCCAAAGCGTTATCGACCTAGTAGGGTTAGGGATGGATTGGGTCAAGAGGACTCCCAAACCCTACATCTTGACCAAAGGTATTCTTGACTAAGGAATACCGTGTGATGGAAGAAATAATCCCACAAGTTAGGTGCGACACTCGTCTCGTGCAACAAGTTGCAACATCGTAAGGTTTTGTGTCTAAATCACAAAATGGTATTGCTACTCCTTAGAACAAGTTTGGCAAGTTCTAAGCACAAGTCTAATTTTCTAGAGGATGAGTAGACATCCTGCTACATCACCCTTCTGTGAGGCTGATTTGCCAAGTTAGAGTAATTATGAATTGCCTAGCAAGAAATTGACCAATCAAGTTAGGGCGACGAGGTTGCCTAGGATTTATTATCTTTAATTTAAGGAAACATAAGGTGGAAACAATTTGGGTTAACTGGGTATAAACCCTAACCCAAGGATAAAAGGGTAAACAAGCAACTTAGCTTACAAAACCCTTGGGATCTTACCGAGTCGCAATTGATCGCGGATTGAATGCTGGATGCTTGCGGAGAGAAGGATTCACACCTTAGCAGTTGGCCGTACAAATGACCACTAGAATGCTTGTGTTTTTAGGAGCACTGTTTGTACTTCTTTGCTCAAGGAACTAATACTGGAAAATAACTAATGCTTCAGGTTGAAATCCTGCAGGGAGAGGCAACATCAGTTACCCCCAACTGTCTGCTTGACTCTATCCAAGAGGGTTGTTAGCCCCGCACCAGGTACGTGGATCAAACCCGCCGCAAGAGGTCTCTCCATGGGTGCTATGTGGACCAGGAGGACACTTGAGTGCCAGGGTGCTCTTGCCATAAATCCCTTGCCTCCGGGTCTTGCACAAGAGGCCGACATGACTCGAGATTGGATCTCGAGGCCAGCATCTAGTCAACAAGCAGAAACTTGGAATAGCGATCCCTGAGGATTGCTGGAATAGCCTTCAGGTGGATTATGGATTAGCCTTTGGGCGGATTATGGAATAGCATTCGGGCTGGATTATATAATGTATTCTAAATACTGATAAATTAAGTTCAAATGTTGAAAAGGAACTTGCTTGACATTGTTTTTCTATGTCAGTGCCTAAGTTACGTGAAGGAACCCGTGATTAATTGGTTAATTAAGGAAGTTGTTTTTACTTGTCAAACTAAATGTGGTAGGTAATTGGATAACTAAAGCAACCTGAGGAAAGTGCGATGGATGTGACCATGGGTCCATCCTACGGAAGAGTGGTCCCGGTTGATCGGGAGCTTTTCTCAATGGAATTTACAGGGAGGTAACGATGACCTAGAATCTAGAAAGCTAGAGTCCCGATTTATATTGTTTTAGGGGAATGGAATGGGACTATGCCTTACGGGGAGAGAGGTCGAGCTTTGCATCCCTCTCGTTTCCCATTCTCCTTGAACCAAGTGCAGTATAAATCCGCTTCGACCCTAATGCTTCTGCCTAAAGTAGTTCATCTAGGCTCAACGCTAGTTACCTTCGAGGAACTTGACCATTAGGGAAACCCTGGTCCTAAGTGGGAATGGTCGGAATGCTTCCGCTTCGTGGCAGACTCGAGAAGACCTAGATTGCAAACCTCGTGACATTCCATGGGAGTGCCGGGTGGCACTTTCTGGACTCTCTTTCCAATGGGCTCCTAAGACATGTCCTACAAGTGGACACGTGGACACGTTACACCAGCAAGTTGACCAACCGAGGATAACGGGGTTGTCCATGATCTATTTTACAAGGAGACCTAAGGTAAGGATAATTAGGGTCGGTAGGGTACAAACCCTAACCCAAAGAAAAAGGGGAAACAAGCAACCTAGCTTGCCAAGCCCCTGGAATCTTGCCAAGACGCGAACGATCCAGGATCGAATGCTGGGAGCATTCGGGAAGAAGGAATCACACCTCGTACGAACAACCACAGAAATGATCATGATTGTACACTTAGGTACATTGTTGTGAACTTCTTTGCTCAAAGAACTAATTTAAGGCCAAACACTTAATGCTTCAAGTTAATAGCCTAGAGGGAGAGGTAGGTTTAGTTACCTTTGACTGCCTTCCTAGCCCTATCCAGGAGGGTTGCTAGCCACGTCGGGTACATGGACCGAACCCGTCGCGAGAGGTCTCTCCGTGGGTGCTGCTTGGGGTGGGAGGATGCTTGGGTGCCAGGGGAGGCTTTGGCTGTAAATTCCTTGCCTCTGGATCCCGCACAAGAGGCCGATGTGACTTGAGATGGGATCTCGAGGCCCGTGTACTAGTCAATTCCAATGGCTTCTTACTCTCTTGAACATGTCTAGGAAATGGTTTGCTTGCCTGTTTTCCAAACTGACAGGCTTCACATACCTTATGCATTTCTGCAACCTTGAATTTAGGCAATCCTGCAACAATATTTTGGGCCTGCATTGATTTAAGTCGCTGTGCATTAACATGACCAATGCGTTTATGCCAGATATCAATATCTACAACTACACCGGTCCCATGTGCAAACATTGCTGCACTCAATTCAGGCATGTCTGCATCCAATGTAAACATTCAGCCCTTCTTTTTTTCTTTTGCTATCAAGCGACCTTTATTTTTCATATCCTCAACAAAGCATCCATGAGGATTAAATCTGACCTGCAAGCCCTGCTCAACCATTTGACCAACAGAAACCAGATTCTTGGTGATATTCGGGACATGAAATACATCTGACAGGTATATCTTTTTCCCATCCTGCATAGACAAAGGAAATTTTCCAATCTGCACAATAGGATGTGCAGTATCATCACCAGTCTCCACAAATTCTAGTTTTTCCATTTTTCTTGCATCCTGCATCCATTCTGCATGACCTGTCATGTGGTTTGATGCACCTGAGTCAACATGCCACACTTCGTTGCTTTCTTCTGCACTTGTCACAGAATTTTTCATGTGCTGCACCATAAACAAATGCTCATTTCTGTCATCACCCTGTCTACTAGAAGATGCATAATTTCCTTGTTGCAATTTCCCATTCATGATATCATTCTACTTTTTATAGCAGTCTTTAGCCATATGACCCATTTTACCACAATAGTAGCATTCAACATTGCTGTTTGCATTTTGGCCTCTTTGCCATCCACCACGACCTCTTTGGCCCCCCTGCCTCTAGAGTTACCACGTCCTCCTCCATAGGACTGGTTTTCTTGAGTCTATTGCATATTTTGATGTCTACCACGGCCTCCAGATCAACCTCCTCTACCTCTTCGAGCATTTGAGTAGAAGACAGTTTCTTTTGAAGTTTCTCCTGAAGAAGATGCACCACCATTTCTCTGTTCCTCAGAAATTAGAAGAGCAATCAACTCCTCAAAATCAGGAAATCTTTCACGAACTGAAATGGATGTCCGAAACTGTGCATAATCCTTTCCTAGACCATTCAAGGTCATAGAAACTAAATTATCGTCTTCCACTGGCGACCCAATGGAAGCAAGTGCATCTGCAATCTTCTTCACCTTCATGTGGTAGTCATTGATCCTCATACTTTCTCTTTGCACATTATGCAACTCTTGCTTGAGCTGCATTTTCCTGGCTTGTGTATTTGTGCTATACATTTTTGACAAAGTATCCCATGCCTCCTTTGGCGTACTTGCATCCTGAATATGCGCAATCATAGAGTCTGAAATACTGCTAGACAGCCAATACATAACTTTCCTGGCTCTCTCATGCCATGCTTTAAATGCCTGGATTTGCTATTGATTGGGAACATCAGGAAGAACTGGTTCTTCTTCATTTCCTGCAACAAATTCCTAATATCCTTTTTCCATAAGGAAATTCGTCATTCTAAACTTCCATGCTTGGAAGTTGTTATTGTCAAGCTTTTCAATTACAATCTGTGAAAGAGAATCAGACGCCATTACAAAACACTACAAGAAATTCTGTCACTGTAAAAAACACAGCTTCACCCTCACAAGGGCAAATCTGCAAGACTGGCGAAAGTGGTATTTGACCACACAGTCACTTCCTAGTGACGATTTTGCATAAACAAGAAACAATGATGATTCTGTAACTCCCAATGTCTCTCTGCACACAAGCATACGATGCAATTTCTGTGGTAACTTTTCACCGACCAGTAGAACAGTGGTCGCACAGCATAAAACAGGGCCTTTTCCTGAGTGCGTGCAAAAAACTTCCGCCTCCAAAACATGCCCCGAAATGGCCTCAAATTAAAAAAAACAGAGCAACCGTGGGCTAAAGCCCTCACCCATAGCATATATTGCCCTCTTGCTACATCGAAAAGGGCGTCTCAATCTGAGACAATGTACTCTTGCACTTTCCGGCTGTGCTACCTGCTGCAGAGACTTGCTCCCAAAACAGAAAAATGAAAGCAACACTGGTCCTCTTACCAGAACACCGCGAACTTGGCTTGCTTTCTTGAGCTCCTTACCACGAACAAGGCTTTGATACCATGTCAAGATTGTGGGAGAGAAGGAAGGAGTCTCACGTGTAGCTTTCTTGCTTGCACAATTGGGGAATACACACAAGGGTGGAGGCTGAAAAGAGTTTTCCTCTTCTTAGTTGTGTAAGCCAAAAGAACTCTAGTACATAGAAATAGAAGAACCCTATATAGGGTCTCAAACCAAACTCAACTAACTAAGGTGGCATACTAACTGAGCCACGAACTAGAGTAGATAAGGATAGCTATCATGTAGCTATTATTCATGGGCGGTGTACCAACCGCATCTACAACTGACAAGTCGGTGACATAAATGCACAACGGTCACCCTGGCATATCATGAGTGGAGCTCGATATCTCAACAACTTTCATATCGAAAAGTTTTTTTGGATCGGAGTGGAAGTATTTTTTAAAAATCTTACAAAATCATGTGCCTGATTTTTCTTCCACTAATGCTTCCAAGAAGGGTCCCATTTTTTGAATTATCATAAGGCTCCAAATCCATGACATTATGAGCCTCACATGCCCTTTGGATGGCTCCAAATCCATTTCATGTCTTTTCTTTTCACATTATACATTTTCCATTCACCTTCCTCCATTGATCTTTACACTTCACCTCCCCTTGGTAAACCGGTCCATGAAATATTTCCATCCAGTGATTTCTTGGATTTCCCAAGAGGTTGTTTCTACCCTCTTCTTTATTTCAAACCTCCAAATGTACAAAAAATCAACAAAGTATTAGACAAATATTTTTTTGTGATTTTCTCGGATCATATAGCCCCCCCACAACCTGGCTAGAGGTATTTATGCCTCTAGACACTCTTTGGTATCTTGAGCTGACCCCACCTTGATGTGATAGGGTTTTAAGCGCCATCCATTTACCCTGGTCTTGTGCACTTTTTCCTCAATGTCTTGAAGTTTGTAGGAGCCATTGTTGAATCTTTTTGTGACCCAAAACAGTCCCTCCCACACCGGTAGAGAAACTTGCTATCCTTTCTTTTATCAAAGTGATTGTCATATTGAAGCACTAAAGATCCCTCCTTGATGTTTTTATCTATTAGCTTCTTGTTGAACTTTTCTCTACGCTTCTCAGCTTCCTGGGAGTAGTGGTTGATGGCTTCTTCACGATCCAATTGTAGCCTCTTTAGGTCCAGTAATCTTTGATGTAACTTCTCCCTTTGAGAGCCTACTGTGCCACCTAATACCCGAAGGCTAGCTAATTTCACCTCAATAGGCAAAAGAGCCTCTTGTCCATAAACTAGATGAAAAGGTGTGAACCCTAACATGGTTTTGAAGGAGGTTATGTAAGCCCATAGAGCTCCACTAAGGTGCTTGTTCCAATCCCAAGGCCTTGAATGTACCTGTTTATTGATGATTTTACAAATCATTCCATTTATCTTTTCCACCAATCCATTGCATTGAGGGTAGTAAGGGGTAGAGTGTCGTCATTGAATATTTAGCTTTTGCATGAGTTCACCCACCACATTAGCTCTGAACCCTGGTCCTCTACCTAATCTCAAGCTCTGTTTCGAGGATGAATCCCTTACTTCGATGCTCGATACGAGGCGCGCAAGCGCTCAAGCTTGAATCCATTAGTCCCGGCAACGGAACCAAAAATGTAGAGGGAGCTCACGCTCAATCGCCAAGACCCATGGACCACTTATTGTTTCAAGCGTTTCAAGCGATCTCTAATGGCTATCTCTCACCTAGCCAACATGCCATTGATCCTACGAGTGTAGTTTGCTTACCTTGATGCCGATATGAGTTGCCTTCTCTCTCACACACACCGGTAGCTCTCTCGCACACACCGGTAGCTCCACGATCCTAGATGCTAGCTGAAGCATCCTCAAGTCTCCTTCATCTCCAAGCTCCATCCACCATAGCCACACGCACGAGAAAAGAGAAGAGAAGAGAAGAGGAGATGGTGAAGAGCTTCACCCTCTTGATCCCTCACTCCCACACACTCACTCTCTCACACTCTCACACTCCCTCTCTCAAGAGCACACACAAGCAAGGAGAAGAGAAGAAGAGAAGAAGAAGAGAACTCTTGTTAGCCACACGCCAAAGAATGAGCTTCATTCACTTTTTGAACTTTATATACAAGCCCTAAAATCCCATGGGCACCCATCCCTTTTTTACATGACCGGCCATTGTGGCAATGTCCTTTCTTTATTTCCTCTTCTAGCCTTATGCCTCTAGTCTACACCCATCTAATATTTTACAATTGGCACAAGAGGGAGCTTGGCGCTCTTTCACACGAGTTTTTGGAGTTTTTTGAGGCGCCTTTCATTTAAAATTACGCTTTTGGCCCCAGGTTAGCTTTAGGAGGCCGCCTGTGTGTCTTTGCTCTTTTTCCATCCTTTTTCCACTTTTTCATTCATTTTTCTGCCTTCTTGACTTGGGGTTAACATAAAGAATACAGCAGTTGGGCAATCCCAAAATCAGGATGTGCCCAAATACAATGTCCAATTATGAAATATTTAAACCGAGCGCCTGTGCACATACAAAATAACAAATGTTTGTCAAGTGCTTCAATAAATAAGTGTGCCTAAAGAAATATTAGTGCCACACCTTTAATGATAAGGCGCGCGCCCATCAAAAATGATAATTTCTTCTAGATAATCTGAATACATGTCATTGCTTGATGCTTCCCAACGCCACCACTATCTGATCTACACATCAACTGAAGCATTCACAATTTTTTAAAAATAATAAAATTAAATCGATAAAAGTGAATACCTAGTAGTCTTCATCTATAAAATAATAAAATAGGTTGAAAATCTATCCTAACCTTAATTTAATATGAGTGCACTCTAAACTCATAAACATCCATTAATTTAAATATATGTTTTGCAGAATCATCCGCTATGGAATCACTCATGTGCACATTAAATTAACATGGCACCCACAAGGAATCCACCTTGTGTACAAGCCTCTGCAAATAAATATAGTTTTACAGAATCCACTGTAACCTCATGGAATCTAATGTGGAATAAAAACCTCACGGATTCCACCGTGGTCTCATGGAATCCACCGTGGAATATGCATATTGGCATAATACCCCCAGGGTGGGATAGCAATTGTCCTCAATTGTTATTAGCTCAATGTGGAGTGAGCAGTGAGGGGTAAGCATTAGGTCGTGGGCATGCATCCATTGGGCCTCTTCAACAGGATGATTTTTAAACTTAACCAAATATCTAGAATATCTACGACCAATTCTGGTGGTCATAAAGTTAGTATCTAAAATAGTTTGAGGTTTAAGGATTTTAGTTTCTTCTTCTAACAAAGAAGGGTTTTCATAAACAGGGTGAACAGTTAATTGGCCTCGAAAAGGTTGTAACAAACTAATGTGAAAAGTATTGTGGATTTTCCAATGTGAAGGTAGTTCTAATTTAAATGCATTGTCATTGATTTTGTGAATGATTTTGAAAGGTCCATAAAATTTGGGGGCTAACTTAACAATAAGGTGTTTCTCAACACTTTGCAATCTTCTCTTTTCAATGTGTAACCAAACATAATCATCAACTTTGAAACTCATGGCTTTTCTTTTCTTATTAGCTTGTTTAGTATATGATTGTTGGGCTTTTGCAATCATATCTTTAACTTCAGCAAAAATAGTAGCATGCGTATTAGCAATATCATCAGCAGCTTTAACTTTGTTTGAGAATGATATAACAGGTGTAGGCAATCTATGTCTATAAATGATTTCAAAATGTGCTTTTTGTGTAGCTATGTGTGGTGTATTATTGTATACAAATTGAAGTAAATGCAAGTGTGTATCCCATGTTTGTGGTTTTGAAATTGTGTATGTATAGAAAATATCTAAAATTGTACTGTTAGTAGCTTATGTTTGCCTATTGGTTTTAGGATGAAATGCAAATGAGAAATCAATCTTAGTACCTAAATTAGCAAACAAAGTAGTCCAAAAATTGTTACATAATCTAGAATCATGATCGGAAATAATAACTTTTGGCAAACCATGGTTAGTAAAAACAGTATTCAAAAACAATTATGCAACTTGAGATGCAATTAATGTTTTCTTGCATGGAAGGAAATATGCTTGTTTGCTAAATCAATCTATGATAGTCCAAATCATATCATGATTAGTTTGTGTGTTAGGCAAACCAGTTATAAAATCCATTGAAATATGTTCCCATTGTCATTCAAGATTTGGTAAAGGTATTAATAAACCACATTTCTTACCATGGTGTCACTTGACTCTTTGACAAATTAAACATTTAGAAACAAAGTTAGAAACATTAGATTCCATTTGTGACCAATAAAAATCTTCAACCAATGTTCTTAAAGTAGAAATAATACCTCTATGGCCTTGATATGGGGGACAATGAATTTCATGTAACACAAATTATTTAAATGGAATAGTGACACACAATCTTTTCTCATAAAATATAAATCCATCAGAATAAGACAAAGAATCATTTGGAATCAAATTATTAGCAAGTAATTTATTAAAATCATCTTGGAGTCATGATCATAGGTATCTTTCATAGGGATAAGGGAATCAAAAGATAGAACGGAAATATTATGGATACTTGGTCTTCTACTCAACGCATCGGCAACAACATTCTCTCTTTCGGGTTGACATTGGATAAGTGGATGGAAACTTTGAATGAAAGAAACCCATTTGATATGACTGTCACAAATTTGTGGTTGACTACTAAAAAGAAGTTTGATACTTTGTTGGTTTGTTTTGATCATGAATTCGAATCCCATTAGATAGTGTTATCATTGATGTAAGGCTTGTACTACAGCTAGCAATTCCTTATCATAGGTAGAATACTTCAGTTTAGAGGGTTTAGGTTTGCAACTAGAATAGGCTATGGGATGTGGATCTTGCGTAAGGACAGTTCCCATTCCTGATTCGCTAGCATCAGTGACTACTAGAAAGAGTGGTCAATTAAAATTAGGAAATTGCAAAACAGGTGCATGTGTTAAAGCACGTTTCAATAAATCAAATGACTTTTGCTAATTATCAGACCAATGATATACAACACCTTTCTTTAATAATTTTGTTAAAGGTAATGCAAGCAATGAAAATTTCTCACAAATTTTCTGTAAAAGCTAGCAAGACCTAAGAAAGAACGTAACTCATACATATTTTTAGGGATTGGCCAATTCAAAATTGCTTCTATCTTCTTAGGATCAACTTAAATACCATCAGAAGAAACAATATGTCCTAAGTATTCAATTTGAGTTTGGAAAAATTCACTCTTTTCAGGGTTAGCATATAATTGATTCTCTTTCAATAATTTGAAAACCAAAGATAGATATTCATAATGCTCATTCTCATTTTTACTATGTTATCAAAGAAAACAATTACACAATGTTGATACTTCAAAAATATATAATTCATCATACGACTGAATGTAGCTGGTGCATTAGTCAAACCAAAAGGCATAACAAGGAATTCATAATGACCAAATTGAGTTCTAAATATAGTTTTGAAATATAAAGTGTATCCAATCATACTTGATTATATCCAGATTTGAGATCTATTTTGCTAAAAATAGTGGCTCCTTTTAGTTTATCCATGAGGTCGTCTACCCTAGGGATCATATATCTATTCTTGATAGTAATCTTGTTTAGGGCATGATAGTCAATGCACATCCTATAGGTATTATTTTTCTTTTTAACTAATAGAACATGTTCACCAAATGGAGAATTATTGGGCCTAATAAGTAAATCCTCATGTTAACATTTCTTCAACTTGTGCTTGGATTTCTTTCTATTCAATCTGATTGTGGCTTTAAGTTGCTTTACATGGTGGTTGAGAACCTATGATTAAATCTATTTTATGATCTTCAGGACATGTAGGTGGTAAACCAGGGGGTAATTTAGTAGCAAAAAAATCTTTAAATTGTGAAAGAAACTATATGTGCCTAGGATGCATCTGATTTTCCTTATCTTCAATTTCATTCATCCATGCTAAGTATGATTTGCTACCTTTTCTCAATGCATGTTTAGCATATGTGTAACTAAGCAATGAAAAATTATCAAAGATGTGTGTTCCATGTAATGTGATTTGTTTTCCATTAGAATGAATTTTCATTGAATGTGTGGAATAATCTATGTCGGGATTATATTTATGATGCCAAGGCATTCCTAAAATAATGTCGCTAGCTTGTAAAGGCATAAGCAAAAAATTTCTGCACTCAACATAATCACCAATTTTAATTTCTAAATCATGAACTTCTTGTGTACCATTGTATCTAGTGCTTAAAAATGCAACTTTTAAGCAATAATGAGTTGGAACATTATGTAAATTCAATTCTTTTACCAACTTTACAGAAATAAAATCATGTGTGCTCCCATTATCATGCAAAATAATCTTTTCGTAACCATACACAATACATTTCATCGTTAATAATGAATGAGGATTTGGCATACCTGGTAAAGTATCTGAAGCAGTACCGATATCATCATCAACTTCCGTGAAATCTGGCATACCTTCATGGTCTTCGTCTTCAATTAGTCCCAAGTAGCTTATTTGAACAGTTGGCTTCTTGGATTGACAGTTCACCGCTAAGTGTCCAAGTTGATTGCACTTGTAGCAAATTACAGACTTGGCTTTGGAAACATTATTGGTAATGGCTGGGAGTTTGAGTATGTTGGGATTTGGCTGGAGAGAAGGCTTAGGATTTAAATTTGTGTTTGATGGTAAAGGACGGGGTCGAATCTAGCTTTTACGAAAAGGAGAAGGAACAAAGTGATTTTGATTGAATCTTCGAAAGTTAAAATTGCATTACTTTGTACCAAAGTTACCATTAGTTGGAAATTGTTGTGGTCACTTTTCTCGTCCATGAATTTTGTCTTCAACATCATGGGCCAAAGAAAAAGCATCCTCCAAAGTCTTTGGCTTGAACATGTTCACTTCCGCATAGAAGTGACCAAGCAAACTGGACATATACTTGCGCTTGTGAATCGCCTTAGGAACATCTTCAAGTATTTGAAGTTGTAGTAAGGCATTCCAGAAACGTTTAGTGTATTGCGGTATGGATTCACGATCTATTTCTTGCAAAAGATCCCACTGTTTGATTGCTTTTTCATGGAATTGAGGTGGAAGAAAATTCTGCAAAAGCTTCTTTTGAAAGGCCTCCTAGGTAGTAGGACAATCAATACTCTCTTGTGAACAACAATCCACCATAACAATGCTCTGTCCACTAGATGGTTAGTGATACATTTGAGTTTATCTTTTTCAGCATAGTGCTCTTCATGGAAATAATCATCAAACTAACTAATAAAAGTGAGAACAGCTTTTCCGTCACATTGCCCATTAAAAGTACAAAATTTAAAATTTCTTTTACTAATCTTGGCTTCTTTCCTGAGAGATTGCGCTTCGAGTATTGCATCGATTGTACGTCAATAACATCTTTGGGTTGCACTCCATCTTGATCAACAGTGGATCGTTGAAGAATAGCCACTTGAGCTTGCAAATTTTGATGTGTTCTTCATTCCTCTTGAAGTTGCATCATAATTAGGTCCAAGTTTTGCTCCATGGTTGGTTCCAATAAATCACCTTCGGCCATAAAATCTTCCATGTTTTGATCGGACATCCTACAAAATCTCAAACAACCTCACATACTCAAAATCTTGTTAGAGGGATGAGTGTAGCTCAAGTTTGGATTTACAAGGCTTGTTTTTTTTTATAATAAGGCTTTTTGTGATCTTGCTTCTTTTGCGGGTACGGTAATTTATAACGGCCTTCTTTCAAGCGAATATGTCTTTCATATAGTTTGTGTATGACAATCTGCTTGCTGGGAATCGACTCTATCATGGTGTAGGTGTAAACAGAGGCTTGCTGAAGGTTGGAAACGAGTTCGGGATTGTTTGTGTATGAGCAGATGCTATGGGAACGTTTAATATTGAAGTTTTGAAGCTTTTGGAAGGCTTAATAATCTTAAGATTTAAAGAAAAATCTTTGAACCATTCGAATTATCTGTGTGGCATGTCTTGGATGATGTCCACGTCGTGCAGTTCATCTTTCCGCCGCATAGACGATTGAATTTGGGAACCTTAGCTCCTTCTTAAGCTTTTATTAAGCTTATAAGTTCAAACTCATTGAAATTCTCTTATCTTTTTCTCTGAGAGGAAAACATGTTGCAAAGGAGCTTCCCAAGTGGTCCTCCGCCTCCAGAAAGTGGTCCTTCACGATCTGACAACACAACAAGGGGTTCTTCACTGCCAGGAACACATTGGTATTGATGGTCTACCTATAGAGCCTATTCGTTCCAAGAGCTTCACCTTCACACGAGATGGTAAGCGATTGGAAGCCCTTGATCTTAGCTTTTCTCTGATACCACTGGTGCACAAATCGGATGCTGTATGCACATGTCGTGAATGCCAAAAGTTCCCCAAGAACAAAGAACTCTACTAAAACTCATAAAGTAAGAAGAAGGTTTTACACGACATAAGGTGAAAATACAAATTGCGTATAATCTCCCCCCATGCCTTGTGTGAGCACTCCACAAGGCATGCATTTATAAATTTATTAATCCCCAAGCTAAAAAATAGCCCAATTTACAATTAGCATGCTTTGGCTTTTGTGTTTGCTTTTGCCCAAATAAAGAATAAAGCGGTTGGGCATCCCCAAAATTGGGCTATGCCCAAATACAATGTCCAATAATAAAATATTTAAACCAAGCATCCATGCACATATAAATTAATAAATGTTTGTCAAGTGCTTCAATAAATAAGCGGGTCTAAATAAATATTAGCGCCATGCCTTTAATAATGAGGCGGGTGCCCATAAAAAATGATAATTTCTTCTAGATAATCTAAATACACACCATCGCCCGGTGCTCCCCAACACCACCACTGCTTGCCCTACACATCAACTAAAGCATTCACAATTGTAAGAAAATAATAAAATTAGATCGACAAAAGTAAATACCTAGTAGTCTTCAACTACAAAATAATAAAATAGGTTGGAACTCTCTCCTAACCTTAATTTAAAATGAGTGCACTCTAAACTCATAAACACCCATTAATTTAAATATATATTTTGTGGAATCACCCATGGCTACATTAAATTAACATGACACACGAAAAGGACATGCATCCCTGTCAACTTCTCACATAAGGAATCCACCTTGTGTACAAGCCCTGGCAAATAATTGTGGAGTGAGGGACATGGTAATGAGAAGCTCCTTGCATCCTTTCCCCTTCTTCTCCATCCCATCCTCTTGGTAAGTCGTGAATGCAAGTAAGAGTGTGTGAAGTCGAGTGTGTGCAAGATGTGGCATGCAAAGTTCTCTCCTTCTCTTCATCTCCTAGACTAGCTCATCATTGGCAACTCCTCTTAGATGTGGGTAGTAATGAAAGCAAGGTTGAGAGTGAAAAGATATGTATGTGGATCATGGAATGTGGCTTGCTAATGAAATAACTAGAATGTGGTGGGAGTATGGTAAGTGCATTCTCTATTTTGTGACAAGTTCATGACATGTCATTTAGATTTTTTTTGAAGTGTGTGAGTGGGCTAGGTGAGAGATAGCCATGTGCTTTGTGAGTCGAAATCATTGAAACAATAAGAATACGTCCAATGGTCCCAATGTTGAGCTCGTAGAGCACAACAACACTGGCCTTTGATTTTAATGTCTATCAAGAACATAGCTTCAAAAGAGATTTACCCTTACATAATGTAGACACTTATCAAGGTAGAGGAAAGCATAACAAGCAAATGGTTAAACTGATTGGACAAAGATGCTTTTAATGAAGCTTGTGGACTCTAGGATAATAGGAGAAAGATCCTTTTAATATCTCTTGTAAACAAGACAATAGGAATAGAAGGGTATGCCTTATGATGAAGCCTTGGAACTCATCATTTACAACCAAAATGGCCATATGCTCTCCTCAAGAAGACAAATGAGCGTGCTTGGTTTTTTTTTTCTACTCATTATCACATGAACAAGCTGATGCATTTTATTGTCCATATCCCAAATAGCAAGGCATAGACTACAAAGTGTGGCTTCATGGACATTATAATTTTCCCATGATCCCCAATGTGAATGTAGCAAACTTGACAATATTTGCTTAGTCTAGCCAAGGGATCTAAAACCATCCTTTAACAATTTCATCAAGAAGTTCAACAACTTCCCTATCTCCTTATTCATCGTGACATACAACTACCTTTAACTTATGGGTTAAGTTGTTTGCAACAAGCACGCACTCCATATAAGGATGGTCTAACACCTTTCTTCTTTGAGGTTTATGCTAGGATCAATCATGTTAGCGTGGCATGACTTTATCTTCATGCATTACTCATTTTGTCTTACTATAAAGCTCTCCCCAAAGACATGGTCAACAATTGCCTTACATGTTGTACACATCCTTTTTACTTAGCCTTCAATCAAGCCATGTGAATTAGTGGATTATTTAACTCAACAAGGGATATTTGTATGTGCTTTGCATCCACTCCCTAAAGCATGCACATCTTGTATTATATTCAAAAAAAAGGAAAGAAAAATAGAGAAAATGCTCCATTCCATATAGGCACACACACATTCACTATAGCTAGGGATCCTTAGATGTGTCCAGCGACCTTGGCCAATAAGCTACATCTTTAATCTCCTAGCCCCCTTTTTCCCTCCACATCACAGTCTCAAGACACATTAAGGGTAAAACCTCACGAGCTTGCTCGAATGACCTGTCATCTTGAGCTTTGTATTACACAACTAACATTACACCAACTAGGTCTTAGGACAATATCCCAATCTTTCTTGGAGTTCAACCCATCTCCTAATTTCACTTATACAAGCACTATTTACACTACACAATAAGGTAGACACACCCTTGCAAGAACACAAATGGTTGTAGGTTCCATTGAAGATTCACTCAAAAGATCCATCAACATTGGTGGTCTACATATGCTTCACTCCATTCCTACTTTTACTATAGCCATGCCACATGATGACATCATCTATTGTCAGCCAATTTATCATTCATACCTTCAACTACCATTTTCCAATACACCAGAACAACATTTTTATCTCTCATCAATGACAAGTGCTACTACTCCAATAGGAGTAGTTCATCACAAACATTTCAAAAGCACGTGTTGAAATTTTTTTGGGAAGAAGGAATATTTTTTAGGCTTCATTGTATAATTTTGGGTACTTGCAATTTTATTCCTAGACATCACATTATTTTTATAATATTTTGTATGATTTTATAAATTATAATAAATCACGCAAATGTATTTGTCACCTTGCAATGGATGCGAGGGTTGCAACCATCTCCTTGCTTTCCTTTTAGCCTACCTAGACTAGGTCCAATTAACCCCCCCCCCCCCCCCCCCTCTCTCTCTCTCTCTCTCTCTCTCTCTCTCTCTCTCTCTCTCTCTCTCTCTCTCTCTCTCTCTCTCTCTCTCTCTCTCTCTCTCTCTCTCTCTCTCTCTCTCTCTCTCTCTCTCTCTCTCTCACACACACACACACACACACACACACACACACACACACACACACACACACACACGCGCGCGCGCGCGCGTGCAAATACCATTTAGTTATCCATCCATCCTTAACCATAGGAAGGATGAGGCAAAAATAAGAATATGATAACTATGTGTGCAACATGTATGCATAACAACACTCTTGATGTGTGGAGCACTGTTTAGGGTACAAATTACACTCCATTTTGTTTATATTGCACATAAAGTGTGGCCTAGGTGCATAACACCTAGTTAAACATGAAGAAGTATGTGGCATCATGAAGTTCTTCCTCATTTTCATTCATTGAGAAAATGTGGATTGTAAGATCCGCCTTTTACTCCATGATTTTTTCCTTTTTTGCATAGTCACTTTGGTTATAGCATTGAGCATCCAATTAGGATCATCTTTTATAAAGAAATGTTTTGTTCTATTTAGTAAAGATAAATAGTCATACCATTAGAAAGTCAATAATCATGCCTTTGCAAAAGATGCACTTGCACGATTTATCTCACAAGCATAAATATTATTTTACTTGTTCATTTAAAAAAGTTCTGCACATTGTATGCACATCATTTGTGGAGCAAAAGCTTCGTATAAGCAAGGTACATAAACATCTTTATGCCTATCTTAAATAATAGGCTTGACTTTTATGTGTGACATAAAAAATTCCTTCATTAGTGAGTATCTTGTCTCATCCCCTTAAAACTTTTGCCAATTTTTATTTAAGTTCTCTTGATGATACGATTCTTTGGTTTGCCATGCTCCTTAACTAATTTGGAAGGCATTTCCAACTAATTGCTCTTTATTCTAAAATGTAATATCTAAGCCTATTTCAAGAACTTATAATGAACACCATGAGACACACTTGGGAAGTGAGCTCATCTTTACATGCTAACAATTATGTTAAATGAGTGCTAAACTTTTGGTTTGCATAAAAAAAGAGGGATATTGTTTTATTTACACGTGTTAGAGGCATAATACCAAATGGAAACCTAGGAAATGTGCCATATGTTGTGTTCTCTTTTTTATTGTGATATATACACAAAATGCATGTAGAGAGAGAGAGAGAGAGAGAGAGAGAGAGAGAGAGAGAGAGAGAGAGAGAGAGAGAGAGAGAGAGAGAGAGAGAGAGAGAGAGAGAGAGAGAGAGAGAGAGAGAGAGAGAGAGAGAGCGATACACAAAACACATGTAGAGAGAGAGAGAGAGAGAGAGAGAGAGAGAGAGAGAGAGAGAGAGAGAGAGAGAGAGAGAGAGAGAGAGAGAGAGAGAGAGGGAGGGAGGGAGGGAGGGAGGGAGGGAGGGAGGGAGGGAGGGAGGGAGGGAGCGAGAGAGAGAGAGAGAGAGAGAGAGAGAGAGAGAGAGAGAGAGAGAGAGAGAGAGAGAGAGAGAGAGAGAGAGAGAGAGAGAGAGAGAGAGAGAGAGAGAGAGAGAGAGAGAGAGAGAGAGAGAGAGAGAGAGAGAGAGAGAGAGAGAGAGAGAGAGAGTGTGTGTGTGTGTGTGTGTGTGATTTGGAATTTGATATTGGTTCACCAAGAGGTTCCAAAATTCATTTTTTCAGGTATATATTCTAAATATAGGGATCATTGCAAATCTTGTATATGGTGTAATTTACTAAAAGTTGGTATTTGTTTTATGGAGCGGATTATAAACAACATTACTCTATACTATAGTAGTCCCATGTTTGTCAATTTGCAAGTTCACCTTTGTTGATCATGGAGGATGTGTAAGGGATTTGGTTCATGAGGATGGGCCTTTATAGGTGTAATGTGTGTATGCCCCTAATGTGGAGTCATTGCCTACAATGAAAGACTTGCAATGTCCACATGATGTTAAACCAACGTTTGTTGTGGGTAACTATAATACTTGTAAAATGCCAATGCAACCACCTAGCACTCCATCATAGATGGTTTAAGAGGAAAGTGTTAGACATTTTTACCACATTATTGTTGAAGTAGTTATGCCCTTTGGATGTAGCTTCCATTTTATAATAATTCATTGTCTCGATACACATGGTGGGCCATGTAGGATAAAATTGTACATGTGTAACATAGTTTGTTTTTCGTTGTTTCATTTAATATTTGAGCCAAAATGTGTGCAAACTAAATCCATAATATGGAATGCATAATACATTTGTCCATGGTAGCAATTTAGATACTTGTAATCATTATATAATATGTATCTAGGAGGTATTGCAATACAGGAGTTGGAAGTTGATATAGATTGGTTAATTAGATATGTGGCTACAATTTGTCATGTTCTACATATTAGGACTAGATTATTGGAATAAACCGATGCTCTTATTGATGGCAACTATCATCATCAAACTCTTATGTGCTAGTTTCCAATAAAAACATGACAACTAGACATTGTTTAACTTATAGATCCCTAAGACTTATTGGTGATGTATCCATAAAGGATGATTGGGCTTTGTGTGGAATTTTAAAATACTCTTTGTATTCTCTTAAGACTCTCTTGGATGTTATTATAGGTCACTAATAATGTTTGCTTAATTTTGTTTGAGATCAAGGATTAGATGCTTGGGTTTTTAAGGTAGAAGCCCATATTATCAAGGAAGAGATCTAAGTTATTGTATATCACCTTTCAACACAAATGAATGTTTGAGCAAGGATGGATTTAATAATAAATTGGTTGAACAAATATACAAAAGACTTGAAGACCACCCCACACATAGCCTATTGGAAGGAGGTATGGAGTATTGGTTGTATGCCTATAGAATGGAAGTTTGTAATCATGTCCCTTGCCAACGGTCCATACCTTGTTGAATCCAAGCCAATGGTGATCTATTTCTTTTAACAAGTCTATATTTAAAATCTTCATTGATGTCCTACTACCTGAGTAGTTTGCAACATCTTTTACCATAATATATTCATCATCATAAGGATGATTTTTTTGAGGTTCATAATATTAGATCAGGATATTCTTAGTGTACAAACTTGGAATGATCGTACAAAGCCTTTAAGTCATCATATGATGATGGTACAATAGGACATAAAGAGGACACATGAATGTGTTACTTGGTCATTACTTCTTTGTACATTGGGCTTTGCCCTCAAATGTGTCACATCATTCACACATTAGTAGTAATGGGGTAGCTCTAGCAATGTTTGATGGTGGTGGGGTACCCTAGATATGCAAAAATGGGCAAAATTGGGTAGCTTTGATTATGTTGAATGGCGGGGCCTTGAATCTCATTACACTGTAATGAGTGCTAGGGCATGAATCCCAATCTAATCCTTTATTTGATTATTCATTGTGTGCTTTCTTTACATGATGATTTGGTAAGAGGGCCAAGTCCTACATAATAGGGTGGACTTTGACTTATGATTCCTTCACATTTCCACATGCTTAGAAGTTATTTGATTTGGCTTGAGCGTTTATGTGTAGAAATTAGCTCCCATAAGTTGTACTAAAGTGGACTTAGAAAGTCCTAATGGCAAGAGCAACTGCTTAATGAGGGACCATCACTAGCTATTTGGGCTATCCAATAGGGGTTGATCTTGACTTGGAAAGTCTTCTATGTGAGAGATAATCATTTAATGCAAGGAACAATCACTATTGCTCTCTCCAATATCTACAAATCTCAAGGTTTCCCACTATCTGTTCACCGAAGGTTTATTGATATTGATTATTCTAGTGTCTTTCTTCAAACCATGGTTGAGTTTAAAAGCTCTTGGGAAATTTATGCAACCTAGTTGAATTCATAGAAGAAGTATATTAACTAGCCAAAGGCATGGGTTTCTCATTAGTATATGAAAGATTCCAAATGTTTGGGTATAGTTAGCTTACCAGATGAGTTAATTACACGTATTAACCTTTGTCTATGGCAGCTAGTTTCACGATTTTATGTTGTTCAACATTCTTGGGTATTTATTGCTAGAGCTTTAATCACATAGGTTGTATTTATTGATTACTAAACTCATCAACCACTTTGGTGGTGGGATAGGCTGTTGATAGTAAAAAAGTTTTTTTGTTTTGGATCATGGTATTGAAATGCAAAAAGGGAGCCCCAATGCATAGACAACCAACTAATTCATTGTTAGATGAGGTTTAAATGGTAATTTCTTGGATTATAGGTTGTCCACAATGTACTCTAGTTCACTTAAAAAATATGTCCACTTTGGGAGACATCCCATCCATAGATGCAACTAGAACTTGTGGTATGTGCACAAGTTCAAAAGACTCTAGAGTCCAAGGTCTTATTACAAAATCTACAAATGCTACTAATTGCATGCTAGTGCAAGATAAGCATTGGGTTAGCCATTGTATGTCCATGAAAATAGCACAAAGAATCATGAATATTTACTCTCTTACTTATGATCATCATTAAGTTTACAAGAGTTGTTTGGAGAATTGTGAAGCCCATTTATTCAATCATGAGAGAAGCCAAAGACATGGGTCTTCTATTGCCACATTAACATTCCTAAAAATTAGGTGGGGCTATCTTACAAGATGTGTGATTGCATATACTAGTGTCTATGTGTAGCCAAGT
This sequence comes from Lygodium microphyllum, assembly GCF_053477565.2. Taxonomy (NCBI): domain Eukaryota; kingdom Viridiplantae; phylum Streptophyta; class Polypodiopsida; order Schizaeales; family Lygodiaceae; genus Lygodium; species Lygodium microphyllum. The sequence continues at coordinate 7,010,446 of NC_141146.1, read as the reverse complement.
TTCCTGATTTGTGCATTGTTCAACATGCCTCAAGTATTATAGTCAAAACCTTTGATAGTATAGTGTGATGGGACATGGTTATTGGCAGCCAAAAAGTGACAATTTCACTATTTGTTATTATGTCATTGAGATATGAAACAAAAATCATGATGAGTGGATGTCTTTTCTAGATGATGTATTTGCAATCTCTAAGATTAGATATTGGATTCAAGGTGCTCTAGTTTGGTCGATACAATATGTCAACTTTGGAGACATCATACCTTTAAGTGCATTTAAGATCCATGGTATGGCGAGAAGTTCAAAGACTCCTAGGAACTTAGTCTACAAATGCTACTTGTTGCACGATAGTGTAAGATAAGCAATGGGACTAGCCACAACATGTCTGTTTTTGAAGATGCATAGATGATAATGGTGATTCTTTCTAGTTGATGCTATTAGTAGGGTCTACAAAAGGTATTGGAGACTTATGTAGCACATTTAGTGCAAGTAAAAGGAACCGGGTTTTTCTTATCATATAAACACCCACAAATGTTGGAATGGGGCTACCATACAAGATGTGTGATTGCATATATTGGCCTTTATGTGCAATTGAGTTTTATGATTTTTCTATTGATCAATATCCTTGGGTAGTTATGGGGAAATTTGTGATTTTGTAGGTTGTATTAATAAACCCATCTACCACCTAGGTGGTGGGATATGGTTATTGGTAGTGAAAAAATTTCAACCTTTTCATTTGGTATGGTGGTGTTGAGACATAAAATGGGAACCTTGATACATGAACAAGTAACTAATTTCTTACCATTGATCTATTAGCTTATTGATTGGCCATAAGGTGCTCTAGTCCCTAGATGCATCTGCACCCATGGCATGGCTAGAAATTCAAAGATGGATTTTATAGTCAACCATTCTATTGTAAGATAAGCATGTGTTATGGAAAAATAGAGAGGATTTGGAAAGTCAAATGCAAAGCACAATGGTAGAAGACCAATATCCCTTTTATGTTGAGGTCTTCTTATCATGGGGGGAAGGCTTCTTCTTAGAGATCAATTGAGAACTAAATATGTAGTGTATGAGATGTTTTCTCCCTTTACCTTTGAAGTCTAGTTCATTTATTGCTATTATTATCAATTTATTCACAAATCATGACGTGGCTAAAGCCTTCGTTCTTGCATCACCTTATTGGTATTGTCAAAAGGTAGGACATATGCACTTCATGTCCCTTGTTGGGCCAAAGTTGTTAATATTGATAAGGACCTCACCTTAGATCTTTACATGACGATATTTAGTTGGTTATGAGGTAAGCATTACCATTTATCCAGACTTTGGGTCCTCCTCCACGCGTGGTTTTCGCTTGAATTTTTTTGTTTCATGCTTGAATATCAAATGGAGTGGCTACAAATATTACTTTTACATGTAGAGATCTTACTTTGTCTTCTAATGGACCTCCTTTTCCATTCAAAGTTTGTACAAAAAATTTCCTTGATTTAAACTTACATAGTACTTAGTGCTTCCACATTTCAAAGTGGACAATGTATCCCTTAATTTTGCGGGTGATCAAATTAGGCAAGTGAGGTTTCTATAGAGATTTGTGTTACTTGTGGAGAATTATATCATATGGCTTTTGCACATGGACTATGATGTGTTCCTTCTGCATATCTTGCTAGTTATTTTTTATATTTGCACTGGAAACTCTACCATGTTTGTCCCATTCTTGGGTATAGTTAGCATAGCGGCACATAGTGTTTGAAGGTATGCATAAGTTGGTTAATTGTAGGCTGTGGTGAATCCCTCTAAAAGGACCCAAAGAGTGACCTTGAAAACTGAAGGCCAATTTGAAAGTATAGCAATAGGGAATTCCATTATCAGCCTTTGATAGTATAGTGATAGGGAATTCCATTATCAGCCTGCAAATTTGTACACTAGGCCTAGAGGGGGAGAGAGAGAGAGAGGCTGACAGTGCTACCTATATATGTAGGTAGGGAGAACAAAAATTATTGATAGTGCAAGGGAAAAACAAAAGATGCAAAAGGGTATGGATGGACAGCAGAGAGAACGAACAGTGAGAGGATCCAGTAGGAAAGAAAGAACGAAAGAATTGAGAGAGAGAGAGAGAGAGAGAGAGAGAGAGAGAGAGTGTGCGCTAACGAGAGGCTATTGAGAGAGAGAGAGAGAGAGAGAGATTTTGGTGGTGGTTGTGCCGTGGTGCTTGCAGATGATGAGTGGCTCTCAAAAGCGAGCTTTTGAAGGCCCAAATCGGCCGGATGTCTTCTGCACTCAGGAAATGGGGAGGCATGCGAAAATTGGGAATCGAAGAAGTCCCCCATCAAATCATCATATCTCCCCCTCCTCCTCCCTTGCCTGGGACGATGACCCCCCCCGCATCAGCACAGAACAAAAAAGGAAGCATTTTCCAGCCGGGTAAGTGGCAAATTTTCATTGCTCGCTCTCAATTCCCTAAATAATTGTGCTCGATGGTTGCTTTCACAATCTCTGTAATGTTATGGTTGTGTACTTCACTTTTGGTAGAAGGAATTGTTTGAGAGAAATCACTGTATCCACACTCGTCCAGCATGTAGCATGCAAATGTTGCACCATTAAGCACATGGAACCTTTTTGTTTTCCCACTGTTGCAATTATCAGATTTTGTGCATTATCTCATGTGAGCATCTTTCTAGTGTGCATGCATGATCTAGGTGAGAAGCCATGACATTTCATGGGTTTTTTTCCTTTTTTTTTCCCGGCTTGTTTCTGACGATAATTTATGTGTCCACACATGGGCTGCATTACATTCACACGATGCATTCACCTCCTTGGCATGATTTATGTGTCCACACGTGGGCTACATTGCCTCCTGCACACAATCTCTTTGGCATGTCCGTTCGTGCCATTTGCTTACTCAACTGTCTGACAACCAAGTGTGTGTTCCAGGATTTCATATGAATGCTGTTCTATTGGCAATTCATAGAGTTAAGAAGTATCGAAAAGAGTAGTGTATTCTCAATTAGCTTTATGATATTCTTGACATCTCCCAGTAATGCATTTTCTACAGGGTTTGTTGGACTTGTTTGGTATTATCGTTAGCTTTATGATATTCTTGACATCTTGTTCGGTATTATCGTTAGAGATACACACCATACACAAATGGTTCAGGATTGCTTTATAAATGCAAGTTTATGCTAAATCGTTCGACTAGGATTCATGGCCTCCCTTGTACGACTCTGCCTCCTCCTCATGGCTTGGCTCAATGATATGCAGCACAAAGTACTCGTGTCTCATCTAGTGTACCCTTTTATCACCTTTCTTCTGGGTCCATCCCTCCCACCTTATGCACTGAGGTTTTATCCATCAGAATAACTTTTTGCTAATAAGCACCATTGCTTATAAATGCAGCACCTTCCCCAGGCAGCGACATCACCAAGTGCTTTGGGTGATATTATTGTCTAGCCTTCTGCTTTTAGCTGTCTCCAGCAGTCAGATTTATCATTTAAATTCCTTCCCTCCTATTGATATTTAAGGAGGGGTTGCAGTTGCTCCCAAAAGAAGCTTTTCGGTCAGCACATTTATACATAATCGTATAGAGCTGCCATAAGCCTCTTTACACTAGCAATCCTTGCCATTCTGCATCAGACTACATATTGATTAACAGGTACAAAGGCTTTTTTACAATTTTGGTGAATTTGTTCAGTCATACTTATGCCCCCTTAAGCCCCCATTTGAAATCGGAAATCGGTTTCTTGTTGGGGGGCAGATAAAAGTCCTCTGAGGTTTTCTTCAATGGCAAGAAACTCGCACTAGTTTTTTAATAGGTTGATCTAAAGCAAAAGCAATACTTGTGTTCCAACAAACCTTCAGCATGGTTCATGCATGTTGACTTGTGCGTGCCTTGCTTGTGTCTCAATGTAAGTTTAGTGATAACTCTTTACTTTTTTCAATACTAGACGACACGTAGGTCTTTCCTCCTTTAGTAGACTGCGAACATGTTTCTTGCTCTATTCAGTAGTTTTAAATACCTGTTTACAATGGGGAAATTGATCTCCTTTTAAAATTCGTTTCCTCACACACACCACCTGGCTGCTGTGGAAGACTCAAAACTCAAACATTATAAAGAAGTCTAGTTTTAGTTTGTTGTAGAGAATCACGTGATGAATGAATGCCCTATGTTATGAGGACGTTCAATTTGCATGGTTGGGGAAGTGTAAATTGTAGCTGTACTTAGCAGGTAGCTCTACTTCATTTGTTAAAAGTTGCTTATGATGATATGCAGGTTTCCAGCCTCCAGGTTAAGCAGAAATGCTGTTCAAGCTGAAGCAATCCATGCATGAAGATATATTCTGGCGTACGAGGCTAAATGCTGCCTTCAGGACAGCATGCGGCTGCTTTATGGCTGGTCTGGTTTTGCAGCTTGGTAACATGCATGTGCAGTGGACAACTTTTCCAATATTTGCATATGTGATGGCAGTTACGGTTGTTGGTGAATCCACTTTTGGGCAGGCACTTCAGGATACGGCAGGAGTGCTTGTGGGCACCATTCAAGGACTAGGCATGGGGATGTTAGTCTTGCAGCTGCTTGGTCCTGCAAACCTAACTTTGGGAATTTCCATTCTTTGCATCTCTTTAAGCTCATTCATTATTGTCTACCCTCGAAGTACACTCGTGATATCAAAGCGTGTTGCTCTTGCACATAGTGCAATTCTTTATGTCACGGCATCCATCAAGAAAGGTGATATGGAAACAGTATATTTCCCACTCAAGCTGGCAGGGACAACAATGGTTGGAGCTATTTGTGGATTGCTTGCAGTTCTCTTGCCATTTCCACATCTTGCAATGTTCCAGGTTAGTGGAAGAACCTTCCTTTGTTGGCTAAAAAGGCTGTGTTTTTATTCTCTTCCATCAATTTGCTTATTTCAAACCCAAGCACGTATCTGTTTCCAAATTACTTGCCATGTCCACAGCTTGCAATGTTCCAGGTTAGTCACTGAACTCTCTTTCTTTGGCTGAAATGCTTTGTTTCTCTTTGCTTTCATTTTTTTGTTTCACAAACCCGTTGTCACAAACCCGACAACTTCATTGTTTGTTGCAAATTCAACCACCTCCTTGGTTTAAAATTCCAATCACCTTCTTGTCCATTTTAAACCCAAATCAACACCACTTTCATTTAGTTTTGTTGTTTATGGCATTCACATCATCTGAGTATTGCCAGAATAATGCTGAATTGATCCATAGTCACAAGTGATGCAAAACAGGATGGGAATGTGGAGGAATTGCTGTCACCTGTGACTATATAGTCATATGGAATGGGATGTGGGACAGAAAGAAGCTACCATACCCACAATCCTTGAGCTCAAAAATGACGGTCACTTGTGACAATGAATTGATCACTTTGCCATGATTAATAATCCTGAGTTGCTCTCATGCACATGCTCCTTTACTGTGATTTTCCCCACCAAAAAGGGGACACTGTCATGCCAATTTTACTTTTGTGTTCTCTTCATTTATTTGCACTGCAGTGCATAATTATTAGGAAAGCTACGACTTTGGATTCAGCTTGTTTTCCCATTTGTATTGAAGTTTCCGTGTTTAATATTTGAGACCTGTTCATGTTCTTATGTGACTTCAGGCCAGTGAGTTGAAATTCACATTGTTCGACTGATTCAAAGTTCTGCTGCTTAAACAGGTCCAATCACAAGTAAAATTGTCAGCTCGTATTGTGTCAGAAAGGCTGAGAATATTGGTTGATGCATTTTGTGTCAACAACATCGTCAAAGGGACATCTCTGAATCTGCAAGCTAAATCACTAGCAAAGATAGGTTCAAAAATTGATGCCAAAATCATTGCTAAAGAGGTATTTTTGGTTAAATTCATGCTAGCTAGTGTTGATTTGGATGTATAGTGTAATCTTGACAGCAAGCCCAGAGTTCATACTCAAAAGTCCTCGTCTTGTTGCTGATAATACTTCACTGTTCTATATTGCACATACCTGGAGTTTAACAGTCATCCTTTGGAGTATTTAATCACCTTGACATTGTCAGGATTTCTTATCTGATGACATGTGATCACATATATTGCAAGTTGAAACTTGTCAGATCATAAGAGTTCAGTTGAACTGTACCTGCAAGTTGCCAGTGGCCACTTGTATGTGTAGGGGCTTTGCAAACATAGCATCAGATAGAAGTCTGCATGATTATCTTGTCAGAAGATTCAGGTTATCAAGATCGTCTGCAAATGAGTGGGTTTCACACTATCTGTTGGTACTGATTGGGCTTATCTGGAACCCAAGTATGGGAATCGATTCACTTGGTTGTCAAATTGCATCATACAAGATTAATGAGTTCAATAATAATTAGAATGCCATTGAGAACTTGATTGAATACTGGTTTTAAGTTTGCTTTATAGCACAAAGAACTGCTAAGGCTTTGGAGGTCTAAATCAGTTTGCACTTGTTGTGACTAGGACGAGGATTGAACCGGGTTTGAAAACCATCCAAAAAGAGTCTTACATGCCATTAGCTGTTTTGGGTAAAGCAGTTAGACAAGCCAATAAATAAGGCAGTAAATCAAGTCGGCCCAAACAGCTGTTGAAGCTTTGGCTTTGCCGGGCAATTCAAAACAGCCCACTATTTGCCAGCTACCCATGAGTTAGGTGCCACCCAGCTCTCACCTTTAGTTAAATATTTAGATAGGACAAGGGACATCTCTATGCCGTCCATACCACCATGCATTATAAAGTGATAGACTCATGCACTTGCAGGAGAATCTGTTTGTCTAATTTTTGTTGGACATCTCTTTGCATGTGCCATAATAGCTGTTGCTTTAATAGTGCTCAAATGTGTGGGGCTTTCATTTTGCAAAATCAGGGAGCTGTGCTTTTGTAATGCTTGAAGTGACAGCTTTACACAAAACTCTATCCATTTTGTCTATCTGCCTTTTGCAGAATGGCATAGGATGGGAACTACCAGGGTTTTCTGAGGGCTCAGAAAACCTCAAACATGTTATCAAGGGTCTGACTATACTGAACAAAAGTTTACTTGGAATGGATCTGGCTCTGCTTGCAGAGCTTGGTCTACCTTCGGAGAAGCTGCTTCATGGTATGCTGAAGGACTGCCTGATATATTTGACTGATTGGGCTTGCTTAGCTTTGAAGCATGCTAGTGCAGACAAGAAAAGGTTTTCTTGCTACATTCAACTCATAATAGATGAAGGAACTGAGGCTTTGTCGTCATTCAATGAAGAGCTCAGTAGGGCTCGGCAAAAGCTTGCTGCAATGGCAACTGTTGATATAGGAGAAAGGATGAATGCCAATCTTGGAGACTTTATGAGCACAGGCCAATCAGTTGATGATCTAGAAAGTGTTGATGAAGGCAAACTAAGCTTGCACTCTCTAAATGCAGCATTTTTTTTCCTTTTCAACTTGAAGGGGTTTGTGGAAGAGACCCGAGAGATACTTTCAAGGTCTGCTATGCAGCATCAGCTTAGCCCTGATCCCCTTAAAGTCTCTTTTTGGCCAATGTGCAATACTATTAAAGTGCTTGTTGACAAAGGAACTGAAGGTTTCACTAAATGTGAGCCTGCTGTATGTAAAATTTGCAAATACTGCAACAAGGCATTGACCCTTTCACAATGTCAGGAAAAGGAACAGGATACCAGCAATGCGAAATCCACACTGCCTTGGCATAGGATACGACACTTGGATCTGAGTGTCAATTTAAATTACGAACAATTAAGGACAGCATTCAAAATGTCATTAGCAATGGCTATTGGGGCGTTCTTAGGTTCATGGTTTGATAGACATAAAGGTTACTGGGCTGACATTACCCTAGGCCTTGGATTTACTGGAGTTTCAAAAGGTGGATCCTTCAAGGTTGCAAATCTACGTGCTCAAGGAACTGTAGCTGGATCAATATATGGGTTACTTGTGGTGTTAGCAACCAAGGACTTTCCTTTTCTCAGATTGGTTGCTTTGATACCATGGGTAGTCCTTACAAGTTTTCTGAGACAGAGCAAGATATATGAATATGCTGGTGCAGTTTCTGCTTTTACTGGTGCCATTGTTATACTTGCTCGGACAAATAAGGATTCCACAGATGAAGCCTTTACTGTGGTCCGTATTGTGGAAGCATTTCTAGGCATGGCTAGCTTCATAATTGTTGAGCTGCTTATCTTGCCAAGTAGGGCTGCACCCATTGTTAAGGGAGAGTTAAAATGTGCCCTTGGTAAACTGAAAGATTTTACTGGGAATGCATTATCAGTATATTCAAGCTCTGCCTGCCAACATTGCAGCAAAGTATCTGTTTCTGATCTTAAAGTCAAAGAAAAGTCTCTGAGGAGTCTCTTTTCACGGTTGAATAAGTTGATTAAAGCAGCAGCAGAGGAGCCACAGCTCTGGTTTACAGCCTTTCCTACAAATGTGTATACCAAGCTCACAGATGTAATAACACAGATGATTGATTTATTGCACTTCAGTCTATGCTCCTTTGAGGCTATCTTGAAGACGTGTGATACTGGACATGTGCCAGTTGATGTGCTGGAACAGTCATTTGCATCTTCCATTAAGATTGTGGAGAGAAAGGTCATGCCAATGTTCGAGTTTCTGGAGGCAGCCATTCAAGTCAGCATCAATGGAGGAGCATCTAATATAAATGCAAAAAAGGCAGCTCAAAAGACAATGATAGGGGTTCAAAGATTGCATGCTGCAGGTGAGAAGGTGAACTCAGAAGTTGCATCTAGAAGATCAAATGATTTTCAAGAAGAGTTTGAGAAGAGCTTTTATGTTGTTGTAGATGAGCTTCTGCAGCATTATGGCTGTTCTCCAGGAGATCCACATCTGAACAACTCCTTTCTGCTTTCACTAGGTGCCTTGGCCTTCAGTTTGGAAGGCCTTATGCAAGAATCATCTAAGCTCGAGAAAACTATTCATGAACTCTTGCAATTAGAGAGTCCCTGGAGTCTTATTGATCTTTGGGATTCTTCCAATCTGCCAGCTATGTATAAAGAGAGAGAATAAAAATTTTACAATTTGTAAGCCATGGAGTCTTATTGATCATTGGGACTTTTCCAAGCTTCCCATCTATGTCTAACGTGCCATAGTGTTCATTGGGCCATTTCTTGGCAAGGAATATTAAGAGAGATTGATGCATTTTGTTTTTTGTCTATCTTCCAATGATCTTGTATCATTAAATCCAAATATGCTTATGTTCACTTATTCACGTCGTTTTTAGTTGACCTAGCTCACTGTCCTGACTTCTGAGCCCTTTGTGATTTGCCAAGTTCTATATGGAGGTTGCCGAAGGTAGTTCAATAAAAAGTGATAAAACATATGCTGTTGGGATTTCCTGATAAGACACTGTACCAAACACAAGGCAAACAATCACAGGCTAAGTATGTTCCAAGAGGGCAGTGCCTGTGTTGATTGTCATTGCAGGCCTTTTGTCCATTCAAAAGGGTGTAAGATTTTAGTGTAGGGCGCCATGTAGGCTGTTATATTTTGAGAAGCACCATGATGTGTTTGTTTTATGCAGATATGCAGAAACAAGCATTCAAACATCTTTAAATTATCACATTTCACTGATCCATATGCAACATTATTACATCATGTAGAGTGTTACACGTGGCTGGTTTTTGCTACTAATTACCTGAAAGTTTCAATGGATCAATGGTGCTTAAGTTTGGAATAAAACTGAAGCTGGACTACAGGATTGGGAACTTCTTTGTTGCTTAGACTTGTTTACATATTTGCAAACAGTATCTATGTACTGTGTTGACATTATGAAGAGTGCTTACATGTGAGTATGTATGTGTAGACATTATGAAGAGTGCTTACATGTTTATAACCGATAAAGCCTTTCCCTTAACAATGTTTAAATATGGTGGGAATCAGTGCCTTTAGGTGAATGAACTGGGAAATGCTCCATATGCTTGTCGATACCTAGTTACTTTGAAGTAGATTTCACTCATTTTCAGCACCACTTTTCAACCTTATAACATCATATGAACGTGAGTCAAGAGGGAACATCCTTGAGCAGAAAATTGCTTTGTTTGTAGAAGTGAATATAGATGTAAAAGTATGTGTTAAGACATATAGCAATCAGAGTGGTTGCCATTCAGCAACGTCAAATATTTGGGATTCTTATATGCAGATTACGTGATACACGATAAGTCAAAGTTATTACTCTTGTAGATGTAGGGTTTGTTTGTTTGCTTCCCTTCTTTTTGGGGGGGGGTTTGGGGGGGTTTTGGGGAAAGAGAGAGGAGAGAGAGCAAGCCTTGAAGACAGATGCTTGAAAAAAGATCTGTCCTCAACCCACTTTGCCAGAACGCAGATTCTTTCTTTGAAGCAGGATTAGGTGATCTAATTGAATAGGTAGGCATCAGGTCTTTCAGTTGCAGTTCTGGAGTGATGGAAACAATTCAAACTGTCTCCTCATTCATTAGTCTTCCCCGGCTGTCATCACCAAAAATCCTGCGTTGGAAATCATCCACCATCATAGGAAGCCCTTTCCGCAAGGGTATTTTGGGTTCCCATCCCAACAGATTCTTTGCCTTGCTGATGTCAGGCTTCCTCATATGTGGATCATCCTCAGTGTTCTTCCTGTACACAACCCGAGCCTTGGGATCGATGACCTCTTTCACCACCTGGCATTGAACCCTTATGTTACATTTTATTCCTAACCAAATCATCCAAATGCACATGACTTCCCACCTCAGCAAGCTCCAACATGGTGAACTCTCCAGGGTTTCCCAGGTTGAATGGTCCAACATGTTCGCCCTCCATTAGTTTCATCAGGCCATTTACCTAAAACAAAGAGATAACATATGCCTACTTGAAAAAGGTTTAAGGAATCATGCAAGAAGATACAACTGTAGTGTCCAAAGATTGTATCTTGTGCAAATAAGTAACTTGAACAAGAGTACTCTAGCCAAGTCCAGTTGAAGGAGTGCACATGGACAGTAATGCTAATTTGTTCGGGGCACACTTTTCAATGGTACATGATATTAGTGTGGTTACTTGTAAACACAAGTAAGTTCTTTAGGGGAGGCATTTCACAACATCAGAACCTCATGCATCAATAATGAACAAAAGCAAATTCGAAAAAAGGAAAGGAAACTTACAAGATCGGCAACAAACTGGAAACTTCTGGTCTGTTTGCCATCCCCATAGACAGTCAGAGGCTCCTTCCGCAAGGCCTACCATGTCATGGGAGTGTTATATGTCATGATAGTTATAACACCATCAAGCTGGTTCACAGAGATGTTGTCTCACATAGTAGGCTGTATCCTGATGCAGTTACCTGGGCAACAAAATTACTGACAACACGCCCATCATCAATACACATTCGAGGGCCATAGGTGTTGAAAATACGCGCGATTCGAACCTGTCAACACAGATGTTTTATGTTAAACCAATTGATTTAACATGAAAACATTATCTGATTAATTAACTGCTCTGTGACAGCCAAACAAGCCACATGTTGATCTTTTAGCCTTCATTGGTCAGTAAACTACGAGGACCTGTCAGTTAATAAGCCTGACAGATATTATGAATGCTCTGATAACTGGCATTATGTTCTGCTACTTTCAAGCAGATCAACTTCTAACACTAGCTAAAAGCTCAAAAGTTATCCCCACAATGAATGGATAATCACTGGTTATCATGCTGTTTTGTACCCCTACATTTGAGTAAATTTACATCTAGTTGGCGAAGAGCAGGATGGAGCAATCAACTCATGGTACTGACTAGAACTTCAGACTTATTTGCAATAGAAGGCTATATCAACACTTCCTACTCACTACAATTTTAGAACTACGTGCACTTTTGTTGATCCATCAAGGAGGTTATCTGACCTCAACATTTGCACCCCTGTGATAGTCCATTGTAAGAGTCTCTGCTGTTCGTTTTCCTTCGTCATAGCAACTACGCACACCTGTTTCAGCATGGATAATCAAAGATACACCATAAACTTTATTTACGATATACACAAACAGCTATACCTATGGGGTTGACGTTGCCCCAATAAGTCTCCTTTTGTGGGTGCTCCAGAGGATCTCCATATACTTCACTTGTACTGGTAAGCAGGAACCGAGCACCTACTCTTTTAGCGAGTCCAAGCATATTCAATGTCCCAACGACATTTGTTTTGTAGGTGGGAGTCAAGGATTGTAAGATGAGTAAGAAGAAACCAAAGAACCTAAGTGTAGACATGCAACACTGCCCCTATCACAATCGCCAGCAACACTGCCCCTATCAAAATTGCCCCCATGGATGGGTTGATAAAAAATCAGGACGGTTGTATGAAGGGGCAGATTATACATTTGTGACATCATCTAGATTTATCATGTTACAATGCTACAATGTCGGTGTTCACTAAAAAGAAATGTTCAATGTCGAGAGAATTGTAAAAATAATCGTAAGAAAACCTAGCTTTTGGAGAGGTCTTAAATTTGATGAATGAGACCAGTTTAGTTATTTGCTGTAAGTAGAGATCGGCCACAATGAGGCCAAGTCCCTGCCTCTTGCTGAGGAAGACATATGAAACGTCACCGGATTAGTGTTGGAATGTTTGAATTAAACAGAGAAAGAGCTCAACATTTCTTGCTATTCATAATTTGGATATCTTTTATTTAAAGGTACATTTATGAATAGGAACTCTGGACACACCCAAAGTAACATACTGCTGAGGTCAGGCCAGTATCCAGGACAAAGTGACTGGGGGATTTGAGACTCAAAATTGCTGAAGGAAATTGCAGTGAGCAAGGCCTGTTTGATGGAAAGTAAGGTAAGATGTTACTTTAATACACTTGGGCCATATCTTTACACATTAGAAGGTGCATGAGGCTGCAACTCCAACCATGATTGTGTGGGATGACACGTTACTTTACAATGCAATAACCTGTGTTTCTCTCAGTTGGATGTGTTCACAAATATGTCCTGCATCAAAGGAAAATGGGTGGGCTCAAACCTCTTTCATAAGATCAGGATGATATAGAGTGTATTTAAGGTGCTTGCAGCCTTGCATCTTGTCCCCAACCAGCAATAGAGATATCTGCACTTCAGGAAGTCTATTCTCCAGCAAAATAAATGCTACTTTAAATCAGTACAGTGCCTATGGGGTCAACTAGGCTACATGTCTTGGTGTACCATTTTAATTCTAAATTTGCACACGAACTGTCCTAACTACAAAACTTTGCCAATGAAAGCTGAAAAGAACCATTTAGCCTTGCTCAAAAACACATCATCATGGAACAGTGCCATAAACCAAGTGACAGCAAACTAGATAATACATATTAACTGCAACTGGTAACTTGAAAAGGATATAATAGTCTTTACAGGATTGTGCTTGTAATGGACAGGTGATGCAGGGCATGCAAGATGGTAAATCTGGTCCACTTCCAGAAGCAATGGCTCAACAACATCGTGACGGATCAGTTCAAACTGTGGGTTGCTGAAGTGATGCATGACATTCTCCTTGCGCCCTGTAAAGAAATTGTCCATCACAATCACACTGTCCCCTCGTTCCATCAGCCTATCCACCAGGTGGCTGCCAACAAATCCTGCACCCCCTGTGACCAGGACACGCAGAGGCTTGCGCTTGAGCCCAAGTGGTATTTTAGCACCTGGGCTAATCAAGCTGCGCATCAGCATCTTGCTGGAGCCATAGTTCCTGTTCTCTGTTGGCAATCGATGCACAGAGGGGTGCAGATGGGAGGAATGGATGCTGTTCTCCATATGAAGGAATCTGGGATGCACAAGGAAGATGCTGGAGGCAATAAGCATGCCAACAATGATGAAAAGAAGGCGTTGCTCTTTTAACAGGTAACCCAGTGCTGTCCTTGTCCATGACCATGGCTTGATCATACTACTGGGCTTGGAACTGTAAGGCTCCCCTGATGCTTTCTCAGGCCTTCTGTGGCTCAAATTTGTGTTTTGCATCCTGATGTTTATAGGTTTGTGTTGCCAAGAGATAAAACAGCCTAGTCAGGATTTCAAATTTGCACCTTGAACACATAACAAATCCTTTAGCACATAGTACAAAAATGGCAGAACCTCAAATTCTGCATCTTAAAGTCTCTGTAAAAGTCACACGGAAGAATCAAACTGTATTCACAGGGAACCACACAGTGCGATTTCAATGAACTCAACAACAAGCAGAGAAGCAAATCTGGTGGAAAATACTGTAAAAGAGACTAAACTTCGACCCACAGCCGGATCGATGACAGATAGAACAAATTGGTGAAGAAACAAGAGCGGGAAGCAAGAATGATACAAGCAGATATAGATGGACAAATAGAAGAATGGACGGCAAGAGTGCTCAGAGCAGCAATTGATTGACAAGAAGAATAAATTGTCAAAACGATCAAACAATTCAAATGGAAAGCAAGAATGTAATTCCGAGCCGCAGAAATTCATTGATTCAATTGCAGAGCAGAAATGGTATCAAAGTAATATAGCGTCCAGAAAAGAACCAAAACTACCATCAATTTGACAGAATTCAATGGTCTAATTTGAGCGTCCAGAAGAAGAACCAAAAATACTATCAATTTGACATAATTTAATGATCTAATTTGATATAATTCATTGATCGGAACACACTCTGCAAGAAAAGGCAAATGTCTTACCTGACTTAATTATGGTAGGCCTCAAATTATGACAAACAGATTGCAGTAGCTAACGTTCCTTCTAAGCCGAGCGAATCTGACGCTTCTTCTACCTGCACTGAATAATAATGGGGCTGGTGCTCTCACTACTGCATAAGCGAGAGGGACGGGGGGTCAAAAGATGGTCGTATGGGGTCAGTACCGGACCAACCCACGTTTGAAAAACCAGAGGGGGAGGCAGTGCGGGTGATGGGTGGGAGCTGTCGAGATGCAAGCTGCAGAGATTCGGCTTTAATTTAGCGACAGGGTAGTCGTAACAGAGACAGGGGCACAGAGAGAGAGAGAGAGAGAGAGAGAGAGAGAGAGAGAGAGAGGTGTGTGAGAGTGTGTCGTGGGTGGTAGCGAACGTGCAGCTGCCATCCCACGTTGCAAAACCAAACTTGCCCCCCTTCCTTGCTTTTGAGGTAAAATACTGTACTAAAGAAGGAGAAAGCCCTCCCACTTTCAATCCTAGAAAGCCTCGAAATCCTCCAAATTGGGAACAATAAACTACCATGTCCACTGTCTCTCTTCATGAAAAACCGAGATTTGATGCCAAACTGATTGTCACAACTTACATTTGGTAAAAGCTTTGGGAGATTTCGAGAGAACAAGGTTTCTCAATTTCAAATTCTTGGGTCATTTTAGTTACAATATGATGAAAAACCTTATTAAATTTGGGGGAGCATTGGTAAGATTATCTAGGTCGAAGGTTTTCTTGTAGACTATTAGCTTCGAAAAATGTGTTCTGTGCAACATTGAATCTTGTGCTTGAGATGTACATCACATAATTTCCCACATACACATCCCCCCCACACCATGAGAGCTTCTACAAGGGACCTACCATGTATCTAGCATCTTCAAAAGGGGGTTACACGCACTCTCTTGTCCCCGTTTCTTGTCAAAAAACAATCTAAATATTTGTCCCTGTTGTCAAAAAACAATCTAAATATTTGTTGGCTCTTCATTTCTCAAAACTCCAAGAACTTCGGCAACACCATAATCTTTTGCAAGGAAGCTACAACATATCTATTAAGTTGTAGCGGGGAACAATGATTGTAGGGCATGTGCAAGCTTGTCCCTCTCCCTCTTTTGTATGACACTAGTTATGGGGTTGGATCCTTGTAGGAAAATCATGATAATGACGCTACTACTTGGAAATAACAGAGTTCCCCATAAGGGAGTGCACTTGAAATTTATTGCAACATGCTATGCATGGGATGGCTCTCTTGGAGGTAGCTCATGATGTTGAGAATATGACATGGGAGATTACATTGTTTACCAACAATGGATGCTCAAATATCAGTATGATGTATGGTTTGTTTGATTCGCCTTGTAAAATCAGGCGAATGGCTAGTAGTTTTTCTAATTTTTTTCTCTAGCCATGATT
This sequence comes from Lygodium microphyllum, assembly GCF_053477565.2. Taxonomy (NCBI): domain Eukaryota; kingdom Viridiplantae; phylum Streptophyta; class Polypodiopsida; order Schizaeales; family Lygodiaceae; genus Lygodium; species Lygodium microphyllum. Next base: position 6,994,429 of record NC_141146.1, on the reverse strand, counting down.
CTTACGATGATGTCTTTAAGAAATATGGTGATATCTTCTTTAATGTCATCCTCCAAATAGTAGATTGCATTGTGCACACAATAGAACGTAATGTTGATAGTCCATTTGAGTTTATATGCTAGTGGCCTTACCTCTTTTTGACAATCTCTTCTATCTTTTACCTCCCCTAGATGCTTTGGACTTGTCATGTTCCTTCTTTCTCATTTCCTCTCTTTTTAGGTTCTACTTGTTTCTTCTCTACCTATTTCTTATGTGGATTGTTTTTATGCTTTGTTCTTTTCTATGCTCTCTGTTCTAAAGAGACTTGGGCTTTGTGTGGCTAGTGAGGGAGCATATAGATCAATGATGGAATGTTTGATCGTATGTGTCAGTGCACTACCAAAGCTAAATATAATGACTTTTCAGGTGTTTGTATCCTTTCTTTTTTGTGGAGAGAAACTCTTTGAGTCTAAAATAAGCATTTGCAGCTTGGAAGCTAGCTCATGGATTGTCTCAACTAGTAACAATAACTATGGATATGGGTATTGTGTCTCATACAAAAAACATAATGTGGATGTTAAAAATATTTTGAGAAGTCTAAATTCAAGGAAGGTTGAAGCAAAATCAAAAGAACAAGTGCGAGACATTATTTTTGGAAGGATGTTAGTTTTTGAAGCTTCAATATATTATGTTTGGGCACTTGTATTATTTTTGTACTTCATGGATATCACATTATTATGAATGTATTATTTGTGAGAGATGGGTGGCTCACTCCCATACACATTGTGTTTATTACCTGTACTTGTATTTGTCGCACTTGCAATTATTGCATGGGTTGCGCACATGGTAATGAAATTGCAATAGCATGGGCTAGGTCTAATTCGATTAAGGTACAATCATGCTTTTTGGATTGATTGACCTAGATCTCACAAAGTGGGTATAATGCCCAAAAAAGGGTGCAAACCCTAATTCACATTTTTGGAAATTGTAAAACATAAAGTGGGTGTAAACCCTAAAGTGCAAATGGGGCGATGCTTAGAGAAGTGACCTAACCCTAACCCTAATCTTGGTCTATATAAGGATGGAAGGTCTCAATTTTGTGTTTACCCTTTTGGTGCATCCATGATGTAGAAGCTCTGTGTTAGGCAACATGGGCTCAATAATGGGGTGTTGGATACACTCCTATTGTTTTAGGATCTTTGATCACAAAGCACAACAACTATCTCTCACCTAGCCTCTTGCAGCACAAATGCTACAATTAGTTTGTAATGAGCATGTATGCCTTCCTTTGGGCACGAAAGATGCATGTTGCAAGCTCCATGATCCACGATGCACTCCCTTGATCCTTAGACTCTCTTTAGCATAGCCTTCGCATGCAAAAGAGAAGCATGGGCATAGGCATGAGAGAGCATTGGAGAGAAGAAAGGAGGCTTCACCACTTGGTCCCTTATCCTCACACTCACTCTCTTGCTCTCAATCTGACCCTCTCGTGGGTCATGATGGATGACCTTCCATATGCACAAGTGTTTGTTGACCTTCTGTGTGCACATGTGTCTGTTGACCTTCCATGTGCACATGTGTCTGTTGACCTTCCATATGCACCTCCACTAGTTGGCCAAGGAATGTTGTAGGGAATATTACCTACCCCTTAGCCAAAAATACTTTTGCAGCCTTGAACCCAAAATAGGGGTCCTTGATAACTACCTTACCTTGCAACTTGATGCGGTGCACCTTGAGTTGCTACTAGCTCTTTAGCTACTCTGTCTAACCTAAAGGCTAGACCCGTAGCGGTCACCTTTTGGCCATTTGGCCAAATACACCTCATCTGACATATAAGTCAGGACCCACCAATGTTGAGGCTCACACATGGCTTTTCCTCATAATGGGGACCTTACAACTTTGAGCACCATGCCTCATTGGTGGCACCTTACAAGGGTAAGGCGTTGAGCATATCTAACACCCCCCCTCAATGTCCACCCATTGTAGGTGAACTAACTCCTTGGCCCAATGCTGAGTCTCTAAAGATGAACTTGAATCAGATCCTTTGAGAGTACTTTGGTGAAGGTATCTGTTCCATTCACCTTTGTTGGATAGTAGATGGATAGTATACCAGTTCCACTATCCCATCCTTGATCAAATCACCCACATAGTGATAGTGGATCTCTATATGTTTTGCACGTGCATGAAACACTCTATTTTTGGCAATGGCGATGCAACTCTGATTGTCACATCTTAGCATAGTCAGGTTTTCATCTTGCAGTCGCATATGCCATAAGATCCTCCTTAACCATATTGTTTCTTCTTATTGATCAAAGAGAAAAATCCTCCTTAACCATATTGTTTCACATGCAGTAAAGTAGGTTGCCTTGTACTCTACTTTGATGGTAAAAGACAATGCCACTATTGGTTTCTTCTTATTGATCAAAGAGAAAAACCTTGAACCTTAAGAAAAATAATAACTAAAAATTGTATTTTTGGAATCATAGTCTCTTGCCCAATTTGAGTCATAGTACTCCACAAGAGAAGTATTGAAATTGTATGTGATACCATAGTCAAGAGTTCCCTTCAAGTATCTAAGCACTCGCATCCTGGCCTTTGAATGACTCTCACCAGTGAAAGGGAGCGACGGATCAAACCTCCTCTCACCAGATCAAACCTCCTTTGCAACTTGGAAATCCAAACCACTAGAGGGTGATCTGTTTATGACATGCGTAGCTGTACTAACTGCCTCAGCCCAAAAGCTCTGTGGTAGGCTTGCATGGCTAAGCATACTGTTTATACGCTCCTGGATGGTTCTATTCATCCGCTCAGCTAAACCATTCTGGGGGGGTGTAGGGGGCGGTCAACTGACGCTTAATACCCCTCTCATCACATAACTACTCAAAAGCATGTGAGACATACTCACCCCCATTATCTATCCTTAGGCATTTTAGTCTATACCCAGACTGGTTCTCAACCAATGCAAGCCATCTCTGAAACACAGCTAAGACATCGTATTTCAGCTTAATGGGATATGCCCAAACTTTCCGTAAAAAATCATCTATGAACATAACAAAATACTTTGCACCACCCATAGACTGACAAGGCATGGGCCCACAGACATCCGAATGTACTAATGCCAAGGGCTCACTCATGCATGGCCTACCAGACTTCTTATGCGTAGACCTAGTCTACCTGCCATAAAGACAATGCTCACATGAATCAAAACATGCATAATCAAGGGGCGGTAAGTATTGCAAACCAGAAAGCATTTTCATTCCCTTCAAAGACATATGGCCCAAACGCGCATGCCAAAGAGATACATGTGGGATAGAATCCACAGACAAAACATGATCAAGGGAAGAAGCTGATACAATCAAGGGGTAGAGATTACCAGCCTTGGCACCTCTCGTAATCACGTCTGCCACGAGTGATCTTCCATGCAGAGTATCCAAAACATACATGATATCCTACATCATCAAGCTATCCAGTTGACATGAGACTGCATGTCAAAATAGGTACATGACGTACATCCTACATAACAAAACTGTTGCCAGAAGGAAACTGCAGCCTAACATCACTAATGCCAACAATATCAAGAGAGCTGTCATCACCCAAGCGCACAGAACCCGAAATAGTACGGCATGAATGAAACCACTCTTGGCAAGGTGTCACATGAAAGGACGCACCTGAGTCCAAGAGCCAACACTGTGCATACATAGAGTGTATCTTTGTCATCTGCGAAGCACTAGAAGAAGCTGCTAGGATATAATCATCATCATCAACATTCTCAGGCTGCATAACATTGATCTCTTCAATTTTAACACTGGACTTTGCAGGTACTATGCTGCGATCAGAAGACTTATCCTGCACTTTGTCTTTCCCCTTATCTTTGCGCCTTTCATTGCGCAATTCATGGCATTGTGGCCTAATATGGCCCTTTTTCCCACAATGGTGACAAGTAACATCTGCATTCCTACCACGGGATTTGCTATGTGACTTCCCACAAGACTTGGATTGAGATTTCTGAGAATCCCGTCCACGGCCACTACCACTGCCATGCTTTTCATATCCATCATTTCTGCCTCTAACTGTCATAGCATGCGACACACAAGAGACATCCAAATTCTTACGGTTAACCTCTTCTTGCAGAAGAGCACTCTCAACATCAGATAATTTCAAGGTAGCAATAGAGGCACATAATGCAGTGCGGAATACATTCCATGACTCATTAAGAGTACCAAGCAAGAAAAGAGGAGTGACATCCTCTGCAAAAGTGGTCCTGCGAAGTCAAGTTCTTGAGTATAGCATGGAACTAGCTCAAGTGAGTAGACATAGTCACATTCTCCTTCATGCGCAGATCCATAAGTTGCTTCAGCCAATACATCTGACTCGTTGGACTTTTCTTGTTATAGAGATTTTTGATCTTATCCCACAACTGCCATGCACTCTGTTCTTCCTCAAAGACATTATAGTGAACCTGTTCTGTGAGAGACAATACAATAGTGGACTTGCATAACTCATCAAGCTCAAGCCATTCCTCATCAGGCATAATTGCAGGCGGATGCCCGCTTAACCTCAAAGGTTTGATCTGCGATTTTTGCACCAACACCTGCCAAATCTGGCTCTTCCAATAAGAGTAATTCATACCATCAAGCTTAGTGATGTTGAAAATAGCATGATCAGTGGATGAACTCGCCATAATGCAGGATGGAAGACTGTAGACAGTTCAAAACTGCTTGCTGTTTATTGCAGAAAATGACCAAAAAATCACCAAAATTGAGGGAAAATGGCGAGGAAAGTGAAACCAAAGCTGTTTTCCACCAAGTACTAGTGAAAGTACATCATTTCAAAGTGTTTCAGCATGAAAAATCCATGTCACTCCATACATATATGCTTGCTATAATAAATTTCAGATTTTAGTAAAAGAGAGCTAACAGTGCCAAAATCGGATCCCAAGGCAATCAAATATTGCCAAGACCAAAGCCGGCATCATGCGGGCATAGCATAAGCATATGACGGTCAATAAGCATGAATCCAATACCCAAGTATGTCATACAAATATCTGCCACCAGTGAGTAGGCACACCCCCCAGTCAACGGGGCAAAGTGTTCCTGCCACTACCAAAACTTGACACAAGTAGGTGTCAGTTCACAAAGATACGGATCCAAAACTGAGACTTAGCTCATAAGCATACAGTGAACCAAGACATATGATGTATCATCCCAAAAGGTAAGAAGTCCCAAAGTCTCAAGTGTCTGTAACTGCTCAATAGCATGTAACGGCTCAATGCATAAAAGTACCACTTGCTCAATGTCTGATAAGCATTCAAGAATGCTTCCACTGGCACAAAAGTCATATGTACGAGCTCAAGAGCTCAAGCCAAGGCAAGATACAGTGCCAATGACATAAGTCCAAGACAATACATCAATAGTACATCCCGAACATGTAGGCAGTAGAGCATCCATATGTAGCATCCGTAAGCATGTAAGACATCAAATATATCCCAATCCAAACTCTGACAAGCCAAGTAACATCCAAGACTACTCCAGATAATCCAAAATGCATCCAAGGTGGAGCTTCAATGAGCACTCAAGCTCAACGTATGCATAGGGTAATCAACCGTGACATGAGCATCAAGCCGTAGGCAACGGGTATGCATAAACCCAAGAAGCATCACTGAGCTCAATCTTCCAAAAGCATCCGGATTCAATGACAAGCTCAAAGTTGTCCCTCGATGATCAATATATCATTGCATAACCTAAGACATACATCCAGAACCAATAGGCATATGTCAAAGCATGAAAGATAGCTTCAGCCCAAGAGTATTCAGCATGCATTTACTGTTATAAACTGTGTATTTCCAGCCCCAAAATCAGGCCAAAAACATAGCATTACATGTAGCTTCAATCCCCCAATCAATCGAGATGCAATAGGCATCAAACCGGTTATGTAGTCATGCCCAAACAAGCATAGACATACAAATACATGCTGTCTCAGACCTGAAATTTGTTGCAAAAGATTTTGTCACTAGAATTTGGCATATCCGACATCACCATCGCGCCCGGAGCGTGCCAAAACCCCAACTTAGACTCTTACCTTGCCTGAATCGGGCTCTAAATGCTCGAGATATGACAAAAAGAGTGATTTTTGGGTTAGATTTTGAACAGGCGCAAAAAGAAAAAACGTGAGCTGGCTGGGGGGGTCTGCTATCCCACATGTCAACAATGGGGCCCAAAGGGGGCACAAATGAGGGCCAAAGAAGGCCTACACCAAGCCTCAGCAAGCCTTGATAGGCTGGAAGCAAGATCCAGGTGAAGGAAGCTCCAAGAGGTGTGAGCTATGGCTACCCACAACTTGTTTACAACCTGTGAGACTTGAGAACTAAAGTAAACCCTGAAGAAAATGATCAAATACCTTTGATGTAATGCCCTGAAGGTGCCCAACAATGCTGGGAAGGTGCTCGGGAAGTCGAGGAGTGACGGGAGCTCGAAGGAGTCGGATATGGCTGGCGAGAAGGAGACCCAATGCAAATAGGGAGTCGATGGGATGCTGAGAATGCCACGAACCAAGCTCAAGAGTCGGAAAGCAAAGCTTTGATACCAGTTGAAAGGGAGCAACGGATTGAAGGTTGGACTTGAGAGCTATGGCGGGAGAGCAAGAGTAAGAAATGGAGAGACTAGAAATGGGAACTCCAACAGTCACAATGTGTGACCGGGCCTTCATTTATTCAAACTGTCACTAAAAGAATAAAGAATAAAGTGACGGTGACGGTCACCCGCCACCTGCAGTGTGCAGTGGTGGTGACTGTCAGTGTAGTAATACACGGGTGGCTAGGCAGAGGTGCCTTTACCCCCAACAACCAAGGTTTTTTTGAGAACCTGCTAAAAAATCCAACATCAAAACTAATATCTGGCCTAGTGTTGCACAAGTAGATCAAGCTACCAACCAACCTCCTGTACCTCCCAATGTTTGCTAGTGCTGATGTATCCTCAATGGATAACTTTGCATTGACCTCAATAGGTGTAGCTATCTCCTTGCACTCAGTCATACCAAATTCTTTCAAGATCTCCCATGCATACTTCTTCTAAGAGATGAAGATATTTCTTGGCTCTTGCCAGGCTTCAATCCCCAAACAATAGTGCAACAAGCCTAAATCTGTCATTTTAAACTTGGAGCTCAAAGCCTTTCGAGTTTGGTTGATCATATCTTCAGAGTCACTTGTAATAAGAAGGTCATCCACATATAGGACAATAGAGCTACAGACTTTTCACCATCCTTGTAGACATAAAGTTAGCATCTGAGACACATCTTTTGAAGTTTAAGCTTAAAAAGAATTTATCTATCTATTGGTACCATGCTCTAGGGGCTTATTTTAGCCCATACAATGCCTTCTTTAGCTTACACACTTTGTCCTCAGAATGGGGGGACCTCAAACCCTGGTGGCTGAACCACGTATACCTCCTCCTTAAGGTCACCATTCATCAAGAACATTGATTTAACATCCATTTGGTAAACCGGCCAGTTATTATGGGCTCCACTGCAAGTATTGTTTGAATATTGGTCATTCTGGTAGTTGGAGAAAATGAATCTTGAAAATCAAACCCTTCAATTTGTGAAAATCCATGTGTAACCAATCTGACTTTGTACTTCTCTAAGGTTTTGTCAGCCTTGTACTTGACCTTCCAGACCCACTTTGTGCCAATAATCTTTCTCTTTTGTGGCCGATCCACTAGTTCCTAAGTGTCATTCTTCATGATGCTATCATACTCAGCTTGCATGATTGCCTTTCATGCTGGATCTGCAAGTGCTTCTTCCAAGTTAGCTAGCTCGTTCACTTCTCTCATAATCTTAGCCAATCATCAATGCCATATTGACTATGTGAGCAGAAGCTCTTCTTTGCTTCTCTATTCTCTGAGATCTCCTTAGTCCATCTGCCTTCTCCTCAACAAATGTGGGAATAGTATTATTTTGGTCATAGAGCTGCTTCACCCATCACGGAAATGGCTTTTTCAGTGGTGTGATATTAGGTTGGTGAACTTTCTCTCCATCATCCAAAGATGATTCCTCCTCCTCCTTAAAGATATGGGTAGCTCTTGGGACATGTTGATAGTGGACTACTTCTTTGCTTGATGATAAAGTGGAAGAACTTGCCTTCTCCTCCTCCATTGAATGCGGCTACTTCTTGAACACCACATCATGGCTAGCTATGATTTTCTTTGCCTCTTGATCATACAATTCGTAAGCCTTTTGCTCATCACTATAACCCAGGAAGATACATTTTTTTCATTTTTGGTTTTAACTTGTTTCTTTTCTCATCAAGAATATGCGCATAATATTCATATCCAAAAGTTCTAAAATGTGAGACAGATGGTTTCTTACTAGTGTAAAGCCTCATGAGGTGTTTTACCCTTAAGAGCCTTTGTGTAGCTCCGGTTGAGAATGTAGACTGTAGTATTTATAGCTTCAGCCCAAAAATGGTTTGGTAATCCCTTGCCTTTTAGCATGCACCTTGCCATCTCCACAATGGTGCGATTTTTGCATTCCACAACACCATTTTATTGAGGTATGTGAGGTGTCGTCAATTGATGCTTGTTCCCTTTGCTCTTGCAAATGTCTTCAAACTCCTTTGAGTTGAACTCACCACCACCATCTATTCTAAATTTCTTCACACTTTTCCCTGTTTCATTCTCAACAAGTTTTAGCCATTCTTTAAACTTACCAAAGCATGATCCTTATCACCACATCTTCCTATTGTAGTCGTTGATGATCAACATGAAATAAGAAGATCCTCCCAAGCCTTGTGTAGCATCTTATTGCACAAGTCAACATGTACCAACTCTAGAGGAGCATTTTCTCTATTCTTGCTTTCTTGTGGAAATGCCTTTCTCTGTTGCTTGCCCATCATACAAGCTTCACATAGATCCTTCAATTTAGTAACTACACATAGGTGAGCAACCATACCTTGCTTATGCATCTCCTTTAAAACCGCAAATCCAATGCGTCTAAACCTTTCATGCCAAAGCTTACTTGTGCCCACTCCAACGATGGCAGTAAGAGCACTTAGCTCATACATGTTGTTCGTGCTTTCTCCTTTGCCAACAACTTTGCTAGCATTGTTAAGAATTTCTACACTTGTCTTGTTGAATCTCACTTTATGACCAAGATCAGTTATGGCAATTGATAAAAAGAATTCTCATAATTTTTAGAACATATAATACATTTGAAAGATTTTGGACTTCACCATTTGCAGCAACAAAGGAAATAGTATTAGTGCCTATAGTAACAAGGTATTTTGCATCATTTTCAATTGTCATAGTGATGGATTCTTGCAGAGGCTTCATAGAACTATATAGACCTTTCTTGTTGGTCATGTGATGGGATACACCACTATCCAACACCCATGAATTAATGGTAGATTCTTCTTGTGCTAAGGAATACACTTGATGGTTTCCATAAATAACTCTAGCTCTACCTTAGCCGTATTGGCTGTCTCATTCCCCTTACTTTTAAGGGTACCATTCTTTTCATCTACCTTCTTGACACAACAATCTGCAATTGCATGACCTTTCCTCTTGCAGTAGAAACACTCTCCTTAAAATTTCTTCTTACCACCATTTTTCTTTTTGTTACCATCGTTTTTAGTGGAGGAGCCATCTTTGCCTTTTGCATTGGCAGAGAATGCAACATCTCCACAGCTTCTTCCTTCTTGGGCTTTCAGTCTCAACTCTTCCTCCATTAATAATGCACAAAACTCCTCAAAAGTCAAAGCTTGAGGTCTCACCTGAGTATTCACGGTAGTTATATCAATCCATCAAAATTTGTTGGACAGATCCCAAGATACTTCCTTGCTAGCCCCTCGCTAGTCTTTTGTATCCCAGCACCAGCCATTTGGTCATGTAGATTCTTAATCTAAGTGATGAATGATTTAGCTATCTCTTCTTCAAAAAAATTCTCCACTGCTAGTTGATTCTCCAAGTTTTGAATCCTTGTTTGATTTGATGTTTTGTACTGACTTCTTAGTATGGTCCACACTTCTAATGCCTTGGTTGTATACTGAATCAAAGTCAAAATAATATAAGAATAGCTTGTAACTAAGGCACACAGTGCATCTACATTCCTTCATTTCCAAGATCGTAGAAGATCCGCATTTCGACGAATCACCACACTCGAATTTGATGGACCAAGGGGGGGGGTCGGTTGTGGTTCTAGGTTAGTCCCCAGTACCACCTCTAGGAGCTCATAAGAATCAAGGATTGTAGTCATTTTAAACTTCCACAGAGTACAATTTATACCATCTAACTTCCCTTTGATGAAGGTTACTGGACTAGTCCTCATTGTTTCAATAGCCAGCACAACATCACCACCTCTAGAACTTCTTACTGATGTGACAAAATTGCTTGTGGAAGTCGATATCGCTCCTCGTTACTATAGAAGCCTTTGCCTCTCACATACTCTTTGATCCCTAGAGCCCCTTGGATACCATGTAAAAATTACATGGTCCAGTGAAAGAATTTGAGCAAGAGATAGAGAAAGAGAGTACACAATAGATAAAAGGACAACAAAAAATTTCTTTAACTCCAAATAGACCTCATCTAACATACAAGTCAAGACCCACCAATCTCTAGGCTCACACATGGATTCTCCTTATAATGGGGGCCTTACAACTTTGAGCACCATAGATTATTGGTGGCACCTTACAAGGGTAGGGCATTGAGCATATCTAACAATTCAAATTGGTTGTGCTTTGAAGAGTTGAGAGACACAATCATAACAAGGGAGGGCACATGTGAGAATAAAAAGTAGTTAAGGGATTGAAGTCCTAATTAATAGAGAACATGGTGATTGCCACATGATGGCCACCCTCTTCAACAAACACATATAGGAGAGGTTTAGAAGAAAGCTACGTGGGGGTTGTTAGGCCATGAGGATGAGAGGGTTGGATAACACAAGTTGCAAAAGGGAGAAAGGGCTCGGTGGGATGTTGATCAACACTTGCTATCCATGGTGACCAAGTTGACATGCAGGCTATGGAATGGGAGATAAATGGTAATAGTCTCAAGATTTAGAAGAAGAAGTGTGAGTAACATGATCAAAGACAAAAAGCTCCTTAGAGTCGTGGTAGCATTGTCATTGTTAAAGGTTAAACACATGCATGCACAATACTCTACTCCAAGGGTTTATTTGTATATCTTAAGAAGGATATTAGGAGAGAAAGAGTTCTTAAAGTGGTTTGCACAACTCAAAGCCTCCCTTTTTCAATATTTCTTTGTGGGAAAGAGGGTTTTCTTTGCACTCAACTCATGAGTGGAGAGGGAATATCTATTGGGAAGATCTATGGGCTTTATTAGGAGTTTGATGTATGCATTACCCCTTGACTACTAGCTTCTCCCCAACAACTACACTCCTCCACAAATTCCTAGTTTGGGTCTAGTTCTCATTGCTACTAGAGTGGCTGGAAGGGAAGATCATTGTGTTGGTGAGAGCATGTGACAAAGTCTTGTATACTCTAGCAACAAGCTATTTCCCCCTTTGCACATAGAAATAGGTGTACGTACTATATGATTAGAGGAAGACGATCCTTGAATTCCTCAAGCTCTTCAATAGTAGTGGCTTGGAAGTAGTCATGGAGATCCACTTCTCCTTGTTGCTTAATGCTTGTGTTACATGTGGGGAGCCCTAGGGCATTTTGCTAGATTCTACAAAAATAGGGAGAATGAGAAAGAAAAGGTGAGGAGGAGAAATCCATGGCTCCAATAGGAGCATGAATGCAGGTGGAAGTGCAAAAGAACTAGATCAAAGAAGACTTGAAAGTTGCATACAATAAGGAGCATAGGGGGGAGTGGAGGAAGAGGATCCTTAGCTATGGAAATAGATGACCAAGATCACGAGACACATGTAAGCTTGAAGAGTTTGTAGTAGCTAGCAAGTAGCAAAGTGAAAATCACAAGGGAAAAGAGAACATATAACCTAGTAAGAATTATTATTAACTATAGAAGAAAGGTAAAACCAAGTTTTCACTTGAGAAGCTAGCTCAACAATTTCTTGTTGGTTGCAATATCTATGTAGACTTGAAGAATAAGATGATTTTTTTGGCTTGAATGAGGAATAAGCTCACTAAGAAACTTAGAATCATCTCCAACATAAGGGGATTTTTTAGTGGCAAGAGAAGGGGGGCATGCAACATGTTGGTAAAACGAATGGAGCTGAACATGGTAGCATTACAAGAACTTTGTGGAGGCAAAAATAAGAGGCAGAAGAGGCACCATCCTCTACAATAAATCAATGCTAAAAGTGCAAAGGAAATGGTATGAGGAGAGCGAATCCATAGCTGCAACTAATATTTATGTCAAAGGAGAGAAGGTGATGGTAATCTTAGTCTATGCACAATATGCCTCAAGGAAGAGAGTGGCCTTGTGGGCATGGCTAAGGGGTGCCTAAACAAGGCTACACATTTCTTATAGGTAAATGGAATATGATAATTAGCAAAAGGGGTAGATCTTAAGGTAGTGACTGCATGATAAAAGAAGAAATAAAGGCATGGGAATGATTGGCTCTATGTCCCATGGAACTAAAAGATGTGACATAGCTAAATAAAGGAGTATGCTTGTTCTAAACCTACAACCACCATCACAAAGGGGCTAGTTGTAGGATTGCATGATTAGAAAATGAGAAGGATGGTGGTTATGGCAAAAAATAAGGTATGAAACTCTTATGCATGTGTTAGACTTTGACCACTTCCTTTTGCAACAGGCTCTTGACCATAAGAAACTTGGTCATGTAGATCACAATGGATCTTGCCACACCTCCATGAGAGAGATACCCTAAAATATTAAGTCAAAACATACTCCGCCATGCTATCAAGGTAGTAAGAATGGTTCTCTCACATGATATTTGGCACATCAAGTTCAAATAATAGAGGATGATGAAGATGGGAAAATGCCCACATCTTTGCAAGTGTTGAGGTTTTCTCTAGATTAATGAAATCCTTTCCCTAGTTCTCTTGAGAGAAAACATAATGGTGTGCTTGCAACTTGTATATTAGTACATAACCCCAACTTCTTTGTTGTTAGAAACTTACATGGTTAAATCAAGACCTCCTATAGTACCCATAGTACCCATGAGTCATGTTTGATCAATATAATGCATGGACTCAACAACCACCATTGGAATAATGTAGGAAACTTAGGAACCACCAAGTATCCACTCATAGTATTGCTGGATGGTGCTTCACAACTTGGACCACCAATCTGCCAAGTGTTGATCCATGACATTTGCAAGAGAAAATATAACCTTATCATCATTAATGAAATCCTTTCCCTAGTTCTCTTGAGAGAAAACATAATGGTGTGCTTGCAACTTGTATATTAGTACATAACCCCAACTTCTTTGTTGTTAGAAACTTACATGGTTAAATCAAGACCTCCTATAGTACCCATGAGTCATGCTTGATCAATATAATGCATGGACTCAACAACCACCATTGGAATAATGTAGGAAACTTAGGAACCACCAAGTATCCACTCATAGTATTGCTGGATGGTGCTTCACAACTTGGAGTATCCACCAATCTGCCAAGTGTTGATCCATGACATTTGCAAGAGAAAATAGAACCTTATCATCATAAAAAAAAAAACAGCACCCCTATTGTGAGCACAAAGTTAGACATGCAGTAGTAGAATAAAATCATGCCAAGAAAATGATCGATCCTATTGCCCATGAATTGGTACACCCCTACTTTGCAAAAAATCCAAGAACTCTCTGTTATGCAAAGAATCATATTATTTGATGCAAAGAGTGGAGTAACAGTACATTAGGATGTTGAAACTCATGATGAATGTGCCAAAAATGCAAAGAATAAACCTTAATATTATGAAGAACTAGTTCAAGCATTGACCCAAAATTCTAAGTGCAAAGGAAATCCATAAATGTTTATAAAATGACTAAATTATCATATTCATGAAATTGATTAGCTATCAACCATAAGTCAAATACCTCATGAACCATTCTTTTGCCAAGCTAGCTATATCCAAGGCTATATTCATGTTCCAAGTCATGGGTGATAATAAGCACCCCACTTTGATAATAAAGATGGGCATGTGAAATCCTCTTAATGTAACAATGTCGTAGCTTCACTGCAACAACCTCCAAATGTTGGTGCTTCCATTCCAAATAGATACATAAAGGGAGCATACATGCTTACCTTAGGCATTAAAGTTCTTTAATGCCACAAATACAATTGCTTTTGCAAGAAGGTGGTAGAAGGGATATGTTCTTGTTATTTGTGAAGAGAGTAGGCTTGAATCTTAATGTGATTCTTCTCTCTCTCTCTCTCTCTCTCTCTCTCTCTCTCTCTCTCTCTCTCTCTCTCTCTCTCTCTCTCTCTCTCTCTCTCTCTCTCTCTCTCTCTCTCTCTCTCTCTCTCTCTCTCTCTCTCTCTCTCTCTCTCCCCCTCTGAGTTTGTCTCAAGCAGTGTGATCAGAATTAGCAAAAGAGGGATATATAAAATCTCACCAAGTTATCTAAATACTAATGATAGGCTCTTCACCTATCTTTTGTCTAGATTACCATCGAAGCTTCACATTGGAAGCACACAAGTGGACAAAGCCATCTTTGTGTTAGCTTGTTGGAGTTTAAAGAAAATTTTTGTTCTCCTCTTATTTGTTGTGTACTCTTTATTGATGTCTCTTGCTCAAATTCTATTTGTTGTGATGTGTAATTTTTACATGAATATTAGTTACACATGGGCTAGCCAAATGAAAATTCTTTCTTATTTTAGAAATGGGGCATGGATCCTTTAATTTACTATAGATTTTTGGATTGATGAATGCCAACATAATGGTATGTCATTGTCCTACTAAAGAGGGAAGTAGTAAAAATGTAGTTTCTACTAAATCATGTCGCCAAGAATTTGGAAACATACAACCATGCACTTAGAATAAAATATTTCCCTTCATTTACTGTAGATTTTTGGATTGATGAATGCCGACATAATAATATTACATTGTCCTACTAAAGAGGGAAGTAGTAAAAGTATAGTTTATACTAAAGCATGTGGCCTAGAATTTGGGAATATACAACCATGCAATTATAATAAAATTGGTTATCATAGGTTTGGCTCATGAAAATGGATCTTATTTCATCTTGTTACTTATTTCTAAATCATGTTGCATCAAAGGATCAAGACTATAATTTTCATGAATATAAATTCAACAATCGCATTGAAATATTTCATGTCAACACTTCTACTCAACTTTCCAAAGGACTTGTTTTCTAACAATATTGCTTCAAGTAAAACTATTCAAAGTAAAGCCTATATCTTTTGCCTTTCTAGTAAACCTCATTAAGCGATTTATTTGATATTTATGTGCATGTATCTTCAATGTACAATTGTCTCCTTTTTTTTAGTGATTGTTTGAGGACATCTACATGATAGGGTAACCTTGACATGTTTTTAATCATGTTGCATGAACCTACCCAATTTTTAACACACACACACACACACACACACACACACACACACACACACACACACACACACACACACACACACACACACACACACACACACACACACACACACACACACACACACACACACACACACACACACACACACACACACACACACACACACACACACACACACACACACACACACACACACACACACACACACACACACACACACACACACACACACACACACACACACACACATTATGAACTAGAAAAGAGATCCATTGATAACTCTAAAGAGCCATCTAGTCCCCTTAACTACTTCATAATGTAGCTCTAAGGAAGTATTTGGTCTCTCAAATCACCTTACAATGGTCTTGTGGCCTAGATCTAACCTGTGAACCATGCTGGTCATCCTAAACCATATTGATATGTAATAACACTGCAAAAAAAAAAGCAATCCCACCTTGTCTTTATCTCTATGCTATTCTAATACAACTATATTTCTTCATCCTTCTATCTATCCATGGTATTCAAATTAAAAAAATTTGCTCTTTGCTCAATCTTGCCACTCTTGGTTTAAATTTAAACTCTGTGGTGTGACATGGATAGTACATAGGTTCAAAGTGATAGAACTAGTGTTTTGAAGTAGCTTATGTCGTACTTCTCTAAAGTTTTGATAAAAAACCGTAAGAGAGAGGTTGCAAGGTCCGATGAGGTCCGGTGCAACACCACGAGACGGGAAACACTCCAACATACGTTAATTTGTGGGTGGGTGTGTAGAGACTTTACATATGTTAATTTTTATTGAGTTACAAGAGAAGAAATCTCTTCTCAAATAATTTAAGAAAGAAAAAAAGAATGATAACAAAAATAAATTGTTTGTCGTAACGTAGACAAAATGGATCTTTTTCCACCATAGCTTTAAGGGTTTTGAAATGCCCAAAAACTTCACTTTTCTTTTTCATAAAATACACCCAAACTTTTCTGCTATAGTCATCAATAAAAGTGACAAAATAATGACAGCCTCCAAGAGATGCAGTTTTAGTAGTCCACACATCAGAGTGGGTTAATTCCAATGGCTTCTCACTCTCTTGAACATGTCTAGGAAATGGTTTCCTTGTCTGTTTTCCAAACTGATAGGCTTCACATACCTTATGCATTTCTGCAACCTTGAATTTGGGCAATCCTGCAACAATATTTTGGGCCTGCATTGATTTAAGTCGTTGTACATTAACATGACCAATGCGTTTATGCCAGATATCAATATCTGCAACTACACCGGTCCCATGTGCAAACATTGCTGCACTCAATTCAGACATGTCTGCATCCAATGTAAACATTCTGCCCTTCTTCTTTCCTTTTGCTATCAAGCGACCTTTATTTTTCATATCCTCAACAAAGCATCCATGAGGATTAAATCTAACCTGCAAGCCCTGCTCAACCATTTGACCAACAGAAACCAGATTCTTGGTGATATTGGGGACATGAAATACATCGGACAGGTATTTCTTTTTCCCATCCTGCATAGACAAAGGAATTTTTCCAATCTGCACAATAGGATGTGCATTATCATCACCAGTCTCCACAAATCCTGGTTTTTCCATTTTTCTTGCATCCTCCATCCATTCTGCATGACCTGTCATGTGGTTTGATGCACCTGAGTCAACATACCATACATCATTGCTTTCTTCTGCACTTGTCACAGAATTGTTCATGTGCTGCACCATAAACAAGTCCTCATTTCTGTCATCACCCTGTCTACTAGAAGATGCATAATTCCCTTGTTGCAGTTTTCCATTCATGATGTCATTCTGCTTTTTATAGCAGTCTTTAGCCATATGACCCATTTTACCACAGTAGTAGCATTCAACATTACTGTTTGCATTTTGGCCTCTTTGCCATCCACCACGACCTCTTTGGCTCCCCCTGCCTCTAGAGTTACCATGTCCTCCTCCATAGGACTGGTTTTCTTGAGTTTGCTGCATATTCAGATTTCTACCACGGCCTCCATATCGGCCTCCTCTACCTCTGCCTCTACCTCTTCCAGCATTTGAGTAGAAGACAGCTTCTTTTGAAGTTCCTCCTAAAGAAGATGCACCACCATTTCTCTGCTCCTCAGAAATTAGAAGAGCAATCAACTCCTCAAAATCAGGAAATCTTTCACGGACGGAAATGGATGTTCGGAACTGTGCATAATCCTTTCCTAGACCATTCAAGGTCACATAAACTAAATCATCATCTTCCACTGGCGACCCAATGGAAGCAAGTGCATCTGCAATCTTCTTCACCTTCATGTGGTAGTCATTGATGCTCATATTTTCTCTTTGCACATTATGCAACTCTTGCTTGAGCTGCATTTTCCTGGCTTGCGTATTTGTGCTATACATTTTTGACAAAGTATCCCATGCCTCCTTTGGCGTACTTGCATCTTGAATATGCACAATCATAGAGTCTGAAATGCTGATAGACAGCCAGTACATAACTTTCCTGGCTCTCTCATGCCATGCTTTAAATGCCTGCATTTGCTGTTGATTGGGAACATAAGGAAGAACTGGTTGTTCTTCATTTCCTGCAACAAATTCCCAATATCCTTTTCCCATAAGGAAATTCGTCATTCTAAACTTCCATGCTTGGAAGTTGTTCTTGTCAAGCTTTTCAGTGACAATCTGTGAGAGAGAATCAGACGCCATTACAGAACACTGCAAAAAATTCTGTCACTGCAAAGAACACAGCTTCAGCCTCACAAAGGCAAATCTGCAAAACTGACGAAAGTGGTATTTGACCACACAGTCACTTCCTAGTGACGATTTTGCATCAACAGGCAACAGGGATGATTCTGTAACTCCCAATGTCTCTGCGCACAAGCATACGATGCAATTTCTACAGTAACTTTTCACCGACCTGTAGAACAGTGGCTGCACAGCATAAAATTGGGCCTTTTCCTGAGTGCGTGCAGAAAACTTCCGCCTCCAAAACAGGCCCCGAAATGGCCTCAAATAAAAAAAACAAGGTCGCCGAGGGCTATAGCCCTTTCTCCCGCAGCATATACTGCCCTCTTGCTTCACCGCGAAGGGCGTCTCAACCTGAGACAACGCACTCCTGCACTTTCCGGCTGTGCTACCTGTTGCAGAGATCTACTCCCAAAACAGAAAATGAAAGCAACACTGCTCCTCTTACCAGAACACCGCGAGCTTGGCTTGCTTTCTTGAGCTTCTTACCACGAACAAGGCTCTGATACCATGTCAAGATTGAGGAAGAGAAGGAAGGAGTCTCACTTGAAGCTTTCTTGCTTGCACAATGGGGGAATACACACAAGGGTGGAGGTTGAAAACAGTTTTCCTCTTCTTAGTTGTGTAAGCCAAAAGAATCCTATTACAAAGAAATAGAAGAACCCTATATATGGGTCTCAAACCAAACTCAAATAACTAAGGTGGCATACTAACTAAGCCACGAACTAGAGTAGATAAGGATAGCTGTCATGTAGCTATTATTCATGGGCGGTGTACCAACCACGTCTGCAACTGACAAGTCGGTGACATAAATACACAACGATCACCCTGGCGTATCACGAGTGGAGCTCGATATCTCAACAATAAGTTGATGAGAGCGGGATTCATTTACGAAATTGAGCACATGGATTGGGTATCACCCATAGTCACATCGTGATGAAGAAAAATGAAAAAATCAAAGTGTGCATCAATTACAAGAAGGTGAACGATGCTACTAAGAGGGACAATTATCCATTGCCATACACCGAGCACATGCTTGAAAGAGTGGTGGGCAAGGAGGCCTACAGTTTTATGGATGGCTTCTTAAGATACAATCAGGTGCAAGTGCATCCTGTTGACAGGCATAAGATTGCCTTCGCCACTGAGTGGGGCATCTTTGCTTACATAGTCATGTCTTTCGGGTTGAGTAATGCCCCTGCCACTTTCCAACACCTCATGTGCACCATATTTAAAGACATGCTTCACAAAGAGTTGGAAGTATCTGTCGATGACCTCTACGTTCACTCAACCTGGATGGAACACTTAGACAAACTCCAAGCAGTCTTTGAGCGGTGTCACGTATATCGTCTCTCCTTGAACCCCTTAAAATGCCAGTTTTGGATGAAGCATGGATGCATCCTAGGCCACGTGGTGTCAAAGAATGGCATTACCACTGACTTCTCAAAAGTCAAGGTTATTGTTAACCTTCCACCCCCAATCAACTATAAGGGAGTCCAATGCTTCTTAGGCCATATGGGATACTATCGGAGGTTTGTGCTGAATTATGCGTTGATGGCCAGACCTTTATACAAGTTGCTGATTGTCTTTGAATAGACTGAAGCATGCCAATGAGCATATGAAGAGTTAAAGAAGGCTCTAACCACAACACCAATTCTATGAGCCCCAGATTGGACCATTACCTTCCACGTGCATATCGATGCTTCTAAATTTGCTTTGGGGGCAGTGTTGTGCCAACCTGGCAAATGCAACCTAGACTATCCAGTGATCTTTACTAGTAGACAACTCACTGAGATGGAGATGAACTACTCGACGATAGAAAGAGAGGGCTTGGACATGGTGTTTGCTATGAAGAAGTTCCTGCGAAAGTACGTGGATCTAGAGCATGGCAGTTAGTTATGGTGGATGAAAGGAGAAGAGTAAACTCATGATGGAGGAGACAAAGACATTGTTTGTTACACAAGTGAATTAGGTTCCAAGATTGAGACTTGGACTCATAAACACAATCTTGTGTATGTGGACAATGACAGTGACACTTTACTGATAAGAAAAGAGTACTATCATTGCATTAAGAAAAGGAAGCAAGTACAATGCTTTACAGGAAAGTAGGAAACTGCAGTAGGCACCACTGTGCATATGGGATAGGTAAGTCTGCATGTCCTTGGCCCTGAAGCTCCATACAAAGAGGCTGTTTAGTGAGTGTGATTGCTGAATCTCAACACCCCTCCTCAATCACAACTAAAAAGGCACAAAGTGTGTAGAGGCTATAATGAGAACCACCTGCAAAGTGTGGGCACACCACAAACATGGTAGACACTAGAGGCTGTCGCAGAAAAGGCTAAGTGTGGGCACCAAAACATGATGGACATCCAGAGGCTGTAAGAGGGGCCTCAAAAAGTGTACAGGGACTGTAGTGCCAAGTTACATGAGGAGTTTACAAAGCTTATGGCAAGAAGCATTAGGGCTAGGAAATACAAGGCTTTTAAAATAGTCTATCAAAGTAATGAGAGTAGAAGGACTGATGAGGCTTGTCCTTCCAATCCTAGTGGTCTTCATCTTCATCTTCATCTTCATCTTTTGGTCCATGGTCTTCTTCTTCTTTCACAGTTGCAAGATAGGCCTTTTGGGACCTCTTCCTTGCATGACAGAACTTCTCAATGTGTTCGGTCCTTTTGCAGAAGTAACAGAAGAGCGGTTCCTTTTTACCTTTGTATCTATTGTTTTAATCCTTTGAAGTGCTAGGCTCTTCTTTGCTTTTAAGTTTCTTTTCTTCCTCTAGTAGAGAGGATTTAATATCAACAAGTTGAGGATCAGGCATATTGGTTAGAGTGGTTGATACATTATCATAGGCAGGAGGCAGACTTTTTAACAAGACACCAATACAAACATCTTCATCCATTTTTAGCTTTATCCCTACAAGTTGAGTAAGCAGGATTTCCATGTAGTTCAGATGGGATGCCAGGGATGTATGAGGCTTCATATCAAGTCGAAAAAATTCAATCAATAAACCATACTTAGACGACTTTGACTGTGCACCAAATAAGGTATCCAATTTGTCCCAAGTGTCATGGGATGTGTCACTGGCATCCACATGATGGATGTAGCTGTCATCCAATTCCAGCTTAATGATGGCTTGTGCCTTGTCATCATTCTTCTACCAAGTAACTGCAAGGTCCACATCCCGAGGTTTCTTCTCTTTGCCATTGGTAATGGCCCAAAGACCCTTCTTTATCAGAATGAGCTTGATGCGGGTTTGCTAGGTGTGAAACCCGACTCCCTTGAATCGAGCATTTGGAGAGTCTTTTCCCATGTTGGATGGCTGAAGTAGCAGCAAATCAGAACCAATTTCTCAGATTTCAGCAGCAGAAGAGTTGGTTGTGTCACAAGACACAAGTGCTAAGAGCACTAGATGAGTGTCAATGGACACTATGTTTGTATCTTCTTCCTTGAGTCTTCCAAATCTGCAAAATTCTTCAAGATTTTCAAAATCCAAATCTTCCCCTCCTTGATTTGATGCTGGGAACTTTAGATTTAGTAGGCTTTAGCTTGGTTTAGTGACAGGAGTGAGAAACTGAGAGAAAAATGAGCTTGGGAGATTTTGGCTATGGTGGAATTAGGGTTTCTGAGACAGGGGCCTGGTTTTTCAGCTGTTGTGAACTCAATACTTGATCATTTTCAAAAGTTTTTTAATGAAAATGAAGCTTACTTCAAGGGCTATCAATGCCCCATAGCAATCGAACAGATTGTGGGTAGTACGGTGCGTGCAGATAGCTTAATAAAAAATGGCGCAAATCAAGACAAGCACAACCAATTTCTCCAATGTTGGGGCCAGAGAGCAACAATGTGATCGATTGATGTGCCAGGGTGGAGTGCATTGAGCAGGAGAACAATCTCCTAGAAGGAAGCAGGAGTTGAAGTGGCCTGGTTGAGGAGTTATGGAAGCTCCAAGTGAGGCAGGTTGTGTCTAGCTATGGCAGACACAGGGCAGAGATTGAGAATTTTCACAATACTGAGCTCTAGATAGCCAAATGTCATGGACTGATGTGATACAAGGAAAATTTGTGAGCTGGGGAACACTTTTCCAGAAGGAAGCACCAAGAGATTTGACTTGTGGAGAGAGATTCAGGAGCTTGAAGCAGGCAGGGTGCAGGCTGGCTATGGCTGCCAAGGAAGGTCAAGTAGAGATGGAGGTGAGAAATGGAACCATAACCTTGACTTGAGTTGACCTGAGATGGAGGTGAGCTGAGAGAGAGTAGAGGAGAGCTAAGCCATGCTCAGCTGAGCTCTGATACCATGTGAAAGTACATGGATCTAGAGCATGGCAGTTAGTTATGGTGGATGAAAGGAGAAGAGTAAACTCATGATGGAGGAGACAAAGACACTATTTGTTACACAAGTGAATTAGGTTCCAAGATTGAGACTTGGACTCATAAACACAATCTTGTGTATGTGGACAATGACACTAACACTTTACTAATAAGAAAAGAGTACTGTCATTGCATTAAGAAAAGGAAGCAAGTACAATGCTTTATAGGAAAGTAGGAAACTGCAGTAGGCACCACTGTGCATATGGGATGGGTAAGGCTGCATGTCCTTGGCCTTGAATCTCCATACAAAGAGGCTGTCAGTGAGTGTGATTGTTGAATCTCAACAGTTCCAGCATTATCTATTGGCTACACCCTTTACCTTTTTCATGGACCATCAAGCCTTGCTATATCTAGTGAATAAACCTTGCGCTATGGGATGCATAGCTCGGTGGCTCCTTCTACTTTTGGAGTTTGACTTCTCCATGGTTGTACAGAAGGGAAAACATCACTACATGACTGACCATATGTCATGCATCCCCACAGGTGAAGCCGCTAGAGAAGGCATTGCCGATGAATTGCCAGACGCCCATCTCTTTAACCTTTCCAGCGAGAGAGATTTATTCAAGGCCGATCTAATGCCATATTGGGCAGATGACCTAGTCCAAGTGCTTGAGCACGGACTACCTGAGCAACTGATAGAGAAGGCAAGACTTAGGCAACTTATTCTCAAGATCCAACCCTACCAGTTGATAGCAAGCCAACTGTATCGCCTAGGGCAAGATGGATTGCTGTGCAGATGCATGTGCGAGCATGAGATGCACGACGTGCTCTCAGAGGCACACAACGAAATTGCTGGTGGATACTTTAGCAGAGACATGACGGCTCCCAAGGTGTTGCAGTCTCAACTATGGTGGCCAATGCTATTTCGTGATGTAGCACAATTTTTTAAGCATTGTGACGAGTGTTAGCAGACAAAGGTCACGATTCGCAAGGATCAAATGGAGTTGATCCCAATCATTGCACAACAACCCTTCGAAAAATGGAAAATCGACTTCATAGGACCAATCAGCCGTGCTGCACAGTATTCTTAACAGTCCATCGAGAGATATATCTAGAAGACACCGCCCGGCACTCCCAAGGAATGACACGGGGTTTGCCAACTAGGGTCTCTCGAGTCTGCCTTGCAATGAAACTTATCTGGCCGTTCCCACTAGGATCGACCTAAAGTCCGGGTTCCTTGTAATTGAGTCTTCCTAATAGCCTTCTAGCGTTGGTTTGCAACTATTCCCCTTTTCGCAGATACAACTGGACCAAAGCAGACTCATACTGCACTTGGTTCAAAGAGAATGGGAAGTGAGAGGGATGCATCGCTCAACCTCTCTTCTCGTAGGGCATAGTCCCATTCTGGTCCCCCTAAAATGGTACGAGTCCCATCTTTGCCCCCTAAAATGGTATGAGTCCACATTTCCTCAAAGCTCTCGGCTAACCAAGACTACTCTTCCGTAGGATAGACCCATTGGTCACATCCATCGCGCTTCCCTCGGGGGTTGTTTTAGTTATCTAATTACCTACCACATTATGTTTGACACATAAAAGCAGCTTTCTTAATTAACCCGTTAATCACAGGTTCCTTTATGTAACTTAGGGTACAGACACGAAGACAAGATAACAAGATCAAACACTTCCTTAACTTATCTTCAGATTAATGTTTGTCTCCCGCCCATACAAGAGAATTAAGTGTCCCTTTCTGCCTCCGCAGAAATAATCCTTTCGTATCCCGGAATACATCAAGTATCATGCCGAAAGGCTGTCCCAGCAATCTACAGGATTGCTACTCCAAGTTCCACCCGTAGACTAGTACACGGGCCTCGAGATCCCATCTTGAGTCATGTCAGCCTCTTATGAGAGATCTAGAGGCAAGGAATTTATGGCCAGAGCCTCCCCTGGCACCCAAGCATCCTCCCACTCCAAGTAGCACCCACGAAGAGACCTCTCGCGGCGGGTTAGGTTCATATACCCGGCGCAGCTAACAACCCCCTTGGATAGGGCCAGGTAGAAAGTCGGAGGTAACTGATCCTACCTCTCCCTCCAGGATTTTAACCTAAAGCATTAAGTGTTTTTCCTTGAATTAGTTCCTTGAGCAAAGAAGTTCAAACAATGTACCTAAGTGTACAATCACAATCATCTCAAAGGTCGTTTGTATGACCAACTGCTAAGGTGTGGTTCCTTTTTCCCGAATGCTCCCAGCATTCAATCATGGATTGCTCGTGACTTGGTGAGATCCCAATAATCTCAAACAAGATCATGCAAGCAAATGTTATTGGTAGGTTAACTTATTTTGACTTGCTCTTTCCCTTGGGTTTTACCTTATGATATCTTAACCCTAACTCAAAGCATTAACTGGTCAACCAAGGCAATGGACAAGCCTTATTCGCAATTCAACCAAGGGTCTTTTATTCTTCCAGTTCTTTACATCATTTACCTCTAACCAAGTTCAATTAACACACTTGGCAATGGAGGACTTTTCATCTTGCCCTTTAGGATACAGTCTAGATGCATGCGTCTCTTCCATCTCTCTTAGTGCCGTACTATGCAGAATTTTTCGATCAGACTCATCTTACTCGCACTTGGGATTCTTAATGCATTAACACAATCCGTGTTCATTAACTCTTTTCACATTTAGTCAATGAGTAATTAACCCTAATGTGCAGGTACTTGTATAGCCTAAGTTTCCTTGCATCAGTGCAAATGCATCCTGTGAATAGAAACTATCATTTCACATGTTTAGTTTAATCATGGATGCAAATTTATGAAAACCTTATCATTTCATGTACGTCAATCCATGCAGAATCCATTCTATTTGTCCACTTGACTCCCATGCAATCATCCCGTATTTGCAATATTTCATGCAACAATATTTCATGTACTAAACACCATGTTGGAGAATATTGGAATTTCCCATAAGTTTGGGACATGTGGTCAAATCTTTGGATTTGTCATAACTTGAACACTATAACTCCAAATTGAGTGCTCTATAGCTCAATAGATTCCATTTTTCAAGTGCTTTCCAATGATAGGTTACATCATATGGTTTTGCGAGAAACTTATGGGCATGTTATCCGGATGCCACCTTTTTAGTATTCAAAAAATGGGAATTGGGAGATTCCCAAACTCACTAATATTGTGTTACTAGGCTAGTCAATATTTCATCCAACTCATGCACTTGACTTTTCATAATCATGCACTTTAAGTATGGAAGAAAACCATGAACAATAAGCAATAACAATAGTGGGAGGTTTAGAGGACACCATTTTCGAGGGGGGGTGGTCAATGTCGTCCTCCTAGGTGTCACGAGCCATCCACGAACTTCTGGTCTCATGCATCCGCGTCACCCTAAGTGTCCTTGATTCCTTGATGGCCGTGAATGAGTCTTCATGTTTGGCCTTCTGATTTCTCTTCAAGCTCTCCTATTTCTCACCTTCATCTTCTTCTTCTCCTCTCTCTCCCTCTTTTTCTCCTTCTTCTTCTCCTTCTCTCTCTCGCTCTTCTTCACCTTCTTCTTCTACTCTCTCTCCCTCTTCTTCTCCCTCTTCTTCTCCTTCTTCTTCTCCTTCTTTCTCTCCTTCTTCTTCTCCTTCTTCTTCTCCTCTCTCTCCCTCTTCTTCTTCTTCTTCTTCTTCTTCTTCTCTTCTTTTCCTCCTCTCTCTCCCTCTCCCTCTCCTTCTTCTTCTCCTCTCTCTCCCTCTTCTTCTCCTTCTTATTCTCCTTCTCTCTCTCCCTTCCTCTTCTTCTTCTTCTTCTACCCTTCTTCTCCTTCTCTTTCTCTCCTCCTCCTCCTCCTCTTCTTCCTCTTTTTCTTCTCTCTTCTCTCTTCTCTCTTCTCTCTTCTCCTTCTCTCTCTCCCTCTTCTTCTTCTTCTTCTTCTTCTCTTCTCTCTTCCTCTTCTTCTCCTTCTCTCTCCCTCTTCTTCTCCTTTCTCTCCCTTCTTCTCTTCTTCTCCTTCCCTCTCTCCCTCCTTCTTCCTCTTCTTCCTCTTCTTCTCTTCTCCTTCTCTCTTCTCTCCTTCTTCCTCTTCTTCTTTTCTTCTCTTCTTCTCCTACTCTCTCCCTCTCTCTCTCTCTCTTCTCTTTCCCTATGCGCTGATTAGGGGGGGTTCGTTGCAAACAAAGAAAAAAGGAGGGGAGGTGCTGACGTCACGGCCAGGGGAGAGGCGGCGCTTGCTGCAATTGGAGGGGGGAAGGGTTTGCTTCCTGGCACGGAGGGGGGAAGGGCTTTGCGCTCGAGCTGCAGGAGGGGGCCATTGTAATCGTAGCTGGGGGGTGCTTTATAGAGGGAGGAGGTGGTATGGGGGGGGGGGGGGGAGACGGCGCTCCCCGCCATCTGGGGGGCTGCATGCCCCCCCTTCTCTCACTACTCACTCACTCTCTCTCTCCCCCCGCCATGCATATGGTAGGGAGAGAGAGAGGGAGGGTAAATTTTTTTAAAAAATTTTCTTTAAGGGGGGGGGTTTCTTATGGGAAAGACACGCAGGGGGGGGAGCACGAGGGTCACAGGGGGGGGGGGGGGGGGCATTACATCCTCTCCCCCTTAGAGGAATCGAGATGTCCTCATCTCGAGAAGAAACTGAGGAAGACAAACACTAGTGGGGCTTATGACCTGTGGGTTAGGACCCACTATGCATTTGCTGCGCTACTCTTAATGTTTCAAGTAGTGCACTCATATTATTCGAATTAACCATAGGTATAAGAGTAGGATCTATTCTGAATTGTGTTACATGTTGATTAAGCTTCTAGGAGTTTTAGTCCTCCTAGTAAGGTTTAGTGGGATCTAGATCTTCGTCTTCATCTAATCCGTCTATACACCCATAGATTGCACCTGTGTAGCTTCATTTCCTTGGAGGCTCAAAGTCTTCTAGACTTAGATCAGGGTAGTCTGCTTGGATGTATCCTAGCTCCTTACAATGGAAGCATTGATAGTAGGAACATCTCCTACAAATGTGCCCTATCTCTCCGCATGTATGGCATCTCTTATCGTGATCTCCATAGTCATCTTTGCTACTATTGCCCGATTTAAGTTCTTGAACGATTGGATTCTCTTGGACTAATGTGTCTTGCAAGTCCGTTGGGTGCATCGATTCCAATCGAGTGTTTATGGGTGGATTCAACCCAACATAGAATTTGACTCCTGTTGTGTCATATCCATTCGAGGTGCATACTTTAGGAGTGAAAAGAACTTCGAATAATATGCTTCAAGGGATAATCCTAGTTGCTTCAAGTCATAGAATTCATTCATCTTTTGTGTGCGGTAGGCAGGTGGCAGATACCTCCCTCGCACAACTTCCTTAAGCTTATCCCAAGTGACTGTCCCCTCCGAGATCGCTTGGTCTCTGCACCACTGTTTCCACCAAAGTCTTGCTTCGCCTGTAAGCTTAAGTTTGGTGAGCATGGCTTGGTTAGCAGGTGCAGTTCCTACTGCCTCAAAATAGTCCTCCATGGACTCAATCCAGATCTCGGCGTCGGCTTGAACAATCCTTCCCTTGCCATCAAACTCGGGTGGCTTAATTTGTTTGAGGAGAAACTTCTTCTCTTGCATGTTAGCATTCATGGGTGCAAAAGGTGCCTAACAATCAAGCCATACCACTTAGGTTATTTCTGTTTAGGATATGTCTATGAACCAAACATTAATCAATCATGTATCGTTATGAAGTTTTGCTCCTATACCAACTGTAACGTGCCCGCTCCTCAAATCGCGGGACGTGTCTTAGCAGTCCTCTAGATATCTCTCTCGATGGACTACTAAGATGTGTCCCGCGATTTGAGGAGTGGGCATGTTACAAAATACATCATTGTGGCCACAGACTACCTAATGAAATGGGTAGAGACGAGAGCAACACGAAAGAACGATGCTCGAATGACTGTCAACTTCTTGTGGGAGTAGGTAATCTCACGATTCCACTGCCCCATCAAGCTAGTCAGTGACCAGGGCACACACTTCATCAATGAAGTGATAGCACATCTCCTATCCACCTTCCTAATTATCCATAGAAAATTCTCTCCATACTACCCTCAAGAAAACGACCAAGCTATAATATTTTCTCAACGAAATATTAACGACTCTTGATCCCGGGTAAAAGAAATTTCGAGTGATCTTCTGCAACAACAAAACTCTAGCCTAAGTGCTCCAGCCTCGTGCATTAACAATACCATTCCCGCATGGTCCATATTAATCCGTGGCTCGAAACTGCAAGCCACCATAGGAACACCCCTTCACGGGAAAAAAAGGAATACTTTTGCAAATTTCTTTATGTATTAACTCCCTCTCCTTCACCCTTTGCATGGCGGGGGGAGAGAGAGAGAAGTAGGTGTTATGGCGGGGCATGGGGAGGGGAAGCATGCTACCTGCCACTTGTGTGGCTACCCCCCCCGCTTCACACCATATAAACCCCCCCTCCCAAGCTTGGGAGGGGCATGGTGCTGTTGCAGTCGTGAGGAGCTGCCTGCCTACTGCTGCCACCTGAACTGCCGCGTCACCAGGCTGCCGCTGCCTTGCCTTCATCATCATCATCATCATCATCATCATCATCATCATCATCATCATCATCATCATCATCATCATCATCATCATCATCATCATCGTCGTCGTCGTTGTTGTCGTTGTCGTCGTCGTTGTCGTCATCTTCATCTCCATCGTCATCCTCTCCAATCATCCTCTCCACGTCATCTTCCTGTTGTTCCAGAAGCTTGGAAGCTTCTATTGAAGCTTGCCTAGACCTAGTTCACCCATACCTCCCAGTTTTTTCTAAACCATGACTTGCAAGGCCCGATTCCTGCGCAGGGAAGAAAATCTCGGGCAGTAGTGACTTCATATCGCATAAGAGAGCCAAGGTAGAGTTCACTGAGTCAAAGTCTACTTCATCGATGGCTCCTAAGCAAAAGTTAAGAGGAGCGTGCGTGGGAGCTTCCACCCAAAGTACGAGAGTGGAAAACACCCCGATATTGAATGCCTAGGTTCCAAATAATATTCCCGCATGGAAAGGTTGCATAAAGCATGTTGTAATTCACGTAGGGAAACTTAAATGCATCATAAAATTTATGTACTCGTTCAATTTACAAAGTTTAGTTGCATGACAAGTACTTGCATTTGCTTGCACTTCCATGGTCAAGGGTAGTTGCATTTTTGAACATATGTTACATAAGTTAAAAGACGGAATTGTGCAAAGGCGTCCTTGTTGCATCACACAAAAGGATAGGGCATATAACATATATAGCAATTATGTAATAATTTCTTGGTTGTGCCTCGTGTATAAGATAGCCATATATGGTCATTAAATGATGTCTGAATAGTTGTAATGCATGGAAGGGATTTATGAACTTTGCAAATCGTATGCGATGATAGTTACATTCTAGGTTGGGTTAGGTGATAAAGGAAGGTTTAAATCAATGATGGACTCATGGCATTCGCTCATGCATGGAGTCCTTTTATCAAAGTTTGAATTTGGGAAAGGATGCATCTTCATTAAAATGCTAAAGCTTGAATTCGATGCATCAATGTAGGGTTTATAAGAATAGCTTTGAATGTCAATCAACATCGCATAGGGCAAGGAAAGGAAAGATCACTATAGATCCTATAGTTGCATAAGGGCAAAAGGTCTATGGTCTTGAAATTGCATGGAATGATACATCTCACGCATCTTGTAGTTACTTACATCTTTTAGGGAAAGTATTTGCAAGTTTAGAAGAAAAGTATTTGCACCTTTAAGGGGAAGATCATCTTTAGTCATGGGTTGGTTAGACCAACTAAGTAATTCACGTGTAAATGAGTAGCCTACATGAAATTCATAAAGGTATGATTAGTTAGCATATGACGGTTACCTCAATGTCCTAGGTAGGGTTAAGCTATGTTAAAATTTTTCCTAGTATCACACTTAGGATGCCGATTTAATATTTTTGATCCTAAAGGTCCTATCCACATTCTCGAAATGTTAGGATTGTCTAATCGCCTGGGCAAGAATGATCTAGGGTTCTCACCCTAAGGGTTAGTTGACCAAATACTAGACCTCTGCAAGGAATTTAGGAACCGTAGGGCCAAAACGTTTATCAAGCCTAGTAGGGTTAGGGATTTGGATTGGGTCAATAGGACTCCCAAGCCCTTATCTTGATCAAGAAAGACCGTACGAAGAAAGATATAACCCCACAAGTCAGATACTGACACCTATCTTGTGCTACAAGTTGTTACATCGTATGCTCTTGTGTCTAAATCACAAAAATGGTATTGCTACACCGTAGACCAAGTTTGGCAAGTTTTAATTGCAAGTTAAATTTCCTATGAATTGAGTAGTCGTTATGTTTCAACACTCTTCCTTGAAGACTGAATTGTGAAGCCAGAGTAGTAATGAATTTCCAAGAAAGAAATTGACCAGCCAAGTTAGGGCAACGAGGTTGCCCAGGATTTATTGACTATAATTTAAAGAAACCTAAAGTAGTGACAATTTGGGTCAACAGGGTATAAACCCTAACCCAAGGAAAAAGGAAAAATAAGCAACTCAGCTTACGAAACCCTTGGGATCTTGCCAAGTCGTGATTGATCCAGGATCGAATGCTGGAAGCATTCGGGGAGAAGAAATCACACCTTAGCAGTTGGCCATACGAACGACCTCTGGAATGGTCGTGATTGTACACTTAGGTGCACTGTTTGTACTTCTTTGCTCAAGGAACTAATTCAAGAAAAACAACTAATGCTTCAGGTTAAAAGCTTGGAGGGAGAGGCAGTATCAGTTACCTCCGACTGTCTGTCTGACCCTATCCAAGGGGGTTGTTAGCCGCATTGGGTACGTGGATCGAACCCGTCGCCTGAGCTCTCTCCATAGGTGCCACTTGGAGCAGGAGGATGCTTGGGTGCCAAGGGAGGATCTGGCCGTAAATCCCTTGCCTTCGGATCCTGCACAAGAGGTTGACATGACTCGAGATGGGATCTCGAGGCCCACATACTAGTCAATGGGCGGAACTTGGAATAACGATCCCTGAGGATTGCTGGAATAGCCTTCGAGCAAGTTATTTGATGTGTTCCAAAGATTATGATAAATAAAGATCAAATGTTGAAAAATAAACTTGCTTGATATTGTTTTTCTGTGTCAGTGCTTAAGTTACGTGAAGGAACCAGTGTCTAATTGGTTAATTAAGGAAGCTGTTTTTGCTTGTCAAACTAAATGTGGTAGGTAATTAGATAACTAAGTAACCCGAGGAAAGTGCGGTGGATGAGACTCTGGGTCCATCCTACGGAAGGGTGGTCCCGATTGGCCAGGAATTTTTCTCAAAGGAATTGACAGTGATGTAACAATGACCTAGAATCTATAGAGCTAGAGTCTCGATTTATGATGTTTTAGGGGAAGGAATGGGACTATGCCTTACTGGTAGAGAGGTTGAGCTTTGCATCCCTCTCATTTCCCATTCTCCTTGAACCAGGTGCAGTATAAATCTGCTTCGACCCTGATGTTTCTGCATAAAGTAGTTCGTCTGGGGCTTGACGCTAGCTACCTCCTAGGAACTTGACCATTAGGAAAACCCTAATTCAGGTCGGTCCTAAGTGGGAACGACCGAAATGCTTCTGCTTTGTGGCAGACTTGGGAAGACCGAGATTGCAAACCCCGTGACATTCCTTGTGAGTGCTCGGCTGTGCTTTCTAGACTCTCTTCTTGATGGGCTGCAAAGACATGTTCTACAAGTGGACAGGGGGACACGTTACAGTTGGTATCAGAGAAAACCAAGGGAATCTAATATTTACAAGGAAACTTAATGAGGGGAAGTAGAGCAATGTTGCCATTAAGAACATTTCCTTACTTATTGATGATGACCTGCAGAGTCGCGAAGCATGGAACAAATTCTTGGTGTTCCAAGTTATGTTTATGACTGCAATGCGTGCTTTGGATTATCGACAGAGGCTAGGCATGATGAATATTCTAGACCATATCTACAATTCTTCACCCCTGTACGTGGAGTGGAGATGGACGGGTGAATCAGGAATATATTACATAGTGGCCCACCGACTACGTACCTTCAGACCAACTTGAAGAGAATCAAGTGGATGGAGGATTTAAAGATCATGAAGCTGTTCATCTTTGTCGAGGCTCATGCAAACGCAACCCTACATGTCGGCGGTCGGAAGATCAAGTAGAACAAGTATATGTACGAGGAAATGACTCGAATAATCCCTGCCGATAGAATCAAGGTGCTGGGATGTTGAGAAGAAGGGGTATCAAAGGAAGGGATACCCAAAGCTTCCCATGACCTATCGATTCCTAAAAATCCATGTCCCCTCTCCATATTATTACTCAGTCCCTGTGGTTGAATGTAACACTCCTATTTTCCCCAAACTGATGTGCCAATCAGCTTGTTCTACCTTCCCAAAATAAATGTACTCAAAAAGGGCTATGCCCACATGAATGAAATAGATTTTTATCATTGTCTGTCTTGGCTGTAAGTGTTGGTAAAGGAGTTAAGTGATTAGGTCACTTGGCTAAAAGCTGAACTGGGCATATTAATGTAATGTGAGAAACATTTAGTAAGTTTTCAACGTAAAAAAAATCTTATGCCCAGGCCCAATCTCAAGTGCAGATTCCTAGTCCGAACCCTGCACTAAGTACGGCTGTAATTCAGGAGAAGAAGTTCCTTCTCAAACAAATCAAGCCACCTGAATTCAATGGAAAGGGAAGGACCATCCAAACTGACGTCGAGGTCTAGATCAAATCCATGTGTTGAGATATCGAGCTCCACTCGTGATACGCCAGGGTGACCGTTGTGTATTTATGTCACCGACTTGTCAGTTGCAGACGCGGTTGGTACACCGCCCATGAATTATAGCTACATGATATCTATCCTTATCTACTCTAGTTCGTGGCTCAGTTAGTATGCCACCTTAGTTAGTTGAGTTTGGTTTGAGACCCATATATAGGGTTCTTCTATTTCTTTGTATTAAGAGTTGTTTTTGGCTTACACAACTAAGAAGAGAAAAAACTATTTTCAGCCTCCACCCTTGTGTGTATTCCCCCATTGTGCAAGCAAGAAAGCTTCAAGTGAGACTCCTTCCTTCTCTCCCACAATCTTGACATGGTATCAAAGCCTTGTTCGTGGTAAGGAGCTCAAGAAAGCAAGCCAAGCTCGTGGTGTTCTGGTAAGAGGAGCAGTGTTGCTTTCATTTTCTGTTTTGGGAGCAGATCTCTGCAGGCAGCACAGTTGGAAATTGCAAGAGTGCATTGTCTCAGGTTGAGACGCCCTTCGCGGTGAAGCAAGAGGGCAGTATATGCTGTGGGAGAGGACTTTAGCCCTTGGCGACCTTGTTTTTTTGATTTGAGGCCATTTCGGGGCCTATTTTGGAGGCGGAAGTTTTCTACACGCACTCAGGAAAAGGCCCAGTTTTATGCTGTGCAGCCACTGTTCTACATGTTGGTGAAAAGTTACTGTAGAAATTGCATCGTATGCTTGTGCACAGAGACTTTGGGAGTTACAGAATCATCCCTGTTGCCTGTTGATGCAAAATCGTCACTAGGAAGTGACTGTGTGGTCAAATACCACTTTCGCCAGTTTTGCAGATTTTCCCTTGTGAGGGTGAAACTGTATTTTTCGCAGTGACAGAATTTTTTTGCAGTGTTCTGTAATGGCGTCTGATTCTCTTTCACAGATTGTCACTGAAAAGCTTGACAAGAACAACTTCCAAGCATGGAAGTTTAGAATGACAAATTTCCTTATGGGAAAAGGATATTGGAAATTTGTTGCAGGAAATGAAGAAGAACCAGTTCTTCCTGATGTTCCCAATTAACAGCAAATGCAGGCATTTAAAGCATGGCATGAGAGAGCCAGGAAAGTTATGTATTGGCTGTCTATCAGCATTTCAGACTCTATGATTGTGCATATTCAGGATGCAAGTACGCCAAAGGAGGCATGGGATACTTTGTCAAAAATGTATAGCACAAATACGCAAGCCAGGAAAATGTAGCTCAAGCAAGAGTTGCACAATGTGCAAAGAGAAAATATGAGCATCAATGACTACCACATGAAGGTGAAGAAGATTGCAGATGCACTTGCTTCCATTGGGTCACCAGTGGAAGATGATGATTTAGTTTCTGTGACCTTGAATGGTCTAGGAAAGGATTATGCACAGTTTTGGACATCCATTTCAGTTCGTGAAAGATTTCCTGATTTTGAGAAGTTGATTGCTCTTCTAATTTCTGAGGAGCAGAGAAATGGTGGTGCATCTTCTTCAGGAGGAACTTCAAAAGAAGCTGTCTTCTATGTCAAGATTGTGGGAGAGAAGGAAGGAGTCTCGCTTGAAGCTTTCTTGCTTGCACAATGGGGGAAGACACACAAGGGTGGAGGCTGAAAACAGTTTTCCTCTTCTTAGTTGTGTAAGCCAAAAGAACTCTAGTACAAAGAAATAGAAGAACCCTATATATGGGTCTCAAACCAAACTCAACTAACTAAGGTGGCATACTAACTGAGCCACGAACTAGAGTAGATAAGGATAGCTATCATGTAGCTATTATTCATGAGCGGTGTACCAACCGCGTCTGCAACTGACAAGTCGGTGACATAAATATACAACGGTCACCCTGGCGTATCACGAGTGGAGCTCGATATCTCAACACTCCCCCTCGAGCTCAATCCCAATTCCTGCACACCAAGCAGGTCTCTGAACTTGCGCAGCTTCTCTGCGCCCAATGCCTTTGTGAATATGTCAGCTACTTGATCCTCTGTGCTGACATAAACTAGATCAATAAGACCTAGTAAAACCCTCTCTCGCACATAGTGATAATGCACCTCAATGTGCTTTGTTCTAGCATGATAGACTGGGTTATTTGCCAAGTGTATACTACTCATGTTGTCACAATAAATGACAACTGGCCCATCTGTAGACTGATGCATATCATAAAGTAGCTTATGCAACCAAGCTACCTCACATGCAGCCATTGCTGCACCCCTGTACTCAGCCTCTGTGCTCGACAAGGCAACTGTAGGCTGTTTCTTGCTGCTCCAAGTGACTGCAGCACTCCCAAAAGAGAATACATATCCACTGGTAGATCTTCTATCAGAAATACTACCAGCCCAATCAGCATCAGTGTATCCATGCAACTGTATCTGAACCCCAGTCTCATAAAATAGTCCATACTGCAATGTGGACTTCACATACCTAAGTATGCGTCTAGCCGCATCCAAATGTGGTTTCCTTGGAGCCTGCATAAACTGTCTTACCAATCCAACAGCATAGCTCAAATCTGGCCTGGTAATAGTCATATAAATCAAACTTCCTACTATGCGTCTGTACATAGTAGGGTCTTCTAGAAGCTCACCTGCATCTGTGCTCAACTTCACATTTTGCTCCAAAGGAACTGAAATAGGCTTACAGCCTGTCATCCCATATTTGGACAGCATGTCCAATCCATACTGCCTCTGCAAGAGCTGTATCCCACTTGGTGATCTAATCACCTCAATGCCCAAGAAATAACGCAGCTCTCCCAAATCCTTCATCTCAAACTTCTGCTTCAATAGCATTTTCACATGAAGGATATCTTCATCACTGTCACCTGTCATAATCAAATCATCAACATAAATGACAAGCAGCATAATACCTTTCTCTGTTTTTCTCACATAAAGTGAGAAATCTGCCTTGGAAATCTGAAAGCCAATAGTGACAAGATACTGTCCTATCTTGTCAGACCATGCTCTAGGTGCTTGCTTCAAGCCATACAAGGCTTTCTTCAACCTGCAAACAAACTCAGGATGAACAGCATGCACATAACCTGGTGGCTGCTCCATATAGACCTCTTCTTGCAAATCACCATGCAAGAAGGCATTCTTTACATCCATCTGATGTAAAGACCATCCCTTTGATGCAGCCATAGCAATGACTGCTCTTACGGTTGCCATCCTTGCAACCGGACTAAATGTTTCTTCATAGTCAATGCCATATGTTTGTGCATACCCCTTGACTACTAATCTTGCCTTGTATCTGTTCACAGAACCATCAGCATTGTGCTTCACCTTATAAACCCACTTACAGCCAATTGCATTCTTACCTTTAGGCAAAGGTACTAACTCCCATGTAGCATTTGCTTCCAAGGCATCCATTTCTTCATCCATGGCTTTCTCCCATTTTTCTTTTCCCATGGCTTGCTCAAAAGATGTGGGTTCTGGTTCCTGTATCACTTTGACCATATATGCATAGTGAATGGCTGTAAATCCATCATATTTCAGCCTATCCACAGGATACCTAGCTCTTGTAGACCTGCGCAAAGTAGGTTCACTCCCAGGTGCTCTCAAAACATCCCTGGTCTTCCTTACTCCAGGTGTAATAATAGAAGGAATACCCAACTCATCATCAATGCTCTGTTCTGAGCCACTGGATTCACCATCCACATAAGAGTGACCTGCATTCACATCAAACATGGGCTGATCAACCTTCTCTTTTCCTTTTCGTGATACCTGCATACCACTATCTGCATTGCTTTGAGAAGATTCTCCTGATCTCAATCTGCCTGTCCATGGCGAAGAATGTGAACCACTACTAGAGGACGCTCCAGGTCCACTAATATTTTGTGACTGCTGCTGTGAATTCTGTGTAGCATTACCATTTTGTGCATCTTCATCATCAATCACATTTACTGGTTTATACCAGCTACTCATCTCATCAAAAACAACATCTCTGCTCACTGTAAACTTACGAGTAGAAGGGTTATAGCATCTATACCCTTTTTGCTGCAGAGAGTAACCAATAAAGATGCACTTCTCAGCTTTTGGATCCAACTTGGATCTCAGCTCATCTGGCACATGTACATAGGCAATGCAACCAAAAATTTTCAAATGAGAAATATCTGGTTTCCTACCAGTATACCTCTCCTCTGGAGTCATTCCATGTATTGCTGCAGTGGGAGTCCTGTTCATTATGTAGACTGCTGTAGCAATTGCTTCAGCCCAATAAAAATCTGGCAAG
This sequence comes from Lygodium microphyllum, assembly GCF_053477565.2. Lineage (NCBI taxonomy): Eukaryota > Viridiplantae > Streptophyta > Polypodiopsida > Schizaeales > Lygodiaceae > Lygodium > Lygodium microphyllum. The sequence goes on along the minus strand of NC_141146.1, from coordinate 6,956,997 downwards.
TCTTTTTCATTGAGCATGGCACGAGATACCTCTCCAATATGCCTGTTTTTCCTTTCTGCAATTCCATTTTGTTGTGGGGTATAACTGCATGAATATTGCTGCTTTATGCCATGCTCCTGCAAGAACTTTGCAAACTCATTTGAGAGGTACTCTCCCCCTCCATCTGACCTTAGGCATTTTATCTGCAAGCCTGTTTCTTTTTCAACCATAGCTTTAAGAGTTTTGAAATGCCCAAAAACTTCACTTTTCTTTTTCATAAAATACACCCAAACTTTTCTGCTATAGTCATCAATAAAACTGACAAAATAATGACAGCCTCCAAGAGATGCAGCTTTAGTTGTCCACACATCAGAGTGAATTAATTCCAGTGGCTTCTCACTCTCTTGAACATGTCTAAGAAATGGTTTCCTTGCCTGTTTTCCAAACTGACAGGCTTCACATACCTTATGCATTTCTGCAACCTTGAATTTGGGCAATCCTGCAACAATATTTTGGGCCTGCATTGATTTAAGTCGCTGTACATTAACATGACCAATGCGTTTATGCCAGATATCAATATCTGCAACTACACCGGTCCCATGTGCAAACATTGCTGCACTCAATTCAGACATGTCTGCATCCAATGTAAACATTCTGCCCTTCTTCTTTCCTTTTGCTATCAAGCGACCTTTATTTTTCATATCCTCAACAAAGCATCCATGAGGATTAAATCTGACCTGCAAGCCCTGTTCAACCATTTGACCAACTGAAACCAGATTCTTGGTGATATTCGGGACATGAAATACATCGGACAGGTATTTCTTTTTCCCACCCTGCATAGACAAGGGAATTTTTCCAATCTGCACAATAGGATGTGCAGTATCATCACCAGTCTCCACAAATCCTGGTTTTTCCATTTTCCTTGCATCCTCCATCCATTCTGCATGACCTGTCATGTGGTTTGATGCACCTGAGTCAACATACCATACATCATTGCTTTCTTCTGCACTTGTCATAGAATTGTTCATGTGCTGCACCATGAACAAATGCTCATTTCTGTCATCACCCTGTCTACTAGAAGATGCATAATTCCCTTGTTGCAGTTTTCCATTCATGATGTCATTCTGCTTTTTATAGCAGTCTTTAGCCATATGACCCATTTTACCACAGTAGTAGCATTCAACATTACTGTTTGCATTTTGGCCTCTTTGCCATCCACCACGACCTCTTTGGCTCCCCCTGCCTCTAGAGTTACCACGTCCTCCTCCATAGGACTGGTTTTCTTGAGTTTGCTGCATATTCTGATTTCTGCCACGGCCTCCAAATCGGCCTCCTCTACCTCTGCCTCTACCTCTTCCAGCATTTGAGTAGAAGACAGCTTCTTTTGAAGTTCCTCCTGAAGAAGATGCACCACCATTTCTCTGTTCCTCAGAAATTAGAAGAGCAATCAACTCCTCAAAATCAGGAAATCTTTCACGAACTGAAATGGATGTCCGAAACTGTGCATAATCCTTTCCTAGACCATTCAAGGTCACGGAAACTAAATCATCATCTTCCACTGGCGACCCAATGGAAGCAAGTGCATCTGCAATCTTCTTCACCTTCATGTGGTAGTCGTTGATGCTCATACTTTCTCTTTGCACATTATGCAACTCTTGCTTGAGCTGCATTTTCCTGGCTTGCGTATTTGTGCTATACATTTTTGACAAAGTATCCCATGCCTCCTTTGGCGTACTTGCATCCTGAATATGCACAATCATAGAGTCTGAAATACTGATAGACAGCCAATACATAACTTTCCTGGCTCTCTCATGCCATGTTTTAAATGCCTGCATTTGTTGTTGATTGGGAACATCAGGAAGAACTGGTTCTTCTTCATTTCCTGCAACAAATTCCCAATATCCTTTTCCCATAAGGAAATTCGTCATTCTAAACTTCCATGCCTGGAAGTTGTTCTTGTCAAGCTTTTCAGTGACAATCTGTGAAAGAGAATCAGACGCCATTACAGAATACTGCAAGAAATTCTGTCACTGCAAAAAACACAGCTTCACCCTCACAAGGGCAAATCTGCAAAACTGGCGAAAGTGGTATTTGACCACACAGTCACTTCCTAGTGACGATTTTGCATAAACAGGAACCAAGGATGATTCTGAAACTCCCAATGTCTCTGCGCACAAGCATACGATGCAATTTCTACAGTAACTTTTCACCGACCTGTAGAACAGTGGTCGCACAGCATAAAACTGAGCCTTTTCTTGAGTGCGTGCAGAAAACTTCCGTCTGCAAAACAGGCCCCGAAATGGCCTCAAATAAAAAAAACAAGGTCGCCAAGGGCTAAAGCCCTCTCCCGCAGCATATACTGCCCTCTTGCTTCACCGCGAAGGGCGTCTCAACCTGAGACAATGCACTCCTGCAATTTCCGGCTGTGCTACCTGCAGAGATCTGCTCCCAAAACAGGAAATGAAAGCAACACTGCTCCTCTTACCAGACCACCGCGAGCTTGGCTTGCTTTCTTGAGCTCCTTACCACGAACAAGGCTCTGATACCATGTCAAGATTGTGGGAGAGAAGGAAGGAGTCTCGCTTGAAGCTTTCTTGCTTGCACAATGGGGGAAGACACACAAGGGTGGAGGCTGAAAACAGTTTTCCTCTTCTTAGTTGTGTAAGCCAAAAGAACTCTAGTACAAAGAAATAGAAGAACCCTATATATGGGTCTCAAACCAAACTCAACTAACTAAGGTGGCATACTAACTGAGCCACGAACTAGAGTAGATAAGGATAGCTATCATGTAGCTATTATTCATGAGCGGTGTACCAACCGCGTCTGCAACTGACAAGTCGGTGACATAAATATACAACGGTCACCCTGGCGTATCACGAGTGGAGCTCGATATCTCAACATTCTACTCAAATGCTGGAAGAGGTAGAGGCAGAGGTAGAGGAGGCCGATATGGAGGCCGTGGTAGAAATTAGAATATGCAGCAAACTCAAGAAAACCAGTCCTATGGAGGAGGACGTGGTAACTCTAGAGGAAGGGGGAGCCAAAGAGGTCGTGGTGGATGGCAAAGAGGTCAGAATGCAAACAGTAATGTTGAATGCTACTACTGTGGTAAAATGGGTCATATGGCTAAAGACTGCTATAAAAAGTAGAATGACATCATGAATGGAAAACTGCAACAAGGGAATTATGCATCTTCTAGTAGACAGGGTGATGACAGAAATGAGCACTTGTTTATGGTGCAGCACATGAAAAATTCTGTGACAAGTGCAGAAGAAAGCAATGATGTATGGTATGTTGACTCAGGTGCATCAAACCACATGACAGGTCATGCAGAATGGATGGAGGATGCAAGAAAAATGGAAAAACCAGGATTTGTGGAGACTGGTGATGATACTGCACATCCTATTGTGCAGATTGGAGAAATTCCTTTGTCTATGCAGGATGGGAAAAAGAAATACCTGTCCGATGTATTTCATGTCCCAAATATCACCAAGAATCTGGTTTCTGTTGGTCAAATGGTTGAGCAGGGCTTGCAGGTCAGATTTAATCCTCATGGATGCTTTGTTGAGGATATGAAAAATAAAGGTCGCTTGATAGCAAAAGGAAAGAAGAAGGGCAGAATGTTTACATTGGATGCAGACATGTCTGAATTGAGTGCAGCAATGTTTGCACATGGGACCGGTGTAGTTGCAGATATTTATATCTGGCATAAACGCATTGGTCATGTTAATGTACAGCGACTTAAATCAATGCAGGCCCAAAATATTGTTGCAGGTTTGCCTAAATTCAAAGTTACAAATGCATAAGGTATGTGAAGCCTGTCAGTTTGGAAAACAGGCAAGGAAACCATTTCCTAGACATGTTCAAGAGAGTGAGAAGCCATTGGAATTAATCCACTCTGATGTGTGGACTACTAAAGCTGCATCTCTTGGAGGCTGTCATTATTTTGTCACTTTTATTGATGACTATAGCAGAAAAATTTGGGTGTATTTTATGAAAAAGAAAAGTGAAAATTTTGGGCATTTCAAAACTCTTAAAGCTATGGTTGAAAAAGAAACAGGCCTGCAGATAAAATGCCTAAGGTCAGATGGAGGGGGAGAGTACCTCTCAAATGAGTTTGCAAAGTTCTTGTAGGAGCATGGCATAAAGTAGCAATATTCATGCAGTCATACCCCACAACAAAATGGAATTGCAGAAAGGAAAAACATGCATATTGGAGAGGTATCTCGTGCCATGCTCAATGAAAAAGACTTGCCAGATTTTTATTGGGCTGAAGCAGTTGCTACAGCAGTCTACATAATGAACAGGACTCCCACTGTAACAATACATGGAATGACTCCAGAGGAGAGGTATACTGATAGGAAACCAGATATTTCTCATTTGAAAATTTTTGGTTGCATTGCCTATGTACATGTGCCAGATGAGTTGAGATCCAAGTTGGATCCAAAAGCTGAGAAGTGCATCTTTATTGGTTACTCTCTGCAGCAAAAAGGGTATAGATGCTATAACCCTTCTACTCGTAAGTTTACAGTGAGCAGAGATGTTGTTTTTGATGAGATGAGTAGCTGGTATAAACCAGTAAATGTGATTGATGATGTAGATGCACAAAATGGTAATGCTGCACAGAATTCACAGCAGCAGTCACAAAATATTAGTGGACCTGGAGCGTCCTCTAGCAGTGGTTCACATTCTTCGCCATGGACAGGCAAATTGAGATCAGGAGAATCTTCTCAAAGCTATGCAGATAGTGGTATGCAGGTATCACGAAAAGGAAAAGAGAAGGTTGATTAGCCCATGTTTGATAAGAATGCAGGTCACTCTTATGTGGATGGTGAATCCAGTGGCTCAGAACAGAGTATTGATGATGAGTTGGGTATTCCTTCTATTGTTACACCTAGAGTAAGGAAGACCAGGGATGTTTTGAGAGCACCTGGGAGTGAACCTAATTTGCGCAGGTCTACGAGAGCTAGGTATCCTGTGGAGAGGCTGAAATATGATGGATTTACAGCCATTCACTATGCATATATGGTCAAAGTGATACAGGAACCAAAACCCACTTCTTTTGAGCAAGCCATGGGAAAAGAAAAATGGGAGAAAGCCATGGATGAAGAAATGGATGCCTTGGAAGCAAATGCTACATGGGAATTGGTACCTTTGCCTAAAGGTAAAAATGCAATTGGCTGTAAGTGGGTTTATAAGGTGAAGCACAATGGAGATGGTTCTTGAACAGATACAAGGCAAGATTAGTAGTCAAGGGGTATGCACAAATATATGGCATTAACTATGAAGAAATGTTCAGTCCGGTTGCAAGGATGGCAACCGTAAGAGCAGTCATTGCTATGGCTGCATCAAAGGGATGTTCTTTACATCAAATGGATGTAAAGAATGCCTTCTTGCATGGTGATTTGCAAGAAGAGGTCTATATGGAGCAGCCACCAGGTTATGTGCATGCTGTTCATCCTGAGTTTGTTTGCAGGTTGAAGAAAGCCTTGTATGGCTTGAAGCAAGCACCTAGAGCATGGTCTGACAAGATAGGACAGTATCTTGTCACTATTGGCTTTCAGATTTCCAAGGCAGATTTCTCACTTTATGTGAGAAAAACAAAGAAGGTATTATGCTACTTGTCATTTATGTTGATCATTTGATTATGACAGGTGACAGTGATGAAGATATCCTTCATGTGAAAATGCTATTGAAGCAGAAGTTTGAGTTGAAGGATTTGGGAGAGCTGCGTTATTTCTTGGGCATTGAGGTGATTAGATCACCAAGTGGGATACAGCTCTTGCAGAGATAGTATGGATTGGATATGCTGTCCAAATATGGGATGACAGGCTGTAAGCCTATTTCAGTTCCTTTGGAGCAGAATGTGAAGCTGAGCACAGATGCAGGTGAGCTTCTAGGAGACCCTACTATGTACAGATGCATAGTAGGAAGTTTGATTTATGTGACTATTACCAGGCCAGATTTGAGCTATGCTGTTGGATTGGTAAGTCAGTTTATGTAGGCTCCAAGGAAACCACATTTGGATGTGGCTAGACGCATACTCAAGTATGTGAAGTCTACATTGCAGTATGGACTATTTTATGAGACTGGGTTCAAATACAGTTGCATGGATACACTGATGCTAATTGGGATGGTAGTATTTCTGATAGATGATCTACTAGTGGATATGTGTTCTCTTTTGGGAGTGCTGCAGTCACTTGGAGCAGCAAGAAACAACCTACAGTTGCCTTGTCGAGCACAGAGGCTGAGTACAGGGGTGCAGCAATGGCTGCATGTGAGGTAGCTTGGTTGCATAAGCTACTTTATGATATGCATCAGTCTACAGATGGGCGAGTTGTCATTTATTGTGACAACATGAGTAGTATACACTTGGCAAATAACCCAGTCTATCATGCTAGAACAAAGCACATTGAGGTGCATTATCACTATGTGCGAGAGAGGGTTTTACTAGGTCTTATTGATCTAGTTTATGTCAGCACAGAGGATCAGGTAGCTGACATATTCACGAAGGCATTGGGCACAGAGAAGCTGCGCAAGTTCAGAGACCTGCTTGGTATGCAGGAATTGGGATTGAGCTCGAGGGGGAGTGTTGAGATATCAAGCTCCACTCGTGATACGCCAGGGTGAGCGTTGTGTATTTATGTCACCGACTTGTCAGTTGCAGACGCGGTTGGTACACCGCCCATGAATAATAGCTACATGATAGCTATCCTTATCTACTCTAGTTCGTGGCTCAGTTAGTATGCCACCTTAGTTAGTTGAGTTTGGTTTGAGACCCATATATAGGGTTCTTCTATTTCTTTGTATCAAGAGTTCTTTTTGGCTTACACAACTAAGAAGAGAAAAAACTGTTTTCAGCCTCCATCCTTGTGTGTATTCCCCCATTGTGCAAGCAAGAAAGCTTCAAGTGAGACTCCTTCCTTCTCTCCCACAATCTTGACACCATGGAGGATTATTTCGAGGCTGCAGAAACTGCATCCGCTAACCAAGCTATGCTCACCAAACTGAAGCTTACCGGTGAAGCAAGGCTTTGGTGGAAACAATGGTGTAGAGACCAAGGGATCTTGGAAGGGTCAATTACTTGGGAGAAGCTTAAAAGGGCTGTGCGAGGGAGATATCTACCACTTGCCTACCACATACAGAAGATGAACGAATTCTATGAATTAAGCAGCTTGGACTATCCCTGGATGCAAATTATTCAAAGTTCGTCTCTCTCTTAAAGTACGTGCCACAAATGGATATGACACAACAGGTGTCAAAGTCTTGTGTTGGGTTAAATCCACCCATAAACACCCACTTGGAATCAATGCACCCAATGGACCTAGAAGACGTGCTCATCCGAGCTGCACCAATAATACAGGAGGTGCAACCAAGCCAAGGAATAATAGGACTTGGTCTTATAGGGATCAGAACAAGGGAATGCTTAGATCTCAGACCAAGAGAGCGCAGGGCCAAAACCAGGGACAAAGGAAGAAAGTTAGGGCGAACGTTGTCAACAATTTTGTTCCTACACAAGGTAATGGCCGCAACCTCCGTTGCTTCCATTGCAACGAGCCTGGTCACTTTAAAAGGTAGTGTCCGAAGCTTAGTAGAGGACAACGTCAAGGGCCATCCCAAGGAGCCGTCCATGGGCGAGGAGCCACCGTCATGGCCAGAGGGAGAACCTCCAGTGTTGCCAACAAGGAGCTGGGTGATGAAGAAGATCCATCCATGGAAGTTGACATTGAGAGGGCAACGGTTCATGCCACTCTTCACAAGAAAGGCCCGAATCGTCAATTCTCGGTGATTCAAACACCATCCGATTATCAAGGTAAAAGCTTCAAAACCCTGATTGATTATGGCAGTATACATTCCTTCATTTCACCAGTTTATGCAAAAAGATTAGGAATAGCCACAAAAGATGCACCTACCTTACTTGTGGATTTAGAAAATGGTCGAGATGTCTCTTGTACCAGGCAAACTGCTAAGGTGAAATTCCTACTGGGTGAAAAGTCGACTTCGGTCAAATTTAGGGTAATGAACCTAGGTGTCCACGAATGTTTTCTTGGAATGGATTGGCTAATTCCCAATGATGCCCACATACACTGTGGTAAGGGCCAAGTCTCCTTTCGAAATTCTGAAGGGGAACTAGTTACAACTCAAGGAGAGGCTGGTAAGTCAAAAATTCAGCAAGCAAAAGCAACACGGATAATAAAAGGAGTTAAAAAGGGGCTACTTGTCTATTTGATTAAATTAAATAAGCTAGATCAGAATCAGGAATCTAGGGAAGAACCTTCATGGTTAAAGGAATACGCAGATGTATTTCCTCAAGAGCTGATAGAACTTCCTCCTCAAAGGAAAGTCGATCAGAAAATCAAGCTAGCACCAGGAACTGCACCAATCGCAAAGAGACCATATAGGATGTCCATCCTGGAAGCGATTGAGCTGAAGGAGCAACTGAAGCAACTGTTAGACCAAGGCTACATCCATCCTAGCAATTTGTCATGGGGAGCTCCAGTGCTGTTCCAGAAGAAGAAAGATGGGACGCTTTGGCTATGCATTGACTACAGGTTGAATCAATCAAGCATTGAAAACAAATACCCCATTCCAAGAATAGATGAACTTCTTGACTGTCTTCAAGGTGCGAAGATCTTCTCTAAGATAGATCTCAAGTTTGGATATTATCAGATAAGGATCAAGGAAGAAGATATCCCGAAGACTGCATTCAGCACAAGGTATGGACACTTTGAATTCCCAGTCATGTCATTCAGGCTGACAAATGCTCCTGCTACCTTCAATAGGTTAATGCAGGATATTTTAAGGCCCTATCTTGATGACTTCGTACTCGTCTTCTTTGACAATACCCTAGTTTACTCCGAGCAGGAAAAAGATCATGAACCCCAGCTTCGCATTGTCCTTGAAACAATGAGGGCACACAAGCTTTATGCCAAGAAGAAGAAGTGTGCATTTTTCAAGTGACGGATTGAATATCTGGGATTCATTGTATCAGCGGAAGGAATTTCAGTAGATCCGACCAATGTCAGAGACGTTTTGGAATGGCCAACACCAACCTCTGTCAAAGAAATACATAAGTTTCTTGGATTTACAGGATGGTATAGGGTCTTTATCAAAAACTATGCTTTGATTGCAGCACCTCTGACTAATCTACTAAAGAAGCAGGTATCAATTGTATGGTCATCTACTGAACAGACCAGCTTTGACACACTAAAGCAAAGCTTGGTATCAACACCCATCCTGAAACTTCTTGATCTTAGTAAGAAGTTTGAAGTGATAACTGATGCTAGTGCACTTGCCTTAGGATGTGTGCTCATGTAAGAAGGTCATCCTGTAGCATAGTCTTCAAGGAAAATGAAGAGCCATGAAAGGAATTATGCTACCCACGATCTGGAGCTGTTGGCTGTCATCCATGCTCTCAAAATTTGGAGACAGTACTTGATGGGTAACAAATTTACCTTAGTGATGGACCACAAGAGTCTTAAATGGATTTTCACCCAGAATGAGCTCAATATGAGGCAACGTCGATGGATTGAAGTGCTAGAAGAATATGACTTTGAAATCAAATACCGGCCTGGAAAGAAGAATGTAGTTGTCGATGCACTCAATCGCAAGGCATTTCTGAATTATCTGATTTTGCAAGATCCATCAACAACAAGATCTCTAGCCACAAAGGTATCCATGCCAAACAACCCAATTCTTGAGCTAGCTAGAGAAGAGGCATGCCATGACCCAACATATCAGAAATTGCTAAGAGAGATCCCCATCAAAGATCAAGACCCGAAGCTACAAACAAAGTATCAAGAATTCTTTATAAATAGTGGACTTGTCTAGTATAGGACGAGATTATGTATCCCGGCAAGCCAATCACTCAAGCAGAAGATACTTTGGGAAGCCCATGATTCCCCTTTCTCAAGACATCCTGGCTATGCCAAGACCCTTAATGCGGTCAGGAAGAGCTATTATTGGGATAGGCTCAAAGGTGACTGAGAGCGGAATTTTGGTGCCGGAAAGTGCTTAAAAATAGCTAAAAATTATGAATATCAAGGGAAAAATATTCAACGTCAAAGGCGACGGCTCGATCTAGGATGATTTTAAGCGCCAAAGTGCTTTAAAGGTGCCCGAGTGACACTTGTTGATTTTTCATAATTTTTCAGACAGTCGTGCAGGTTGACACGAGCTATTGGCCAATGCGTGATGCCAAGCCGGATGCCCAGGATTTTTAAGAGTTCAATTCCGAGTCCGGACGGGGAAATGGCCAAGAAGTTGGGCAAGATTTGAAGAGGTGGACATTGGAGTAGCCAAAGTGGGCATGACCTTTGGGAGCCCAATTTGAAAATGCCACGTGAAAAGTTAGCAACAAATCGTGGAGAGAGAGAGAGGAGAGAAGGTGACATCAGAACACGTCCGAAAAATGCACCTTCATGGTGGATGATCATCATGGCTGCTTGCAAACAACCCCCCCATCAAACATTGGCCCTTACTTCCCTCTTGAATGCTGACTCTATCACCGTCCTTCGCTCCTCAATTGATGGCCTGAATGCTGAGATGAAAATCTAGTCTTTCTCTCTCCTCCCTCTCTCTCTTCTAAGGGGGAATTCATGTGGGAAGAGAAAAGAAGAAGAAAGAATGGTGGAGGCTTGTCCGGCATCGATTGGATTGCTCCACGGGCTGGAAATGGTGACTTATGATCGTCACGAGCATGAAGTGCTGCTGATTTTCAGATTTGCAGCCATGGACATGAAACCTGAAACACGCAAATAAGCGGTAATTCAAAATTTTCAAAGGAAATTTGAGATTTTATGGCTTTTGATTGATAAAGTGTTGTTCATGTGGGCTAAAAATTGTTTATGTTGCTGTTTTCCATGAGTACTTGCTGATCATAATCAGAAAATCAGAAAAACATTCATCTTGTGACTCAAAATAATACACTAAAACACGTAAAATATGGAAAATCAAGGGAAAATGATGTTTTTGGGCATAAAAATGGAAGAATAAATAGGAACACCAACTAAATTTTCATTTTTTCTACAAGAAGGAACTAAGGGCCACAGCCCATAACCTATTTTGAATTTTTAGTAATTAAATAATGTAAAAAATAAAAAAAATACAAGGAAAATAGAGAAAAACCATAAAAAATAGGGGAAAAATGCATTTTGGGTGCGGAAAATTAATGATAATTAAGAAAAATGTTTGTGAATGGTTGGGGGGACTGAAGCATGAGGATTTGCCTCAGTTCAACCCCACCTTCTTGTTCTAGTGTGTCTTTTTCCATTTTTTACACATAAAATGATGGCAAAATGCCCTATAAATCTATACAACAATGCAACATTTGATCGATGGGAGGGTAGAGTGGTTAAAATGTGTCTAAATGTGGAGTAAAATGATGAAAAGAATGCTAGTTTTTGTTTGCATGACATATAGGTCGGTGAATAATTATAAAATAAGGGCCTAGTAGCACGAGGGTTTCCTTGGTGCTAGGTTTGTGTAACGCCGCATAAGAACGGTAGTTGAAAATCATTGAAAGGATGTTTTCCACCTGTGCATAATATTGATTTCATAATTGTTTAAGCATTTGGCATCCACAATATGCATAACTCATGGAAATATTTAAAGGTATCAGAAATCCTGGATGCACAACAATTGTTTTCATTAGGACCTTGACCCACGTTGAGTGAGAGATAGGACACCCTAAGCCATAGGCTAGTCGTGGGGTCTAGGGAAAAGAGAAGTAAGAACAATGGTACATTCCTGTATACGATTAAATGGTACCTTGAGTGGATTTTGTGTGAAATGTTTATATGTTGAGCGACGTATTGAGGGGCCAATCCCCAAGGTGTAGGAGAGTCGCAGAGGGGTGGCGCCACTCAGCCGTTGGAGGACCCCCTATGTCTGTGCTTCGTGCCATTAGGAAACGTGTAAGGGACTCCCTCTGAGGAGTAGTGGGTGAGAGAAGAGTGGACTACAAACGACGTAATACAAACGCAAGATGTCTAGGAAGGCAATGTATGCGTCATCAGCGCTCCTGGCCGTGAGGCCGTGTGGTTGTTGAGCGCGTGTGATAGAGGTCCGGATAGTGCACGAGCCAGTGCTGGCCCGTTCTAGGTTCCATCAGTGGTGCGTCTGCCGGGAGCCGCTTAAAAGTGACAGTCCTCGAATCCTGGTTGTCTAGGGACCAACTTGCAGTTTATGCCAAAGGATACTGAGATTGATCCGTTATTTAACGATAAGCATTGTCTAGCAGAAATCCAAAAGCAAGAGAGAGAAGAAAGAGCTAGGCGACGTGCTGAAATTTTTAGGAGATATTCCCCTAAGCGTAGCAGTGCTGAACCCTTATGAGGGAGTGGATCTAGTGGTCTTGGTGCCACAAGCAGTAAGTTAGGAGAAGGTTGAAGCTCCAGTGCTCCCCTTCCTTCCATAAGCGAGTTTACATCAAGTGTGGGAGGTGTAACCCCACCGTCCCTTATTCCTAGTGCAAATCCAATCCTCGTCATGGCACAGCCTACTGCAATTCCTGCAGGAACGACGGATTTGCCAGCCTTAGGTTACCCGCTACCCATTTTTAATGGGTTAGTTGAGGAAGATGCAGAATTCCACATTAGGGAGTTTCAAAAGCTGATATTTAACTGTCGCATCCAAGAAGAAGGACATTTAATGATGTTCTTCAACATGACTCTCAAAGGAAGAGCCACTATATGGTATCATGGTTTAGAAGCCGGAACCATATTGAATATTGATTCATTTTATGGAGCTTTTCGAAGGGATTTTGCCCCTGAAAGGGGTGGGCAATATTGGTTGCGTGTACTCAACGTAACCCGCCAAGAACCACACGAGGATATTCGTGCTTATGCGAAGAAAATAAAAGAGGTTTTCCGTAAGTTGGACACCTCTATTCCTATCCCCGCAGCTGCCCAATTGCAATATTTCCTACATGGTTTGGACTTTAATATCCAATTGCAGTTGAGTAGTGTCCCCTTGGGGGATATAGATACTGCCATTACACGAGCACAAGAGGTGGAATCCCGACTACAAGCAGCCTATGCTTCTTGAGGCAATTCGAATATGGGTTTAGTATTGGGAAACAATGTGGCGGTGGCCAATGGTAGTAGTGGCCAAGGGATAGCGATGGCTAACCCTAATGGGAGAGGAAACATGATGCAGAATGTCCCTTTATGACCAGCTCCCCCTAGCATGTTGATGCCTACGGGCAGTCAAATGGCTCCAAATGGTGGAGGCCAGGTAGTCAATTCTAATACCATGCCTGTGGCTCAACAACCAGTGCCTAATCAAATTGTTAGGCCAATGGAACGACATGGTAATGACCAAGGCTATGAGTCGAGCGCTTCCAATGTTCTTGGAGAGGTTAAGGACATGATGAAGCATTATACCAACATGATTACGGAGCAATATCGACAAATAGCCATTGATGTCAACTTCCTTAAAAAACAACAAAATTTGATAGGAAGTAGATACCCAGATGAGGGTGCACCTTCGAGGTTTAGCTGCAAATGGTGTGGTGGGCAACACTATCCAAGAAATTGCCCAAATGTTAAGTGTGACATCTGTGAAAAATCTGGCCATTTAGCAGCTACTTGCTGGAGTAAGATCAGTTCCCTCCAGCCCGGTAGTCGGCAACCAGGGCCTGTTAATCATCATGCCCAAGGAAATGATTCCCAGCGAGAGGACGGGCCTAAACAAATACTTCAACGACCAAAGACTACAGTGGAGGAGCTACCCAGTGGTAGTGGGGTTAGTTTGATTGAGGCTGTACGCGTTAATGATGCTGAAACCTCTAATCTGCGAGCTATTCTTATAAGAGGTCAAAAGGGTAGAGAAGCCGACAAGGATAAGCCTGTCGATGGAAACCCTAAACAAGGCGACAAAGGAACGCAAGTTTTGAATCCTGCCATGGAAGGGGGACCTTTGAAGCCTATGGAAAGTAAAGCCGATAAGGAACCACCAAAGAAGAAGGTGAAAGTTAAGAAAGAGGCAATAAAGCTGGTTCAGCGACCTAAAGAGCAGATGGTTTGGCGTGAAAAGCGAGCTCTATCGAACTATCATGAATTCGATTTGGCGAGCTCTCTTTGCGAAGTCAAGCCAGATGTGAATCTTCTGCAGCTGATTAAACTTTCCCCAGGAGTACGCAAGGAATTTAGAAAGATCCTACGTACCGGGTATATCGTAGAACCTTTGGGTATTGCGCGAGTTGGTGATGAATGGTTCGAGCATGTTGAGAAGCATTGCCCAAGGGTTGCAGCCTATGTCGATGGGATATTAGTAGATTATGCCATTGTCAACACAGGATCATCTGTTAACATTATGAGTTCTGAACTGATGGAAAGGTTGGGTCTTGCGATCCAGAAAGATACCTCCACAATTCTCAGAATGGCAGATGATAGTTTGAGACAGCCGGAAGGCTACATTACTAAGGTCCATGTCACTGTTGCAAATGTAGAATGCCTGTTGGACTTTAGGGTGATTCGTTTTGTAGGGCGTCCAAGTTACCAAGTCTTACTTGGACGACCTTGGATCTTGCAAGCGGACTGCCAAGTAGATATACCCACCGGTCGACTAATATTCGGCAGAGGTGCCCAGCGTGTGGTGGTTGATGCTTATCCTGAGTCCCCGTAGAGTGAGAGAGCTCCTCTATCCTCTACAGAATTGGAGACATTAGAAGATTTATTTGCCAGTGAGACATCATCGAGTGATGAGTCCAAAGAGGGATCCACCACGGAAGACATCTATCAGATCACTTTGAATAAGCCAATAGAGGGCCAAGATCGTATAAGAGATGCAGATGTTATCGAGCTAGACCTTGGTACGCTTGATGATTCACGGCCAATCAAATTAGGTTCTATGCTCAGCACAGCAGAAAGGGAGGACTATGTGGCCTTGATTCAGAAATTCCACGATATCTTTGCCTGGAGTTATGATGAGCTGAGAGGCATTCCTCCTAGTCTTGCTGTTCATACAATTCTGTTGAAAGAGGGCAGTCGTCCTGTACGACAGAAAGTAAGGCGTATCCCTTTCGAACTGAGGGACAGGCTGTTTGAAGAGTTACAGAAGCTTCGAAAAGCGGGTTTGATTTTTCCTGTGCAACACACGGAATGGTATTCGCCGGTTGTGATCAGAAAGAAGAAGAATAATCAAATCCGATTATGTGTAGACTTTAGAGAGCTGAATAAGCAGACAGTTAAGGACTACTACCCGTTGCCATTTATTGACCAAATTTTCGATCAATTAGCAGGTAGGGAAATATATTCGTTTATGGATTGCTTTGCAAGATATAGCCAGATGGCAATTGCAGAAGAGGACAAGTTGAAAACAACTTTTATTACTATATTTGGTACTTTTGCGTACCATGTGATGGCCTTTGGTTTATGCAATGCGCCTGGTTCTTGGCAACGAACAGCAGATAAGACATTCGGTGACATATCCCCTGAAGAGTTGAAGGTGTTTATTGATGACTTAGGGGCCGCCACCGTGAGAGGAAGGCAGTTGATCATTTTAAGAAAATGCTTTGAGCGCTGTAGACAATTCTGCATCGCCCTAAACCCACGGAAGTGTGTTTTTGGAGTACCTTATGGGCTATTGCTGGGTCATGTGGTCAGTTCGGTTGGAATTGCGATAGATCCTGAGAAGATCAAAGTTATAGTTGCCATGGGTCCACCACACACTCCGAAGGATGCTCATAGCTTTCTGTCTTCGGTTGGTTACTACCGTAGATTCATAAACGCCTTGGCAGAAAGAACGTTGCCGCTTACGAATTTATTGTCCTTTAGCTGTTCGTTTGTATGGGGTGACCCTTGTAAGGTAGCATTCGAGGATGTGAAACAAGAGCTAGCAAGAGCTCCCATTCTAAAAGCACCCAAAAGAGGTGAGGTGTTCTATATATTTTCAGCAGCCACCATGTATAGTATTAGCTGCTGTTTAGCCCAAATTTGGGAAGAGAAGTGGTACCACCTGATTGCTTTTGCTAGCCGGAAGATGGGGGCATCCGAAATAAATTATACCTACATGGAGAAGTTGTGTCTAGCGATGGTCTTTAGGACCAAGAAATTCAGGCATTATATTCTCTATGAGAAAGTTGTGCTTTATACGAAGGCGGAGGGGCTTCGATTATTGATGAATAAGTTACAGCCGCCTGATCGTCTAGAGAAGTGGTTAATCACTTTGCAGGAATTTGATTATGAAATCCATAGTAAGCCACCAAGGTTGCAAGGCATCGTGGAGTGCCTTGTGGACTTTGGGGAGCTGAAAGAATCTGTGGCTGAAGGTAGTGACATGGAGTCGTTATTCAAAATAGATACGGCGTCTATTCCCTCCTGGTATGCTGCAATAACGCATTATTTATCAATGGGAGAGGCACGGTCCGAATTATCTAAAGCTGAGAGAAGGAAAATTAAGCAACAAGCGTCAAAGTTTACTTTGATCGCAGGTACATTATATCGGAAAGGGGTTGATGACATCTATCGCCGATATGTGATGCCTAACGAGGTGCCATTTATTTTGGAAGAGTGCCATGATTCTGCTTGCGGAGGCCATTTTGCTGGATGGCTTACAGCACAAAAGGCTTTAAGAGCAGGTTATTGGTGGCCTGCCATCTTCCAGGATGCATTTGCGTATGTCAAGAGATGCGATATTTTTCAATGACATGATAGTCGAGAGAATAGGAAACGACCACTCACCCCTACTATGGCGATACTTCCATTTAAGAACTGGGGAATAGACTTTGTGGGTCCTATTACTCCGTCGTTGACTGCACAAAAGAGGTTCATCATTGTAGCAATTGACTACTTCACAAAGTGGTCAGAAGCACGTGCAACAAGGAAAGATGATGCTAAAGAAATTGCTAGTTTGCTTTTAGAGCAGATAATATGCCGTTTTGGTCCGCCGAAAGAATTAGTGTCGGACCGCGGAACCCATTTCCTGAATAAGGTGATCAAAAGTTTGACAGAGACTTGGCAAATCAAGCATAACAAGACAACCCTATAAGACAAACATTCCATGACATGTTTGGCCTTAATGTGTTGGAGGTATCTTTCTCAAATATGTCATGGAATGTTTGTCTTGTCAACACATTAAGGCCAAACATGTCAAAATGCCAGGGAAATTGCAACCACTTGACATTCCCCAAATGAAATGGAAATTCATTAGTATGGACTTTGTTGTTGGCCTCTGCCCCAAGTTCAGGGAGGATACAACTCCATTATGGTCATGGTAGATATGCTCACCAAGGTTGCACATCTTATCCCTGTTAAGACAAACTATAAAGCCTCAGACATTGCAAGGTTATTCATCAAGGAAATATTCAAAGTGCATGGGCTACCCAGAAGAATCATTAGTGATCATGACTCTCTCTTCACCTCACACTTCTGGAGGGCTATCTTCAAGGCCATTGGGACTCAACTATGTTTCAGTACAGCTTATCATCCCCAAATTGATGGTCAAACAGAACGAGGCAACCAAGTCATTGAAGATATGCTTAGGGCACACTGCTGTCGTGAAACCAAAAAGTGGATTCAATATTTGCCTCTAGTTGAGTTTGCCTACAATGTTTCTTACCAACAAAGCATTCAGATGATCCCTTTTCAAGCATTGTATGGGCACGATTGTCATAGTCCTTTGAGCTTTTCGGATCCAACCTTGAGGGTTGAAGCTTCAAAGCAGATGCTGGAAGACATGGATGACCAAATCAAATCAATAAGACAAGACATCCAAGCTGCCAAGGATAGATAGAAGGCTTATGCAGACTTGTAACATCAAGACAGATCCTTCGTTGAAGGTGATATGGTCTTCATTCGCGTACATCCAAAGAAGAGTTCCCTATCCTTGGGTGAATGCAAAACACTAAGTACAAGGTATTGTGGACCCTATAAGATTCTTAAGTGCTTAGGGCCTAATGCTTACAGACTGCAACTCCCTGAAAACCTAAAAGCTCATAATGTATTCCATATTAGTCTATTGAAAAAGTATGTGCCTAACCCTAGTCATGTGCTTGATGATCAACAAGTTGTAATGCCGAGCCAAGGAGTCCTTGAGCTACGGCATGACAGGATCTTAGATGTTAGGGAGAGGCATTTGAGATCTAGGACCCTGAGAGAATACCACATCCAGTGGAAATATTACCCCAAAGAGGATGCCACTTGGATGGATGAAATTACTCTCAACCAACAATACCCCTAGATCTCCTCGAGATGAGGAGGGGGGAGAGAATGTAATATTTCCGCAACAAAATATTAACGACTCTTGATCCCGCGCAAAATCAATTTCGAGTGATCTTCCGCAACAACGAAACTCTGGCCTAAGTGCTCCAGCGTCGTGCATTAACAATACAATTCCCGCATGGTGCATATGAATCCGTGGCTCGAAACCGCAAGCCACCGTAGGAACACCCCTTCACGGGAAAAAAAGGGATAATTTTGTAAATTTTTTTAATGTATTAACTCCCTCTCCTTCACCTGTTGCATGGCGGGGAGAGAGAGAGGAGTAGGTGTTATGGAGGGGCATGGGGAGGGGAAGCATGCTACCTGCCACTTGTGTGGCTACCCCCCCCCCCCCCCCCCCCCCCCCCTTCACACCATATAAACCCCCCCTCCCAAGCTTGGGAGGAGCATGGTGCTACTGTCGTTGTCGTGAGGAGCTACCCGCCTGAACTGCCATGTCACCAGGCTGCCGTTGCTGCCATCGCCTTCATCATCATCATCATCATCATCATCATCATCATTGTCCTCATCGTCATCTTCATCTCCATCATCATCCTCTCCACATCATCACCTTGTTGTTCCAGAATCTTGGAAGCTTCTATTGAAGCTTCCCTAGAACTAGTTCAACTGTACCTCTCGGTTTTTTTTAAACCGTGATTTGCAAGGCCCGATTCCTGCGCAGGGAAGAAAATCTCGGGCAGTAGTGACTTCGTATTGCATAAGAGAGCAAAGGTAGAGTTCACGGAGTCGAAGTCTACTTCATCGATGGCTCCTAAGAAAAAGTTGAGAGGAGCGTGCGTGGGAGCTTCCACCCAAAGTACGAGAGTGGAGAATGCCCCGATATTGAATGCCCAGGTTCCAAATAATATTCCCGCATGGAAAGGTTGCATAAAGCGTGTTGTAATTCACGTAGGGAAACTTAAATGCATCATAAAATTTATGTACTCGTTCAATTTACAACGTTTAGTTGCATGACGAGTACTTGCATTTGCTTGCACTTCCATGGTCAAGGGTAGTTGCATTTTTGAACATATGCTACATAAGTTAAAAGACGGAATTGTGCAAATGCATCCTTGTTGCATCACACAAAGGACAGGGTATATAACACATAATGCACTTATGTAATAATTTCCTGGTTGTGACTCGTGTATAAGATAACTGTAGACGATCATTAAATGATGTCTAAATAGTTGCAATGCATGGAAGGGATTTATGAACTTTGCAAATCGTATGCGATGATATTTACATTCTAGGTTGGGTTAGGTGATAAAGGAAGGATTAAATCAATGATGGACTCATGGCATTCGCTCATGCATGGAGTCCTTTTATCAAAGTTTGAATTTGGGAAAGGATGCATCTTCATTAAAATGCTAAAGCTTGAATTCGATGCATCAATGTAGGGTTTATAAGAATAGCTATGAATGTCAATCAACATCACATAGGGCAAGGAAAGGAAAGATCACTATAGATCCTATAGTTGCATAAGGGCAAAAGGTCTATGGTCTTGAAATTGCATGGAATGATACATCTCACGCATCTTGTAGTTACTTACATCTTTTAGGGAAAGTATTTGCAAGTTTAGAAGAAAAGTATTTGCATCTTTAAGGGGAAGATAATCTTTAGTCGTGGGTTGGTTAGATCAACTAAGTAATTTATGTGTAAATGAGTAGCCTACATGAAATTCATAAAGGTATGATTAGTTAGCATATGACGGTTACCTCAATGTCCTAGGTAGGGTTAAGCTATGTTAAAATTCTGCCTAGTATCGCACTTAGGATGCTGATTTAATAATTCCGATCCTAAAGGTCCTATCCACATTCTCGAAATGTTAGGATTGTCTAATCATCCGGGCAAGAATGATCTAGGGTTCTCACCCTAAGGGTTAGTTGACCAAATACTAGACCTCCGCAAGGAATTTAAGAACCCTAGGGCCAAAACGTTTATTAAGCCTAGTAGGGTTAGGGATTTGGATTGGGTCAATAGGACTCCCAAGCCCTTATCTTGATCAAAGGTATTCTTGATCAAGAAAGACCGTACGAAGAAAGATATAACCCCACAAGTCAGATACTGACACCTATCTCGTGCTACAAGCTGCTATGTCGTATGCTCTTGTGTCTAAATCACAAAAATGGTATTGCTACACTGTAGACCAAGTTTGGCGACTTTTAATTGCAAGTTAAATTTCCTACGAATTGAGTAATCATCTTGTTTCAACACTTGTCCTTGAAGATTGAATTGTCAAGCCAGAGTAGTAATGGATTTCCAAGAAAGCAATTGACCAGCCAAGTTAGGGCAACGAGGTTGTCCATGATTTATTGACTATAATTTAAAGAAACCTAAAGTAGTGACAATTTGGGTCAACATGGTATAAACCCTAAACTAGGGTTTTATTTTGTGTTTGTTTGTTTGTTTTGTTTTGTTTTTTTTCAAATATTTGGGCGTTGTATGAAAATATTTTAAAGTGAAAAATTAATGGAAAAAGGTCAAGGGGTGGTTGGAATTTTTTAGAAAATTTCAATTTTTTTTGTATTTTTTACTAATTTTAAATGAATTTTATGTATTTTTAGGTAATTTTGAATGAATTGTTAAATATTTAATTTTTGGGAGTTTTGGTTGTTGAAATTTACACTTGAAAATTTTTCCAAAAATGTGCATAAATAGAGGGGAAATTTTAGAAATTTTTTTGTAATTTTTTAAAGGTAATTGAATTTTAAAAGTAACTAAATCAATTAAATCATGGAAATCAAGTTAGTTTGGTAAATAGGTTCAAATCAAGTCAGCTAAGTCATGTTAGTCTAGAGAAGTCAGGTAAGTCAGGATAAGTCAAGTTAGGTGAGGCAAGGTTGATTAGGTTAGTCTGGGTTAGTCTAGGGTTGACTAAGTCAATTAGGTTAGTCTGAGGTCAGTCTAGGTAAGTTCTAACTAACCTAAAGTTAGTTAGTAGGGTGGGGACTAACGTGAGGTAGGTTAGTTAACTAACTATAGTTAGGCAAGGGTTAACCTAACCCTAGTGAGGTTAGTTTTTAACCTAAGTCTAGTTAGGTTAGGGTTAACCTAACCCTAAGTAGGTTAGTTTTGAACCTAAGTTAGTTAGGTTAGTCTAGAACCTAACCCTAGTTAAATTAGGTTAGTGATTAATCACGATTAGGTTAGTTTTAACTAATGTAAGGTTAGTTGCTAACCTGGGGTTAGAGGGTGGGAGGAGATGGGTTGGAGGAGGAGGAGGTGGAGGATAGGTGGAGGGTAGGTGGAAGGTGGTTGAAGAGTAGGTGGGCGGGGCTGGAGGGGGAGGCCAAGGTGGCTGAGAGGACGGGGGAGTGGCGGGGCCCTAGAATAGGAGGCGGCGGCAGAACGGTGCGCAGGTGGCGCTGTAGGAGGAGGCCGCTAGGGGAGAAGGAGGAGATCGAAGCGAGAGGGAGGAGGCCGCTGGGGGAGAAGGAGGAGACCAGGGGGCATCA
Organism: Lygodium microphyllum; assembly: GCF_053477565.2. NCBI lineage: Eukaryota > Viridiplantae > Streptophyta > Polypodiopsida > Schizaeales > Lygodiaceae > Lygodium > Lygodium microphyllum. Next base: position 6,935,357 of record NC_141146.1, on the reverse strand, counting down.
TAGGCGGCACTTAGAGGAGAGGGAGGCCGCCAAGAAGGGAGAGGAGGGCGTTGTTGGTGGAGGGGCACCAAAAGAAGAAGAAGAAGAAGAAGAAGCAGGAGAAACAGGAGGAGATGAAAGAAGAAGAAGAGGAGGAAGGGAAGGGAAGAGGAGGAGGAGAAGGAAGAACGAACCAACAGGTACGTAGGTGTTTTTTTTTTTCTTTTCTTTTCTTTTTCATTGTGTTTTTTTCCGATTTTTCTTTTTTCTTGTTTTTCTTTTTCCTTTTAGTGTTTTTGTTTTTTGAAAATATGGATTTGCCTTTGGGATTTATGTGTATGTGTTTTTTTTTCTCTTCTTTCTTTTTTTATAAAAGTTAGATTTTTTAAAATTATTTTTTTGAAATTGTGTATATAGTTTATTTATATTTTGTTTCGTTTGATATTAAATAATGAAATGTGTATGTGTGTTTTTTTTTCTCTTCTTTCTTTTTTTATAAAAGTTAGATTTTTTAAAATTCTTTTTTTTGAAATTGTGTGTATAGTTTATTTATATTTTGTTTCGTTTGATATTAAATAATGAAAAAAAAAAGAAAAGAACACATCCTCGGCCTGTGTGCTTGTGCGGGTAGGGGTAAAAAAATTTGCAATGATGGATTCAAACAGACAAGGATGGGGATGCGGGAGCCACGGACACCACTAGGCGTCTCGAGGCACGTAAAACCAAAAACAGGCGCGTTCACGCGCGAGGCGAGAAACATGGTTAACGGGAAAAATAAAGAAAAATTAATAAAAGCCAAACCGTTTGTCGGATCAAAAATTCGTAAAAAGAAAAAATGGGCCGGGAGATGAGGGAAAAATGTTGGAAACATGCAACACCGGTTCCCAGACAAAATCAGGGTGTTCACATGGGAAAAAAACAAAAAAAAACCCGAAAACACATACGGGCTCTCTCATATACAGTTACAATGTTTTGATAGAATTGACTATCTCTGGCTCTCTCTCTCTCTCTCTCTCTCTATCAATAGTACATCATATCCTCACTAAAATGCTCTCATAATAACCCTCAATAATCCTTCTTAGGTCATGGATGCATCTCCCAAGAGGTATGTCTGATATGAAGAGTCACCAGAGCTACTACAATGTCTTTTCATAGCTCACTACTGTCACTGTCACTTAGTCTTCTCTTCAATCTGCTGTACAAACGACCTCTGAAATGCTCATGATTGTACACTTAGGTGCACTGTTTGTACTTCTTTGCTCAAGGAACTAATTCAGAAAAAACAATTAATGCTTCAAGTTAAAAGCTTGGAGGGAGAGGCAGTATCAGTTACCTCCGGCTGTCTGTTTGACCCTATCCAAGGGAGTTGTTAGCCACGCTAGGTACGTGGACCAAACCCATCGCGAGAGGTCTCTCCATGGGTGCTACTTGGAGTAGGAGGACGCTTGGGTGCCAGGGGAGGCTCTGGCCGTAAATCCCTTGCCTCTGGATCCTGCACAAGAGGCCGACGTGACTCGAGATGGGATCTCGAGGCCCGCATACTAGTCAACGGGCGGAACAACTTGGAATAGCGATCCTTGAGGATTGCTGGAATAGCCTTCGGGCAAGTTATTTGATGTATTCCAAAGATTATGATAAATAAAGATCAAATGTTGAAAAAGGAACTTGCTTGACATTGTTTTTTTGTGTCAGTGCTTAAGTTACGTGAAGGAACCAATGTCTAATTGGTTAATTAAGGAAGCTATTTTTGCTTGTCAAACTAAATGTGGTAGGTAATTAGATAACTAAGCAACCCGAGGAATTGCGGTGGACGAGACTCTGGGTCCATCCTACAGAAGGGTGCTCCCGATTGGTTGGGAACTTTTCTCAAAGGAATTGACAGTGAGGTAACAATGACCTAGAATCTATAGAGCTAGAGTCCCGATTTATATTGTTTTAGGGGAACGGAATGGGACTATGCCTTACGGGCAGAGAGGTCGAGCTTTGCATCCCTCTCGTTTCCCATTCTCCTTGAACCAAGTGCAGTATAAATCCGCTTTGACCCTGATGTTTCTGCACAAAGTAGTTCGGGCTCGATGCTACCTACCTCCTAGGAACTTGACCATTAGTAAAACCCTGATTCAGGTCGGTCCTAAGTGGGAACGATTTCCGCTTTAGGTTGACCTACGGAACCGAAGTAATTCTCCCTGTAGAATTCTTCATGCCTAGCATGAGAATAGCACTTCAGGAACGATGGGAAGGAAAGGAGGCATGGATGCAATGCCTAGTTGAACTCAAATGCCTCTCAGGGACTCGCCTTCTAGCCACTCATGCGCTCATATGTGAGAAGGTACGATGCAAGAGTTGGTTTGACAAGCACGTCAGGCAGCGCGACTTCGAACATGGAGACTTAGTGCTCCTATACTCAGTTAAGGGGCATAAGCAAAAAATGAAGTTTAGATGTCTTAGACCTTTGAAAGTTCGTGCAATCAGCCGAACAAGCAACGTCAAGCTCGAGACTCTAGATGGCGAGGGAATAGGCTTCTTCAATGGCAGTCATGTCAAGAAGTACTACCCTCCCACACATCCTTTGCATGAGCCACCAATGTTGGAACTGCCTGTCAAAGTACGAGTAGCCACAATCATTGAAATTGATGATGAGGATGAGGAAGCCGTAGAGCTCGCATACCTATACATCACGATCACTGCTAAGCGAACATGCGCTTTCAATGCCTTGATCAGCGAGGGAGCAGACTTCAATGTCTTGACTCATGATCATTGGATCCAACTTGGCAAACCACCATTACAGCCCACTAATGCCAAATTAAGCCCATATGGGGGATGCTTGTATGCACTTTGGCAATTGCAGAGCCATCGTTTATATCGAGTTTGAGACTGTACCAATGATCTTCCACGTGTTTCCAAACGACAAAGACACAGGCACAGAGTCACTGCTAGGGCGATCCTTCAAAAAGCAAACTCATTGCAACATTAATTATGAGTTGCAGTGCATCCACCTCGCCATAGGCAACATTCGCATTGTTACAACTTTCAGCAAGGGCTATGCGACCTCATCATAGTCCACAAGGCCACCGGTAGAAGTATTAGCAGCCACATCTAAGGAGGGGGTAGTTCTAGGCCACCACCCACCAATTCTCAAGAATTGCTGCTCATAGTAGCAAAAGCTAAGGTCCAACAGCCTAGGTTTCAATGGAAGCCTAAACAGCCGCAACCGCCCCCTAGGAGTCGATGCACACATCCTCATAAGACCTGAAACTCTAAACCTAGGAAACCAAGGTGCTGTCATCACAGATTCATCACCTCTGTTTGGCCGTCAGTTTGAGGATGAAAAGCTGAGGAGAACTTTAAAGTGGTTCCCAAATTCTCAAATAAAGCACGCCAAAAGTTACTTGTGAATTTGGAGTCTCTATCTGAAATGATCTCAGAAGGCATACCATGTAATCTGAAGATATGTTGAATGAAAAGTCTTGCAGCTTGTGCGGATTTCAATGTTTTATGACATGGAATAAAATGTGATTGTTTGCTGAATCTATCAATTATGACCCAAATCATATCATGACCTTGAGGTGTTCTTGGAATACCTGAGATGAAATCCATTGTGATAGATTCCCATGGATCTTTGGGCACTAGAAGAGGTTGCAACAATCCTGGAATCTTCTGCCTATCATATTTGGATTTTTGGCATACCAGACAAGCCTCAATGAAGTTATGTGTATCTCTTCGTAATGTTGGCCAATAAAAGTAGCACTCAATTGCACTTAGAGTGGCTTCCCTCTCTCTATGCCCTGCATAAGGGGGTTCATGACTTTCTTTAAGCACCTTTTGTCGAACAGGAAGAGTGACACAAAGGCGATTGTTCATAAGAAGGTTACCGTCTTTGATGGAATAATCTGGATGAGAACCTCCTTGCTGTAAATTTGACCAAATTGCTGCAAAATTAGTATCTTCATCATAAGTATTCTTCATCGTTTGAAAATCTTCATGATGAGCCACTGTAATAGTTGCAATGTGAGGCACTCTAGAAAGTGCATCAGCAACTACATTTTGTTTCCCTGGAGTGTACACAATTTGAAAATGAAACATAGACAAGAAATTTTCCCATATTGCATGTTTCTCCTACAAATGCTTTTGAGTCTTGAAATACTTCAAGCTTTGATGATCAGTTTTAATAAGGAATTCATTGCCTAAAAGATAATGTTTCCATATCTTTAAAGCATGAACCACCGCTAAGAGCTCCTTTTCATAAATGTCATACCTTTTCTCCACATCATTTAGACGACGGCTTTCAAAGGCTACAGCATGGCCTTCTTGATTTAGCACTGCACCAATACAATCACCGCAAGCATCTGCTTCCACCACAAATGGTTTTACCAGATCTAGAATGATAAGAACAGGTCCAGAAGTAAGAGCTGTTTTCAACCTTGTGAAGGCTGCCTTCTCTTTTTCCTTCCATTGGAAAGAGATCTTCTTGTTTGTAAGGTCATGAAGTGGAGAAGCCATATGTGCAAAATGCTTGATGAAGCAGCGGTAATAAGAACATAAGCCAAGAAACGATCGCACCTCATGTACATCATGAAGATGAGGCCATTCTTAGATTATCCTGATCTTTTCAAGATTCATCTGAATCCCTTCAAAAGAGATGACATGCCCAAGGTAATTTATTTTATGCATGAAAAATTCACTCTTTTTACCATTTACCAAGAGTTGATTTTGTTGTAGTAATTGTAGAACAATTTCCAAGTGTTGATAATGCTCCTCTTCATTCTTGCTAAAGACAAGAATATCATCAAAGAAAGTACCGACATATTGTCGATGCTCTCTAAAGATGCGCTCCATCATTCGATTAAAGGTGGCTGGTGCATTGGTTAATCCGAAAGGAACCACCAAGAATTCATAAAGACCGTATGAAGTGCGGAAAGCAGTTTTGTGTACATCTTGTGGTATTACCCTAATTTGATGATTACCACTCTTTAGATCAATGTGGCTGAAAACCTTTGAGCCTCTTAGACAATCCAAAATGTTGTCAATTCTAGGAATAGGAAACCGATTCTTCATAGTGATTTTGTTGAGGGATCGATTATCAATGCACATCCTGAATGTGCCATCTTTCTTTTGAACAAGAAGAACCGGTGAACAAAATGGTGAGCTACTTAGCCTAATTAGCCCACGATTGAGTAGGTCTTCAACTTGCTTTCTGATTTCTTCTTGTTGAGAACGGCTCACACGGTATGGTGCTATATTAGGAGGAGAATTGCCTGGGATAATATCAATATGATGGTCTTCTGGCCTTTCTGGGGGAAGCTGATAAGGAAGATCTTTCGAAAAACAATCTTTATACTTTTCCAAGAGCTGAAGTTGCTCTTGGTTTTCAGCATTCATATTATCTTTTACATTAGTGACATAAAGCAGACAACATTGAACACAATCCTTAATTGCTCTAGAGACTTGCATATGGCTTACCATAGGTATGGTGTCTCCAGAAACTCCAGCTTGGATCTCGTACTTCTTGCCTTTGTTGGTGAGTTCTACCTTCTTTTTCTGAGAGAAGATGGTTGAATCTACTCTATGATTCCAGGGCATGCCAAGAATCACATCACAACCATCAAGGTCTCCGATACAGAAGGTATCTTCATCACTGTAGCCTTGAATTTGAAACTTGAGCTTGCCAATGTAGGGTATCACAGTCTTCACTATGTCACCTTCATCAACATTTAAGGCTCGGCGAACTTCTGCCAGAGTGTCCATCTCTTCATTCTTTAATCCAAGCTCTTTAGCTAATTGCAAGGAAATGATATTTTCATTGGCCCCAAGTTCTATCAAGAATAGTACTTGCTTACCTTGCAACTGTCCCCAAGCTTTTAATAATTTGCGCGTCTCTGGAGTGTGAGTTGTGTTTGCAACTACATCACTGATAGCATTGATTTTCACTCGCTACTTAAGCTTGTTGTCAGAAACCTTTCTTTGTCCCTTATTTGGACATTGCTTTGCTATGTGGCCTGTTTGTCCACATTTAAAGCACTTCCCTTCTTTCATGAAGCGTTGCTTTTCTTCTCCGTAAAGTTGCTTTGCTTGTGGGTATAGATTGGAGTGAAATTGAGGAGCATTAGGAGGTGCATAGGGCTTCATCTACTTTTGATTTGATGGCTCCTTTTGCCGCTGTTTTTGTCCTTCATTTGGGGCTGAATACTCCTCATCATCAGGTACTCTCTTGTTATCATTCTTTTGGAATGATTTGTTGCCATTGTGCTCCATTTCCAATGTCTCAGCATGGTCAATGAGTTCCTTGATACTAGAAAAATGATAATGATTAAGAGCAGTACGAAGTTTAAAATGCAAGCCTCCTTGAAACTTCCTAAGCTTTTTTGAACCGCTGATCTTCTTGAAATGTTGGACCTTCAAAAGTAGCTCCCAAAATCTCTTGGTATAGTCACCAAGTGACTCATTTTTCCTTTGCCAAAGCCGATCCCATTCCATTTTTACATCTCTTTTGAAATGAACAGGAAGAAATTGGCTTTGTATCATGCGAACAAAGGACCGCCATGATTTTGGGACAGCATGATCATATTCCAACCCCGTCTACCAAGTATGGGCTAAGTCAGTTAAATGTAAAGCTGCAAACTTAATCTTTTCCTTTTCTTTATACTTGTCACGACCATACAAAATTTGAAATTGACAAATAAACTTCAGAAGAAGATCAAGATTTCGAGAACCATCATACATACTGAACTTGATCTTCTTTTCAAGTTGAGATAGTGACTTAGTCTTCTTCTTCTTCTTATGCCTTCGTCCATGCTAGGATCTTGAGGTTGAAGATGATGAAGTGCTTGATGGGGATGAAGATGGAGATGAGGGTGAAGAATGTCGACGCCTTTGACGATGATGAGGTCTTCCACGAGAAGGGTGTGACTCTTCGTCACTAGAAGAGGGTCCATTAGGGTAGGCACCAGATGACTTTGAAGAAGAGGATGAGCTTCGACGCGATCTCTTTCTTTGTCTTGAAGTAGAATGGGACTGCCTCTTAGAAGTAGTTGGACTTCTTGATCGGCTCCTTTCATTGGTATGGCTTTGTCTCCTTGAAGTAGATGGGCTTCTTTCCTTGAATTATTTGGGATTCTCAACTTTTTCTAGTTTGAGAAGTTGCTCACGAATTTGCTAATTCTCCTCTCTAAGACTTTGAATGGCTTGAAGGATAGCACTCGACTGATCCATTGAGACTCTTAAGAAAAAAAATATGCTCAAGCACTCCATGCAAGGGCTGAAACAAACAAACTTATAATTGTAAGCACTACCAGTGTTGGGGGTGAGGACCGAGCCAAAGCTCTAATACCACTGTAAACGCCCCGAACAACGTAGTATTCTTAACAATTATGATATTCGCTTGTTTTCGAGATTTAATATAAAAGAGAATGCACACTTAAAGCTGAAAATGAAAATTACTCACAAAATTACAACCATGAAAATGTAAAAGTAATGGAGACAAGGTTGAGGGTTGAAGATGGGCAACCTCCCGAAGGAACGTATTTCTGCTCAACCCAAGTCCCTTAGGGAAGAGCTCAGTTACAATCAACATGAGAGTGAGAAGAAGTAATTCTTACTCTCACAAGATCATGCAAAGATGTACAAACACACATGCATTATCTATTATGCAATGATAAGAGCTGATTTCTTTACAGTATGAGAGAAGAAAAAGGGAAAATCAGTCTTTCTCCATCGTTGATCAGCAATACATGGATAGGGCTTGCTTCTGTTGCTAAAATGGAAGAAAGAGCTCGAGAAGGAGGTGCTGTAATGAATTTACAGGCTTGTTGTCCTGTAAAACAGCAGTGATAGAAGATGGAATATGGAGGAATTTGATAATGGAGAAGTGGGGGATGATGATGGAGATGGACGGGGCCAGTTTCTGGCTATCTGTGGGTGCTGTACATGAGTTTACAGCAAAGAAAAATGATGTTGAATGAAGAAAAACGAGCTCTTATTTATAGGAGAGGGGAGAGCTATTACAAAAGGGAAAAGTGGAGTAGCACAAGACAAGTGTCCAGCCACATGTCATGAGATGTGACAAGTGGTGGGACATTTGGAAACTTGTGTGACAAGTGTCTTGACACTTGTCTCTTCTCTATGGCCTTCCTTTTTGGGTTGAATATTGTCAAGAATAGAAACAACCAAATTTAGTAAGCACAGTTAGAGCACAGAACTTACTATTTTTAGAATGACATCCCTAGTTTTTAAGACTAGCATTTTTAGGCTAATTCGAGGCTCCTAAAATTTAGGGACCTCCTAAAATTTAGGGACCCCCAATATGGGTGTCATATGAAAGCTTTTTCCGTGTACATCGCAAAAATGGTATTCAAATCTTCATGTGACTTTCCTATGCAAAGAAATGTGCATTTCAAGCTTTCAACCCACACATGCACATTATACAAGCATTTCATGATCATGCCATCTTGTTGATTGTAACTGTTTGTTCTTGTGGATCTAGCCCATACTTCAAGGCATCAATCCTTTCTGTGTGCGAGTCTAACCCTGATATGCGGGAGTTCTAGTCACAGGTGCCCAATCGGGCCATATAGGTGGAAGTGTGAACTATCTTTTCTCTAACCCACTGCGTGGGTCCACCATAACCTGTGACCACTCATCAGTGGCTAGCTCCAATGCACTTTTCTTTATATCTAATTAGTGCGAAGGAAATAAATTTAATAAATCATTATATAGACAAATTAATGAAAAAGGATACAAATTCTGTTTCTATAGAGTTATGACAATCACTACACCTAGGGGTCCTCAAGTTAGGCATGCCCGGTGGCTTTGATTGGCTGGCTCCGCTCCTAACCCCCTAGCCCTTTTTGCTCCCCCATTTCATGCTTAGGGCCCATCAAGGGCAGGACATACCTAGGGAGGTAAGGCTCGCCTATGGTTAGACCTGTCACCCTAAGCTACTTTCACCGCACCTCCCTTTGCATGAATGGGGTCCTCGAGTGTGGGACACCACCCAGGCTAGCCTGTGGTTAGACCCAACTCCCCATTCCACCAACACGAGCACAATGCACTACACAATAAGGTAGACATCCCCCTTAGGTAGAGCGCTGCACCTTTTCCTTTTAGGCATCACAAAGGCAACAAACCACCGACTTTGGAGGCCCTTGTCATCCAGTTGCTATCCATTTGGCTTCTCCAAAAAATATCATTACCAAGCTTCCACAAGCACTTGAGTTTACATGTGGCCCTACCCTCACACGACTACTTTGCCAACTACCTATTAAACCCCAATAGCAGCCAAAAGTGCCATGGGACTGGCACCCGTCTCAGAGGGAGGTAATGTTAACCCCAATTCAAGAAGGTGAAAAAATGAATGAAAAAGCGAAAAAAGGATGGAAAAAGAGCAAAGACACGCAGGCGGCCTCTAAAGATAAGCTGGGGCCAAAAGTGTAATTTTAAATGAAAGGTGCCTCAAAAAACTCCAAAAAATTGTGTAAAAGAGTGCCAGGATTCCTCCTGTGCCAATTGTAAAATATTAGATGGGTGTAGACTAGAGGTATAAGGCTAGAAGAGGAAATAGAGAAAGGACCTTGCTACAACGACCGGTCATGTAAAAAAGGAATGGGTGCCCATGGGATTTTAGGGCTTGTATATAAAGTTCAAAAAGTGAATGGAAGCTCATTCTTTGGTGTGTGGCTAATAAGAGTTCTCTTCTTCTTCTCTTCTTCTCTTCTCCTTGCTTGTGTGTGCTCTTGAGAGAGAGTGTGTGAGAGTGTGAGAGAGTGAGTGTGTGGGAGTGAGGGATCAAGAGGGTGAAGTTCTTCACCATCTCCTCTTCTCTTCTTCTCTTCTCTTTTCTCGTGCGCGTGGCTATGGTGGATGGAGCTTGGAGATGGAGGAGGCTTGAGGGTGCTTGAGCTAGTATCTAGGATCATGGAGCTATCGGTGAGTGCGAGAGAGGAGGCAACTCATATCGGCATCAAGGTAAGCTTACTACACTCGTAGGATCGACGACGCGTCGGCTAGGTGAGAGATAGCCATTAGAGCTCACTTGAAAAGCTTGAAACAATAAGCGGTCTGTGGGTCTTGGCGGTTGAGCATGAGCTCCCTCTACATTTTATTTGGGAAGTATCAAACAAAAAAGCGAAAGCATGCTATTATAAATTGGGCTATTTTTGAGCTTGGAGATTAATAAATTTGTGCACCAGGCGTACATATGGTGAGCTTGCTATCCACCATGTCTTTTGACAAGAACTGCACATAGAACATGGGTAGTAATATAGCTTTGAGATAAAGTTGAACCATCCCCATCTAATCAATATCTACATTTACATAAAAAAACTATGATGGGAGCCTATCTTTGTATAGTGTCATGGGTTTTTGTAGTACCTTCATCAGAAGCTTGAGATAGTTACATATTGTGATGTAGGAGAGTCAAGGTAGTTGTTGGTGAACTCTCTCACAAAGTGACCGAAGGATGACACTAGGTCTGCAAGAGGCTGGAATAGGTAGGTCTTATCAACATGAGTGGCTCTTATGTTTGGAATCATGAGGATGTTGTATCTACCATGCTTGCTTTCTTCATACTCCTTGCCATGTCACCGTGGATAAGGATAATAGAGTGGATCCATGCTCTTATCTTCATGTGAGTAGTAGAAGGCTTTGCACATCCTCTTATTGTTTTCCAAGATGGGGTATCACTATTTTATTAGAAATGTCCATGATTGTCTTGGCTTCAACTTGAGGTATTTGTTGAGAATCAGCAATCACACTCAAAGTGCCTCTTTGTATGGAGTCTCAGGGTAAAGGACATGCAGGCTAACTTATCCCATATGCACAATGGTTCCTACTGCAGTTTCCTACTTTCCTATAAAGCATTGTACTTGCTTCCTTTTCTTAATGCAATGATAGTACTCTTTTCATTTCAGTAAAGTGTCAATGTCATTGTCGACATACACAAGATTGTGTTTATGAGTCCAAGTCTCAATCTTGGAACCTAATTCACTTGTGTAACAAACAGTGTCCATTCCATCATGAGTCTACACTTCTCTTTCCATCCTCCATAGCTTCCGGTTATGCCATGCTCTAGATCCCGCATTTCTCACATGGTATCAGAGCCCAGTTGGGCATGGCATTGCTTGTCTAGCCTCTCTTGATTCCTCTCAACCTCTATCCAGCTCACATCCAACTCAATGTCAGCTCATGACTCCATTTTTCAACTTGACCTTCATCTTGAACTGTGTCTGCCATAGCCAGGACTGCACCCTGCCTCCTTGGAGCTTCTTGATCTCCTTCCACACTCAATATTTTGACATGCTTTCTTCTTGAGATATCTTGTCTAGGTTAGGGCAAAGCCTCTTGGTACATCACAGTCTGACATTGGTCCGTCTATGCTCCAGCATTGCTCAGATTCGTGATTGCTGTCCAGATCTGCGCCTATGCTGGTCGTACGTCCGACTCTACCTCTGCGCTACGCGATTTACCCTGTGGGCTTAGGGCTTTTGAAGCTTACCCCATAGGCTTGCTTCTCATCAACCAGCACGCCGAATGATCCATCCCATGAGTTGCAGCAGCCCAAAAACCAGTCGGCCTTCCTATGCTCAATTGATAGATAGTGAGATCCAGAGCGTCAAGCCACTTAATTGCTAAATTCTTTGATATGTATATGAACAGTCACACTGTGTGTGAGGGGAGTGGTCCCTTGGACCTACTTTATTCATTCACCTTGAAGTCAAAGGCTAGCAAGGTGCTCGATTTTGCCTCTCCTAGTATCTTTGCATAGTTTTCTATAGGTTTTTCTCTTCTTCTTGTGATAGGAGTTCAGGGGAATATAGGATACTTTGTCACTTCCTATGATTGTGCTCTCTTGAAGGTCTATATCATGGTGACATATGCTCATTATGCTCTAGGTCTTCTTATTCTATTATTTTTTCCTCTAATTTGGCTGCATCGAGCTCTAGTGGTTTTGGTAGGTCAATGGGGGCATATCATGACTATGGGTTGGTGGCTCTATGGCAATGGGCTTTTCAATATTCTAGCCAAAGGGTATTTAGGTCTTGGTTGACTATATTTTCTATTAGAAGGTCCTCTAATAGCAATTTCGAAACTTTGGTTGGAATGGTGGTCATGGATTTATTGTAGGTAAGCATGTGATCAAACACTTGCATTGTAACCATGAGTTCTTCATTAGTGAGAGCCTTTAAAAGGACTCCTTCACTATGTATAATTGAATCATCCCATCTTTTAACAACATGAGTTGTTTTTGGCATTCTATTATACTTCTCTATTCTACCCTTTATCCCTAGTGTTTCCTCCACTAGCTAAGTTCAACATTTGCTTCTCTCTCTACAAATTGTTGGTCAAACTTTAGGGCATAGGAGGACATACTAGTCCTAATTTTTGAATTGTATTTCTTGATGAGAGTTGAGCATGTCATGAAATGAACATTGATTGGCTAGCACAAACATAGTTGGCTAGGCCATAGTTGGCTATGAGCTCTTGAGTGGTCTGGTACGAGTTCATAAGTCTTTCAAGGTCCATCAAAATTGGAACCAGAGAAGTCCTACTCTCCACATGATTACTTCCAAGTCAAAGTCATGCCTTTAATGTGCAGTGAACAGGTGTGGATAGCATTGGACGGGCTTGTTGAGTTTCCCTCTACAAAAAAGAAAAATTATCCATTGAAAAAGAATAAAATGTAATTCATCTCTCTCCACTTTACATGTTCAACCTCTTATCACAAAAAAATTTTCTACGGTAGGGGTCAATGTCTTCTTGCAATTTCTCTTGAAATGAGGAGTTGATAAGTGGTAGATTTGGAGAACAGCTTTAAGCTCTTCTCACTTTGTAGAAAAGAAGGCAAGTTTTCCAGCATGGGAAATCAGTTACAACGTGTGTAGCATTTTTTAAGTTTTGGTTTAATTAAGAGTGACAATTTTATTAATATTTATAGTAAGAGTGGTTTTATTGATGTATAATGGTTGTGTTAGGGACCCAACAATCATAGAAAGACCTAAATCGATCATGGATTAGAGCTTGGATTAGGGAACTTCCTCAACTTGTCTTTAGCTTGATTTCTTGAAAGCTTGAGCACTTCATCTGTGGTAGTAGCCACCATGGCTTTAGCTTGACCAGGTATACTTTGTGGTTCCATTGCTTTCGGGTCTTCTCAAGTTTATTCCAAGGATTGAAAAGGCACCATTACACATTGGTTGAGGCCTATTATGTTTATCTCAGCTTCAGCATATCTCAATCCCTGTTGGCATAGCTTGTATGGATTTTCTAGTGTAACGTGTCCACCTGTTCACTTGTAGGACACATCTTAGCAGCCCATCGGGAAGAGAGTCCAGAAAGCACCAGCCGGCACTCCCACGGAATGTCACCTGGTTTGCAATCTAGGTCTTCCCGAGTCTGCCACGAAGCGGAAGCATTCCGGCCGTTCCCACTTAGGACCCGGATGTAAATAATTTCAAATGCAACATTCCATGCAAATATGTGGTTCATGGACTTTTTTCTTCTATGCAATTATGATATTTACAATGATCATTTCTTTTCTTTGCCTAAACTATAAAGATTGACAATTTAGGGCTAACTCGTATAAACCCTATGCTGAATTTCAACAAGAACTATGCTCATAACCCTTCGCTTAATGCATTGAATTCAAGCTTTAATATGAAATGCATCTTTTTCTAAAACAACTTCGATAAAAGAAGTTTATACATGACAAATGTCATAAGACTATTGTTGACTTAATCCGTCCTACAACACTTAACCCAACCTAGGATGTAATTAACATCACATGCAACTTGCAAGGTACATAAATCCCTTTCATGCAATGCAACTACTTGGACAACATCAATGGACGTCAATGATTATCTCACATGAATCACAACTCGGAGATTATTATTTAATGCATTATGTGCTATTTCTTTTTGCGATGAAACCAAGGATGCATTTAGCCAAATCCACCTCATAACCTATGCAATATGCATTTGGGATTGCAACTTGGAAGTGCAAGCATTTTTCAAAGGCATGACATGCACTAACTTCGTAAATGAATGGATAATTGCGTTTAAAATTTCCAAATGTATTTAACTCGACTACGTGTATTAAAGACATGCTTAAATGCATTCTTTTTATGCGAAATCAATTTCTAAGAACCTGGGTATTGAGGTTCGGGGTGTTATCCACACGCGAACTTGGAGTAGAAGCTCCTGCGTGTGCGCCTCGCGTCTTTTGTTTGGGGGCCATGTGATGCAGTAATTTCATTCCAACAACTCTCCTCTGAGTCACTCCGTGTATTGAATCTACTTCTGTCCGTTATCTCCCTCCTCCCGCACAGGACACGGCCTTAGGGACTTGGTTTTAAATTTCCCAAGGAAGCACGGGGGAACCAGGCCTATGGAGGCTTAAGATTAGAAGCTTCCAAAGAAGCTTCTAATGCTTCTAAGTTAGAAACGATCGTGGAGAGAGAAGAATTTGATGGAGGAGATGATGTTGAGGATAATGATGATGATGGCGATGGGATGGGGTAGGTGGTAGTAGTGCGACAACAGGTGGCAGCAGTGTGGCGTGGCGGATGGCGACGGCCTGGGGTAGCATGACAGCTCCCTCGCTCTCCTCCCCTTACAAGCTCCAGGGGGGGTCATATAAGATAAGGGGGGGGGGGAGATAACCACCCACGTGGCTTCACATGCCTCCTCCCTTCCTCATGCACTTCCACCACTCTAGCTTTTCCACACTCATACTCCCTCTCCCTGCCATGCATCGGCTAAGGGGAGGGATTAATAATAAAAAAATTTGCACAAAATTTAACCCTTATCTTTTTGCCTTTTTTTTGAGAAGGGTGTTCCTGCTGCATGGAACTACAGGTTTCAAGCCTTGGCTCTTATGCTCCATGTGGCTAGAGTTTATTGACGCGCGCGCAGGGTAAGCACTTAACCACCAACATTTTACATGTGGGAGATTACTTTGGGTTGCATTTTTGCGCGGGATACATGATCTAAAATCATTAATATTTCGTGTGGAAATATTACATGTAGCATGTTGCCTTGGATTGACAAGTCACTTCTATATTGCCTCCTATGGCACTTGGAAATCAAACTTGGCAATCATCTTGAAGCATCTCAACACTTAGATGTTGTGGTTGGGCACCTATTGACATGTAGTAACATAGGGTTATGAAGGGATTTCATCAAAGTTTGAAGCTTGTTTATGCTTCTCTTTGTGCCTATTGGTTCTTGGATCATTGACAGATGCTTGCAAACTATTTTGAGATGTTTCGTGGCTTGTATTGAACATATTTAGCTCATATTTCAAATTTTATTTCATTGTTGTAATAAATTGGGTAGCAAGCATTTGTTTGGGAAAATATTATGCCTAATGCTCTTTGATGCTTAATGGGTATACCACTTGGATGCATTGATAGTTGGTTGTCATGTATTGAGCTATGCTCATGAAATGCTTTGAGCTTCACATTTGAGCTCCATTACATGTCTTGGAGCTTTGGCTACATGCTTTGGTTGCTTCAATACTTGTCAATTGTGGGCTCAATGACTTATTGAGGCTTATACTCTTTGATATACTCTTGATGTATCTTGGACTTGGGATGGTCATATACTTGATGCATTGACCTTGCAAAGCTCATTTAGCAGTCAAATTTGCTTTAGTGGGAGCTACTTCAAGCTACTTGTTGCTACTAGAATTTGAGGTTTAGGTTTTATGTAGTTGAGCTTGACCTCTCGAGATAGTGGGACTTTTTGTTTATATACATGCTCTCTTGATACTCACTAGATGTAGTTACCCTCCTAGTGGTATGATTTGATTACATGTCTTGGATGCCAGCACTTATCTCTATCAGCATGATAATGATATATACATGCTTCTTGGCTATGTATTGAGCTACACTACCATTTGCTCAATTGGTTTTGCATTTGGTATTTCTCTTTTATTACCCTTGAGACCTACTACATGCATGATACATATGCCTATTGGATGTATGGTTTACTAAGACATTGAGGATGTGATGTTGAGATGTCAAGCTCTACATGAGCTAGCATCCATTATGTGCATTGGTGATGTGTCAAGATATTATTCATTGGCATGTTAGGTGATTGACATGAGGATACACTAGTGATTCTACAGCTGGACTACACCCACATAGTCCATCCTTAGTTACGGCACATTCATTGTGCCACCTCTTCTTTCCTGGTGGGTTTACCCTTAGTGACCGCATGTACATATGTTGTGGTACTTTCATGTTAGTATTTTATCATGTTGTAGACTTAGTTCTTTTTGTGTGGAAGAATAAGGAAGAAGAAGAAATAAGAAAAAGAAGATTTTAGCACTATCTCCCTGTGTGTGCTTAAGCCTCCATTGCTCTTGTGTGTGTGTATGCTCTTGGGTGCCTCACCTTTCTTCCTTCTTGTCTATTTTCATGGTATCAGAGCCATCTCATGATTGTACAGAGCTTGATTGAAGGCTGAGGTGAAGGCATCGGAGTACAAAAGCAAGCAAGCAAGCAACAGGTAAGAAGCTCTTCTACCTTGCTTGATTTGCCTTAGATTATAGCCGTGGGAGGCTCCAAAGGCTTGTAGAGGTGCAATCTCTAATTGTAGTAAAACTTGGCAAGTAGAAAGAATAGTGTATATATTGCAAATCAAACCCTCAGAACTATCGTGCTCCCATTTTTGGCATCTAAGATCATTTTAGCCTTCGTTCTAGACCTGCAAGTGGTCTTGATAACAGTTTTTGGATATATTGCAGTTTCCATTGTGTTCAGTGTTTACAGGTGCACAAGTTATAGATTTTGAATCTTTAAGATTTTAGGTATTTGCTAGATTGGAGACACAAAAGGCATTTTCCTACAGATTGTAGATTGCAATTATTATTGTGCAATCAGTGAAAAAGGATGTGAATTTAGTTGTGGTGCACTTGGTATCATCTTGCTTGTAGATTGCAGGTTTTGGAAGGTTTCTTATTTGTCAAAATATTTGACAACTTCAACTAGATTGTCATTGAGAAGCTTGATAAGAAAAATTATTGTGTATGGAAGTTCAAGATGATAAATTTCTTGAAGGGAAAAGGTGTTTGGAATTACATCAAAGGAGATATGGTAGTAGCAAGTCAAGTTCCTGTATGAAATGCTAGTGCAAAATAGTTAAAGACTTAGAAAGATTAGAAGCAGACATAGAGTAAAGTCACATATTAGCTATCTATGAGTATCACAAATAGCATGATGGGCTATTTGTAGATATCTAAAACCCACACTATTACATGGAAGAATTTAGCAAGGCTGTTTGAATTAAATACAAAGGCCAAAAAACTGTAGCTCAAGTTAGAGGAGCTGAACCAAGTGAAAAGAGGGAACATGTTCATTAATGATTATGCCTTGAAGACCAAGAGTATTGTGGAAGCTCTTGGATCTATCAGTGTGGTAGTTGATGATGATGATGATGCTGTGCCTGCATGCTTAGATAGACTTATTAGAGATGAATACAAGAGCTTTAGGTAATCTATGAATACGAGGGATGATATCCCTGATTTTGCAGGCTTGATTTTTATGCTGATACTTAAGACGAAGAACTCGGCTTGGATTCCTCTTCTTCTCAAAGCAAAAATAATTCTGAATAGGTAATTTACTCTACTAGTAGAGGTGGAGGTCATGGTAGAGGCCAAGCTGGTGGTCATGGTCAAGGTTATGATGCATAGCAAAATAGAGAAGGACAGTCCCAAGAAAGGGGGAGTCAAAGAGGGTAAGTTGTAGATTCTAATAGGTAGTAAAAATCTAGTGATATTAGATAGTACTGGCATTGTGGTAAAAATGGTCACATTTTTAAAAATTGCTTCAAAGAGAAGGCTAAAATTAGAAATGGAAAAAAGAAGAAAGGTAATTATGTATCCAGTAGAAAGTAAATAGTTGTTTGTTATGTAGCACTTTATGAATACTATGACTGCTGATGTATGGTATGTAGACTCAGGTGCTTCTAACCACATGACTTCTCATGGAGATTAGTTTAGAGAGATGCACATGTCTCCAAGCTATGTGGAGATAGGAGATGATATAGCTCACCCCATTACTCATGTTGAAAATGTTCCTTTGAGTATGTAGGATGGCAAAACTAAGTACTTGGTTGATGTGCTACATGTACCAAATATTACAGAATTTTTTTTTGTTGGTCAAATGGTAGAATAGGGATTACAAGTTTGATTTACATTTGATTGTTGTTATGTAGAAGATCTAAAAAATGATTGTAAGTTGATTGCAAAAGGGAAACATGTTGGCAGATTGTTTACTCTTGATGTAAGTTTACATGTAATGGATGTTTCCATGCTTGCATAAGGTTCAAGTGTTGTGGTTGATATTGAAATTCGACATAAGGGAATTGTTCATGTGAATGTGTAGTGGTTGAAAGATATGCAGCCAAAAAAGATTGTAGATGGCTTGCCCAAGTTTAGGATTGATGGGATGCGAAACATGTCAATTTGGAAAGCAAGCAAGGCATGTATTTCCACATGAAAATCATGTATGCAAGAAGCCACTTGAATTGATATATTCTTATGTGTGGGGTCCTACAAAGACTGTTACTTTGAGTGGTTGCAGGTATTGTGTTTCCTTCATTGGATGATCATACTCCCAAAGTATGGGTTTACTTCATGTATGAGAAAAATGAGGTGTTCCCTATCTTTCCTACGAGTTTTCTAATTTTTTGCAATTAAATGGTATACAGAGGCAATATACATGTAGATATACTCCGTAGAAAAATGGAGTTGTTGAGTAAGAAAACATGCATATTGCAGAGGTGGCTTGTGCATTGATGTTAGAAAGAAACTTGCCTCATTATTATTGGACTAAAGTAGTTTCTATTGATGTATACATTATTAATAGGACACCCACTGCTATTGTACATGGTATGGCACCTAAACAAGCAGAAAGCCAAATATGTCCCATTTGAAAGGATTTGTATGTATTGCTTATGTGCATATTCTTGATGAGTTGCATAGTAAATTGGATCCCAAAGCAGAAAAATGTGTATTTTTTGGATATTCTCTTGAGCAAAAGGGGTATATATGTTTTAACCTTGTTACACATTGTCACACATTTTCATGATAGCTCAATCTATCTCATATAAGTTGGAAACTGTTGAGATATCGAGCTCCACTCGTGATATGCCAGGGTGACCATTGTGCATTTATGTCACCGACGTGTCAGTTGCAGATACGGTTGGTACACCGCCCATGAATAATAGCTACATGACAGCTATCCTTATCTACTCTAGTTCGTGGCTCAGTTAGTATGCCACCTTAGTTAGTTGAGTTTGGTTTGAGACCCATATATAGGGTTCTTCTATTTCTTTGTACTTGAGTTCTTTTGGCTTACACAACTAAGAAGAGGAAAACTGTTTTCAGCCTCCACCCTTGTGTGTATTTCCCCATTGTGCAAGCAAGAAAGCTACAAGTGAGACTCCTTCCTTCTCTCCCACAATCTTGACATGGTATCAGAGCCTTGTTCATGGTAAGGAGCTCAAGAAAGCAAGCCAAGATTGTGGTGTTCTGGTAAGAGGAGCAGTGTTGCTTTCATTTTTCTGGTTTGGGAGCAAGTCTCTGTAGGCAGCACAGCCGGAAAGTGCAGGAGTGCATTGTCTCAGGTTGAGAGGCCCTTCGCAGTGAAGCAAGAGGGCAATACATGTTGCCGGAAAGGGCTTTACCATTGGTGACCCTATTTTTTAGATTTGAGGCCATTTCGGGGCCTGTTTTGGAGGTGGAAGTTTTCTACACGCACTCAGGAAAAGGCCCTGTTTTATGCTATGCGACCACTGTTCTACAGGTCGGTGAAAAGTTACCACAGAAATTGCATCGTATGCTTGTTTGCAGAGACATTGGGAGTTACAGAATCATCCTTGGTTCCTGTTTATGCAAAATCGTCACTAGGAAGTGACTGTGTGGTCAAATACCACTTTCACCAGTTTTGCAGATTTGCCCTTGTGAGGGTAAAGCTGTGTTTTTTGCAGTGAGAGAATTTTTTGCAGTGTTCTGTAACGGCGTCTGATTCTCTTTCACAGATTGTCACTGAAAAGCTTGACAAGAAAAACTTCAAAGCATGGAAGTTTAAAATGACGAATTTCCTTATGGGAAAAGGATATTGGGAATTTGTTGCAGGAAATGAAGAAGAACCAGTTCTTCCTGATATTCCCAATCAACAGCAAATGCAGGCATTTAAAGCATGGCATGAGAGAGCCTGGAAAGTTATGTATTGGCTGTCTATCAGCATTTCAGACTCTATGATTGTGCATATTCAGGATGCAAGTACGCCAAAGGAGGCATGGGATACTTTGTCAAAAATGTATAGCATAAATACGCAAGCCAGGAAAATGCAGCTCAAGCAAGAGTTGCATAATGTGCAAAGAGAAAATATGAGCATCAATGACTACCACATGAAGGTGAAGAAGATTGTAGATGCACTTGCTTCCATTGGATCGCCAGTGGAAGATGATGATTTAGTTTCTGTGACCTTGAATGGTCTAGGAAAGGATTATGCACAGTTCCGAACATCCATTTCCGTCCGTGAAAGATTTCCTGATTTTGAGGAGTTGATTGCTCTTCTAATTTCTGAGGAGCAGAGAAATGGTGGTGCATCTTCTTCAGGAGGAACTTCAAAAGAAGTTGTCTTATACTCAAATGCTGGAAGAGGTAGAGGTAGAGGTAGAGGTAGAGGAGCCCGATTTGGAGGCCGTGGTAGAAATCAGAATATGTAGCAAACTCAAGAAAACCAGTCTTATGGAGGAGGACGTGGCAACTCTAGAGGCAGGGGGAGCCAAAGAGGTCGTGGTGGATGGCAAAGAGGCCAAAATGCAAACAGTAATGTTGAATGCTACTACTGTGGTAAAATGGGTCATATGGCTAAGGACTGCTATAAAAAGCAGAATGACATCATGAATGGAAAATTGCAACAAGGGAATTATGCATCTTCTAGTAGACAGGGTGATGGCAGAAATGAGCATTTGTTTATGGTGCAGCACATGAATAATTCTGTGAAAAGTGGAGAAGAAAGCAACGATGTATGGTCTATTGACTCAGGTGCATCAAACCACATAACAGGTCATGCAGAATGGATGGAGGATGTAAGGAAAATGGAAAAACCAGGATTTGTGGAGACTGGTGATGATATTGCACATCCTATTGTGCAGATTGGAAAAATTTCTTTGTCTATGCAGGATGGGAACAAGAAATACCTGTCCGATGTATTTCATGTCCCGAATATCACAAAGAATCTGGTTTCTATTGGTCAAATGGTTGAGCAGGGCTCGCAGGTCAGATTTAATCCTCATGGATGCTTTGTTGAGGATATGAAAAATAAAGGTCGCTTGATAGCAAAAGGAAAGAAGAAGGGAAGAATGTTTACATTGGATGTAGACATGCCTGAATTGAGTGCAGCAATGTTTGCACATGGGACCGGTGTAGTTGCAGATATTGATATCTGGCATAAACACATTGGTCATGTCAATGTACAACGACTTAAATCAATGCATGCCCAGAATATTGTTGCAGGATTGCCTAAATTCAAGGTTACAAAAATGCACAAGGTATGTGAAGCCTGTCAATTTGGAAAACAGGCAAGGAAACCATTTCCTAGACATGTTCAAGAGAGTAAGAAGCCATTGGAATTAATCCACTCTGATGTGTGGGCTACTAAAGTTGCATCTCTTGGAGGCTGTCATTATTTTGTCACTTTTATTGATGACTATAGCAGAAAATTTTGGGTGTATCTTATGAAAAAGAAAAGTGAAGTTTTTGGGCATTTCAAAAATCTTAAAGCTATGGTTGGCCTGGAAATAAAATGCCTAAGGTCAGATGGAGGGGGAGAGTACCTCTCAAATGAGTTTGCAAGGTTCCTGCAGGAGCATGGCATAAAGCAGCAATATTCATGCAATCATACCCCACAACAAAATGGAATTGCAGAAAGGAAAAATAGGCATATTGGAGAGGTATCTCGTGCCATGCTCAATGAAAAAGACTTGCCAGATTTTTATTGGGCTGAAGCAGTTGCTACAGCAGTCTACATAATGAACAGGACTCCCACTACAGCAATACATGGCATGACTCTAGAGGAGAGGTATACTGGTAGGAAACCAGATATTTCTCATTTGAAATTTTTTTGTTGCATTGCCTATGTTCATGTGCCAGATGAGTTGAGATCCAAGTTGGATTTAAAAGCTGAGAAGTGCATCTTTATTGGTTACTCTCTGCAGTAGAAAGGGTATAGATGCTATAACCCTTCTACTTCTAAGTTTACAGTGAGCAGAGATGTTGTTTTTGATGAGATGAGTAGCTGGTATAAACCAGTAAATGTGATTGATGATGTAGATGCACAAAGTGGTAATGCTGCAGAGAATTCACAGCAGCAGTCACAAAATATTAGTGGACCTGGAGCGTCCTCTAGCAGTGGTTCACATTCTTCGCCATGGACAGGTAGATTGAGATCAAGAGAATCTTCTCAAAGTAATGTAGATAGTGGTATGTAGGTATTACGAAAAGGAAAAGAGAAGGTAGATCAGCCCATGTTTGATGCGAATGTAGGTCACTCTTATGTGGATGGTGAATCCAATGGCTTAGAACAGAGCATTGATGATGAGTTGGGTATTCCTTCTATTGTTACACCTGGAGTAAGGAAGACCAGGGATGTTTTGAGAGCACCGAGGAGTGAACCAACTTTGCGCAAGTCTACCAGAGCTAGGTATCCTGTGGATAGGTTGAAATATGATGGATTTACATCCATTCACTATGCATATATGGTCAAAGTGATACAGGAACTAGAACCCACTTCTTTTGAGGAAGCCATGGGAAAAGAAAAATGGGAGAAAGCCATGGATGCCTTGGAAGCAACTTCTACATGGGAGTTGGTATCTTTGCCTAAAGGTAAAAATGCAATTGGCTGTAAGTGGGTTTATAAGGTGAAGCACAATGCAGATGGTTCTGTGAACAGATACAAGGCAAGATTAGTAGTCAAGGGGTATGCACAAACATATGGCATTGACTATGAAGAAACATTCGGTCCGGTTGCAAGGATGGTAACCGTAAGAGCAGTCATTGCTATGGCTGCATCAAAGGGATGGTTTTTACATCAGACGGATGTAAAGAATGCCTTTTTGCATGGTGATTTGCAAGAAGAGGTCTATATGGAGCAGCTACCAGGTTATGTGCATGCTATTCATCCTGAGTCTGTTTGCACATTGAAGAAAGCATTGTATGGCTTGAAGCAAGCACGTAGAGCATGGTCTGACAAGATAGGACAATATCTTGTCACTATTGGCTTTCAGATTTCCAAGGCAGACTTCTCACTTTATGTGAGAAAAATAGAGAAAGGTATTATGCTGCTTGTCATTTATGTTGATGATTTGATTATGACAGGTGATAGTGATGAAGATATCCTTCATGTGAAAATGCTATTGAAGCAAAAGTTTGAGATGAAGGATTTGGGAGAGCTGCATTATTTCTTGGGCATTGAGGTGATTAGATCACCAAGTGGGATATAGCTCTTGCAGAGGCAGTATGGATTGGACATGCTGTCCAAATATGGGATGACAGGCTGTAAGCCTATTTCAATTCCTTAAGAGCAGAATGTGAAGTTGAGCGCAGATGCAGGTGAGGTTCTGGAAGACCCTACTATGTACAGACGCATAGTAGGAAGCTTGATTTATATGACTATTACTAGGCCAAATTTGAGCTATGCTATTGGATTGGTAAGTCAGTTTATGCAGGCTCCAAGGAAACCGCATTTGGATGCGGCTAGACGCATACTTAGGTATGTGAAGTCCACACTGCAATATGGACTACTTTATGAGATTGAGGTTCAGATACAGTTGCATGGATACACTGATGCTGATTGGGCTGGTAGTATTTCTGATAGATGATCTACCAGTGGATATGTGTTCTCTTTTGGGAGTGCTGCAGTCACTTGGAGCAGCAAGAAAGAACCTACATTTGCTTTTTCGAGCGCAAAGGCTGAGTACAGGGGCGCAACAATGGCTGCATGTGAGGTAGCTTGGCTGCATAAGCTACTTTATTATATGCATCAGCCTACAAATGGGCCAGTTGTCATTTATTGTGACAACATGAGTAGTATACACTTGGCAAATAACCCAATCTATCATGCTAGAACAAAGTACATTGAGGTGCATTATCACTATGTGCGGAAGAGGGTTTTACTAGGTCTTATTGATCTAGTTTATGTCAGCATAGAGGATCAGGTAGTTGACATATTCACAAAGGCATTGGGTGCAGAGAAGCTGCACTAGTTCAGAGACCTGCTTGGTGTGTAGGAATTAGGATTGAGCTCGAGGGGGAGTGTTGAGATATCGAGCTCCACTCGTGATATGCCAGGGTGACCGTTGTGCATTTATGTCATCGACGTGTCAGTTGCAGATGTGGTTGGTACACCGCCCATGAATAATAGCTACATGACAGCTATCCTTATCTATTCTAGTTTGTGGCTCAGTTAGTATGCCACCTTAGTTAGTTGAGTTTGGTTTGAGACCCATATATAGGGTTCTTCTATTTCTTTGTACTTGAGTTCTTTTGGCTTACACAACTAAGAAGAGGAAAACTATTTTCAGCCTCCACCCTTGTGTGTATTCCCCCATTGTGCAAGCAAGAAAGCTACAAGTGAGACTCTTTTCTTCTCTCCCACAATCTTGACAGAAACTATATATGGGTAAAGTGAAGCTAGCACAAGCAAGTGTGCAAATTGTGTTTAAGAGAATCATTATTGTAGAAGTTAACCATTCGCATTGGCATGGCCTGATGAGCAGCTTCAATGGTCTTGAGATTAATTTTGGAATGTGGTGACACTACAGGGACCATAGTAAATGTTGGATATTTTGACTGGTCTCAAAACGAAGATATACGTGGACGTTACAAAGTTTATCAAACACAAGAAAGAACTTTAGGTAGTGAAGAAAATGTGCAAGAAAAAAACTATGATAAATGTGTTTATCAACTCTTAAATGAGTGAGGTAAAGATGTGTGTTTGGGATGATGAAGGCTTAGAGCCTTAGAGAGTACTAATTTTGAATTAGAGGGGTGGTTTTTTTAAAAAAATTTCCTTGAAGGGTAAAAGCATAATTTTATAAGATAATGCTTATTAAGCTTTAGGAAAAGCTTTAAAAGGTTTTGAAAGCGCCATTCATGGTGATAGCCTGTGATAATTGGAGAATGAATGGCGCTAGCCTGTGATAATTGAGAAGGTGAAGATGATTAAAAGCATGAGTAGATGAAGATGTAGCTGCTGGTGTTGTAGTGGAGCGCCATATTTGATTATATAAGAAGGTTGGAGAGTGCAACCATCAGTGTGCTTTATGGAGCTGAGGCTAGTCTGCATATTTTGTGGGATTTGATCATGAATAGAAAAGTACAAATACATTGCATGTTTGAAGAGTTATGTGCTTGCAGGCCATCATGCTCGAGTGTTTTGTGATATTGAAGAAGGTCTATTATTGTTGCTAGAGGCGCCATTGCAGGCCACTTGTGGAGCAGCAAACTATAAGCATTGTCAAGGCTGGCATTACTATTTCCCTAAATGACAAAACGCCAGCTTTTGGTAGCATTTAATCTTCCCTAGTGAGAACCCTAGTGAGAAGCCACTGTACTTTACCATGGTTAGTTTTTGGTATAATTGAAGCATGCAAAGATATTTGTTTCTATTTTGCCTTGCACTACTCTTGATCCTTGCAAAAGAGGATCTCTCTCTCTTGCTTAGTGGTGTAATTATAGTATAACAACTTGCTGACATCAACACGTGCTTTGAAGAGGCGGTATATATTGTTAGTCACATACTACTAGATCGGAAACTACTTGAAGTATTGCAGACAAGTTTATCACTCAAGGAGGTCATTGTTTTAAAGCTTCTTTTTGGCCATGAATGCTTCAAGGGTGTGGTTCCATATCTATAATTGGTATTTCTGTTGAGATATCAAGCTCCACTCGTGATATGCCAGGGTGACCGTTGTGCATTTATGTCATCGACTTGTTAGCTGCAGATGCGGTTGGTACACCGCCCATGAATAATAGCTACATGACAGCTATCCTTATCTACTCTAGTTCATGGCTTAGTTAGTATACCACCTTAGTTAGTTGAGTTTGGTTTGAGACCCATATATAGGGTTCTTCTATTTCTTTGTACTTGAGTTCTTTTGGCTTACACAACTAAGAAGAGGAAAACAGTTTTCAGCCTCCACCCTTGTGTGTATTCCCCCATTGTGCAAGCAAGAAAGCTACAAGTGAGACTCCTTCCTTCTCTCCCACAATCTTGACATGGTATCAGAGCCTTGTTCGTGGTAAGGAGCTCAAGAAAGCAAGCCAAGCTCGCGGTGTTCTGGTAAGAGGAGCAGTGTTGCTTTCATTTTCTGTTTTGGGAGCAGATCTTTGTAGGTAGCACAACTGAACATTGCAAGAGTGCATTGTCTCAGGTTGAGACGCCCTTCGTGGTGAAGCAATAGGCCCTGTTTTTTTTATTTGAGGCCATTTTGGGGTCTGTTTTGGAGGCGGAAGTTTTCTTCATGCACTCACGAAAAGTCCCAGTTTTATGTTGTGCAGCCACTGTTCTACAGGTCCGTGAAATTGCATCGTATGCATGTGCGTAAAGACATTGGGAGTTACAGAATCATCCTTGGTTCTTGTTTATGCAAAATCATCACTAGGAAGTGATTGTGTGGTCAAATACCACTTTCGCTAGTTTTGCAGATTTGCTCTTGTGAGGGTGAAGTTGTGTTTTTTTGCAATGACAGAATTTTTTGAAGTGCTCTGTAATGGCGTCTGATTCTCTTTCATAGATTGTCACTAAAAAGCTTGACAAGAACAACTTCCAACCATGGAAGTTTAGAATGATGAATTTCCTTATGGGAAAAGGATATTGGGAATTTGTTGCAGGAAATGAAGAAGAACCAGTTCTTCCTGATGTTCCCAATCAACAGCAAATGCAAGCATTTAAAGCATGGCATGAGAGAGCCAGGAAAGTTATGTATTGGCTGTCTATCAGCATTTCAGACTCTATGATTGTGCATATTCAGGATGCAAGTACGCCAAAGGAGGCATGGGATACTTTGTCAAAAATGTATAGCACAAATACGCAAGCCAGGAAAATGCAACTCAAGCAAGAGTTGCATAATGTGCAAAGAGAAAATATGAGCATCAATGACTACCACATGAAGGTGAAGAAGATTGTAGATGCACTTGCTTCCATTGGGTCACCAGTGGAAGATGATGATTTAGTTTCTTTGACCTTGAATGGTCTAGGAAAGGATTATGCACAGTTCCGAACATCCATTTCCATCCGTGAAAGATTTCCTGATTTTGAGGAGTTGATTGCTCTTCTAATTTCTGAGGAGCAGAGAAATGGTGGTGCATTTTCTTCAGGAGGAACTTCAAAAGAAGCTGTCTTCTACTCAAATGTTGGAAGAGGTAGAGGGAGAGGTAGAGGAGGCCGATTTGGAGGCCGTGGTAGAAATCACAATATGCAACAAACTCAAGAAAACCAGTCCTATGGAGGAGGACGTGGTAACTCTAGAGGCAGGGGGAGCCAAAGAGGTCGTGGTGGATGGCAAAGAGGCCAACATGCAAACAGTAATGTTGACTGCTACTACTGTGGTAAAATGGGTCATATGGCTAAAGACTGCTATAAAAAGTAGAATGACATCATGAATGGAAAACTGAAATAAGGAAATTATGCATCTTCTAGTAGACAGGGTGATGACAGAAATGAGTATTTGTTTATGGTGCAGCACATGAATAATTCTGTGACAAGTGGAGAAGAAAGCAACGATGTATGGTCTGTTGACTCAGGTGCATCAAACCACATAACAGGTCATGCAGAATGGATGGAGGATGCAAGGAAAATGGAAAAACCAGGATTTGTGGAGACTGGTGATGATACTACACATCCTATTGTGCGGATTGGAAAAATTCCTTTGTCTATGCAGGATGGGGAAAAGAAATATTTGTCTGCTGTATTTCATGTCCCGAATATCACTAAGAATCTGGTTTCTGTTGGTCAAATGGTTGAGCAGGGCTTGCAGGTCAGATTTAATCCTCATGGATGCTTTATTGAGGATATGAAAAATAAAGGTCGCTTGAGAGCAAAAGGAAAGCAGAAGGGCAGAATGTTTACATTGGATGCAAACATGCTTGAATTGAGTGCAGCAATGTTTGCACATGGGACTGGTGTAGTTGCAGATATTGATATCTGGCATAAACGCATTGGTCATGTTAATGTACAACGAATTAAATCAATGCAGGCCCAAAATATTGTCGCAGGATTGCCTAAATTCAAGGTTGCAGAAATGCATAAGGTATGTGAAGCCCTGCCAATTTGGAAAACAGGCAAGGAAACCATTTCCTAGACATGTTCAAGAGAGTAAGAAGCCATTGGAATTAATCCACTCTACTGTGTGGACTACTAAAGCTGCATCTCTTGGAGGCTGTCATTATTTTGTCACTTTTATTGATGACTATAGCAGAAAATTTTGGGTGTATCTTATGAAAAAGAAAAGTGAAGTTTTTGGGCATTTCAAAACTCTTAAAGCTATGGTTGAAAAAGAAACAGGCCTGCAAATAAAATGCCTAAGGTTAGATGGAGGGGGAGAGTACCTCTCAAATGAGTTTGCAAGGTTCCTACAGGAGCATGGCATAAAGCAGCAATATTCATGTAGTCATACCCCATAGCAAAATGGAATTACAGAAAGGAAAAATAGGCATATTGGAGAGGTATCTCGTGCCATGCTCAACAAAAAAGACTTGCTAGATTTTTAGTGGGCTAAAGCAGTTGCTACAGCAGTCTACATAATGAACATGACTCCCACTACAGAAATACATGGGATGACTCTAGAGGAGAGGTATATTGGTAGAAAACGAGATATTTCTCATTTGAAAATTTTTGGTTGCATTGCCTATGTTCATGTGCCAGATGAGTTGAGATCCAAGTTGGATTTAAAAGCTGAGAAGTGCATCTTTATTGGTTACTCTCTACAGCAGAAAGGGTATAGATGCTATAACCCTTCTACTCCCAAGTTTACAGTGAGCAGAGATGTTGTTTTTGATGAGATGAGTAGCTAGTATAAACCAGTAAATGTGATTGATGATGTAGATGCACAAAGTGGTAATGCTGCAGAGAATTCACAGCAGCAGTCACAAAATATTAGTGGACATGGAGCGTCCTCTAGCAGTGGTTCACATTCTTTGCCATGGACAGGCAGATTGAGATCAGGAGAATCTTCTCAAAGCAATGTAGATAGTAGTATGCAGGTATCACGAACAGGAAAAGAGAAGGTAGATCAGCCCATGTTTGATGTGAATGCAGGTCACTCTTATGTGGATGGTGAATCCAGTAGCTCAGAACAGAGCATTGATGATGAGTTGGGTATTCCTTCTATTGTTACACCTGGAGTAAGGAAGACCAGGGATGTTTTGAGAGCACCGAGGAGTGAACCTACTTTGCGCAGGTCTACCAGAGCTAGGTATCCTGTGGATAGGCTGAAATATGATGGATTTACAGCCATTCACTATGCCTATATGGTCAAAGTGATACAGGAACCAGAACCCACTTCTTTTGAGCAAGCCATGGGAAAAGAAAAATGGGAGAAATCCATGGATGAAGAAATGGATGCCTTGGAAGAAAATGCTATATGGAAATTGGTACCTTTGCCTAAAGGTAAGAATGCAATTGGCTGTAAGTGGGTTTATAATGTGAAGCACAATGCAGATGGTTCTATGAACAGATACAAGGCAAGATTAGTAGTCAAGGGGTATGCACAAACATATGGCATTGACTATGAAGAAACATTCGGTCTGGTTGCAAGGATGGTAAGCGTAAGAGCAGTCATTGCTATGGCTGCATCAAAGGGATGGTCTTTACATCAGATGGATGTAAAGAATGCCTTTTTGCATGGTGATTTGCAAGAAGAGGTCTATATGGAGTAGCCACTAGGTTATGTGCATGTTGTTCATCCTGATTCTGTTTGCACGTTGAAGAAAGGATTGTATGGCTTGAAGCAAGCACCTAGAGAATGGTCTCACAAGATAGGACAATATCTTGTCACTATTGGCTTTCAGATTTCCAAGGCAGACTTCTCACTTTATGTGAGAAAAATAGAGAAAGGTATTATGCTGCTTGTCATTTATGTTGATGATTTGATTATGACAGGTGATAGTGATGAAGATATCCTTCATGTGAAAATGCTATTGAAGAAAAAGTTTGAGATGAAGGATTTGGGAGAGCTGCGTTATTTCTTGGGCATTGAGGTGATTAGATCACCAAGTGGGATATAGCTCTTGCAGAGGCAGTATGGATTGGACATGCTGTCCAAATATGGGATGACAGGCTGCAAGCCTATTTCAATTCCTTAAGAGCAGAATGTGAAGTTGAGTGCAGATGCAGGCGAGGTTCTGGAAGACCCTACTATGTACAGACGCATAGTAGAAAGCTTGATTTATATGACTAATACTAGGTCAAATTTGAGCTATGCTGTTGGACTGGTAAGTCAGTTTATGCCGGCTCCAAGGAAACCGCATTTGGATGCGGCTAGACGCATACTCAGGTATGTGAAGTCCACATTGCAGTATGGACTACTTTATGAGACTGAGGTTCAGATACAGTTGCATGGATACACTGATGCTGATTAGGCTAGTAGTATTTCTGATAGACGATCTACCAGTGGATATGTGTTCTCCTTTGGGAGTGCTGTAGTCACTTGGAGCAGCAAGAAACAACCTACAGTTGCCTTGTCCAACATAGAGGCTGAGTACAGGGGCGCAGCAATGGCTGCATGTGAGGTAGCTTGGTTGCATAAGCTACTTTATGATATGCATCAGCCTACAGATGGGTTGACTGATGTATTGTGACAACATGAGTAGTATACACTTGGCAAATAACCCAGTCTATCATGCTAGAACAAAGCACATTGAGGTGCATTATCACTATGTGCGGGAGAGGGTTTTACTAGGTCTTATTGATCTAGTTTATGTCAGCATAGAGGATCAAGTAGCTGACATATTTACGAAGGCATTGGGCGCAGAGAAGCTGTGCAAGTTCAGAGACCTGCTTGATGTGCAGGAATTGGGATTGAGCTCGAGGGGGAGTGTTGAGATATCGAGCTCCACTTGTGATATGCCAGGGTGACCATTGTGCATTTATGTCACCGACTTGTTAGTTGCAGATGCGGTTGGTACACTGCCCATGAATAATAGCTAGATGAGAGCTATCCTTATCTACTCTAGTTCATGGCTCAGTTAGTATGCCACCTTAGTTAGTTGAGTTTGGTTTGAGACCCATATATAGGGTTCTTCTATTTCTTTATATAAGAGTTCTTTTGGCAATTGTTTTCAGCCTCCACCCTTGTGTGTATTCCCCCATTGTGCAAGCAAGAAAGCTACAAGTGAGACTCCTTCCTTCTCTCGCACAATCTTGACAATTTCATGTTTATGTATGTTGAGGATTTGATTTCCACTCTTTGGATGAATTCTTTAAGTGGGTTGTTAAAAGTGATTCCTTGTGTATAAAGGATTTCGTTTTGTTGAAGGAAGGCTTAGATGGTGGTGTTAGGAGAAGAATTTCAAATTGTTGCGCTTTCTTGGATCTTGGAGATAGCTATTTGGATTGAAGAAGCTAGATTTTGGAATATTAGAGGATAGCATTAAGCCACAAACCTATAGTGGTGCTCCTTTTCTCTTGTGTCTTTGGGTTGTGTAAGGGGATTATCCTCAATCACTACTCGTGATACATATTTTTTAGTGCCCCTATGCTGAGCCGACAATGGTTTGGTGTTATTACTCAACAATTTTATTGGTTAACAAGATGGCGACTTTCCATGGGAGATTGGATGAAGATGTTAATTCTTGGATTGGTTATGTCGAGCATTGCATATGTAATAGAGTAAAAGTTCCTAAATGCCTTAGCCAATATTTAGCCTAGTAGGGTTAAGTATAAAAGGCTAAGTTGTAACTAGCCTAGTATCTTTTTTCCATTTTACAAAATTACATGTTTGAGGTCTCAACCTCCCACCATCTAAGAGGGTGCATACTCTTGGCCACCATTGCTTGGGGTACATACCATGCTGCAGCCACTCATCATTTGATTCTCAATCAACATTGGTAATATGATCTCATGCCTAGCCACCATGACAATGGTTTCTTGGCAATTTAATCTATTTCTTATATTTTCAGTTTAATGGATTCTTGTGAGAATTAGCTTCTTTACATTGGTATCAGAGCACATCTTTGATCCAATGGGAAGGTCATTTTCATGGTGAATTTGGTTACAAGTTTAGACACAGAGTAAGTAGAGGATAATAATTAGCCACTGGATTTGACACAGTTAAAATTGTGACTAGTTAAGGTCTTTGCAATAAGCTGTGACTAAATTTGATGGTCTTGAAGAATGTCTCAAGAAATAATAGCAAATTCATGGTCATTTTGGTGGTTTGTGGTCGATTTGGGACCATTTTGAAGGATCATCGAATTCACTAAAGCTTAAACAGGGTTTAGAGAGGTTAAACCATGGTTACTTTTTGGAGCAAGCTTCTCTTTCCATTTTCCAAGCTTGCTAAAAATTGCCAGTTACAAGTTTAGACACAGAGTAAGTAGAGGATAATAATTAGCCACTGGATTTGACACAGTTAAAACTGTGACTAGTTAAGGTCTTTGCAGTAAGCTGTGACTAAATTTGATGGTCTTGAAGAATGTCTCAAGAAATAATAGCAAATTCATGGTCATTTTGGTGGTTTGTGGTCGATTTGGGACCATTTTGAAGGATCATCGAATTCACTAAAGCTTAAACAGGATTTAGAGAGGTTAAACCATGGTTACTTTTTGGAGCAAGCTTCTCTTTCCATTTTCCAAGCTTGCTGAAAACTGCCATGGAGATCTCTTCTCATTTCTCTCTGCCATGATCATTTCTCTTCAAGCCACCTATTGGAGATGATTCCTGATACCCTAAGCAACTTGTGGACTATCCTATTTCTGAGTCTTCATCAAAATAATGATCACGTAGAGTAGGTAGAGGCCAGCACAGTTTGCGCCATTTTTTAGCCCTACTTCTCCTGGGAAAAATTAACATGGACTCCTATTTCAACATGACTTCATCTATTGCAAGCTATTCTTGTACTTATCCTTGTATCTTGTTCCCAAATTTAGCTTTGTGAACAAAGCTCTTCTAGGCTGGGATAGCTTGTAATAGAGTAAAAGTGCCTAAATGCCTTACCCGATATTTAGCCTACTAGGGTTAAGTATAAAAGGCTAAGTTGTAACTAGCTTAGTATCTTTTTGCCATTTTACAACATTACATGTTTGAGGTCTCAACCTTCCATCATCTAAGAGGATGCATACTCTTGGCCACCATATCTTGGGGTATATACCATGTTGCAACCACTCATCATTTGATTCTCAACCAACATTGATAATATCATTTCATGCCTAGCCACCTTGGCTATAGTTTTTTGGTAATTTAATCTATTTATTGTACTTTCAGCTTAATGGATTCTTGTGGGAATTAGCTTCTTTACATTGGTATCCCAAAACAATTCTAATAACAACTTCCTTCCTCATGATAAGCTTAGAGAAATGCATACTAAGATACATCTCCAAATCAACCCTACTAAACTTGACCCTCCTTCTGCCATCAAGCCTTTGCTAGTATACCGACCATCGAAAAGTCAATATAGTGATCATTGAAGAAGAAGAAGATCAAGAGGAAAATTTACTGCATGTTGATGTACCCAATGGTTGAAGAGATTCATGAAGAAGAGCATGCCACTAATGAAGGATTTTATGATCCCATGCATGAATTCCCATTTGATCCGGGTGGCACTCATGATTCTTATGCTTCCTTGTGCAAAGGGGGAAATACACTTAGACTCAAAGGTTTCATTAATGGTAAGGTTGCACATATTTTAGTGGATACGGGCAGCACTCATAGCTTCGTCAACACCAAATCTTTGAATAGACTGAAGTTGCTACCCATTGATATGGATTCTTCCTTGCAGCAAATACAAATTGCCAATGGTGCATATGAGTCTAGTAAAGAAGTGTATCCATGTGCTTTGATTCAACTATTATCCTCTTGCACAATACAAGTGGATTTGATCACTTTGGATATGGGGCCTATTGACATTGTTATTGGATGTAATTGATTGAAAACACTTGGCAAATTCACTTTAGACTTGGAGCAAATGCAAATGGAATTTAATTGGCTAGGACATCACATGGAATTGAAAGGCATAGACCACAAACATATAGAACTTATCTCCATGAAGAAATTGCAAAAGGAAATTAATGCCAAGTCATGTAGATGAAGATCAATCATCAAATCATCCATCTTCTTTCACACAAAAAAGGGATCCAAGAATGGAAGAGCTATTAGAGGAATACAAGGATTTATTTCAGCCACCATCATCTCTCTATCATCTTTACCTCTAAACCGAGAGGTTGACCATCCCATTGATTTGTTGCTCAACACAAAGCCCATCAACAAACCTCCCTATTGCTTGTCCAAGTTTGAAAGGGAATAAGTGGAGTAACAAGTCAAAGAATTATTGCAAGTGGGTTTAATTTAGCAAAGTCAATCACTCACTACAAGATATAGGCCTTATACCAACGTTAAAAGCGATGAAAATGTAAATAACAAAATTTACCCCCGTCGTCGCAAAAAGCGTCATTATTGGCAATGCCATAGAACAGTTGGTATCAGCGTTGGTATTAGCGTCGGTATTAGTCGATACTGATGCCAATAACGACGCTGATACCGACACTCTGCGACGCTAATAACGACGCGAGCAATAAATTTGCGATGCTAATAGCGACGGTAATAGGGAATTTTTTTTTGGGTGGTAGCACTATGTGCTTTATTTGGGCCGTACAAAATAGTTTCTGCACTGTGTACAATGCTCGTGTAAATAAAAACAAAGTATACTGAAATCATAACACTGATACATGAAATAAATACATGATCGCATAATGAAAGTGACTGGTATAATCATGACAAGATATCACTACTACATAGAAAAGATCTACACAGATCATGCGACCAAAAAAGAAAAGTGTGTGATCTCCAGGGATCCAAAGGCGAGCTACATATCCTCGCCATCTGAAAGCTCTCCCGCCACAAAGGAGCATCGAATGGACTCTGCAAAAAAAGAAACAACAACACATTAGTCCACCATACAATAATGCATTCTAATTAAACATGGTAACTCAGACAAGAAAGATGAGTGAATTACAGGGCTGCAGCATCTATACAATCGGTTGATCAATGCAGTGAGATCGTGCCTCTCTGCATATTGAGTCTCAAGGCCGGTCGAATCACGAATTGTAATGGAGTGCTGCAAAGAAAACAAAATACTAACAGTTAGAAACATGATTGTCAGTACTACAAAGGATATTGCAAAAACATAAACAAGCAAAACAAAAGAAAAACTTACAAAGTCCTCTAAATATGTCCTGTGGCTGCCACTCCCAAGATGATGGACCACTCCGGCCTCTAGTTGTGCCCTCGCCGCCTCGCATTGTTGACTCCAATGTCCTGGAGAATCTGTAGCCTCCTCTCTCATTCGGCGCCAGTCGTTTGCGTCTAGCCACTTGGGCTTTGCAGCCCCACTCTTGAGTGTCTTGCGTGCGTCCGATCGTCTGTGTGATATATATGCATGTATGTAGTCCATCATCCAGCCCATAGAAAATCTATCTACTGAGACTGGAATTGGAAACTCCTCATGCAAGGATGCTACTATGTAGTCCTTGCTCCCCTCCGGTATGTTCTTCCAATGATCTAAGACGTTGTGCCGAAAAACTTGTTGGCACAACTCTCTCATGCGAGCCATCACCCTCCTCCCCTCATCATTCATGATGATGGCTCCTGACCTATCATCGACTAGATAGGCATATCCCCCTGGGGTATGCCTAAGATGGGTCCTCTCCCACCTGCGTCCACGCTCCTGGGCATATATAGGAGACCCCTGTGCATCCGGTGTACCGATCGGGGTAATATCTGTCAGAGTGGCACCCATAAGGGTGCCACCTGCAGACAGTTGAGCAAAAGCCGGAGTAATTGGAGTAGACGTCCCCATAGGTGTGACAAATCCTGGAGGTGACGCAACTCCAATATAACGACGAGACGGAGACACCGCATCCGTGCCTCCACAACATCCACCTGAGCCTGAGCCACGCTCCCTGGAACCGCCACGAGAGCGAGGATTCGCACCTGTATCCTGTGCCGATTGTGGGCTCACTGCCTTCGTATCTTTGCAACATCCCCCTGACCCTGAAGCACTCCCTCCCTCTGGCCCAAGTCCAGAGCGTCGACCTCATCTGCTCAAAGCTGAAGCATCCGATCGTGCCGAAGTAGATCTAGCAGAGCTGCTGGACTATGTTCGAGACAACTCCTGGTCTGCCATGTCTCTAAATCTCGCGATTTGGTCTGGAGACATGCGCGTGAAGATATCATGTAACTCCTCATTGCTCATCCCTTGACTCATCCTAAAAATGTGACCTACACATACAAAAAATGATGTTAGCATAATCAATTTAAATCATACAAAGCACGGTAATATAAATCCTAAAAAATAATTAAAAATAATAAAATCACAAAACCTAAAACACTGAATTTAATGGAAAAAGGGATTATTATTGGGGTTTGGGATTCAAATGATGTTCATATGGCATGAAAATTAATGTACTGATGGATCACACTTCACGTAAGTCATACAAATTAGAAAAATTAATAATTATGTTGAAATAAATGGGAAAATTCATGGAAAATAGTCAAATAAAGGGGAGAAATTAAGGAAAAAATAGTGTTTGAGCATTAAAAATGTATAAAAAATTAGGAGAATGTTTTTGAAGGTGTAATGAAGGCAACGCATGAGAGCTTGCATTAGTTTGCCTTTATTTTTATTTTAAAGTGTGTTTTTTAGGACTTGTTTTTATGAAAAATTGTCATGAAACCTCCCTATATTTGTGCAAGCAATCTAAATTTGAATGGTAAGGGTACAGGGCTAAAATGGAAAGATATATAATTAAGTTGTTGATTTATTTGCATATCTTAGCATATAGGCCATGGTTCGTATAAGTTTTTAAGAGATTCAATAGCACGGGTTGTTCCTTAGCAACACAACACGACACTAGTAGAAAGAAATCATGAAAAGATTGTTTATACACTTTATGTTAGTTTTTAGTTAAGTTTTTTGAGTACATAGTGCCATATACATTGCATATGCTATTCAAATATGGTATCCGAAGATAAATTCTTGGATGCATTGAAATTGTATGTTTACCAACCTTGAGAGTGTAAGATTTCCCTTTGCTATAGGGTAGTTCAATATCTTGGGAAAATCAATTAAATGAGGAATATATACAGTCTCTTGGATCGTTACAATTATATTATGGGAGGGCTTTTATTATGTTTGTGTATAAGATGAGGTATCCTAGGGCCAATCCCAAGGGTATAGGAGAGCTGTAAGAGCCACATCATTCTGGTAGGGGGAGCTCTTTGTGTATGTGAATCGAGGTGTTAGACACCTATATATTTGGGTACTCCCTCTATTGGAGTCGGAAAGGGAAATACCGTTGGAATAGTGTAATCAATACAAATGCATGAATTATTTAAAGTAGTGTATAGCCACCCGACGCTCCTAGCGGTGAGGTTATGTGGGTGGTTTGATGAGCATAGGAGGCCCTGCTAGAGCCCTAGAGCTAGTGTCGGGCCCATTTTAGGTCCTGACAATGGAAACATAGGTCTTCTCCCTTCTTACCAGAAAATTTTGAAGCTCTCACCTTAGGATTAACTAGCTAATTAGGATTCATTGTGTAATGCTGCTTAGGCTTCTTTGGTGGAGGTAAAGGGTTGGAACTTCAAAGACTTCTGTATTAGGAGTCTTATGTTCCATAGCAAGATTGTCCTCCCTAGTACTTTATGCTACAATCTTTCAAATGCTTGCTTAGGAGGAGTATCTTGATTTCTTAATAACAATATTGTCTCCTCATGATCTGACAAACTTGGTATACTTGATGGAGTCGGAGGAGTTGTAGGAGATATCATGGATGTTGCAGGGGATTGGTATATTGTTGTGATACCTAAGGTACCTGCATCTCCATAAGTATCCTTGTAGTTTGAAATTTGGTCTTCATCTAGTGTGTTGAGTCCTCTCTTTGTTCCACTATCGTTATTCACTTCCCTCTTGATGTTGTTGCTTTGCCCAGACTTCTCTTAGTTCTCTAGATTTTCTCCTAGTCACAATGATATTTGATTGATATGGGTAATTCTCTGACATATACCCCACAAGACAAGAATAAAGCCTTAGACTACAACATGCCACTTCAAGCAGTTGGTTGCTGCTTCAAGTCTCTACACAAATTTTGGACTTCTAATATCAAACATATATATTTTTTGTCAAGCTTTAGAACTAGAAATGCAGCACAACAAAGGCTGGATTCTATCATCTTGTTTTTGAAAATATACTATTGCTTCATACAAAAACTTTGAGTTTCTACCATCAACCCTTGTCATTTTTGCTGGTGTTTTAACATAGAAATATAGGGAAGCAATGGCAAGATCAAGAAAATAATAATATGACCTACATACAGAAAAGCTTTCAAATTGCATATAGGAAATTAGATTTTCTTTCCCAAAACATGGTCATTTTCTTACAAAGCTTCAAATTTCTGGCATGAGCCAGAGGTGTATTTCCATTAAACTTTCATACCAGAGGTTTAAGAAAGCATGGCAAGATTGCCAAAGTGTTTCAACCCCAAATCTATGCCAAATGCATAATAAGATAGAACTGTCTCATGCAAGAATAGAGTAAACTATATCCGGTAATGCAGAAAATACCCAATGTCTCATCAAACAACTAGTAGAAAACTCAGAAATAATGGCATATGAACATGAGAATACATACTTTAGTGTTAATACTCTGTAACTCAAATACATAAACTAGAGAATATGCTAGAAAAGAGCATAAACATAGATATGAGTCATGGTGCCCCACTATCATATTGTATTGCTAAGTAAGAAACTCTATCATACAATTAGTCATTATTAAGAATGATGATCCATATGTAAGCAAGATACACAATATCTCTTCAGGTCACATTTTTCAACTATATACAAACTACACTTCATGAGGCTTACAATTCCATAAGACATTTAAATACTAATTTATGCATAGAACTACTATAACTAAGGTTGTAAACCATGCTAAGGGAAAACATGGCGCGTCACCCAATTGTTAACAAACCACTTTACTAATGAGAGAGGTAAGATTTTATCTTTTAGAGAGTGTACATGATTGAAGATTGTTGACTAGTATCATTAATATGGGCTAGTAACCACTACAATAAAGAATAGAGAGAAAGAGAGAGATGGGGGGAAGGCCCACCTAACATCTTAGATCTTCCTCATTCCACCCTATTTGCAAAGGGAAAGGAGGAAGATTCAAAGAACAATAGTAGATTTAATTGCATCTTCATGCTTGTCACTCAATTAATAAGGTCACTAATATGATTAATTTGGTGCTTTGATTTCTATTGGGCTTGAATTCTTGGCTTTTATGGTCATTGCTCTTCATACTGCACAATGCACATGCACTAGTACACTCCATTATGCACTAAAACTGACATTGTGCACTAGAATACAAACTTGCATTGGCACACTCACTTGCATATGTAGTGGTTCCTCTCTCTTCTTTCTCCTTGGCCACAGCCTTATTTGCAAGGGGGGTCGATGCTGGATAGGAGGAGAAAGGAACGAGGCACTCACATTGCCTTGCATACCACCCCAACATTCATGATAAATCTTGTAGTTGGACCCTGCGTACAGTACATTCATACCACTCTGCACCCATCTCAATTGTGTACACATGCATTAGACCTCGCACTTCCTTGCATGTACACCCTTGCACTTGTACTCATGTACACATGTGCTTAGACCTAGTGTGCACACCCTTGTACTTGACCCTTGCACACCACAATTAATTTGAGCCTTGTCCTTATACTTGAACCTTGGATCCTTGCACATAGGATCTTTGCATGTGCACATACACCCTTGTACAAAGATCCTTGTGTGTGCTCTTGTGAAGTTGTGATTGCACCTTGGACAGTGCACTTAACCCACCTCTTGCACATGCTCCTTGCACCATAATGCACACCCAAAAGTATCTCATACACTTGAATTGTAGTCACTGCATAGCCTTACACACATTGTGCAATTTAGCATAGTGCACTACACATCACACTAGCATGCTACACTTAGGCACACTTGCACTTGTGTGCACCCATATGCACAGGCACTAGCTTGATCACACATGAGTGCACTTGCACTAGTACATAGCACCACCATATTACACTACTCTAGAGCACAATACCATCTCACACACTAGCCTAGCTATCCATTCTATTGCACTATATGAGTGTGCTAGCATGTCCACTCTTGTGCATAGTGCACATGTATCATGTTCTTGCACAAGTGCATTGGTACTAATGCACTAGACTAGCACATCCTAGTACACACTCACATGCACTAGCATGCTAGCATAATAGTTGCATACATCCCCTATACACTAGCCTTTTGTCATAACACACTTGCACTCGTGTACACGCTCAGTATACTTACATGCATGCACTAGTACACCCAGCTCACACAAACCTTGCACAAGCATCTTAATGCATTGCATGTTCCTACACTAGCCCACCTTCCATATGCCTTGCACCAACATAAGCTATGTAGAAGTTACATGGCACATCAAATAGAATACAAGCAAGGAGTAGAGAGCACACAACAAATATAAGAAGAATAGAAATTGCTTTCATTTCAAACGAATTGATACAAAGATGGCTCTATCACCCGTGTGCTTCCACTGTAAAGATGGTGATCCAAAAAAATGATAATCGAAGAGCTTAAGGGTAGTTGGAAGAAATTTAATTGGATAAAAGATATATTTATGATGGATTTGGAGGGGTCTTAGGGATCCTTGATAACTCCCACACCCCACAACTCGATGCATTATGCCTGGAATTGCTACCAGCATAACCACTCTATATCTAACCCAAAGGCTAGATCCACAAAGGTAACCTTTTTGCCATCCAATCACATAGACCTCATCGGACATACAAGTCAGGACCTAACCAATATCCATACTCACACATGGCTTCTCCTGATAATAGGGGCCTTACAACTTAGAGCACCATGGATCATTGGTGGCATCTTACAAGGGTGAAGCATTGAGTATATCTAGCGTCCACCCTCAATGTCCCCACCCGCAGGTAAAGTACATCCTTGACCCAATGGAAAGTCTCTAAAGATGAATTTGAAGGAGACTCTTTGTGAGATTTGACGAAGATATCTACTTTATTATCCTTCTTTGTGTAGTAGACTAGCTCTACTATCCCATCTTTGATCAAGTCACACACATAATAATACAAGATCTCAATGTGTTTGGTATGTGACTGAAAAACTAGATTTTTGGCAATGGTGATGCAACTCTAATTGTCACATATTATTACGGTTGGATCTTCATCATGTACTCCCATATGCCATAGGATCCTCCTTAACTATACTCTTCACATGTAGCAAAACAAGCTACCTTGTATTCTACTTTGGTAGAGGACAATGCCACAGTTGGTTGTTTCTTATTGATCCAAGAGAATATTCTCGAACCTAAAGAGAAAAAATATCCAGAAATTGATTTTTTGGAATCATTGTCACCTACCCAATCTAAGTCACAGTTCCCCATGCAGCACTTCTAGAACTGTATGTGATACCATAGTCAAGAGTTCCTTTCAAGTATCTGAGCACCCACATCCCAGCTTTCCAATGACTTTCTCATGCTTTGTTTGAGAGTTTTCTCAAAACACTAATAGCAAAACTTATATCTGGCCTAGTGTTACATAAGTAGATGAGGGTACCAACCAATCTCCTATGCCTCCCAATGTCTGCTAGTGTTGATGTATCCTCAATGGGGATGACTTCACATTGACCTCCATAGATGTGGCTATCTCCTTACAATTGGTCATGCCAAATGCTATCCATTTCATGGACTTAGGACCTAGCTTATTGCATTTGTCCTTGGGAACATGGCAAAAAACATTGCATCCAAAGACATGCAAATGAGCATATGACGAAGGTAACCATACCTCCTCTGCAACTTGACAACCAATAGCAGTGCACGGTGATATGTTTGTCAAGTGTATGGCAATAGTAACTCCCCCAGGCCAAAAATATTATAGTAAGCCTGCCTGGCTAAGCATACTACCGACTCGCTCCTAAATCATCTTGTTCATGTGCCTTGTAATACCATCCTGTGGTGGGTGTAGGGGGCAGTCAACTAACACTCTCTCATTGTAAAACTACTCAAACACCTTAGAGTCATATTCACCCCCATTGTCAGACCTTAGGCATTTTAGCCTATACCCACAAACTCGCTCCTAAATCATCCTATTCATGTGCCTTGCAACACCATTTTGGAGTGTATGTAGGGGGCGGTTAACTGACACCCTCTCATTGTAAAACTACTCAAACACCTTAGAGTCATATTCACCCCCATTGTCAGACCTTAGGCATTTTAGCCTATACCAAAACTGGTTCTCAATAAGAGAAAGCCAACACTAAAACACAGATAAGACTTTTGGT
The DNA here is from genome assembly GCF_053477565.2 of Lygodium microphyllum. Lineage (NCBI taxonomy): Eukaryota > Viridiplantae > Streptophyta > Polypodiopsida > Schizaeales > Lygodiaceae > Lygodium > Lygodium microphyllum. The sequence goes on along the minus strand of NC_141146.1, from coordinate 6,892,744 downwards.
TTTTGCTTAGTAGGATATGCCCAAACCTTATGTACAATCATCAATGAAAGTTGCGAAATACTTCGCCACCACCTATAGTGATTGATAAAGGCATGGGACCACACACATCAAAATGAACAAGAGTCAAAGGCTCACCCATGCATGTATAATGCCAGACTTCATATGAAAACTATGTGTCTACTTGTCATAAAGAAAATGGTCACAAGAATCAAAACATTTATAACCAAGAGAGCTGCAATTGGTACGATTTTAAGTGACAATGCCTGGAAAGTGCTTAAAAGAGCCACTGGATGGCAGTCAGTGAATTTTTATAAATTTTCAGCATGATAGATGAGAACTTGGGGGATGCCTGACAATGGGGGACTTTGAGACAGTCAAGCAGAAATTTCCATTCAAATCCGACACCGGACGCGAGAATGGGGGAGGCCGGACGCGTCAAAACCAAAAAAAGGCCAACATTTGAGTTAAATGGGCAAGAGAGGTGGGCATGCCCTTTAAGGGATCTTAAGGGGGGTTTAAAAAAAAGAATTTTAGGCAGATTTCCGCCTCCCCTCCATAAGGTAGCGATTATGGAGATAGGGAAGAGAGAGGCAAAGAACAACTATCTAATGAGATTGCACATATGATTTGCTACCATTGTTCGCTCCCTATCGCTTGTTTCCACCCGTGGAATGGCTAGCTGAAGATGGAGATCCAAAAAAAATCTTTCTCTCTCCTCCCTCTCTCTCCCCTTAAGAGGCAGTTTATGCCCATGAAGAAGATTGAAGATCCATTGAAGACCGCTTGTCTGGCATGGTATCGAATCACTCTCGGATTGGTGGAGGGTTAGAGTTTGTTGTTTGGAGGTGGGTTGAGCATTGAATGAGTGCTGATGTGTAGTCCCACAGCATCACATTTTAAAACCCACAAAGAAGGAAAAAAATAGATAATTCTATTTTACAAAGGAGAATTGCTTGTTTTTGACATTTGATTGAGTCAATGTTGTTCTTATGGAATGAAAATTGGTAGGAATGTTGTTCATTGTTTGTTCTATGATTGCATGATGAAAAAAACAGAAAACATAAAGTCAAAATGTTGGAAATAATTTTTAGAAACCCTTAAAACATAGTTTTTATGAGAAAAAGGGGGTTTTTGGTGTTTTCAGGTGGGATAAACCAATACACATGGAATAAAATGCTAATAAAATCTATATTTCTATTGTTCTAAGAATCAAGAGACACATATATGAAAATATATCAATTTTAAATTGAAAAATAGAGGAAAATAGAGAAAAATGGGGAAAAATAGGAATATGGCTTAGAAAATACGAAAAAATATAATAAGTGGTTGTGGATGTATGGTGGGGCAAAGCACGAGATTTGACCTTAGTTTGCCCTATTGTTTTGTTATAGTGTGTGATTTATTACTCTTTATACACTAAATCATGACAAAACAACCTCTATACACCTATGCAATGAAGCAAAACTTAAACACTGAGGGGGAGTAGAATTTTGTGCAACAATTTGAGGGCTGAAATAAGACAAATTATGATTGGTTTTTTTAATGCATAGAATTTAGGAAACAATTTATTTGGAAATTAGGGATCTAGTAGCACAAGGTTTGCCTTGGTGCTAGATTCTTGCAACGAGAAGCATATACGCGTATTAATCAAAATTCATGGAAAGATTGTTTGTGTACTAGCACATAGGCTAATTTTGAAACATAGCTATTTGCGCACAATGAGACATCCACTATTTCATTAATCATACATGTGGTATCAACTCTTGGAAATGCATAGCAATTGTTTGAATTATACTTGTATGCTTGAGGGGATGAGAATTCCCTTGATGTAGGTTAGTCATTCATTTCTTGGGAAAAATTATTGGTAAGAAACATGTTATCTCTTGGATCTCGTTGACAAAGAGAGGAGCCGTGTGTGAATGTGTTTATATGTAAAGAGCACCACATTTAGGGGCCAATCCCCAAGATGTAGGAGAGCTGTAGTGGGGTCATGGCAATCAGCCGGTGGGGTGCCTCCTTCGTGTGTGATACATGGCACTTATTGCCAATATGTGTGGGATACCCCCTCTAAGGGGTTTTGGGGAAGGTACCGTTGGAATTTTATCCAGCTACAAACACAATATTAGATGTATCTAGTGTGCATTTAGATATTATAGACTCTCCTAGACCACAAGGCCGGGTGGTGGTGGAGGTATCTGTTGTATGCATGAGGTCCGGCTAGTGCCATAGCAAGTGTCGGCCCATTTTCGGTCCCATCCAAGATGATGCCATAAAGATACATGGGGTATGTCAGCCAGCCAAAACATGGTCTATAGACTGAGATACAAGCAAGGGATAGAGGCTACCAGCCTTGGCACCTTGAGTAAAGGTAAGATTTCCACGGGTAATCTTCCATGTAGAAGCACCAAAAGATATGTGATAGCTTGCATCATCCAACTATCTAGCAAAGAGTAGGCTTTTGGTCAAAGTCGAAACATAGTATACATTGTGCAAAACAAAAGTGCTGTTTGAAGAAGCAAACTACAACCATACTTAGAGTGTTCCACATATAAGAAATCATCTATATAATGTGTGTTCAAAGGATATTAAGAAATACCCTTTCTTTACTTGGCATAAAGCCTTAAAATGATTCCTTTCACTTTACTAAACTTATAGATTTTTTTCAACTTGTAATTAAAAATCCCTTTTCCAAATATAATCCTATAAACTTTACTAAAATACAATATCCTTTCTTTTGAGCTCGCATGGTTTCTTACATGTTCTATAAGGTGGACACCCTAAAAGCCATACATTTCCAATACTAATGATATCCAATTCCAAGTCATTTCTTAGTGTATAACATAACTTTTTATGCTACGATAGGAGTGAAACCAATACCTATGTGAGGCAACATGGAAAGAAGCCCCCAAATCAAGCAACCAACGCTAAGAAAAAGTGAACAAGACATCAGACAATTGACTAGCATTAAGAGAAGAAGCTTCCAATATATACTCATCATTAGACTCAAGTTGCACTATATTTATCTCTTCAATCTTTACACTAGAGTTACTATAAACAATATTGTGATCATCAAACTTATTCTACACTTTGTCTTTTCCTTTCTCTTTGTGCTTATCATTCTGTATCTTATGGCACTACGGTTCAATATGACCCCAATTCCCATAATAATGACATGCAAGACAAGCCTTACAACCACGAGACTTACTATGAGACTGCCCGTGAGACTGAGATCTCTATGAGTCTCTATCATAGCAGTCATTTTTGCTCTTATCATCATCTCTACCCCTAATAGTCAATGCATGAGTATGTGTTGCATCCACATTCTTTCTATTTACGTCCTCTACGAGTAAGGCACCTTTAACATCCTAGAGTTTCAAACCATCCTTAGGTATACACATGGCAGTATGACAAGTGCCCCATGAATCACGAAATGTCACAAGCAAGAACAAGAGAGGGGGATTATCTTTAAACTTAATGCCCTACAAAGTCAACCAGCTAAAAAATGAATGAAACTCATTCAAATATATGGACATACTAGTCTCTTCCTTCATGCGAAGGTCCATGAGTTGTTTCAACGAATACATATATAAAGCATAAATTTGCTTATCATAAAGATTGCATAACTTTTCCCATAACTACCAAGCACTATCCTCAAGTGCCACAACGTTAAATAACCCTATTTAGATAGTGACAATATAAGAATGGATTTACATAGCTCATTCAACTCATCCCAAGTATCCTAATCAATGCCTTTGGGCTTTACACTCTTGGTTCTCAAACTCCCAACTTGCTTCTTTTGAACCAGTATATACCATATATGCATCTTCGTGCATCTTCCAATAGGTGAAATTGGTGTCATCAAGCTTTCCAATATTGAAAATGGCTATATCATTTGAAGAACCAGCAATAATGACAAGATACCAATGCAAAACTCAAGTATAGCCTATTGTAAATGACTACATAATAGCCCCGAAACTTAGCCAAAGCAAGGGTAAAATAGGAGGGATAATCAAAATAAAGTACCATCCATTAACTAAAAGTAACAAACTATCAAATCAAGTATCTATCTCATAAAGAAGGTTAAAAATCATAATTACAACATTTTGTAATAAATACAATAGTATGTTAAAAGATATGTAAAAGTAACCAATAGTGAATAGGCAAACAACTAATACGAAGATCTATCACATGAAAATAGACAATAAGGAAGAGAGGTGAAGCACCCAAGAGCGCATGTACGCGCGCGGACACACACACACACACACACACACACACACACACACACACACACACACACACACACACACACACACACACACACACACACACACACACAGACACACACACACACACACACACACACACACACACACACAAGTAATGGAGACTTGAGCACACACAAAGGAATAGGGTTGAAATCTTCTTCTTCTTCTTCTTCTTTCTTCTTCTTCCACATGAAAAAAACCAAGTTGTAGCATGCGCATTGTCTAAGCATGTCTTTAGTGATCTAAGTGTCGTAGCCCAACACTCCCATGGAATGTTACGGTGTTTGTTGCCTAGGGTCTCCCAAGTTCGTCTCGCAATTGAACGTTCAATGTTCACGGCCAACCCACTAGGATTGACCTTAAATTTGGGTTCTTAGTGGTCAAGGTCTCTTGATAGCATTCTAGCGTCGGATTTTGGACATCCTACTTTACGTAGAGATGCCCAATTCGAAGCAGATCCATGCCGCACTTGGTTCAAAGAGAATGGGAAACGAGAGGGATGCGCTGGTCAACCTCTCTACCCATAGGGTATAGTCCCATTCTGGTCCCCTAAAATGGCATGAATTGTGTTCTAACTTAACAATACCTAAAGTCAAACGGCAATAAAAACTTGTGAGAAGCCTCCTAGTTTTCTGGGACCACCCTGCCATAGGATAGACCCATCGCTGGTTTTGTCCACCCGCTTCTCTTAATAGGTGTTCTTTAGTTATCTAATTAGGTCCTATCATATTTATGTGTGACATTTAAAATTAGCTTCCTCAATTAAGCCTTTAGGGAACATGGTTCATTCGCGTAATTTATAGCACAGACACAAAAACAGAGCAAGCAGTCCTTCTAAAAAACAAGTTCCTTAACTTATCTTCAAGTTGATCTTTGTCTCCTGTCTATATAGGAGAAATTATGTATCCCTTCTGTCCAACAAAAGTACACGGTCCAAATCACATGGCACCATAATTTCCATACTTTATCTAGAATAGCATCTTCCAATATCCTAGAGGTTGGGCTCACGCTAGCCTATGACTTTGTTCCGATCTAGGCAAGGGGTGTCCAGAGCTCCACTGACCCTAAGCAAGCTAGGAGTGAGACACAACTTCCGTGGTTGGCCTTTTCACCACTCGACCTTCGACCGTGAATCGAGTAGTGCCCTCTTGAGGCAATCCATGGTGTGATCTTGGAGATGATTCACTTGTGTAAAATATCCTTCCTTAATTAATCCAATTAAGAATCAAGCATAATCAAGGCAATCAGCCCTAATATCATCTTCCAAGAAAACATTCCTTTATTCCCATGGCAACTTGTCATTATAGATCCCTACCATGCATTTACCATCAAATGCAAGCACTTGGAATAATCATCCAAACCACAATCCAACAATCAATTGATTGTAAAATCATTTGGCGTATTGTTCAATTAACCAACAAAACAATGGTATTCTTTTCCAAGCATTGCAAGGATAGATGTGATAACGCTTCCATTGCACATTTGCTCTCCCCATCCTTGGGACCAAAGGGTAAAATTTACATAACATTCCCTTCTTTCAACTAAGGCATATGCTAAGGGTTCAATTATTGTACATGATGTAAGTCCTATCATTTCTATGTGAGTTAATCAATCTAGCAAGAGCATTAATGCCTCTTCTCTAATTGGCATTTATCTTTTAGCCTTTCCTGGTATGCAGCATTTTATTTTGACTTTACCTTCCTTTCTCCTAAGGCAAGGAACCACGTGTCATTGATGTAAAGTTCACATAATCTCTCCCATGTATGTACCGTCTATGTGCATCTGCGAACCTTAAACAATATTGTCCTAGGCAAAGATTAATTGAAGACTCATCGATGTTTAATACTTTAGAGTCCCATATGCTTCTTATGCTATGCATGGATTCATCGCATATCGACTAGGTCCAATTAACTTCCCTTGATGCAAGCACTTCGCAACTTCATCTTTGAATATTTGGGATGCGATTTATCCTTTTCAATGACATATTCTAGCACAAAAAAGTATAGAGCCTAATGTATCTCATGTGAGAATCAAAGCAAGCATCTATCAATTTGGAAATACATACTTACGACTGGTATCGCAGTTGGATTAATAGTGATACCTTCGCCTGAAGCTTTATTGTTGGTTGTAGGATTGCCATCCACACGCAGAGTTCTTCACTTAGGGGCCATCGTCCGCAAGTAGATTCAAGAGATAAGGAAGGAATAGATTTTGAGATGGAAGAGCATAAGAGAAGATGGAGAAGATTGGGATATGGGAAATTGAGCTAACTCTCTCCCTTGCAGCCTCTCAGGTCCCTCTCTCTCTCTCTCTCTCTCTCTCTCTCTCTCTCTCTCTCTCTCTCTCTCTCTCTCTCTCTCTCTCTCTCTCTCTCTCTCTCTCTCTCTCTCTCAGCCTCTCGGGGTCTCCTTGTGCTCTCTTGTGCCTCCCCATGCCTCATATTTATAGTGAATTAGAGAAGATGGGTTGTGGCTGAGAAAAAGAGCTCTTGGTGGAGGGGATCTTGGAAAAATAAGTGATTTGATGCTCAAATCATAAATTTGATAGTTCCATTGGCTCTGAAAGGGGGGTAAAACTCCAAGACACTTGATTAGAAATCCTTGAGATCACTTCTTCTTTCTCTCCCTGTTTGAAGTATTGTTTGCTGCGTGCAAACTGCGATCGTGGCGCACAAAATTTTGCAAATCCCTCTTTTTTTGTATTAAATCTCCAAAACTAGCTAAAAAATCACTTGCTTTTTTTCATGACATCCTGTTCTAGAAATTTTCATATCTTTTTAGGATACTTACAATAAGTAATATCTAAAATATGTTAGTTTTGCCCAAAATCTAATATTTTTGGACCACCCACACTATACACATTAACACTATTGATTAATATGACTCATAAATCTCGTTCATGTTATAACTTCCATGAAGAGTGGCTATGGTCCTTGTCGATTCGAGAAAAATATCAAATTTATGACTCCCGGTTTTTTAAAAACATATATTTTTAATTTAAATAAAAATCATTAATTATTAACATTAGTTAGTCTTTAGTTAGTAATCTTACTAACTTATTGATTGACTAACTAACTTTTGAACTACCAACTAATTTTTAATTGTGTGAAAATATTACATCCTCCTCCCCTTAGAGAAATTGAGATGCCCTCATCTCGAGAGAAATCAGGGGTATCATTCTAAAACCTATGGGTTATGGGGCTATCACGCTTTCGCTACACTACTCTAGTTACACAAGTACTCTTGGGGGGTTCACTATATATATATTCTCTATATAACGTGCATTCATGGCCTATTTATAAATATCCTAACCTGCGAATTTTTCTTGAATAAAACACAACCCTTTTCTATTCAATCTGCAAATATTGCCTTTATATGACACCCTTCTGTATGTAAAAAATGTATAAAAATGGTGTTTTAAAAACCTCTTATTTTGAACTCATGTTATATATACATATATTCATGAGTGACCCCCCCGAGCAAGTACTTGGCTTCAAAACCAGTGCAACTCATATTATGCAAATTAATTGTAGGTATAAGAGTAGGATTTATTAAGGTATTCTCAATACCGAATGTATTGCATTTTTTTTGAAAGATATCTAGGGTTCATAATCATCCTAAAGGGGTGTAGTAGGTTCTAGGTCTTCTTCTTCATCCGATTCCCCTATATATTCAAAGAATCACTTGTGTAGCTTCATTTTCTTAGAGGCTCAATATCTTCTGGGCTTAAGTCAGAGTAGTCTGCTTGGATGTGTCCAAGCTCATTGCAATGGAAGCATTGACGGTACAGACATCTCCTACGAATTGCCCTATCTCTTCGCACGTGTGGCATCTCTTGTCCTGATCTCGGGAACCATCTTTGTCACAATTTCCTGATCCAAGTTCTTGGATGATTGGGTTTTCTCGAAGTAACACATCTTACAAGTCTATTGGATGCATTGCTTCAAGACAGTGGTTCAAAGGAGTGTTCAGGCCATGGCAAAACTTGGATAATTGATGTGCAATATTCATAGGCAGTGCATATTTTAGTAGGGTTACAAACTTCGAGTAGTAGGTTTCCAAGGTTAATTTCAACTGCTTGAGTTTGAAGAATTCATTCATTCTCAAAGTTTGGTAGGTTGGCGAAAGGTATCATCCACAACATCTTTTAGCCGAGCCCAAGTGACAGTGGCTTCAGAAATAACTTGATATTTGCACCATTTCTTCCACCATATTCGAGCCTGGCCAACTAACTTAAGTTTGGCTAACATTGGTTGATTGGAGAAAGTGGTTCCTAAAGTAGAGAAATAATCACCCGTTGACTCAATCCATATCTCTGCCTCTATTGAGATGTTTATCCCTTCTCCATCAAACTTGAGTGCCTTAATTTTCTTGAGAAAATTTTTCTTCTCTTGCATGTCAGCATTCGTGGGTGCAGAAGGTGCCTGACAATCAAACCATACCATTTAGGTTATTCTGTTTAGGATATGCCTATGAAACATACATTAATCACTCTCATATCATTACAAAGTTTTGCTCTAATACAAACTATAACGTGCCTGCCTATTGACTATCTAGGCACATTTTTAACAGTCCATCGAGAGACGAATCTAAGCGTCGCCACCTGGAACTCCCATGGAATGTTATGGGGTTTCACGTCTAGGGACTCTTGAGTCCGACCTCTCAATGGGACGTTCATGGCCGAACCCACTAGAATCGACCTGAAATCTAGGTTCCTAATGGTCAAGGTCTCTTGACAACATTCTAGCGTCGGGTTTTGGACATCCTGCTTTGCGTAGAGATATCCAATCCAAAGTAAAATTCATGCTGCACTTGGTTCAAAGAGAATGAAAAATGAGAGGGATGTGCCGGTCAACCTCTCTACCTGTAGAGCATAATCCCATTCCAGTCCCCTAAAACAGCATGAATCAGGTTCTAACTTAACAATACCTAAAGTTGAACGATGATAAAACCTTGTGATAAGCCTCCCAATTCTCTGCGACCACCCTACCACCATAGAAATAGACCCATCAGGGGTTTCGCCTACCCGCTTCCCTCAATAGACGTTCTTTAGTTATCTAATTAGGTCATAGCATATTTATCTGTGACATTTAAAATTAGCTTCCTTAATTAATCCTTTAGAGAACATGGTTTGTTCATGTAATTTATAGCATAGACACGAAAACAAAGCAGGCTATCCTTCTGACAAACAAGTTCCTTAACTTATCTTCAAGTTAATCTTTGTCTCTACCCATACAAGAGAAATTATGTATCCCTTCTGTCCAACAGATGCACCCGGTCCAAATCACATCGCACCATGATTTCCATCCTTTATCTAGAATAGAATCTTTCAATGCCCTAGATGGTGCAGCCCACAACTCCATTCCAATCTAGGCAAGGGGTGTCCAGAGCTCCATTGATCCTAAGCGACCTAGAAGTGAGACACAACTTCCGTAGTTGGCCTTTTTACCACTCAACCTTTGCCCTTTGAATTGAGTAGTGTCCTCTCGAGGTAATTTGTGGTGTGATCTTGGAGATGATCCACCCGTGCAAAATATCCTTCCTTAATTAATACAATTAAGAATCAAGCATAATCAAGGCAATCAACCCTAATATCATCTTCTACGAAAACATTCCTTTATTCCCATGCCAACTTGTCATTACAGACCCCTACCATGCATTTACCATCAAACACAAGCACTTGGAATAATCATCCAAACCACAATCCAACAATCAGTTGATTGTAAAAGCATTTAGCGTGTTGTTCAATTAACCAACAAAACAATGATATTATTTTCCAATCATTGCAAGAATAGATGTGATAACATTTCCATTGCACATTTGCTCTCCCTGTTGGGACCAAAGGGTAAAATTTACTTAACATTCCCTTCTTTTGTTTAAGGCATATGTTAAGGGTTCAATTACTGTAAATGATGTAAGTCCTATCATTTCTATGCGAGTTAATTAATCTAGCAAGAGCATTTATGCCTCTTCTCTAAGTGACATTTATCTTTTAGCATTTCCCTACTATGCAGCATTTTATCTTGACTTTATCTTCATTTCTCCTAAGGCAAGGAGTCGCATATCATTGATGTAAAGTTCACATAATCTCTCCCATGTATGTACCATCTATGTGCATCTATGAACCTTAAACAATATTGTCCTAGGCAAAGATTAATTGAATACTCATCAATTGAAGGATGGATTTTAGGCCCCGGAACGTGCCTAAAAATAGGAGAAAAATGTGAAAATGCGAGGGAAAATGCTCGACCACGAAGGCGGCAGCTCCACCTAGGACGATTTTAAGCGTCAAGTGCTTGACGGGCGCCCGTACGACACTCTGAGAATTTTCATAATTTTTTCGTGTGCCTGTGCCAGTCAATGGAGTTGCCGGTCAGTGCGGGATGTCGAGACGAGTTCATAGAAATTTTCAGAGGGACGATCGGGTTCCGTACGTGCAAGATGGCCCGAAACCGGTCGGGGTGCCCAAAGGGGGGCCCAATTTGGGAAATCCCAAGAGGTGGAAGGGAGGGGGGGTGACCTTTGGCACCCCCCCCTCCAAAAATCGTGATTATGGGGGGGGCGGCGGCTATTTTTTCAGCCGCCGAAAAAATCCCTCCCCCCCACCCTCCATCATGATGAAGATTGAAACATAAGCAATGAAGATGATCAGGCCGGGCTCCTGCATCAAGGCTACGCTCCGCATCGCCGGTCTCCGCTTCTGCAATGGTGGCCTGGTTGGAGAGAGAGAAAATCAGTCTTTCTCTCTCCTCCCTCTCTCTCCTCTTAACCCCCGTTCGTGCGTGGAAGAGTAGAATGGAAATGGATGGCCGGATGGACGCCGATTCTTGACGAGATTGAAGGGCAATGCCAAATCATTGTAGATTGCTGATTCCAAGCAGAATTCATGGCTGGAAATCAATCATGGGACGTGCCAAATTTAATGGAAAACCCGCAAGACATGGTAATAATTATTTTTTCAAAGAAAATGGCCTTTTGATGTAAATTTGGTTGATAAAAATGTATTCATATGGATTGAGTTTTGAGTATGTCGTGCTTTGAGTTGTTTTCTGGCTGTTCATCATTTAAAAATCAGAAAAACATGTGCGGGATAGCAGAAAATAGAAAACCAAGACACGAAAAACCATAAAAATGAAGGAAAATAGGGTTTTTTGGGCTAAAAATGATGCAATAAATTAATCCACACCTACTAAAATTCTTTTTCTGCTGAAATGAACTAAGGGCCATAGCCCATAAGCTGAACTTTATTTTCCGCAATTAAAAAATGGGAGAAAATGGGGAAATTTACAAGAAAATGGTGGAAAAACCCTAAAAACAGGGAAAAAATTATATGTTGGGCTTCGGAAAATGGGGAAAATTATGAGTAATGTCCGTGAATGTATAGTGAGGCTGAGGCATGAAGATTTGCTTCAGATCAGCCTTGCTTCCATGTTTTAGTTCGGTTTTTTCCGCTTTTGATATGAAAAATAAGAGAAAAAGCCGTAAAATGCCATGCAACGAAGCATACAATCGTTAGAAAGAAACCATTAAAAGGATGTTTTTGCACTTGTGCACGATACCGTTTTACTAAATGTTTGAGCACTAGACATCCACGAAATGCATAGAGCATGAAAAGAATTTAAAAGTATCAGAAGCCAGCTCCTGAAAATGCATAGCACTTGCTTGTATTAGGACTTTGACCCTACGTTGAGAGGCAGTGAGATACCCATGCTGTAGGCTGGTCGTGGGATCCTAAAGGGGAAATCAAGTAAGGACAATGGTACATTCCTGGACACGCTTATTTGGTACCTTGAGCGACGTTTGTGCAAAATGTCTAAATGTTGAGCGATGCATCGAGGGGCCAATCCCCAAGGTGTAGGAGAGTCGCAGAGGGTTGATGGCATTCAGCCGTAGGAGGAACCCCATGTGTATGTGATTCGAGCCCTTTGGCTATGTGAAAGGGACTCCCTCTGAGGAGTAGTGGGCTAGGATCAGTTGGACTACAACGTATTACAAACGCAATGTTTAGGAAAGCAAAGATTTTGATAGACGCTCCTGGCCGCGAGGCCGAGGGGTTGTCTTGTGCGTAGTGACGAGGTCCGGCTAGTGCATGAGCCAGTGCCGGCCCGCTTTTTGGTCCATCAGTGGTGCGTCTGCCAGGAGCCGCTTAAAAGTGGCGGTTCTGGAATCCTGGTTGTTTAGGGACCAACTAGCAGTTTATGCCAAAGGATACTGAGATTGATCCGTTATTTATTGATAAGCATCGTCTAGCAGAAATCCAAAAGCAAGAAAAAGACGAAAGAGCTAGGCGACGTGCTGAAATTTTTAGGAGATATTCCCCTAAGCGTAGCGGTGCTGAACCCTTACAAGGGAGTGGATCTAGTGGTCTTGGAACCACAAGCAGTAAGTTAGGAGAAGGCGGAAGCTCTAGTGCTCCCCTTCCTTCTATAAGCCAGTCCACGTCAAGTACGGGAGGTGTAACCCCACCGTCCCCTATTCCTAGTGCAAATCCAATCCTTATCATGGCGCAGCCTATTGCAATTCCAGCAAGAACGACGGATTTGTCGACTCTAGGTTACCCGCTACCCATTTTTAATGGGCTAGTTGAGGAAGATGCGAAACTCCACATTAGGGAGTTTCAAAAGCTGATGTTTAATTGTCGCATCCAAGAAGAAGGACATTTAATGATGTTCTTCAACATGACTCTCAAAGGAAGAGCCGCTATATGGTATCATGGTTTAGAAGCCGGAACCATATTGAACATTGATGCATTTTATGGAGCTTTTCGAAGGGAGTTTGCCCCTGAAAGGGGTGGGCAATATTGGTTGCGTGTACTCAACGTGACCCGCCAAGAACCACACGAGGATATTCGTGCTTATGCGAAGAAGATAAAAGAGGTTTTCCGTAAGTTGGATACCTCTATTCCTATCCCCGCAGCTGCCCAGTTGCAATATTTCCTACATGGTTTGGACTTTAATATCCAATTGCAGTTGAGTAGTGTTCCCTTGGGGGATATAGATACTGCCATTACACGAGCACAAGAGGTGGAATCCCGACTACAAGCAACCTATGCTTCTCGAGGTAATTCGAACATGGGTTTAGTATTGGGAAATAATATGGCAATGGCCAATGGCAGTAGTGGCCAAGGGATAGCGATGGCTAACCCTAATGGGAGAGGGAACATGATACAGAATGTCCCTTTATTACCAGCTCCCCCTAGCATGTCGATGCCTACGGGCAGTCAAATGGCTTCAAGTGGTGGAGGCCAGGCGGTCAATTCTAACACCATGCCTGTGGCTCAACAACCAGTGCCTAATCGAATTGTTAGGCCGATGGAACGACATGGTAATGACCAAGGCTATGAGTCCAGTTCTTCCAATGTTATTGGCGAGGTTAAGGACATGATTACGAAGCAGTATTGGCAAATAGCCGTTGATGTCAACTTCCTTAAAAAACAACAAAATTTGATAGGAAGTAGATACCTAGAGGAGGGTGTACCTTCGAGGTTTAGTTGCAAATGGTGTGGTGGGCAGCACTATCCAAGAAATTGCCCAAATGTTAAGTGCGACATTTGTGGAAAATCTGGCCATTTAGCAGCTACTTGCTGGAGTAAGATCAGTTTCCTCCAGCGAGGAAGTCGGCAACCAGGGCCTGTTAATCATCGTGCCCAAGGAAATGATTCCCAGCGAGAAGATGGGCCTAAACAAATACTTCAACGACCAAAGACTACAGTGGAGGAGCTACCAAGTGGTAGTGGGGTTAGTTTGATTGAGGCTGTACGTGTTAACGATGCTGAAACCTCTAATCTGCGAGCTGTCCTTACAAGAGGTCAAAAAGGTAGAGAGGCCGACAAGGATAAGCCTGTCGACGGAAACCCTAAACAAGGCGACAAAGGAACGCAAGTTTTGGACCCTTCCCTGGAAGGGGGACCTTTGAATCCCGTAGAAAGTAAAGCCGATAAGGAACCACCAAAGAAGAAGGTGAAAGTTAAGAAAGAGGCAATAAAGCCAGTTCAGTGACCTAAAGAGCGGATGGTTTGGCGTGAAAAGCGAGCTCTATCAAACTATCATGAATTCGATTTGGCGAGCTCTCTTTGCGAAGTCAAGCCGGATGTGAATCTCTTACAGCTTATTAATCTTTCCCCAGGAGTACGCAAGGAATTTAGAAAGATCCTACGTACCGGGTATATCGTAGAACCTTTGGGTATTGCGCGAGTTGGTGATGACTGGTTTGAGCATGCTGAGAAGCATTGCCCAAGGGTTGCAGCCTATGTCGATGGGATATTAGTAGATTATGCCATTGTCGACACGGGATCATCTGTTAACATTATGAGTTCTGAACTGATGGAAAGGTTGGGTCTTGCGATTCAGAAAGATACCTCCACAATTCTTAGAATGGCAGATGATAGTTTGAAATAGCCGGAAGGCTGCATTACTAAGGTCCTTGTCACTGTTGCAAATGTAGAATGCATGTTGGACTTTAGGGTGATTCGTTTTGCAGGCCGCCCAAGTTATCAAGTATTATTTGGATGACCTTGGATCTTGCAAGCGGACTGCCAAGTAGATATACCCGCCGGTCGATTGATATTCGGCAGAGGTGCCCAGCGTGTAGTGGTTGATGCTTATCCTGAGTCCCCGTAGAGTGAGAGAGCTCCTCTATCTTCTACAGAATTGGAGACATTAGAAGACTTATCTGCCAGTGAGGCATCATCGAGTGATGAGTCTAAAGGGGGATCCACCACGAAAGACATCTATCAGATCACTTTGAACGAGCCGATAGAGGGCCAAGATTGTATAAGAGATGCAGATGTTATCGAGCTAGACCTTGGTACACCTGATGATTCGCAGCCAATCAAATTAGGTTCTATGCTTAGCTCAGCAGAAAGGGAGGACTATGTGGCCTTGATCCAGGAATTCCGTGATATCTTTGCCTGGAGTTATGATGAGTTGAGAGGCATTCCTCCTAGTCTTGCTGTTCATACAATTCCGTTGAAAGAGGGCAGTCGTCCTGTACAGCTTAAAGTAAGGCGTATGCCTTTCGAATTGAGGGACGGCTGTTTGAAGAGTTACAGAAGCTTCGAAAAGCGGGTTTGATTTTTCCTGTGCAACACATGGAATGGTGTTTGCCAGTTGTGATTAGAAAGAAGAAGAATAATCAAATCCGTTTATGTGTCGACTTTAGAGAGCTGAATAAACAGACAGTTAAGGACTACTACCCATTGCCATTTACTGACCAGATTTTGGATCAATTAGCGGGTAGGGAGATATATTCGTTTATGGATTGCTTTGCAGGATATAACCAGATGGCAATTGCAGAAGAGGACAAGTTGAAAACAACTTTCATTACTGTATTTGGTACTTTTGCTTACCATGTGATGGCCTTTGGTTTATGCAATGCGCCTGGTTCGTGGCAACGTACAGCAGATAAGACATTCGGTGACATATCCCCTGAAGAGTTAAAGGTGTTTATTGATGACTTAGGGGCTGCCACCTTGAGAGAAAGGCAGTTGATCATTTTAAGAAAATGCTTTGAGCGCTGTAGACAATTTTGCATCGCCCTAAACCCACGGATGTGTGTTTTTGGAGTACTTATGGGCTATTGCTGGGTCATGTGGTCAGTTCGGTAGGAATTGCGACAGACCCCGAGAAGGTTAAAGTTATAGTTGCCATGGGTCCACCACGCACTCCGAAGGAGGTGCATAGCTTTTTGTCTTCGGTTGGTTACTACCGTAGATTCATCAACGCCTTAGCAGAAAGAGCGTTTCCGCTTACAAATTTATTGTCCTTTAGCTGTTCGTTTGTATGGGGTGACCCTTGTAAGGTAGCATTCGAGGATGTGAAACAAGAGCTAGCAAGAACACCCGTCTTAAAAGCACCTAAAAGAGGTGAGGTGTTTTATATATTTTCAACAGCCACGATGTATAGTATCAGCTGCTGTTTAGCCCAAATTTTGGAGGAGAAGTGGTACCACCCGATTGCTTTTGCTAGTCGGAAGCTGGTGGTATCCGAAATCAATTATACTTACATGGAGAAGCTGTGTCTAGCGATGGTCTTTGGGACCAAGAAGTTCAGGCATTACATTCTCTACGAGAAAGTCGTGCTTTATACGAAGGCGGAGGGACTTTGACTATTGATGAATAAGTTACAGCCGCCTGATCTTCTAGCAAAGTGGTTAATCACTTTGCAAGAATTTGATTATGAAATCAAGAGTAAGACACCAAGGTTGCAAGGCATCGTGGAATGCCTTGTGGACTTTGGGGAGCCGAAAGAATCTGTGGCTGAAGGTAGTGACATGGAGTTGTTATTTAAAATAGATACGGCATCTATTCCCTCCTGGTATGCTGTGATAACACATTATTTATCAACAGGAGAGGTGGGATCCGAATTATCTAAAGTTGAGAGAAGGAAAATTAAGCAGCAAGCGTTAAAGTTTGCCTTGATCGCAGGTACATTATATCGGCAAGGGGTTGATGATATCTATCGCCGGTGTGTGATGCCTGACGAGGTGCCATTCATTTTGGAAGAGTGCCATGATTCTGCTTGCGGTGGCCATTTTGCTGGAAGGCTTACAGCACAAAAGGCTTTACGAGCAGGTTATTGGTGGCCTGCCATCTTCCAGGATGCGTTTGCGTATGTTAAGCGATGCGATATTTGTCAACGACATGATAGTCGAGAGAATAGGAAACAACCACTCACCCCTATTATGGCGATACTTCCATTTGAGAAGTGGGGAATAGACTTTGTGGGTCCTATTACTCCGTTGTCAACTAGGCAAAAGAGGTACATCATTGTCGCAACTGACTACTTCACAAAGTGGTCAGAAGCACGTGCAACAAGGAAAGATGATGCTAAAGAAACTGCTAGTTTCCTTTTAGAGCAGATAATATGCCGGTTTGGTCCGCCGAAAGAATTAGTGTTGGACCGCGGAACCCATTTCCTGAATAAGGTGATCAAAGGTTTGACAGAGATGTGGCAAATCAAGCATAACAAGACAACCCCATATAATCCACAAGCCAATGGTCAGGTTGAAAGTACCAACAAGCAGCTTGTGGGCATCCTGTCCAAAATCGTGTCGGAAAAGAAACAAGATTGGGATAAAAAGTTATCCATGGCAGTGTGGGCCTATAATATGACTTTCAAATGAGCCACTGGCCATACCCCGTTCAAGTTAGTATATGGGGAGGAGTGTGTCTTGCCTTTAGAAATTGAGCTGCCGACTATTCGGTTTGCCATCAATCATTCTTTGAGCGCTACAGATGCACTTTTTGAGTGCTTGACGACACTGGCACATTTAGATGAGCTTAAGTTGCAGAGCTTATTGCACTAAGAAGTGGCGAAGTGCCGAATGAAGCAGCTACACGACCTCAAAGCCAAGAAATACACCTTCAAGAAAGGACAGCTTGTTCTGTATTATGACGCACGACGAGAATTATTTCCAGGCAAGCTAGAACCCAAATGGGATGGGCCCTATAGGATCGTTAGAATAGGAAAGAATAAATCTACAGTGTTGTTAGCTGACCTTGAGGGGATAGAATTTAAAAATAAGGTTAATCTTAATAAGATTAAACCTTATTATTTCTGACTGCACTAATGCTATGACTGCCTTGCAGGTCTAGGCGAGATCGATCAAACATCTGCAAGGAAATCGTGATAGAGGTTGATGGGTCATCTGATCCCTTATTTAGAACACCCATATTTGGAACAGAGGTATCATCAGGGAAAGCTCATTTGGTGGAGCAAAGGATACAAGGTGATTGAGCAAGAAGGCGGGACATTTATTTGGGAGATCAAGGTCTTCTGCCATCACTGCCTACAAATTTTGACGAGCATCCCTGTTGAATTCAATGACGATGGAGGGATGGAACCTACAGTCCACCCGTTGAATATGCTGAATTTTGATTACCATCATTACGAGTAGAGTTCTGGATGGCGGGATGTGTAAACCCTTTATGGACGTACACCTTGTACTTTGATGGGGCGTCCAGGGGTCCATGCAAAAAAGGAAGTGTAGGAGTTGTCATCCGAGACCCCCGACGATGCATTGTCATGAAGTTAGCTGTTTATCTCGGGGTGAATTTTACCAATAACATGGCAGAATACAAAGCCCTGATTATGGGTTTGAATATTGCGAAGAAGGGTGGTATCCGCCAGTTGTTGGTGAAAGGGGACTCTCAGTTGGTTTTAAATCAACTCAATGGGACGTACATGGTACGAAACCCCATCCTTTGCATGTACCATCATACTGCCATGGCCCTGCTAGGCGAATTCGATAGAGTGTCTTTTCAGCTGATTCCACGGAATTGGAATCAGTTTGCCGATTCTTTGGCTAATCTTGCGTATGAAGAGGACCTCTTCTTTAATTGTGGCCCTTGTCCCGATATATCTATTGATGGTGAGACAAGACTTGGTCGTTTGTGGGGTATGCTTTCTGAACATGCCCTCTTTGGCAGACGATGGTTGATTTGGGTGATGCAAAGGGTAAGCGAGACTCATCTGCCTTTATTATCTTGGACCCACAGACTGGTTAGACGACATGTGATGCGAACACCTCTTGCGATATACGCAGGAGGGATAGGTCATAATTTAATGCACCTAGTTTAGGGCTACGAGCCTCTGTTCCCCTGGGAATAGTATGCTTTGCTGTCTATCATAGTTGTTTCCAGGAGGATGTTATGCATAGTATGGTTTTATTTCATTAGGCCAAGAGGGCCGATGCAGTTTTGTAGTGAAGTGTTTGATTTCATTAGGCCAAGAGGGCCATTTCCCTGTCTAGTGCAGGTGCGTTTAATTGGGTTTTTGTTTTAGTGTTGTGCTGGACAGATTTCGTGGTTCATGGACTTTGGTGGAGCCTGGCGGAGCCTTTGCTGCGATGGAAGCTTCTTGTGGCCAATCCAGGTGATATTTCTCCTTTACGAGTACCTTTCTTTCCTGTTATATGTGTATCTGTACTTGTCGAGGGGATATATTTTTGTTGGGGACCAGCAACTAAGGCATGAATTCCCAAGTTTAGGCTAAGGATGTTTGAGGGAGGTCAGAGAAGTCATTGCCTCCTGCAACGACATTGTTAGACATTGAAAGACCTGTTTTAGAAGGAAGTCCTAGTGGCCTTGTCCTGCTAGCCTGCTAGGCAGCCGTTCTAGGAGTTCTTGTTAGTAGTGAGGCAGTTAGAGAAGCCTGCCAGAAGATAATAATGATGATGCCCAGAAACTTTGTACATCCTAAAAGATGAATATAAATACGAAGGTGTGTAAAAAGGGGTTCTAACCCCTATCAAAGCAAAGAAAAGGAATGAAAATATATAAGCAGTTGATCATTGCCTTGCGAGGGCTTCTTGCTGCAAACCAAATGAAATACCAAAACAAGGAAGGTTGGAGTGAAAATAAAAGTGAGCATTAGAAAAGGATTAAGTGTCGCCTTGCGAGGGCTTGGTAGGTTCTTGGGTGCCGAGACAGGTCCTGAGACCGATGCCCTGTTCTCCTTGGATCACTACGCTCAGCTCCCTCCTTTTTACATGCCCCAGTATGTCAATAAAATAAAAGCCCTAAAAGAAGAACTGTACTGAAAGCCAATACTCCTTGATTAGGCTATAGGAGTCCTCGCCTTGTAGGAGCTCCTAGTGGTGTTGTTTTTAGTTGGTAAGTAGCGCAAACTACCACTTAGGGAAACCTCTTTGGTAGGTTTTTTAGTTTGGCTGTGTTGGAGCAGTTGGTTAGTGACTCACTTCGGATCTTCTATTAGATGATGCTAGGCCTACTCCTTGTGGATGTCATGCCTTGGTTTTGTCCAGGGGTAGGGGGAGCATTGTGCTGAGTTTTATGATATATTTGTTTTGTATCAGTTTGATGCTTCTTTGGTTGTTTATGTGCGGATATGTTCGTGGATTCGACGGATTGAGTCGTCCTATCCCGTGGTCGCCAATGAAGGATGGAATTTAGGCCCCGGAACGTGCCTAAAAATAGGAGAAAAATGTGGAAATGCGAGGGAAAATGCTCGACCACGAAGGCGGCAGCTCGACCTAGGACGATTTTAAGTGTCAAGTGCTTGACGGGCGCCCGTACAACACTCCGAGAATTTTCATAATTTTTTCGTGCGCGTGTGCCAGTCAGTGGAGCTGCCGGTCAGTGCGGGATGTCGAGACGAGTTCATAGAAATTTTCAGAGGGACGATCGGGTTCCGTACGCGCAAGATGGCCCGAAACCGGTCGGGGTGCCCAAAGGGGGGCCCAATTTGGGAAATCCCAAGAGGTGGAAGGGAGGGGGGGTGACCTTTGGCACCCCCCCCCCCTCCAAAAATCGTGATTATGGGGGGGGCGGCGGCTGTTTTTTCAGCCGCTGAAAAAATCCCCCCCCCCCCCCCCCCCCCCCCCATCATGATGAAGATTGAAACATAAGCAATGAAGATGATCAGGCCGGGCTCCTGCATCAAGGCTACGCTCCGCATCGCTGGTCTCCGCTCCTGCAATGGTGGCCTGGTTGGAGAGAGAGAAAATCAGTCTTTCTCTCTCCTCCCTCTCTCTCCTCTTAACCCCCGTTCGTGCGTGGAAGAGTAGAATGGAAATGGATGGCCGGATGGACGCCGATTCTTGACGAGATTGAAGGGCAATGCCAAATCATTGTAAATTGCTGATTCCAAGCAGAATTCATGGCTGGAAATCAATCATGGGACGTGCCAAATTTAATGGAAAACCCGCAAGACACGGTAATAATTATTTTTTCAAAGAAAATGGCCTTTTGATGCAAATTTGGTTGATAAAAATGTATTCATATGGATTGAGTTTTGAGTATGTCATGCTTTGAGTTGTTTTCTGGTTTTTCATCATTTAAAAATCAGAAAAACATGTGCGGGATAGCAGAAAATAGAAAACCAAGACACGAAAAACTATAAAAATGAAGGAAAATAGGGTTTTTTGGGCTAAAAATGATGCAATAAATTAATCCACACCTACTAAAATTCTTTTTCTGCTGAAATGAACTAAGGGCCACAGCCCATAAGCTGAACTTTATTTTCCGCAATTAAAAAATGGGAGAAAATGGGAAAATTTGCAAGAAAATGGTGGAAAAACCCTAAAAATAGGAGACAAATTATATGTTGGGCTTCGAAAAATGGGGAAAATTATGAGTAATGTCCGTGAATGTATAGTGAGGCTGAGGCATGAAGATTTGCTTCAGATCAGCCTTGCTTCCGTGTTTTAGTTTGGTTTTTTCCGCTTTTGATATGAAAAATAAGAGAAAAAGCCGTAAAATGCCATGCAACGAAGCATACAATCGTTAGAAAGAAACCATTAAAAGGATGATTTTGCACTTGTGCACGATACCGTTTTACTAAATGTTTGAGCACTAGACATCCACGAAACGCATAGAGCATGAAAAGAATTTAAAAGTATCAGAAGCCAGCTCCTGAAAATGCATAGCACTTGCTTGTATTAGGACTTTGACCCTACGTTGAGAGGCAGTGAGATACCCATGCTGTAGGCTGGTCGTGGGATCCTAAAGGGGAAATCAAGTAAGGACAATGGTACATTCCTGGACACGCTTATTTGGTACCTTGAGCGACGTTTGTGCGAAATGTCTAAATGTTGAGCGACGCATCGAGGGGCCAATCCCCAAGGTGTAGGAGAGTCGCAGAGGGTTGATGGCATTCAGCCGTAGGAGGAACCCCATGTGTATGTGATTCGAGCCCTTTGGCTATGTGAAAGGGACTCCCTCTGAGGAGTAGTGGGCTAGGATCAGTTGGACTACAACGTATTACAAACGCAATGTTTAGGAAGGCAGAGATTTTGATAGACGCTCCTGGCTGCGAGGCCGAGGGGTTGTCTTGTGCGTAGTGACGAGGTCCGGCTAGTGCATGAGCCAGTGCTGGCCCGCTTTTTGGTCCATCATCAATGTTTAATACTTTAGAGTCCCATATGTTGCTTATGCTATGCATGGATTTATCGCATATCAACTAGGTGCAATTAACTTCCCTTGATACAAGCACTTCGCAACTTCATCTTTGAATATTTGGGATGCGATTTATCATTTTTAATGACCTATTCTAGCCCAACAAAGTATAGAGCCTAATGTATCTCATGTGAGAATCAAAGCAAGCATCTATCAATTTTAAAATACATTACTTACGAACTGGTACCGCAGTTGAATTGATAGTGATGCCTTCACCCAAAGCTTCGTTGCTGGTTGTAGGATTGCCAACTGCATGGGGCATTCTTTGCTTAGTGGCCATCGTCTGCAAGTAGATTTGAGAGATAAGGAAGGAATTGATTTTGAGATGGAAGACGGTAAGAGAAGATGGAAAAGATTGGGATAGGGGGAATTGAGCTAACTCTCTCCCTTACAGACTCTCGGGGTCTCCTCTCTCTCTCTCTCTCTCTCTCTCTCTCTCTCTCTCTCTCTCTCTCTCTCTCTCTCTCTCTCTCTCTCTCTCTCTCTCTCTCTCAACCTTTCGAGGTCTCTTTGTACTCTCTTGTGCCTCCCCATGCCTCATATTTATAGTGAATTAGAAAAGAGGGGCTGTGGCTACTAAGAAAAAGAGCTCTTGGTGGAGGGGATCTTAGAAACATTAGTGATCTAATGCTCAAATCATAAATATGATTGTTTCATTGGCTCCAAAAGGGGGGTAAAATACCAAGACACTTGGTTAGGAATCTTTCAGATCACTCTTCTTTCTCCCTATGCTTTAAGTGTTGTTTACTGCCTCAAACTGCGATCGCGGCGCGCGCCATTTTGCAAATCTCTCTTTTTTGTATTAAATCTCCCAAATTAGCTAGAAAATCACTTGCTTTTTTTCATGACATCTTGTTCTAGAAATTTCCATACCTTTTTACGATATTTATAATAAGTAATATATAAAATATGCTAGTTTTGCCCAAAAATCTAATATTTTTGGACTATCCATAATATACACGTTAACATTAGTGATTAATATGGCTCATAACTCTCGTTCACGTTGTAACTTCCGTGAAGGGTGGCTATGGTCCTTGTCAATCTGAGAAAAATATCAGATTTATGACTCTCGATTTTTAAACATATAATTTTAATTCAAATAAAAATTATTCATTATTAACATTAGTTAGTTTTTACTTTAGTTTGTCTTTAGTTAGTAATCTTACTAACTTATTAATTGACTAACTAACTTTCAAACTAACCACCTAATTTTTATTTGTGTGAAAATATTACATAAGTCTACAACATGATAAAAGACTAATATGAAAGGACCACAACATATGTACATGTGGTCACTAAGTGTGAATCTACTAGGAAAGAAGAGATGGAAGAATGAATATGTCGTTATCAAGGATAGACTACATGGGTGTAGTCCAACTGTAGAATCACTAATGTATCCTTATGTCAGTCACCTAAGATGCCAATGAATAATATCTTAACACATCACCAAGGCACGTGTAGTGGATGCTAGCTCATGTAGAGCTTGACATCTCAACACTATCCCTTGAGCTCAACATGAGCTCATGAACTATCAAGCATAGACCTGAAGTATTGAAGCTTCTCAGCTCCCAAGTGGCCTTGGTAAAAATATCAGCAGCTTGATCCTTTGTGTTGACATAAACCAAGTCAATATCACCTATTAGAACCCACTTCCAAATGAAATGGTAATGGACTTCTATGTGTTTGGTCCATGCATGATATAATAGGTTCCTAGCCAATTAAATGCTACTAAGGTTATCACAGTGATGATAACCTTCTTATCCACCTACATCCCCAAATCACCAAGTATCTTGTGTAACTAAGCTACCAAGCTACCTTATATGTTATAATTGTAGCACCTCTGTACTCTACCTATGTGTACTAGATAAGGCAATTGTTGGCTATTTCTTGCTACTCCAAGTAACAACATCACTACCAAAGGAAATTATAAAACCACTCGTAGATCTTTGGTTTGAAATACCACAAGCTCAATCTGCATTTGTGTAACCATGCAAGTCCAATGGTACACCTATACCATAGAATAAGGCATAGTCCAATGTGGACTTGACATAGCGCAAAATGCACCGCACTACATCCAAATGTGGTTTTATTGAAAGTTGCATAAGCAAACTCTCCAAACCAACTTTGTAGTTGAGGTTTTAGACCTAGTGATCATCAAATAGATAAGGGTGCCCATAATCTTTTGATACATAGTGACATCCTCAACCAAGTAACCCTCATGTGCACCAAGCTTAGCATTAACATCCAAAGGTATAGAAATAGGCTTGCAATCAACCATACCATATTTCTTCAACATATTTAATGCATATTGTCTCTATGACAACCATATACTCTTTGGAGTCTTGATTATCTCTATGCTGAGAAAATAGCATAGCTCTCCTAAATCCTTCATCTCAAATTCAGCCTTGAGAAGACTCTTCACATAATCAATCTCTATCTCAGTATCACCCACAATGATCCAATCATCCACATATATAATAGTAATGACCACAATACCTATATCACTCTTACATACACAGAGTGAGTGATCAGTGTGTGCTCTGTTAAATCCAATATTAACAAGGTATTCTGCAATCCTATCATGCCATGCCCTAGGTACTTTCTTCAGCCCATACAAGGCCTTATGAAGCCTGCATACATGATTTAGATCATAATCATTCATATAACTAGGTGGCTACTCCACATAAACTTCCTCTTGTAACTCCCCCAGTAAAAAAGCATTCTTAACATCCACTCGATGCATGATCCAACTTTTTGATGCAACCATTGCTATGGAAGCTCTTATAGTGGCCATTTTAGCCATTGGAGCAAAAGTCTCCTCATAATCAATACCATGAGATTGTGCATACCCTTTGGCAATGAACCATACCATATAATGCTCAATATATCCATCTAGACCTTATAAACCCATTTGCAACCAATAGCTTTCTTGCCTTCAAGTAAGGGCACTAACTCCCATGTATCATTATCCATTAATGTAGCCATTTCTTCATAGTACTATCCCAATACTCATTACCCACTACATTCTCAAAACAAGTGGGTTCCACATTCTACAAAACCTTAGGCATGTATGTATAATAGTGATGAGCTACATAGCTATCATATGTCTTGTTAGCTTTCTCACTCTACTTGACTTGCGTGGACCTCGATCACTACTAGGTGCTTTAACATCCTCTTGTGCCTTCCACACTCCAAGTGTTTTAATATATGGAATCCCAAACTCCTCATCCAATCTCTATTCAAAGCCATCTGAATCAACATCAACATGAAAGAAACCTAATGATACATCTATCACAATAGGTGAGTCCCCAACTTCCTCTTGACCTTTACATTTTTTATGTACTTGGTAGAGTAACCTATGACGTCAATCTACCACTCCATGTATCAACACAAAACAATAACTAGGAGACTCTTGTGGTCCACTCAATGTATATACATGTTGATCTATTTTTTACACAGCTATACTCTCATGCTCATCACCCCAACCGCATTTTGCACATTACTATACCAGCTACTCATTTTATAAAAAACAACATCCCTTCTAACTCTTAGCTCATGTTGTATCATGAGCAATGATTGAGGAGAATCCCCTCACACAACTTGAAGACACAAGAGAAAAGGAGTGCTGATAATATGGATTCATGGCTTAATACTTTTCTTTTCTAGCCATATAAGATATCTCAAAGTCATATCCTTGAAGAGTATCTAACCATCTTCGTTGCTTGGGAGACAAATTTGATCGTGAAAGAAAGTATTTTAGCACAAAATGATCGCTTTTGACCATGAAATGGTTGCTATAGATGTAGTGATACCACTTTTTAATAGCATCTAATATTGCTAACATCTCTTGCTCATAAACATGTAATTTATGCTCCTTGTCATGAAGCTTTCAGCTCTCATAAGCTATGACTCCATGGTCTTGACATAAAACAATTCCAATTCCTCTTCCACTAGCATCTGCACATATGATAAACTCCTTAGAGAAATCTCAGACATACAAGGATAGGTGCTAAAATTAAGAGAGATTTCAGCTCATTGAAACTTTGATTGGTGAAGGAGTCCAAAAAAAAAAGCCTCCTTTTTGAGTCTATCCATCAATGGAGCTACCACATGAGCATAATTCTTGATAAACCTCCTAGAGAAGGATGATAACCCAAGGAATCCTCTCAAAGAGGTTGCATTCGTAGAAGTATGCCATTCTTTAACACATTTTACCTTGTTGGGATCCACTCTAATGCCTTGCTCTCCCACAACATGACCTAAGTATTCAACTTCATCTTCCATGAAAGAATACTTCATCATCTTAGCAAAGAGTGTGTGTCTTCATAATGTGTCAAGGAC
The DNA here is from genome assembly GCF_053477565.2 of Lygodium microphyllum. NCBI lineage: Eukaryota > Viridiplantae > Streptophyta > Polypodiopsida > Schizaeales > Lygodiaceae > Lygodium > Lygodium microphyllum. The sequence goes on along the minus strand of NC_141146.1, from coordinate 6,866,222 downwards.
CTCTCGTATATGCTTCAAATGCTCATCCTTTGGATTTACTATAGATAAGGATATCATCAAAGAAAATAAGGACTGTTTTGAACAAGCAGGGCTGTAATATTTTATTCATGAGGGCTTGAAAAGTAGCGGGTGCATTGAAAAGTCCAAATGGCATAACCAAGAAGTGGTATAACCCTCTTTTAGTCCTAAAAAATATTTTGAACTCATCTCCTTTCTTCATTTGAATTTTATGATAACCCAATCAAAGATCTATTTTGGTGAAGACCTTTGCATCTTTAAGCTCATCCAAAAGATCATCAATTTGAGGAATAGGATATCTATTATTGACCGTTGACTTGTTCAAATCCTGATAATCAATACACATGCGAAATGATCCATCCTTCTTCTTGACTAAGAGCATGGGAGAGGCAAACAGTCACTACAAGGATATCAGGCCATAGCGACGTCGATTAGCGACGACAAATAGCGGCGTTGCTATTTGCATTACAAATGCGATGCTAATAGCGATGCAAATAGCAACGGTACCCAGAGAAAAAAATGCGAGCTGAAACCTGAGCACATTTCATTTCCCACATTCACAAAAGTTTTCGAGAGGGAGAGTGAGAGAGAGAGTGACCATTTTGCTGAGAGGGAGAGAAAGAGAGAAAGAAGGCTTCTCACCGCCACCGCTGCCACCGCCGTCATTCGCGAAGAAGAGGAGGAAGTGTATGGAGGGCAAAGAGGAGTCGATGTTGCGAAGAGGAGCTACCAAACCCTTCTTTGAGTCTCTACGGTTAGTGCATTCTCTCTCTCTTTTACTTGTTTTTTGTATAATTTTTGTATATTGAGAGAGGGAGAGGAAATGAGAGAGAAAGAGAGGGAGAGGGAGAGGGAGGGAGAGGAAATGAGAGAGGGAGGGAGAGAGAGGGGGAGGTAATGAGAGAGGGAGAGGGAGGGAGAGTGCATTCTCTTTCTCTTTTACTTTTTTTTTGTATAATTTGTGTATATTGAGAGAGGGAGATGAAATGAGAGAGAAAGAGAGGGAGAGGGAGGGAGAGGAAATGAGAGAGAAAGAGAGGGGGAGGAAGGAAATGGGAGAGGGAGTGGGAGGAAATGAGAGAGGGAGAGGGAGGGAGAGAGAGAGAAAGAGAGGGAGAGGGAGAGGAAATGGAAGAGGGGGAGGAAATGGGAAAGAAAGAGGGAGGGAGAGAGAAAGAGAGGGGGAGGGAGGGAGACATTTAACATAATAGGAAAATGAGAAAGAGGGAGAGGGAGAGGGAGAGGGAGGAAATGGGAGAGGGAGGGGGAGGGAGAGAGAAAGAATGAGAGGGAGAGGGAGAGAGGGAGGAAATGGGAAAAGAAGACGGAGGGATACATTAAACATAATAGGAAAATGAGAGAGAGGGAGAGGGAGAGGAAGGAAATGGGAGAGGGGGAGGGAGGAAATGAGAGAGGGAGAGGGAGGAGAGAGAGAGAAAGAGAGGGAGAGGGAGAGGGAGAGGGGGAATGGGAGGAAATGGGAAAGGAAGAGGGAGGGAGAGGGAGAGGGAGAGGGAGAGGGAGGGAGAGAGAAAGAGAGGGGGAGGGAGAGGAAATGAGAGAGGGATAGGGAGACACTAAACATAATAGGGAAATGAGAGAGGGAGAGGGAGAGGGAGGGAGATATTAAACATAATAGGGAAACTCAGGGGGTTCACTATATATATATTCTCTATATAACGTGCGTTCATGGCCTATTTATAAATATCCTAATCTGTGAATTTTTCTTGAATAAAACACAACCCTTTTCTATTGAATCTGTAAGTAACCCCTTTATATGACACCCTTCTGTATGTAAAAAATGTATAAAAATGGTGTTTTAAAAACCCCTTATTTTGAACTCACATTATATATACATACATTCATGAGTGACCCTCCTGAGTAGGGAAATGAGAGAGGGAGATGGAGGGAGAAGAAATGAGAGAGAGAGAAGAGAGAGAAAAAATGAGAGAATAAGAGGAGAGAGAAAAGATGTTAAACATAATAGGGAAAGAGAGAAAGAGAGGGTGAGGGTGAGGGAGGGAGAGGAAATGAGAGAGAGAGAGGAAGAGAGAAAAGGAAATGAGAGAGAGAGAGAGAGAGAGAGAGAGAGAGAGAGAGAGAGAGAGAGAGAGAGAGAGAGAGAGAGAGAGAGAGAGAGAAAGAAAGAAAGTTATATTAACGTCTTCTAAAGACCAAAATTGGCCTATGAGACAAACTGTGATACAATTGATGAGGTCTAGCTATCCAAAATAAAAGTGCTGAATGAAAAGCTAAAAATTGGAAACTGAAAATACGGTGCTTTGAGTGTGATAAGTATCGTGTATGTGTATGTGCGTATGTAGCTCTGGTACTCCAAATAATGGCTACAAAGGGGGAACAAATGTCGGCTGTGATAGGGGAACAACTGTCGGCTGTGATAAAGTGGTGCGATGTGTATACACAGAGAGAGAGAGAGAGAGAGAGAGAGAGAGAGAGAGAGAGAGAGAGAGAAATCATTAAACCTAATAGGGAAAGAGAGAGAGGGTGAGGGTGAGGGAGGGAGAGAAAATGAGAGAGAGAGAGGAGAGAGAAAAAAATTAGAGAGGAAGAGGAGAGAGAAAAATCATTAAACTTAATAGGGAAAGAGAGAAAGAGAGGGTGAGGGTGAGGATAAGAGAGGGAGAGGAAAGAGAAAAAATGAGAGAGGAAGAGGAGAGAGAAAAAAGAGAAAAATCATTAAACCTAATAGGGAAAGAGAGAAAGAGAGGGTGAGGGTGAGGGAGGGAGAGGAAATGAGAGAGGGAGAGAAAGAGAGTAAAGGAAATAAGACCTTACAATAAGCTCATCCTAGGCTCATAGGGGTTAGGCCGATCCTCAACAAACCTAAGGAATATATGGCTAGAGAACCCTAGCACACTTGTGCCTCTCCTAGCATAATGTTCTTCTTGCAAAGAGACCTCTCATACATAGGGCTTGTCCTAGCCTCCACCACGCAAGTATATAACGAAGGCAATTAGCCTATCAATTAGAAAAACATTCATTTTTCATAACATAAATCCAAAAATAACTTTGGATATTCCATAAAAATCAATATTTTCTTAAAAAGATAAATACAAAAAACTAAAACAACATCATTCATATGCTTCGCAAAACTAAAACAACATCACCACAAGATCTCTTAGGAAACTCATCTTCAACTATCAATTTTAACTAAAAAATATAATATAAAATCACTTGCAAGGAAGGACAGTCTTTTATCATTAACCCTCTTTCTTCCTTAGAATAGTCTTAGGAACAAATTTTTGCTCTAACAAGCATATATTTGAGCATAATAACTATTTTAAGGTTTATTCCATGAGTATAGTAGTATATATGCAACCATCAAGCTAGAGATCATGCTTTGGTATATGTGGAGATCCCAATCTCATGTTCAATCTAACGCTTGAAGAATGCACATTTCTTCATTTTTGCATACAGCTTATGAGACCTCATTGTCTTGGAAATTTGTTGCAGGAAATGAAGAAGAACCAGTTCTTCCTAATGTTCCCAATCAACAGCAAATGCAGGCATTTAAAGCATGGCATGAGAGAGCCAGGAAAGTGATGTACTGGCTGTCTATCAGCATTTTAGACTCTATGATTGTGCATATTCAAGATGTAATTACGCCAAAGGAGGCATGGGATACTTTGTCAAAAATGTATAGCACAAATACGCAAGCCAGGAAAATGCAGCTCAAGCAAGAGTTGCACAATGTGCAAAGAGAAAGTATAAGCATCAATGACTACCACATGAAGGTGAAGAAGATTGCAGATGGACTTGCTTCCATTGGGTCGCCAGTGGAAGATGATGATTTAGTTTCTGTGACCTTGAATGGTCTAGGAAAGGATTATGCATAGTTTCGAACATCCATTTCCATCCGTAAAAGATTTCCTGATTTTGAGGAGTTGATTGCTCTTCTAATTTCTGAGAAGCAAAGAAATGGTGGTGCATCTTCTTCAGGAGGAACTTCAAAAGAAGCTGTCTTCTACTCAAATGCTGGAAGAGGTAGAGGCAGAGGTAGAGGAGGCCGTGGTAGAAATCAGAATATGCAGCAAACTCAAGAAAACCAGTCCTATGGAGAAGGACGCGGTAACTCTAGAGGCAAGGGGAGCCAAAGAGGTCGTGGTGGATGGCAAAGAGGCCAAAATGCAAACAGTAATGTTGAATGCTACTACTGTGGTAAAATGGGTCATATGGCTAAAGACTGCTATAAAAAGCAGAATGACATCATGAATGGAAAATTGCAACAAGAGAATTATGTATCTTCTAGTAGACAGGGTGATGACAGAAATGAGCATTTGTTTATGGTGCAGCACATGATCAATTCTGTGACAAGTGCAGAAGAAAGCAATGATGTATGGTATGTTGACTCAGGTGCATCAAACCACATGACAGGTCATGTAGAATGGATGGAGGATGCAAGGAAAATGGAAAAACTAGGATTTGTGGAGACTAATGATGATACTGCACATCCTATTGTGCAGATTGGAAAAATTCCTTTGTCTATGCAGGATGGGAAAAAGAAATACCTGTCCGATGTATTTCATGTCCCGAATATCACCAAGAATCTGGTTTCTGTTGGTCAAATGGTTGAGCAGGGCTTGCAGGTCAGATTTAATCCTCATGGATGCTTTGTTGAGGATATAAAAAATAAAGGTCGCTTGATAGCAAAAGGAAAGAAGAAGGGCAGAATGTTTACGTTGGATGCAGACATGTCTGAATTGAGTGCAGCAATGTTTGCACATGGGACCGGTGTAATTGCAGATATTGATATCTGGCATAAATGCATTGGTCATGTTAATGTACAGCGACTTAAATCAATGCAGGCCCAAAATATTATTGCAGGATTGCCCAAATTCAAGGTTGCGGAAATGCATAAGGTATGTGAAGCCTGTTAGTTTGGAAAACAGGCAAGGAAACCATTTCCTAGACATGTTCAAGAGAGTGAGAAGCCATTGGAATTAATCCACTCTGATGTGTGGACTACTAAAGCTGCATCTCTTGGAGGCTGTCATTATTTTGTCACTTTTATTGATGACTATAGCAGAAAAGTTTGGGTGTATTTTACGAAAAAGAAAAGTGAAGTTTTTGGGTATTTCAAAACTCTTAAAGCTATGGCTGAAAAAGAAACAGGTCTGCAAATAAAATGCCTAAGGTCAGATGGAGGGGGAGAGTACCTCTCAAAAGAGTTTGCAAGGTTCCTGCAGGAGCATGGCATAAAGCAACAATATTCATGTAGTCATACCCCACAACAAAATGGAATTGCAGAAAGGAAAAACAAGCATATTGGAGAGGTGTCTCGTGCCATGCTCAATGAAAAAGACTTGTCAGATTTTTACTGGGCTGAAGCAATTGCTACAGCAGTCTATATAATGAACAGGACTCCCACTGCAGCAATACATGGGATGACTCCAGAGGAGAGGTATACTGGTAGGAAACCAGATATTTCTCATTTGAAAATTTTTGGTTGCATTGCCTATGTACATGTGCCAGATGAGCAGAGATTCAAGTTGGATCCAAAAGCTGAGAAGTGCATCTTTATTGGTTACTCTCTGCAGCAAAAAGGGTATAGATGCTATAACCCTTCTACTCGTAAGTTTACAGTGAGCTCTGTTGTTTTTGATGAGATGAGTAGCTGGTATAAACCAGTAAATGTGATTGATGATGTAGATGCACAAAATGGTAATGCTGCACAGAATTTACAGCAGCAGTCACAAAATATTAGTGGACCTGGAGTGTCCTCTAGCAGTGGTTCATATTCTTCGCCATGGACAGGCAGATTGAGATCGGTAGAATCTCCTCAAAACAATGCAGATAGTGGTATACAGGTTTCACTAAAAGGAAAAGAGAAGGTAGATCAGCCCATGCTTGATGTGAATGCAGGTCACTCTTATGTGGATGGTGAATCCAGTGGCTCAGAACAGAGCATTGATGATGAGCTGGGTATTCCTTCTATTGTTACACATGGAGTAAGGAAGACCAGGGGTGTTTTGAGAGCACCTGGGAGTGAACCTATTTTGGGCAGGTCTACGAGAGCTAGGTATCTTGTGGATAGGCTGAAATATGATGGATTTACAGCCATTCACTATGCATATATGGTTAAAGTGATACAGGAACCAGAACCCACTTCTTTTGAGGAAGCCATGGGAAAAGAAAAATGGGATAAAGCCAAGGATGAAGAAATGGATGCCTTGGAAGAAAATGCTACATGGGAATTGGTATCTTTGCCTAATGGTAAGAATGCAATTGGCTGTAAGTGGGTTTATAAGGTGAAGCACAATGCAGATGGTTCTGTGAACAGATACAAGGCAAGATTAGTAGTCAAGGGGTATGCATAAACATATGGCATTGACTATGAAGAAACATTCAGTCCGGCTGCAAGGATGGCAACCATAAGAGCAGTCATTGCTATGGCTGCATCAAAGGGATGGTCTTTACATCAGATGGATGTAAAGAATGCTTTCTTGCATGGTGATTTGCAAGAAGAGGTCTATATGGAGCAGCCACCAGGTTATGTGCATGCTGTTCATCCTGAGTTTGTTTGCAGGTTGAAGAAAGCCTTGTATGGCTTGAAGCAAGCACCTAGAGCATGGTCTGACAAGATAGGATAGTATCTTATCACTATTGGCTTTCAGATTTCCAAGGCAGATTTCTCATTTTATGTGAGAAAAATAGAGAAAGGTATTATGCTACTTGTCATTTATGTTGATGATTTGATTATTACAAGTGACAGTGATGAAGATATCCTTCATGTGAAAATGCTATTGAAGCAGAAGTTTGAGATGAAGGATTTGGGAGAGCTGTGTTATTTCTTGGGCATTGAGGTGATTAGATCACCAAGTGGGATACAGCTCTTACAGAGGCAGTATGAATTGTACATGCTGTCCAAATATGGGATGAAAGGCTGTAAGCCTATTTCAGTTCCTTTGGAGCAGAATGTGAAGCTGAGCGTAGATGCAGGTGAGCTTCTAGAAGACCCTACTATGTACAAATGCATAGTAGGAAGCTTGATTGATATGACTATTACCAGGCTAGATTTGAGCTATGTTGTTGGATTGGTAAGTCAGTTTATGCAGGCTCCAAGGAAACCACATTTGGATGCGGCTAGACACATACTCAGGTATGTGAAGTCCACATTGCAGTATGGATTATTTTATGTGACTGGGGTTCAGATACAGTTGCATGGATACACTGATGCTGATTGGGCTGGTAGTATTTCTGATAGACGATCTACCAGTGGATATGTGTTCTCTTTTGTGAGTGCTGCAGTCACTTGGAGCAGCAAGAAATAGCCTACAGTTGCCTTGTCGAGCATAGAGGCTGAGTACAGGGGTGCAGCAATGGCTGCATGTGAGGTAGCTTGGTTGCATAAGCTACTTTATGATATGCATCAGTCTACAGATGGGCCAGTTGTCATTTATTGTGACAACATGAGCAGTATACACTTGGCAAATAACCCAGTCTATCATGCTAGAACAAAGCACATTGAGGTGCATTATCACTATGTGTGGGAGAGGGTTTTACTAGGTCTTATTGATCTAGTTTATGTCAGCACAGAGGATCAGGTAGCTGACATATTCACGAAGGCATTGGGCGCAGAGAAGCTGCGCAAGTTCAGAGACCTGCTTGGTGTGCAAGAATTGGGATTGAGCTCGAGGGAGAGTGTTGAGATATCGAGCTCCACTTATGATACGCCAGGGTGACCGTTGTGTATTTATGTCACCGACTTGTCAGTTACAGACGCGGTTGGTACACCGCCCATGAATAATAGCTACATGATAGCTATCCTTATCTACTCTAGTTCGTGACTCAGTTAGTATGCCACCTTAGCTAGTTGAGTTTGGTTTGAGACCCATATATAGGGTTCTTCTATTTCTTTGTACTAGAGTTCTTTTGGCTTACACAACTAAGAAGAGGAAAACTGTTTTCAGCCTCCACCTCTGTGTGTATTCCCCCATTGTGCAAGCAATAAAGCTACAAGTGAGACTCCTTCCTTTTCTCCCACAATGTTGACATCATCCTCAATAGATATATTGGGACAAGGGCCACAATTAAAGAAGAGGTCTTCTTCATACGCAAAATTAGCCAATGAATTGGCAAACTGATTCCAATTTCGTGGAATCAGCTGAAAAGACACTCTATCAAATTCGTCTAGCAGGGCTATGGCAGTATGATGATACATGCAAAGGATGGGGTTTCGTACCATGTACATCCCATTGAGTTGATTTAAAACCAACTGAGAATCCCCTTTCACCAATAACTGGAGGATACCATCCTTCTTTGCAATATTCAAACCCATAATCAGGGCTTTGTATTCAACCATATTATTGGTAAAATTCACCCCGAGATTGTTGAGATATCGAGCTCCACTCGTGATACGCTAGGGTGACCGTTGTGTATTTATGTCACCGACTTGTCAGTTGCAGACGCGGTTGGTACACCGCCCATGAATAATAGCTACATGATAGCTATCCTTATCTACTCTAGTTCGTGGCTCAGTTAGTATGCCACCTTAGTTAGTTGAGTTTGGTTTGAGACCCATATATAGGGTTCTTTTATTTCCTTGTACTTGAGTTCTTTTTGGCTTACACAACTAAGAAGAGGAAAACTGTTTTCAGCCTCCACCCTTGTGTGTCTTCCCCCATTGTGCAAGCAAGAAAGCTTCAAGCGAGACTCCTTCCTTCTCTCCCACAATCTTGACATGGTATTAGAGCCTTGTTCGTGGTAAGGAGCTCAAGAAAGCAAGCCAAGCTCGCGGTGTTCTGGTAAGAGGAGCAGTGTTGCTTTCATTTTCTGTTTTGGGAGCAGATCTCTGCAGGTAGCAGAGCCGGAAAGTGCAGGAGTGCATTGTCTCAGGTTGAGACGCCCTTCACGGTGAAGCAAGAGGGCAGTATATGCTGCGGGACATGGCTTTAGCCCTTGGCGACCTTGTTTTTTTTATTTGAGGCCATTTCGGGGCCTGTTTTGGAGGCGGAAGTTTTCTGCACACACTCAGGAAAAGGCCCAGTTTTATGTTGTGCAGCCACTGTTCTACAGGTCGGTGAATAGTTACTGTAAAAATTGCATTGTATGCTTGTGCGCAGAGACATTGGGAGTTACAGAATCATCCCTGTTGCCTGTTGATGCAAAATCGTCACTAAGAAGTGACTGTGTGGTCAAATACCACTTTCGCCAGTTTTGCAGATTTTCCCTTGTGAGGGTGAAGCTGTGGTTTTGCAGTGACAGAATTTTTTGCAGTCTTCTGTAATGGCATCTGATTCTCTTTCACAGATTGTCACTGAAAAGCTTGACAAGAACAACTTCCAAGCATGGAAGTTTAGAATGACGAATTTCCTTATGGGAAAAGGATATTGGGAATTTGTTGCAGGAAATGAAGAAGAACAAGTTCTTCCTGATGTTCCCAATCAACAGCAAATGCAGGCATTTAAAGCATGGCATGAGAGAGCCAGGAAAGTTATGTATTGGCTGTCTATCAGCATTTCAGACTATGATTATGCATATTCAGGATGCAAGTACGCCAAAGGAGGCATGGGATACTTTGTCAAAAATGTATAGCACAAATACGCAAGCCAGGAAAATGCAGCTCAAGCAAGAGTTGCACAATGTGCAAAGAGAAAATATGAGCATCAACGACTACCACATGAAGTTGAAGAAGATTGTAGATGCACTTGCTTCCATTAGGTCACCAGTGGAAGATGATGATTTAGTTTCTGTGACCTTGAATGGTCTAGGAAAGGATTATGCACAGTTTCGAACATCCATTTCAGTTCGTGAAAGATTTCCTGATTTTGAGGAGCTGATTGCTCTTCTAATTTCTGAGGAGCAAAGAAATGGTGGTGCATCTTCTTCAGGAGGAACTTCAAAAGAAGCTGTCTTCTACTCAAATGCTGGAAGAGGTAGAGGCAGAGGTAGAGGAGGCCGATATGGAGGCCGTGGTAGAAATCAGAATATGCAGCAAACTCAAGAAAACCAGTCCTATGGAGGAGGACGTGGTAACTCTAGAGGCAGGGGGAGCCAAAGAGGTCATGGTGGATGGCAAAGAGGCCAAAATGCAAACAATAATGTTAAATGCTACTATTGTGGTAAAATGGGTCATATGGCTAAAGACTGCTATAAAAAGCAGAATGACATCATGAATGGAAAACTGCAACAAGGAAATTATGCATCCTCTAGTAGACAGGGTGATGACAGAAATGAGCATCTGTTTATGGTGTAGCACATGAACAATTCTGTGACAAGTGCAGAAGAAAGCAACGATGTATGGTATGTTGACTCAGGTGCATCAAACCATATGACAGGTCATGCAGAATGGATGGAGGATGCAAGGAAAATGGAAAAACTAGGATTTGTGGAGACTGGTGATGATACTGCACATCCTAGTGTGCAGATTGGAAAAATTCCTTTGTCTATGCAGGATGGGAAAAAGAAATACCTGTCTGATATATTTCATGTCCTGAATATCACCAAGAATCTGGTTTCTGTTGGTCAAATGGTTGAGCAGGGCTTGCAGGTCAGATTTAATCCTCATGGATGCTTTGTTGAGGATATGAAAAATAAAGGTCGCTTGATAGCAAAAGGAAAGAAGAAGGGCAGAATGTTTACATTGGATGCAGACATGTCTGAATTGAGTGCAGCAATGTTTGCACATGGGACCGGTGTAGTTGCAGATATTGATATCTGGCATAAACACATTGGTCATGTTAATGTACAGTGACTTAAATCAATGCAGGCCCAAAATATTGTTGCAGGTTTGCCAAAATTCAAGGTTGCAGAAATGCATAAGGTATGTGAAGCCATTGGAATTAATCCACTCTGATGTGTGGACAACTAAAGCTGCATCTCTTGGAGGCTGTCATTAGTTTGTCAGTTTTATTGATGACTATAGCAGAAAAGTTTGGGTGTATTTTATGAAAAAGAAAAGTGAAGTTTTTGGGCATTTCAAAACTCTTAAAGCTATAGTTGAAAAAGAAACAGGCTTGCAGATAAAATGCCTAAGGTCAGATGGAGGGGGAGAGTACCTCTCAAATGAGTTTGCAAGGTTCCTGCAGGAGCATGGCGTAAAGCAGCAACATTCATGCAGTCATACCCCACAACAAAATGGAATTGCAGAAAGAAAAAACAGGCATATTGGAGAGGTATCTCGTGCCATGCTCAATGAAAAAGACTTGCCAGTTTTTTATTGGGCTGAAGCAGTTGCTACAGCAGTCTACATAATGAACAGGACTCCCATTGCAGCAATACATGGAATGACTCCAGAGGAGAGGTATACTGGTAGGAAACCAGATATTTATCATTTGAAAATTTTTGGTTGCATTGCCTATGTACATGTGCCAGATGAGTTGAGATCCAAGTTGGATCCAAAAGCTGAGAAGTGCATCTTTATTGGTTACTCTCTGCAGCAAAAAGGGTATAGATGCTATAACCCTTTTACTCGTAAGTTTACAGTGAGCAGAGATGTTGTTTTTTATGAGATGAGTAGCTGGTATAAACCAGTAAATTGATTGATGATGTAGATGCACAAAATGGTAATGCTGCACAAAATTCACTGCAGCAGTCACAAAATATTAGTGGACCTGGAGCGTCCTCTAGTAGTGGTTCACATTCTTCGCCATGCACATGCAGATTGAGATCAGGAGAATTTTCTCAAAGTAATGCAGATAGTGGTATGCAGGTATCACGAAAAAAAAAAGAGAAGGTTGATCAGCCCATGTTTGATGTGAATGCAGGTAACTCTTATGTGGATGGTGAATCCAGTGGCTCAGAACAGAGCATTGATGATGAGTTGGGTATTCCTTCTATTGTTACACCTGGAGTAAAGAAGACCATGGATGTTTTGAGAGCACCTGGGAGTGAACCTACTTTGTGCAGGTCTACGAGAGCTAGGTATCCTGTGGATAGGCTGAAATATGATGGATTTACAGCCATTCACTATGCATATATGGTTAAAGTGATACAATAACCAGAACCCACTTCTTTTGAGGAAGCCATGGGAAAAGAAAAATGGGAGAAAGCCATGGATGAGGAAATGGATGCCTTGGAAGAAAATGCTACATGGGAATTGGTACCTTTGCCTAAAGGTAAAAATGCAACTGGCTATAAGTGGGTTTATAAGGTGAAGCACAATGCAGATGGTTCTGTGAATAGATACAAGGCAAGATTAGTAGTCAAGGGGTATGCACAAACATATGGCATTGACTATGAAGAAACATTCAGTCCGGTTGCAAGGATGGAAACCGTAAGAGCAGTCATTGCTATGGCTGCATCAAAGGGATGGTCTTTACATTAGATGGATGTAAAGAATGCCTTCTTGCATGGTGATTTGCAAGAAGAGGTCTATATGGAGCAGCCACTAGGTTATGTGCATGCTGTTCATCCTGAGTTTGTTTGCAAGTTGAAGAAAGCCTTGTATGGCTTGAAGCAAGCACCTAGAGCATGGTCTGACAAGATAGGACATTATCTTGTCACTATTGGCTTTCAGATTTCCAAGGCAGATTTCTCACTTTATGTGAGAAAAACAGAGAAAGGTATTATGCTACTTGTCATTTATGTTGATGATTTGATTATGACAGGTGACAGTGATGAAGATATCCTTCATGTGAAAATGCTATTGAAGCAGAAGTTTGAGATGAAGGATTTGGGAGAGCTGCGTTATTTCTTGGGCATTGAGGTAATTAGATCACCAAGTGGGATACAGCTCTTGCAGAGGCAGTATGGATTGGACATGCTGTCCAAATATGGGATGACAGGCTGTAAGCCTATTTCAGTTTCTTTGGACCAGAATGTGAAGCTGAGCACAGATGCAGGTGAGCTTCTAGAAGACCCTACTATGTACAGACGCATAGTAGGAAGCTTGATTTATATGACTATTACCAGGCCAGATTTGAGCTATGCTGTTGGATTGGTAAGTCAACTTATGAAGGCTCCAAGGAAACCACATTTGGATGCGGCTAGACGCATACTCAGGTATGTGAAGTCCACATTGCAGTATGGACTATTTTATGAGACTGGGGTTCAGATACAGTTGCATGGATACATTGATGCTGATTGGGCTGGTAGTATTTCTGATAGACGATCTACCAGTGGATATGTGTTCTCTTTTGGGAGTGCTGCAGTCACTTGGAGCAGCAAGAAATAGCCTACAGTTGCCTTGTCGAGCATAGAGGCTGAGTACAGGGGTGCAGCAATGGCTGCATGTGAGGTAGCTTGGTTGCATAAGCTACTTTATGATATGCATCAGTCTACAGATGGACCAGTTGTCATTTATTGTGACAACATGAGTAGTATACACTTGGCAAATAACCCAGTCTATCATGCTAGAACAAAGCACATTGAGGTGCATTATCACAGAGAGAGGGCTGATTAAATGAATCAATGATGGATGGTTTAAAAGCATAATGGAAACTAGATTGGGAAATTTGGATGCATCAATGGTAGGGAAATAGGTCAACGGCTCCATTTCCTCAAAATACAAGACGTATCTATACGAATTTTCGAGTAAGCAATCTTTATCTAATTTTTATGATGAATCGTTGGTGCATATGATGGAAAATGGTTGCAAATGATTAAAATATGTTTGTTGATATCTACAATTTCAGAAAGTCATTCATTTTCCTTCTTGTATATGAAAAACAATAAAATCACAAAATCTAAAAACATGAGATTTAATGGAAAATTAGGGTTGTTCTAGGATTTTGGGTTCAAATGATGTTTATATGGCATGAAAATGAATATGTTGATGGATCACACTTCACCAAGGCATACAAATTAAAAAAATCATAAAAATCAATAATTTACGTTGAAATAAACTGAAATTTTCATGGAAAATAGTCAAATAAATGGAAAAATTTAAGGAAAAATAAAAATTTTCACATTAAAAATTACCAAAAATTAGGCAAATATAATGAAGGTGAAGAATGAGGGTTTATATTATTTTATCTTTATTTATATGTTAAAGTGTATTTTCTAGGGCCTGTTTCTATGAAAAATTGACACAAAATCTCCCTATATTTGTGCAAGCAATATAAATCTAAATGATAGGGTGTGTAGGGATGAAATAGAAATATATTTGAATAAGTTTCTTATTTCTTTACATATCTTAGCATATAGGCCATGGTTCATATAAGCTTTTAAGAGATTTAGTAGCATGGGTTTGGGCCTGGGGCTGTTCCTTATCAACGTAGCATGATGCTAGTAGAAAGAAATCATGAAAATATTATTTGTGCACTTCACGTTGGCTGGTTTTTAGTTAAGTTATTTGAGCATGGAGTGCCACACACTTTACATAAATAATTAAAATATGGTATCAAAAGATAAATTCCTAGATGCATTGCAATTGTATGCTTAGGTGACAACCAATGTTGAGAGTGTAAGATTCCCCTTTGTTGTAGGGTAGTTCTATATCTTTGAAAATTTGATTAAGTGAGGAATATATACAGTCTCTTGTATTGTTATATTTGTATTGTGAGAGGATTCTGTTACATTCATGTTCTATGAATAAGACAACGCATCATAGGGCCAATCCTAGGGGTGTAGGAGAGTCATGTAGGAGCCACAACATTCTGATGGTGGGGAGAGCTCTTTATGTATGTGAATCGAGGTGCTAGATAACTATATGTTTGGGTGCTCCCTCTATTGGAGTTGGAAATGGCAATGCCATTGGATTGCAATTGATACAAATGCGTGATTTATTTAGAGTAGTGTGTAGTCACTTGACACTCCTGGCCGTGAGGTTGTGAGGGTGGTTTGATGAGTGTAAGAGGCCAAACTAGAGCCCTAGAGCCAATGTTGGGCCCATTTTAGGTCTCGACAAGTGATGTGTTTGCCAAGAGATGCTAATAAGTGGCAATTTTTGAATCTTGATTAATAAGGGACCAATTAGTTAGTTTATGCCAAAGAGCATTGTAATAGATCCGTTATTTACTAATGAACACCATCAAACCAAGATTCAAAGGAAAGAAAGAGCTGAAAGGGCTAGATGGTGAGTTAAAATCATTAGGAGATATTCTCCTAAGCATAGTAGTTTGATATCATTAAGAAAGAGAGGTCTTGTTGATCCAAAACATATCCTAATCAGTCTGTCAAGGGGAGAGGAGAAAGCTCTAGCGTTCCCCTTTCCTCGAAAAGTCAATCCACTTCGAGTGGAAGTGTAAACTGAGTAGCAATACATACCCCTAGAGAAAACCCGATCATCATGATGGTGGAACCTATTGCAATACCTATAGGCATGCTGGATTTGCCAACTCTAGGTCTTCCTCTATCCATTTTTAATGGGTTAGCAAAGGAAGATGTGAAACTTTACATAAGGAGTTCCAAAAGTTAATGTTCAATTGTTGAATTCAGGATGATGAAGGACATCTCATGCTTTTTTTCAATATGACTCTAAAAGGAAGAGATGCAATGTGGTACCATGTCCTAGAAGCCGGAACCATAACCACAATCAACTTATTATTTGCAGCCTTCCGAAGAGAGTTTTCCCTTGAGAGAGGTGGTCAATATTGGCTGCGTGTTTCTGAATGTGACACATTAAGAGCCCCATGAGAATGCTCAAGCGTATGCCAAAAAACTAAAAGAGGTGTTTTGAAAATTGCAAACCTCTATTCCTATTCCACCTACTACCCAATTGCAGTACTTTTTACATGGATTAGATTTCAATATCCATGTGCAATTGAGTAGTGTTTCTCTTGCTGATATAGATACTACTATAACACAAGCAAAGGAACTAGAGTCTCACTTACAAGTGGCCTACGCATCTAGGGTAAGCCTAAATTTAAGACTAGGTCCTAAAAGTAATTTGGCAATGATCAATGGAAGTCAAGGTACGACTAGTACACCTATGACCAATTCGAATGAAAGAGGAAGCATAATGCAAAATGTACCCATGTCAGTGGCTCCTCTTAATGTTGCTATGCCAATGGCTAGCCAAATGGTTCCATTAAATAATGAGAATCAAATAATGAACCCTAATGTCATGCCAATTAATCAATGGTTGATACCTAATCAGGTCGTTAGGCAAGTTGAATGGCAAGCGGATGATCACGGTCATGAGCCTAGTGCATCAAATATTCTTGACAAAGTTAAGGACATGATGAAGCATTATATTGATATGATAACTAAATAATATAGAAAATTATCTGTAGATGTTAATTTCTTAAAGAAGCAGTAAAAATTAATAGGAAGTCAACGTCTTGAAGAGGGTGGTCCATCAAGATTTAGATATAAGTGGTGTGGTGGTCAACACTTTCTAAGAAACTGTCCTAATGTCAATGTGATATATGTGGAAAGTCCGACCGTGTAGCAAGGGAGTAAGCAGCTAGGTCCAATTAATAATCAAGCACAAGGGAATAACCTTCAGTAGGATGAGGGACCAAATCAAATATTGTAGAGAGAAAAAGCTATCGTAGAAGAGCTATTGTTTACTGCAGCACAGAGGAGTGGGAAAATGGAGTAGAGGAGTGGGAAAATGGAAAAAGGAGATAACTGAAAGGGCACAAGACAAAGGAAGGAAAAGGCACCCTGGATGAAAGTCAGACCCTCAAAAATTTGAATGACGACATCTCCAAAAGGCCTCAATGTCGCCTCGAGAAATGAAAAGAGTAAAAGTGCATCAATTATTGTGAAAGTGCTCCCGAATCCTTGTAAAAGAGTGCCAGGCTTACTCCTGTGCAAATTGTATGCACTAGTTGGGAATGGGATAAGTTAGAACAGTGGGAAATAGGAAAAGAGGGCCTAGAGGCTAATGTCCGGCCATGTAAAAAGTAGGGATGACCGCCCAAAAAGTAGGGCATGTCTATAAAGTTCAAAAGTGAATGAGAAGATCATTCTTGTGTGTGGCCAAAGCTTCTTCTTCTTCTTCTCTTGTTTCTTGCTTTCTTTCTTGTGCTTGAGTGAGGGATTGAGGGAGTGTAAGGGAGTGAGGAAGTGAGTGTGTGAGAGTGAGGGATCGTGGAGAAGAAGCTCCCCATCTTCTCTCTTCATCTTCTCTTCTTCTCTTCTCTTCTCTTTTCTTGCGCGGCTTGTTGAGATATTGAGCTCCACTTGTGATATGCCAGGGTGACCGTTGTGCATTTATGTCACCGACATGTCAGTTGCAGATACGGTTGGTACACTGCCCATGAATAATAGCTAGATGACAGCTATCCTTATCTACTCTAGTTCGTGGCTCAGTTAGTATGCCACCTTAGTTAGTTGAGTTTGGTTTGAGACCCATATATAGGGTTCTTCTATTTCTTTGTATAAGAGTTCTTTTGGCTTACACAACTAAGAATAGGAAAACTATTTTCAGCCTCCACCCTTGTGTGTATTCCCCCATTGTGCAAGGAAGAAAGCTACAAGTGAGACTCCTTCCTTCTCTCCCACAATCTTGACATGGTATCAGAGCCTTGTTGGTGGTAAGGAGCTCAAGAAAGCAAGCCAAGATCGCGGTGTTCTAGTAAGAGGAGCAGTGTTGTTTTCATTTTCTATTTTGGGAGCAAGTCTCTGCAGGCAGCACAGCCGGAAAGTGCAGGAGTGCATTGTCTCAGGTTGAGACGCCCTTCGCGGTGAAGCAAGAGGGCAGTATATGCTGTGGGTGAAGAGCTTTAGCCCACAGCGACCCTGTTTTTTTGATTTGAGGCCATTTCAGGGCCTGTTTTGGAGGTGGAAGTTTTCTGCACGCACTTAGGAAAAGGCCCTGTTTTATGCTATGCGACCACTATTCTACAGGTCGGTGAAAAGTTACCACAGAAATTGCATCGTATGCTTGTGTGCAGAGACATTGGGAGTTACAGAATCATCCTTGGTTCTTGTTTATGAAAAATCGTCACTAGGAAGTGACTGTGTGGTCAAATACCACTTTCGCCAGTTTTGCAAATTTGCCCTTGTGAGGGTGAAGCTGTGTTTTTTGTAGTGACAGAATTTTTTGCAGTGTTCTGTAATGGCGTCTGATTCTCTTTCACAAATTGTCACTGAAAAGCTTGACAAGAACAACTTCCAAGCATGGAAGTTTAGAATGACGAATTTCCTTATGGGAAAAGGATATTGGGAATTTGTTGTAGGAAATGAAGAAGAACCAGTTCTTCCTGATGTTCCCAATCAATAGCAAATGCAGGCATTTAAAGCATGACATGAGAGAGCCAGGAAAGTTATGTATTGGCTGTCTATCAGCATTTCAGACTCTATGATTGTGCATATTCAGGATGCAAGTACGCCAAAGGAGGCATGGGATACTTTGTCAAAAATGTATAGCACAAATATGCAAGCCAAAAAAATGCAGCTCAAGCAAGAGTTGCATAATGTGCAAAGAGAAAATATGAGCATCAATGACTACCACATGAAGGTGAAGAAGATTGCAGATGCACTTGCTTCCATTGGGTCGCCAGTAGAAGATGATGATTTAGTTTCTGTGACCTTGAATGGTCTAGGAAAGGATTATGCACAGTTTCGAACATCCATTTCAGTTCGTGAAAGATTTCCTGATTTTGAGGAGTTAATTGCTCTTCTAATTTCTGAGGAGCAGAGAAATGGTGGTGCATCTTCTTCAGGAGGAACTTCAAAAGAAGTTGTCTTCTACTCAAATGCTGAAAGAGGTAGAGGCAGAGGTAGAGGAGGCCGATTTGGAGGCCATGGTAGAAATCAGAATGTGCAACAAACTCAAGAAAACCAATCCTATGGAGGAGGATGTGGTAACTCTAGAGGCAGGGGGAGCCAAAGAGGTCGTGGTGGATGGCAAAGAGGCCAAAATGCAAACAGTAATGTTGAATGCTACTACTGTGGTAAAATGGGTCATATGGTTAAAGACTGTTATAAAAAGCAGAATGACATCATGAATGGAAAACTGCAACAAGGGAATTATGCATCTTCTAGTAGACAGGGTGATCATTTGTTTATGGTGCAGCACATGAATAATTCTGTGACAAGTGCAGAAGAAAGCAACGATGTATGGTATGTTGACTCAGGTGCATCAAACCACATGACAGGTCATGCAGAATGGATGGAGGATGTAAGGAAAATGGAAAAACCAGGATTTGTGGAGACTGGTGATGATACTCACGTCATATTGTGCAAATCGAAAAAATTCATTTGTCTATGCAGGATGGGAAAAAGAAATACCTGTCCGATGTATTTCATGTCCCGAATATCACCAAGAATGTGGTTTCTGTTGGTCAAATGGTTGAGCAGGGCTTGCAGGTCAGATTTAATCCTCATGGATGCTTTGTTGAGGATATGAAAAATAAAGGTTGCTTGATAGCAAAAGGAAAGAAGAAGGGAAGAATGTTTATGTTAGATGCAGACATGTCTAAATTGAGTGCAACAATGTTTGCACATGGGACCGGTGTAGTTGCAGATATTGATATGTAGCATAAACGCATTGGTCATGTTAATGTACAGTGACTTAAATCAATGTAGGACCAAAATATTGTTGAGGATTGCCTAAATTCAAGGTTGCAGAAATGCATAAGGTATGTGAAGCCTATCAGTTTGGAAAACAGGCAAGGAAACCATTTCCTAGATATGTTCAAGAGAGTAAGAAGCCATTGGAATTAATCCACTCTGATATGTGGACTACTAAAGCTGCATCTCTTGAAGGCTATCATTATTTTGTCACTTTTATTGATGACTATAGCAAAAAAGTTTGGGTGTATTTTATGAAAAAGAAAAGTGAAGTTTTTGGGCATTTCAAAACTCTTAAAGCTATGGTTGAGAAAGAAATAGGCCTGGCAAATAAAATGCCTAAGGTCAGATGGAGGGGGAGAGTACCTCTCAAATGAGTTTGCAAGGTTCCTACAGGAGCATGGCATAAAGCAGCAATATTCATGCAGTCATACCCCACAACAAAATGGAATTGCAGAAAGGAAAAACAGGCATATTGGAGAGGTATCTCGTGCCATGCTCAATGAAAAAGACTTTCAGGAATTTTACTAGGCTGAAGTAGTTGCTACAGCAGTCTACATAATGAACAGGACTCCCACTGCAGCAATACATGGCATGACTCCAGAGGAGAGGTATACTGGTAGGAAACCAGATATTTCTCATTTGAATATTTTTAGTTGCATTGCCTATGTTCATGTGCCAGATGAGTTGAGATCCAAGTTGGATCCAAAAGCTAAGAAGTGCATCTTTATTGGTTATTCTCTGCAGCAAAAAGGGTATAGATGATATAACCCTTCTACTCATAAGTTTATAGTGAGAAGAGATGTTGTTTTTGATGAGATGAGTAGCTGGTATAAACCAGTAAATGTGATTGATGATGTAGATGCAAAAAATGGTAATGCTGCATAGAATTCACAGCAGCATTCACAAAATATTAGTGGACCTGGAGCGTTCCCTAGCAGTGGTTCACATTCTTCGCCATGGACAAGCAGATTGAGATCAAGAGAATCTTCTCAAAGCAATGTAGATAGTGGTATGCAGGTATCACGAAAAGGAAAAGAGAAGGTAGATTAGCCCATGTTTGATGTGAATGCAAGTCACTCTTATGTGGATGGTGAATCTAGTGGCTCAGAATAGAGCATTGATGATGAGCTGGGTATTCCTTCTATTGTTACACATGGAGTAAGGAAGACCAGGGGTGTTTTGAGAGCACCTGGGAGTGAACCTATTTTGGGCAGGTCTACGAGAGCTAGGTATCTTGTGGATAGGCTGAAATATGATGGATTTACAGCCATTCACTATGCATATATGGTTAAAGTGATACAGGAACCAGAACCCACTTCTTTTGAGGAAGCCATGGGAAAAGAAAAATGGGATAAAGCCAAGGATGAAGAAATGGATGCCTTGGAAGAAAATGCTACATGGGAATTGGTATCTTTGCCTAATGGTAAGAATGCAATTGGCTGTAAGTGGGTTTATAAGGTGAAGCACAATGCAGATGGTTTTGTGAACAGATGCAAGGCAAGATTAGTAGTCAAGGGATATGCACAAACATATGGCATTGATTCTGAAGAAACATTAAGTCCGATTGCACTGATGGCAACCGTAAGAGCAGTCATTGCTATGGCTGCATCATAGGAATGGTCTTTACATCAGATGGATTTAAAGAATGCCTTCTTGCATGGTGATTTGCAAGAAGAGGTCTATATGGAGCAGCCACTAGGTTATGTGCATGCTGCTCATCCTGAGATTGTTTGCAGGTTGAAGAAAGCCTTGTATGGCTTGAAGCAAGCACCTGGAGCATGGTTTGACAAGATAGGATAGTATCTTGTCACTATTGGCTTTCAGATTTCCAAGGCAGATTTCTCACTTTATGTGAGAAAAACAGAGAAAGGTATTATGCTACTTGTCATTTATGTTGATGATTTGATTATGACAGGTGACAGTGATGAAGATATCCTTCATGTGAAAATGTTATTGAAGCAGAAGTTTGAGATGAAGGATTTGGGAGAGCTGCGTTATTTCTTGGGCATTGAGGTGATTAGATCACCAAGTGGGATATAGCTCTTGCAGAGGCAGTATGGATTGGACATGCTGTCCAAATATGGGATGAGAGGCTGTAAGCCTATTTCAGTTCCTTTGGAGCAGAATGTGAAGTTGAGCGCAGATGCAGGTGAGCTTCTGGAAGATCCTACTACGTATAGAGGCATAGTAGGAAGCTTGATTTATATGACTATTACCAGGCCAGATTTGAGCTATGCTGTTCGATTGGTAAGTCAGTTTATGCAGGCTCCAAGGAAACCACATTTGGATGCGGCTAGACGCATACTTAGATATGTGAAGTCCACATTGCAATATGGACTATTTTATGAGACTAGGGTTCAGATATAGTTGCATGGATACACTGATGCTGATTGGGCTGGTAGTATTTTTGATAGACGATCTACCAGTGGATATGTGTTCTCTTTTGGGAGTGCTGCAGTCACTTGGAGCAGCAAGAAACAGCCTACAGTTGCCTTGTCGAGCACAGAGGCTGAGTACAGGGGTGCAGCAATGGCTGCATGTGAGGTAGCTTGGTTGCATAAGCTACTTTATGATATGCATCAGCCTACAGATGGGCCAATTGTCATTTATTGTGACAACATGAGTAGTATACACTTGGCAAATAACCCAGTCTATCATGCTAGAACAAAGCACATTGAGGTGCATTATCACTATGTGCGGGAGAGGGTTTTACTAAGTCTTATTGATCTAGTTTATGTCAGCACAGAGGATCAGGTAGCTGACATATTTACGAAGGCATTTGGGCACAGAGAAGCTACGCAAGTTCAGAGACCTGCTTGGTGTGCAGGAATTGGGATTGAGCTTGAGGGGGAGTGTTGAGATATCGAGCTCCACTCGTGATATGCCAGGGTGACCGTTGTGCATTTATGTCACCGACGTGTCAGTTGGGGATGCGGTTGGTACACTGCCCATGAATAATAGCTAGATGACAACTATCCTTATCTACTCTAGTTCGTGGCTCAGTTAGTATGCCACCTTAGTTAGTTGAGTTTAGTTTGAGACCCATATATAGGGCTCTTCTATTTCTTTGTATAAGAGTTCTCTTGGCTTACACAACTAAGAAGAGGAAAACTGTTTTCAGCCTTCACCCTTGTGTGTATTCCCCCATTGTGCAAGCAAGAAAGCTACAAGTGAGACTCCTTCCTTCTCTCCCACAATCTTGACATGGCTATGGAGGATGGAGCTTGATGGAGAGGGCTTGAGGTTGCCTGAGCTTGATGCAAGGATCATGGAGCTACCGGAGTGCAAGAGAGAGGAGGGAACTCGATTGAACATCAAGGTAAGCTCATTACACCTGTAAGGTAGGCATTGCGCGTTAGCTATGTGAGAGGTAGCCATGGCTGCTCGGCTTGAAATGCTTGATCAATAAGCGGTCCGTAGGTATTGGGGTAGAGCTCTATAGCTCCCATTCATTTTGGTTCCATTGCCGGGACCAATGGAATCGAGCCTCGAGCGCCGCGTGCATCGAATCGAGCCTCGAGCGCCGCTTGCATCGAATCGAGTATAGAAGTAGGGTTTGCAGCCCGAATCGGTGCTCGAGATAGGTAGGAGATTTAGGAGGTTTTAATCCTTGTATCAAGTAAGAATTTTGATTTGTTGTTGAATATTAGAGTAGAACCATCCATCTCCATATCTGCTTTTTATTTTTTTTGCATTAGGTTAAGATTAGGATAGGAAAAAGAAGGAAAATAGAAAGGGTTCTGTTGCTGCTACTGGAAACAGGAAATAGGGGCACAAATTCAAATTTCTAGTTGGAAGAGTGTGAGGGATTAGCTTCTGAGGTTACAACAGGCTGGGATGGGGCAATAAGAGGCCCAAGGAACCCGGAGAGACCATAATTGACATTCTGCTTTGTGAGAGAGAGTGAGTTTGAGAGCCAAGGAGAAAGAGAAAAGAGAGTTGTAGGGAGATCCTTGGAGTGCCACTTGATTTGAGCACCACAGTGATTCCAAGTATATCTGGCATTTTGTTAAGCGTTTTGCACCTATTTGGAAGGCACTGTATGATTTCATGGAGAAGGCGCTGAGCTTGAGCCATCGCGTGCAACTCGCAGGCTGTCATCTGCGCAGTCGGTGGACCAAGTTGTCTAGGTCCAATTCCCAGAATCTAACCACTCGATTTCTGGAATCGGACAGTCCGACTCTGAGAATCAGACCATTCAATTTTGAGAATCAGACCACTCCGTCCGATTCGATTCTAGCAGTTGGACCCTGTGCCAAAATTGGACCACGTGTCCTAGTCTCAAAATTGGATCAACTGCAAGGATCGGACCACTTTTCCTAGTGTGAGAATCGGACCATTGGTCTTAGCGCCACAATCAAACCACTCATCCTATCGCAGGAGTCGGACACCCTGTCCAACTAGGGAAATTGGACCAAAGTAGAAATCAGACTGTTCGATTTTCACAATCGGACCACCCTGTCCGAGTCTCAAAATCAAACCAGCCCTGTCCGATTCCCAGAATCAAACTGTTCGATTCTAAGAATTGGACCACTTCACCAGAACTTAAAATAAAGGGTTTTTGAACCTGCCTGATAGTCTTGGCCGCCCTGTTCACATTTCTGACCCCCCCTGGAAACCCAATTTAGCCCTTAGAAGCCAAACACTAGATAGGATAACCGAGGATTCACCCCAAACAGTTAGACACTGAGCGGACCGAATTTAGAACTTGACTTGACTTGCAGTAACCAACCAACCAACCCTACAGCAGAATAGAGAATGCAGCATGGACTTTTAGTAAGATCTTAGATCATCCAGAACCTACGCTTAGAGCCATATCATGCTACGAACGTGAGGGGAAGAGTGGAGTTTGCATTGAGAATTTCCTGCATCCGCATCTCACTTTTGATTTTATCACCAAAGGTGTACTACAAGAAAAGAAAAAGCATGTTTTTACACTGAGCACTAGAAAGAATGAAGCACAACTTGTGAATAAGATTGACAACTGCTTTCAATAACAAGGAACTCATCAAAAGATATAATAACATCAAGGAACCCACTATTAGGAGAACATCCCATAACATATTTGGGTGCCTGAGAGCCCCATCAGTAGGACCTTAAGAGGACACAAAGATCCAAAAGGCGATCGGAGCTACTCAAATTGATCAATGACCTTGTGGAGCTAGAAGTGGGAGCAATGTCAGGATCACGAGGTGGACAAGGAGAGGACTGACTAGACTTGGGAGAATTCACAGTCTTAGTGCAGGAGTTAGTCAATGAGTACGAGTTGCTGACTAGGACGGTAGTTCAAGGCAAACCAATAGAAAAAGTGGTAGCAAGCCTAGAAGAGGAAAGAAAGGTGATTAGAAAGGCACTAAAGAGCATAATTGCCTATAACCATGAGCAGAAGGCTAGGAAACTCCAACAAGATGTAGACATGTATGAGGCTCGGCGTGTGCTAGCCTTGGCTGGTGCAACCAAAGCAGGGCCAAATCCAAAGAGAGAACGAGCAGCAAAGGCTGACTTATCGTTGAGTGAACTTGTAGCCAAGCGACTCATGGACAGTATGTTCGTTGAGCAGAGCGCAATAGCCTTAGCCACCGCATTACTCTAGGATTAGGGGTCACGCAAGGGGAAAAGGGGCAATCTAGAATCCCTATTGTAGCAAAGCAGCTAGACAAGTATGAACCTAGCAATGACCCATATAGCTTTGTGGAGCAATTTGAACAAGTTTGCTAAGTAAACGGTCTCATGGACCTTGCACAACGCTCTCAAGCTTTTGGTCTGTGCTTAGGTGATAAGGGGAGAATTTGGTACATTAGTCTAGATGAAGCTGAGCACACGAACTTTGCCCATCTTAAGGACCTCTTTATCAAGAGATTCTCTGAGGCAGGGTACTCTGACAATCTCATCGTCTGGTTGATGAATGTCAGTCAGAGGGAAAAGGAAGACGTAAGGGGCTATGTCACTCATATGCATAGCCTCTTCAAGAGGATCCCTACAAATGAGCGACCTAACGAGAAGGCTATGTCTACCGTATTTATAAATGGAATTTGAAGCAAGGAGCTCTACAAAGCTTTGGCTAGTAACTCCACTCTACACTGAGACGCGTTAGCTAGAGTCTTTGAAGAGGCAATAAGGGTGGACAATCAATTTAGGGAGCGAAGCATGAGGAACACTAGTTGAGACAGTATAAGTCAGAGAACTCTAGAGTAGTCAATAGTTTCAGGAGATAGAGAGAACTCTAGCATATAGGATAAGGGAAAGAGTGTTGACCAAGGCCAGGAGCTGGCTGAGGTGAGAATGGAGCTTGAACGATTGCAAGACCAAATGAGGAAACATGTGTGGTTGCATGTGCAGTGTATACATTGTGGTGGTAGCCACCTCTTAGCCGAGTGCCAAGATCCTATATCTAGGCCGTGCTCGAAGTACAGTAGGTTCGATCATGATGCATTACATTGGAGACTGCCAAGGAGATTTCCATATGAGCACCAATACAACCCTCCATACTTAGGCAATAGGCCACCTAACCTCTTTGGCAGGGGAGCCCAGTTGACGCTTCCAGCACCAAATGATGCAAGACCGGCCATTCCTAGGCTAGAGATGAACCCAACAGGCATACCCAGACCACCAGGGCCCTATGTAACCTATCCACCGAGTGACGCTCCTATTCACTATGTGGAAGAACCTAGTGAAGAAGAGACCTACATGAACCCATATATATCCTATGATTAGGAAGGCAATCCAATCCTGATGGACTACCGACTAGTACCGATGATGGCACTAGGTAGAGAAAAAGGCAGAGGCTTTGGAGGACCAAGCCAAGATCCAATCTCATGCTGGACTTGCGGTCATCCAGGCCATATTTCATCATGCTATCTGGAAAGGGAACAGGAAAACAAGGACAAAGCTGACCTTCGATGCACTGAGTGTGGAATCACACACCTATTTCCTGACTTTCCTAGATGGAAGCCATCAACTAGTTCTACCAACATGCCCTCAGTACCCTTGGGGTTGTTCAGTGGAGAGACCTTTCACAGTGAGGATATGCCTATCCCACTACATGTCATGATGCAAGCACAAACAAAACATGTAGGTATCTCATTGCCTGGGCCAAGTAACATGGATGCAGCCTCGTTGGGAAAGAAAAGTCGGAGGAGAAGGAGAAAGAGAATAGACGCAAAGATTGCCCTTAAGACTAAGGAAGCTACAATGCTAGTGACAGGAAAGAGGGTCACTGATGTAGAGGCAGAGACCTCAACTCCTAAGACAGTAGAACTAGGGAGTGCCAAGGTAGGGGAATATCCCCACCCCAAATGGCAACTTGAGGCTATAGCCAAAGTTAAGGATGGATCAAGGATGCCCAGGAACACCTTAAGGACGTAGAGCCCATATTGGAAGACCAAATTGAAGACCTCTCTAGTGTGAGTATACCCGTTTCATTGTCACGACCTCAATTGGGGAATGCACCCACACCACATGAGATGCCATAGAGGCAGGACCAGGAAGAAGCATGTCAGTAAGCTCACCAAGACATATGGCCAAAGAGTGCTGACCAAGGAGGAAGGCAATCACCCAGCAACCTCCTCACCACTTTAGTAACCACGCCAGTAACCTTGAGCCTAGGAGATCTACTTCAACAGAACCCTTCCTTATGGCAAGAATTAAAGCACTGGGTGGAGGGCAAAGAGGAGCACATTGCTGCTGACTTGCAAGAGTAGGACGCAGTCACGCAGATTCCAAGCCTAACGCTACACTCAATTCCAAGGTCACTGCACGTCAATGCTTTTTGGAAAGGCACTGAGAGGCATGTAGTCTTACCTATCTTAACCTTGGGGGATGTAACCGAAAAGGAATCGTAGACATAGGTGTCGGTGTCAGTGTCTTGAGCCATGCAATTCTACAGGCCTGGGGAAACCCACCTGTGGAAACGGCAAGCCTTAATGTCACATTGGTCAATGGAATGGAGGTCAGACCATTTGGGGTCCTAAAGAGCTAGCCAATGAAGGTCGCAGGGGTGTAGTTTTTTGTGAACTTCATTGTCATGAAGGGAGTGGACTACGACATACTGCTAGGCCAACCCTGGGTGAGGAACGCTTGAGTTATTGAAGATTGGGGTAACAATCTCATCTTCTTGGGGAATAGAACAAAAGTGGTAAGGGTTGAGATGGATACCTGGAAGACTACCCCATCCGACCTTGATGCTGTCTCAACCATGCTAAAAGGTGATACACAGGCAAGCAAACCCTATGGGTCATTGACCAAGTACATCCCTTGCCCTGAGGACGAGCGGGATTGGATGCACGTCTTGGCAACCATTGACCTACCATTCTCAGATGAGGAAGAGCTATATAGGCAAGTTGCTAAATCCCCAAGCTTGCTAGCAAGGGAGCCCATTGTGCCACTCTGCATGATGGCAGGAAGCTCACGTAACCTAGAAAAACTAGTCTCGTTCCATATCCCCACCAACAAGCTCGAGCTTCAGGAAATCATAGAGTACATGACCGATAAATTGAAGGGAAACATGGCTGCCAATCTAAAACCCCCAAGTGATCTTTTGGCTAAGCCTGAGTGAAAATGGACCAAAAACTAACGAAAAAGAGATTGGAGAGGAAAGCCTGGGGGATGAGGAGCAACAGTTAGAGGGGCAAGACTCTGATTATGAGGAGTACAAGGACTACCGCTCACGAGAGTGAATAAGAGTTAGACACAATAGAATATGACAATGAAGGGAGAACGATCGAACAGATAAAGGCAGACTCTAGGCCTAGAAGGGAAAGGGTAGGCTGGAATGAAAGAGGAGTCATGCAGATGGAGTGCGATAGATCCTGGTTGGAGCACATAGAAGCCATGGATTATGAGCAGGCAAGAGTGGTGCAACCATTGGTAGTTCTAGTGCTTAAGACAGATATACTTACTGAGTTACGACCCCCTAGCAAAACTCCTTCCTCAAGTGAGGGATGTGAGTTTAACTCGGGGAGTAAGAAGCCAGTACAGAGAGTGATCCCAAAATACCCCAACCCTCTAAGGTCAAATGCACCAAAGAGGACTTGCCCATCCACCTAAGGTGCAGACGGCTAAAGGAGGAGGCCAGGAAGCGAACTAAGGACTCAGAAGCAGAGAGGCAAAAGAAGCTGCAAGATCTCCCCAAATGCTTCACAAAGTTTAAGAAGGGTGATAGAGTGGTGATTCTGCTAGGAGCAAAGAGACAAGGGAAAACTAATGAGCCAATTGAGGGACCCGCCAAGGTCAAGGAAGTCAACTTGGCAGGGGAAGGCAAGAAGCCTCGACCTGTGTTCATTGCTGACGACTTGACAAAGGATGAGGAGGCTAAACTTGTTGCTCTCCTACGAGAGTATGTCGACGTGTTTGCTTGGTCCTTGGAGAAACTTAAAGGAGTCAATCCTAGGGTTGTGACCCATAATATCCCAATGGTTCCAGATGCAGTGCCAAAAAAGAAACAACCTTACCCTATGAATCCCAAACATGCCTATGCAGTGAAGGAGTAAATCGATAAGATCTTGAAGGCAGGATTTATATATGAGATTGAGCACATGGATTGGGTATCACCTATAGTGATCATTATGAAAAAGAATGGTAAAATTTGAGTGTGCATGAATTACAAGAAAGTTAATGCCACTACGAAGAGGGACAACTATCCCTTACCGTATACTGAGCACATGCTGGAGAGGTAGTAGGCAAAGAAGCCTACATCTTCTTGGATGGCTTCTCTAGCTATAATCAAGTACAAGTTCACCCTGACGACAGGCACAAGACTACCTTCGTCATGGAGTGGGGTGTATTTGCCTACATCATTATGCCCTTTGGGCTAATGAATATGCCTGCGACCTTTCAACAATTAATGTGCACCATCTTCAAGGATATGCTTAGACGCGAGCTAGAGGTGTTTGTAGATGAATTATGTGTACACTCTAGTTGGGCTGAACACTTAGAAAAGTTAAGAGCTGTCTTTGAACGGTATTGGTTATACAGCCTCTTGTTGAACCCCTTAAAGTGCCAGCTCTGGGTGAAGCATGGATGTATCCTAGGGCATGTAGTGTCAAGGAATGACGTTGCCACTGACTTCTCAAAGTCAGGGTCATTATCAACCTACCACCACCAATTAACTATAAGGGCGTTCAATGTTTCTTAGGCCGTATGGGATACTATCGACACTTTGCACTGAATTATGCACTTATTGCTAGACCATTGTACAAGCTGCTCATCGTATTCAAGTGGACTGAGGAATGCCAACATGCATATGAAGAGTTTAAGAAGGCTCTCAACACTGCACCAATCTTACGAGCCCCAGACTAGAGCATAACTTTTCATGTATACATAGATGCCTCTAAGTTTTCTATTGGAGTTATTCTATGCCATTTTGGTGAGCATAACCTAGATTACCTCGTGAGTTTGCTAGCAGGCAGCTCACTGAAATGGAGATGAACTATTCCACTACAGAAAGGGAAGGGTTAGCCATGATGTTTGCTATAAAGAAATTTAGGCATTATCTGTTGGCCACCCCCTTCATCTTTTTCGTTGACCATCAAGCCTTGCTTTATCTCGTGAACAAGCCGTGCGCTATAGGTTGCATAGCTAGATGGTTACTTCTCTTGTTGGAATTCGATCACATGTCCCGCATACCCACAGGAGAAGCTGCTGGACAAGGCATACCTGACAACCTACCGAACACTCATCTCTTTGGCCTGTCTAGTGAAAGAGACTTGTTTAGAGCCGATCTGACGCCATATTGGGCTGATGATGTAGTTCAAGTGCTAGAGAACTATCTACCTGAGAGACCTATTGAGAAAGCCAGGCTAAGGAGACTTATCTTAAAGATCCAGCCATATCAAAACTGATCGGCAGCCAACTCTATAGGCTAGGACATGACAATTTGTTGGGTAGATGTGTGTGTGAGCATGAGATGCATGATGTATTGAGAGAAGCGCATGGTGGAATAGTTGGAGGACAGTTTAGTGGGGATACAATAGCCCGTAAGGTGCTACAATCCCAATTATGGTGGCCCACCCTATTTCGTGATGCTGCCAAATTTGTAAAACATTGCGATCAGTGCCAGAAGACTAAGGTGCATGTGCACAAGGATAAGATGGAGTTGACCCCCATAATAGCACAACAGCCCTTCAAAAAATGGGGCATTGACTTCATTTGACCTATCAATCCTGCGACACAGTACTCCTAGGAACACTACATCATTGTGGCAATTGATTACCTGACGAAGTGGCCACAGGCAAGAGCCACTACGAAGAATGATGCTAGAACCAGTGCGAAGTTCTTGTGGGAGCAGGTCCTTTCACGTTTTGGTTATCCAATTGAACTAGTAAGTGATCAAGGTACACACTTCATTAATGAAGTGATATCTCACCTGCTCTCGACCTTCCTCATCATTCATAGAAGGTCCTCTCCCTACTACCCTCAAGCAAATGGCCAAGCAGAATCCACAAATAAAATCCTAGTCAACGTGCTTACGAAGGTGGTATCCACATCACGAAGTGATTAGGATAACAAATTGATGGCAGCCTTGTGGGCCTATCGTACAACTTATAAGACGGATGCAGGATAGATGCCATTTAGGCTGACTTATGGAACGGAGGCCATTCTACCCTTAGAGTTCTTTGTCCCTAGCTTAAGGATAGCAACCCAGGAGCGTTGGGAGGAAAGAGAGGCTTGGACCAACCGTTTAGTGGAGTTAGAGCGTCTCATGGAGACTCGACTCTTAGCCACCCATGCTCTCATTTGTGAGAAGTCATGAAGAAACATGTGGTTTGACAAGCATATCAAACAGTGCAACTTTGATCAGAGGGACCTTGTTCTACTATACTCTGTAAAGGGTCAAAAACAGAAAATGAAATTTTGAGGACTAGGACCTTTCCGAGTATGTACAATTAGTAGAACATGCAATGTTGAATTGGAGACGCTCGAAGGTGAAGGAATAGGCTTTTTCAATGGTAGTCGCATGAAAAATTACTATCCTCTTTTCCATCCATTGCACAAGCCACCTATGCTTGAAGCCCCTATCAATGTCTGCGTGGCCACTATTATCGAACTGACAGATCAAGATGAAGAAGCAATGGCACCCGCCTACCTACGAATCATGGTCATTGCAAAACGGATGTATTCTTTTGATGCCTTGATCGATGAAGGTGCCGACTATAATATCTTGACGCATGACCATTGGACACACATTGGTCAACCTAAATTACAGCCCACAAATGCTAAACTCAGCCCATTTGGGGGCAACACTTACTCACTCTTAGGAAAATGCAAAGTGGTTGTCTCTATGGAGTTTGAAAGTATACCAGTCTTCTTTTATGTGTTGCCAAACACTAAAGGGGCCGGTAATAAGTCACTACTAGGTTGCACTTTTAAAAAGCAGACAAACTGCAATGTGGACTATAACCTAGATTACATCCATCTTGCTATAGGCAATGTGTGCATAGTGACTACTTTCAGCAAGGGTTATCTTGATCCTTCTACAATTGCAAAGCCACCGATAGAGACCTCTATGACCACGCCTATGACCAAGCCTAGGGAGAAGGGCTGTGATATCTCACCCCATGCTCAAACTGCTAGAACCAAGCCCACCAAGGCTAGTCACAAGGCCAAAGATTCCACGCTCATATGGGTGCCAAAACGACAAGGGCCACCTCCTTGTAAACCGCATAAATGTGCTTCTAAATGCAAAAACTATCAATCACATCCTAAGAGGAAGCTGAGACACTATCGGCATAGGCGCACGACCATGCCACGATGGATCCCCAAAGATCTCTTGCGAGCACAAGGATACTATGAGGGCAACCCCTGGATATGGGTGCCTAAGAGTGGACATTCAAGAGGCTCAACTCTAAGCAACCTCACTCCAGCTAGAGAGGCTTGCACATATGGAGCCCAGGCTGCAAAGCAAGCTAGACCAGCACCGGTTGTGATTAATGAATCCCAATACATTTATTGTCCAAAGCTAGATGCCCCAGAATTATCCAAGTCAGAGGAGTTGAGCACCCCCATGATGGCTCAGATAGAATGCAACACACCTCCTATGCCACTAGAGCCCCCTGCAGCATCTCAAGTTGCTTCTAAGTGCAAAGTCCCATCTGTGACGGCATCAATGGAGTCACCACTATCCATGACAATTGCACCATCACCACCAGTAGGTCTTAGGCCTTCGTATGGAAGATGATATTTCCTTTCAGTGGCCAAGGATCTTGCTGATACTTCAGGAGATGACGTAGTGACATCCATCAAGGTGTTAAATAACACCTTCACCACATTTGCTAGGAGCTACGAGAGGCTTGACCTAGGACTTCTCGATGAACCCCTTGCTTCTGATGTTCGTGCATTGCCATGCACTTGGGAAGACTATGAATTTATGACCATCAAATTTCCCAAAATTTCCATCGAATTAATCTCTAATGGAGAAATCTCAAAGGAGCAAGCCATTCTTAGAAGACTAATTACCTCCTACCGCAAGCCTACTCGCTCTGCACTTGAACAAGAACTGGAGGAGCTCATGCAACTTGCCAGCTCTGATTCTTCATTCTTACAACTGTGGTATGCCTTGCGACTCCAATGGGAGAAAAAAGGCTATCGCATCATGACAAATGCCAAGCAAAGAAGGGCAATCAAAACAATTGAACATGACCCTACTTATGTGGCACCTCTTTCGTTTAGGGTTTTGGCCATTACACGCAACATACACTTAGATGACCATGTGTTAGCCCACCCTTGCATTGACCAATTCCTTATGGAAGAGGAACTACACATTGCTAGCCGCCTCAACTTCGGGGACATCTTTCATGATGTCTTGACCTATATCACCCAAGCTTCCATACAACCATGTGAACTTGATCGTCATGCCCAGCTTGAATATAACCCTAACCTCTATACTTGGCTATTGGCCAAGTAACTCACCCCACAAAGTCCATGTGAGTCCTCCTTCTTCCCTTGCTAATCCTAGGAAGGATTCCTTTAAAACTTAAGGAAGGGGGGGGGGGGGGGGGGAGCAGAGCAAAGTGAGAGCCAAGTGATGTAGTAAGGTGTAGTGATGGATGAAAATGATCAACTAAATTTAAATAGGAAAGAATACAAGGAGGAAATAGATGTTGCTTTTGAATTATTTCCAAGTTTCATACCTCTGAAGTAGCATGGAAAATTTTCACA
This sequence comes from Lygodium microphyllum, assembly GCF_053477565.2. Taxonomy (NCBI): domain Eukaryota; kingdom Viridiplantae; phylum Streptophyta; class Polypodiopsida; order Schizaeales; family Lygodiaceae; genus Lygodium; species Lygodium microphyllum. Next base: position 6,832,679 of record NC_141146.1, on the reverse strand, counting down.
CACATTCTTTCTTGGGTTTTTGTTAGTGATGATTCAATTCATAATGCTAATATTGGCATGGTGTAATGGTAGGCACCTACCATAGCAGAACAAGAAAAGGGGGGTAAACTTCCATTCACTGAGGAGGAGCTGACAAAGTATGGGATCAGTGTTGAGACACATGGATTTAGCCAGTTCACGTTCAAACATACCTTGAATTTAGATGATGCCATCTTGGAAGAGCCGGCAGTGAAGGAGTTGGTGGATAAATGCAACCTCCGAAAGTATGTGGAAAAGGTCGGACAGGTTGTAGATTACAGCATGTGCACTGACTTTTTAAAGAGCTTTGATGAAGGTAGGAGTTGTGGCACAGTCACTGTGAGGACTGGTGACCACGAAAGAAGGGTGCAAGTGCCCCTTAATGCAGCTATCATCGAGAAAGCCCTAGGGCTTGTGTCCAAGAAGGAGAGGCACCCAAGAAGAGATGTATATACCATGATGGGAGTCAAAAAAGATGACATGTACATAGTGGATGGAATCAGTTTGGCTGATATTCTAGACCTCGCAACAAAGTTGCAAGCTAAAATGGTCCACACCTTTTTCTCAGGACAGAGATACAATGCTTTAATGAACAGAATCAGGGTGCCTTTACTAGAGAGTATCGCTATAAGAGTCCCAAAGGAGGTGGATTGGAATGGTTTTGTGAAGAAAACTATCAAGAGTTCAGCCGCGCTCCTAGCTGTAGCTGCAACACCAACTGGTGGGGAGTCTCCTGGTTCTACTGTACGGTCCACAAGGAAAAATCCTACCTCAAAAGCCTCCACAATCAGATATGGCGGTGTCTTGATGGCAATCATCCATGAGGCTATCAAGGATGCTGGTGTAGATGAAGAGCAAGCTGTGCATCAAAGCCCACCTCACTGCAAGGAAGAAGGCTCAAGTGAAATGACAATAAGCAACAAAGGAGAGCCGGAGGTACCACCTACTCAAGAGGCTAAACCATGGGAGCAAAAGAAGAGTGACAAGAGCCAAAAGGAGAAGAAAGAAAGATTGAGCAAAGAAGAGCGAGCTGAGATGAAGAGGGCTCAAAGAGAGTCAAGAAGGGTGGAGGAGGAACGAAGGAAAAAAGAAGAGGAAGAACTCAAAAAAATTAGTGAAGAATCAAAGAGGGTAGAAGAAGAGAGGCAAAGAAGGGCAGAGGAGCAAGCCAAAGAACTAAGAATGAAAGAACTTGCTGAGTTGGCAGAGGCCACTCATAGATCTATCAAAGAAACCCATGGGGGAGGACAGATCAATCCTTTGAGTCCCCGCCATGAAGTGAAGCAAGTGGCAATGTGGAAACGACCCTAGTAATTGTAGGCAAGGGAAAGTCCCTATTGTACCCCCTAACTTCCTCCTTTGTGCCAGTACCAACCGACACCACAACCACAACCACCCCGCAACCCACGCCCTCTCTAGACATAGCCCAATTGATGAACATGATGTAGTTACTTGTCAGTAAAGTGGCTAAAATTGTACCAGAAGCTGAAGCAAAAAGACCCGCTGCCACTGTTGAGTGTTGAAATGACTTGTTTTTTGGCTGATTTTTGTTGTTTTTGAGAGTTGAATGGTTGATTTTATGAGATGATTGATTGATTTGGAAGTGGTTTGAGAGTGTTTTGGATGATAATGATGGTGTTTTGGAAGTTCATGATGTTTGTTGGTGGTTCTATGATGTTCTGATAGGTTCTGATTTGTTCTGTATACCTTCTGTTTTGTTCTGTTTTGCTCTGTTTTGCTCTGTTTTGTTCTGATTGTCTTCTGAAAGGAGGGATGGAGTATTAATTGATGAAGATAGAGATATTGTGAAAGTTTATTGAATGGTTTGTGAGAGCTTGGAATGATTTGGGAATGAATTATGTGGTTTTGATAACCTTCTGTAACCTTCTGTAGAGCTTCTGTCTCTGTTCTGTTCTGTTCTGTTCTGTTCTGTACTGTAGCTGTTCTGGTACTGTTCTGTAGACTGTTCTGTATGCTTCTGTATATGTTCTGATGGATGAGAGTGTAGCTTGGGAAAGTTTTCTAGCCTTGGAAAGAGGTGAATACAAGTGCAAAAGATCTGAAAGAAGTAGCTGCTAAAGACTCAAGTGAAGACTAGAGTGAAGTGACAGTAGTGAGCTATGAAAGGACACTGTAGTGGCTCTGGTGACCCTTCATATCAGACATACCTCTTGGGAGGAGTATCCACGACCTAAGAGGTATTATTGAGAGTGATTTTTGAGAGATTGTAGTGAGGATATGATGTATTATTGATGGAGAGAGAGAGAGAGAGAGAGAGTCAGAGATAGCCAATTCTACTCAAACAGAGTGATTGTATATGAGAGATTGAGAGAGAAGACTATGAAGATATTGAAGATGAATACTATGTGATGTATTTCCATTCAAAGATGGTGTATTCCTTTGCTTTCTTTGTTCTATTGATGGATTTTATGAAGATATTGAAGAATATGGTTGATTCTATCAAATCTGTGGGAGATTTACATGATGCTGCATGAAGATTTGTTGTGCCTGGTGTTCTTTTCTTCATTGTGATCATATGAAATATGATAAACAAGCTTGTTGATGTTACAAGATAGATTTTCTTGCAAGAGAATTCCCTTTTCCTTGGTGTTCCTCTTGGGGCTCCATGTTTTTGGTGCGCAGCCGGGGAAACTTGTCATCAACAAGCACCAGAAGAGGCTGAAAATGAAGGAAATGGCATTGCCAAGAAGAGAAGAATTCAATGGATGTTTGTAAAGTTCCTTCTTCCACTGAAGAGTTGGAATTCCTCATAATCAAAGCCACTTTCCACAAGAAGTTCATCCCACAATGGCGAAAACACATCACCATCATGATGCATGCTCTATGTGGTGGACAGTTTCCTCTTCCTATTGAAGCAGCAGAAACTTGCATCTTGGTGGCAAACTGTTTGGGAACAAATTGAAGAGCAGAAACAGAGAGAATGACCATCCATGGAAGATTTGGCATTTATTGAAAAGTTTCCAGACAACATCAAGTGGGAGATTGTGAAGAAGCTTCAGGAGTCCTGGTCTGTAGAGGTTCACAAAGAGAAGAAGGAAAAAAGTTGGAATTTGTTCGTGGATGCTCAACAGCAAGATACATGGGTTGCTTGGTGTACTGATAATCTTCTGTTTGTTCAATTAGCAACTCACTGGAAGTTGGTAGATAGAGTGTTTTTCACAACATACACTGTTGAAACCATCAGAAGCTGGCATTACTATGATGATGGCACCACCACAATGCTCAGACGTATGCATTTTGACACCTTCAGAATAGAATACCTTCCTCTGTGCAGTGGCATGAAAGCAGAATTCAGGGACGTTGAAAAGAAAGAAGTAGAAGAGATGTTGGCAAGAGATTCCTCCAGAGACTGAAGCCTTCTGTTAACCCTCTGTGGAGCACTAACAACATAGTGGAGCCAACCCCCTGATGAATGACGCAATAAAAAGGCAAGCGTTAGAACGAGTCCAGAGGTATGTGAGAAGAGAGAAAGCAAGAATCAGATCCGAGAGCGAGCTCGCAACAGAAGCCGCCTTTGGTGCCCTTGCAGAACTCTTTACAGAAGTCCCAATGGCACATCAAGCCCTTCCTCCTGCTGGAGGTCCACTTCCAAGCCAGATCTGTCCTGGAAATATTGATGACATGCCAGCGAATGTAGTCCCATTGCCAGTTTTTAAGGGAGAGTACAATGAAGACCCCGATCTTCATGTAGCAAAGTTTATGGTAGCATGTGTGGCTAACAATGCCAGAACCCCTGAGCATTGGTTAGCAATATTCCCCGCCACTTTCAAGGGCGCGGCGTTTCAGTGGTATGAGAGACAAGCAGCAGGAACTTTTGGCACATGGGACGACCTGAGGTTTGCCTTCCTCACTAAATTCAGGCGTGAAGGTTTTGAAGAACGGATGCGAGAGGAATTTATGAACCTAAGTCAGTCCTCTAGAGAAAGAGTGGAAGCTTATGTCTCATGAATGGAATCCATCCTGAAGAGGTGGACTAACCATAATCTAGATGATGGCATTCAAAAGGAGGTGTTTCTCAGAGGATTACAACCAGAAGTCTGTAAGTTTGTGGAGCTGCAAAGACCAGCCACACTGCAAGCTGCAACAGAAGGTGCAAGACTGTACGATGAAGTGGAAGCTAGACTAGCGATGAATATAGGAAGAGGAGTCCTACCTCCTCTGATGCCAGGAATGATGTATCCACCAAATGCAGTCCCAGGGACTGTTCCCTACCCTTACCAATAGATGTCCCCGGTATCACAGTATAGTGCACCAAATCCACAGTGGCCACAATCCATGCCTCAAATGGTGGTTCACCCACAACAACAATGATCCCAATCAATTTCCTCACTACCAAATCAGCAGCAACAGTGGAATCCTACCAACTGGAGCCAACAGCCAACAGTTCAAACAGGAGCATTGAATCAGAACCAGAACAGAGACCCCTCTGTACCAGCCCAACCAGTTTATGCAGTGATTACAGAGACTCCTCAAAACCCTCCTGCCAGTGCCACAGGAGGAGAAAGCTTGAAGGATTATTTATCCAACTCAATTGCAAACATCAAAAAGGAGTTGATGGATGTGATTACAGAGCAGCTACAGACGCTGAAAGTGAATACCGCTAGCATATCCAACGTTGCAGGAGCAGGAAGAGATGTGATGCGGTCAAATACTTGGTGTGGTAAGTGTCATCAAGTAGGCCATTTAGCCACTAAATGTACACGAAAACCAACCATTCCTGGGGCCTTCTTTTCCTACTGTTTGCGGAAGAACCATACAGAGGACATTTGCTCTCTGAAGGAGATGCATGATAGGAGAAGGAAGGAAGAAGATGCAAGATTTAACTTGTTGGAATCCAAAATGACAACACAAGATATTGGACCCAAGTCTAGAGAGTTTGGTCCTAATTTCGGACCCAGAAGATTTCCTTCCCAAAGTTACAGAGGAAGACAGTGTGGCGATGGTCAGAGATCAGAAGTGGAATGTTACAGATGCGGAGAAAAGGGACATATCTCACCAAATTGTCCAAATCCTCGAAGGTCAGTGGATTACAAGCCCTTATGCAGTCGATGCAAAGGAGAAGGCCACACTGCAAAGGACTGTCCAAGCCCAGCCCCAGTGAAAAACAGTGCTACTGATAGTCCGTCCAAGGCCCAAGAGCCTACCTCCAATTTAGTGGAATTGGAAGTTGCTGCCATCACGCGTGCAAAGCAGAAGGAACCACCTGTCCAGAAAGAAGATAACCCTCCTACCAGAACAGTGAAATTCAATCTTCCACCAGAAGAACAGAACAGAACAGAGCCTAACAGTGCCGTATAGAGCACTACAGTGCCATAGAGAGTTACAGAGACAGTTACAGAGACAGGACCAGAGGACCAGGAGACAGAAGAGGAGGCAGTGCCACAAGTGGCAGAAGAAGTTCCTGTAATTCCTCTCTTGGAAGAAAGAGGGAAAATGAAAATGGGTGTTGCCCCATTCCCTAACCGGTTAGAGAAGCTAGTGGATCCTATTAAGGAATACGATCTAGTTAGAGATCTAGATACCTTTAAACCAAACCTCACATTTCGTCAATTATTGATGTTGTCTCCCAGTTACCGGAAAAGGTTCAAAAGTATACTGACAAGAAGATGTGGTTTAAGGATTGCTCCCTCAATAGCAACAAAGTCCAACAAGGCTCGAAAGCCTGTAAAAGAAGTGGATGTGGCTAATGCTTTCCTAGATCCAGGTACTCCAGAGACTGGCATATGGATAGAAGGTTGCTTTATTTCAAATGCACTGATTGATGGTGGTTCATCAGTAAACATTATGACGGATGTTACAATGAAGGATCTAGGCTAACAAGGTGTGCAACCAACCCAATGGCTCATCAGACTGGCGGATCAGAGTAGAATCAAGCCTTTGGGAATTCTCCCATATGTGAAGACTATAGTGGCTGGAAAAGATTATTGGCTAACCTATCTGGTGGTGAAGCCAAACTCTTATGGTACATCCTATCCTCTGCTACTGGGCAGACCATGGCTTTTTGAAGCCCGAGCAAGGACGGATTGGTTCAAAGGAACCTTGACCTTGGGTAGAGGACCCAACAAAGTGGTGCTGAAACTGTATGGTTCTCAAAAAGGACATGGATCCACCTCCTTGGAATTATCTTCTAACTCCCTTAATGAGGCTACAGATGGAACATTAGTAGACAAAGATGCTGTCAAACAGATCCTTCCCAAGAAAACGGTGGCACATTCCTTAACAGTGGATACTGTAAGCCGACTTCCAAAAGATGCAAAGCCATTATCAATGGGTGAATACTTCCTGCCTGAACCGGGAATGACTTCTGAAATCACTTCTGATAGTGAGATAGAAGCATGGATGTACTGCTCTCCCTGTTACATGGCCATAGCAAAGCCAGAGACAGAGGCAGGAGAGGAAACAGAGAATCTGTTCTTTTGTTACAGAGCTCCTACCGAAGCAGAAGCAGAGACAGAGACAGAGACAGAAGAGGATGAATATGATATGGACAAAGAAGGTGATGAAAGGGAGCCAGAAGAATCTATCCCACCTGAAGAGGATACATTTGAGGAAGAAGTTCCAGAAGCATCAAAAGCCGATGAGCTCATACTATGGGACAGCATGGTGATGGTACCATTTGGTCTGGTAAATGGATCTTCTCATATGCAAAACCTTTATAAGAAATGGATTAAGAAGAACAAGCCGTCTTTTAGCAATGACTCATGCCGTCCTAACCAATCCTTGCCAAAAAAAGATGATGATGATGCACCGTGCCAACAAGCACCAATCCAACTAACCCAACAGGCATCAGAGGGTCCCTGTTATGTGACGTTCCTGGATGTATCATCAGAAGATGAGTCTTCAAGCCAAGAGGTAATTAATTTTGAAACCAAACCCGAAACAGCTCTAATCCCATTCCAACATCTTAAGGAGCAACCTAAGTCTCCACCAAAAGAAGAAGTTGATTCTAGTGGGACATCAGAAGAGGACACCACTCCCTTGAAGGAGTCAGATCTGTACCCAGAAGCAGTCCGTGGGACCTTCATCCGTGAAGTGGAAGGTGAAAGGCAGTTAACCTTTGTGGATTCAGAAGGCACTGAACGCCACTTGAAGGTGGGTAGCAGTCTCCCAGAAGAGGAGTTGTCAACCTTGTACAACTTGTTGAAAGAAAATTTGGACGTGTTTGCATGGTCCTACAAAGATTTAAAGGGGATTGATCCCACAATATGTCAACATCATATTGACTTGGAGCCTGATGCCAAGCCAGTACGGCAACGACAGAGGCGAATGAACCCGAATTATTCCACATTGGTGAAAGCGGAGCTGCTGAAGCTTCTGGAAGCCGAGTTCATCTATCTAGTGGCAAATAGTGAATGGGTTTCACCCGTCGTGGTTGTACCCAAGAAGAATGGCAAATTGCGAATATGTGTGGATTTTCGAAAGCTTAATTCCAAGATGAAGAAGGATCACTTTCCTATCCCTTTCACAGACCAACTATTGGACACAGTGGCAAGACATGAGCTTTATTCTCTTCTGGATGGATTCAGCGGATACAACCAAGTCCAAATCGCAGAAGAAGACCAATCCAAAACAACCTTCACCACAGAATGGGGAACCTATGCTTACCGAGTGATGCTGTTTGGACTCTGCAATGCCCCTGCTACTTTCCAATGAGTCATTATGGCCGCCTTCCAAAATCATCTACACGACTTTATTGAGGTATATTTGGATGACTTCTGTGTCTATAGTTTGATCCGTGAACACTGGGAACACCTGGAACAATGCTTTGACCGATGCCGGGAGTATGGGATTTCCCTCAACCCCGACAAATGCATCTTTGGGGTTTCTTCTGGAGTCCTGTTGGGCCACATTGTCTCTACACAAGGGATATCAACAGACCCTGCAAAGATCGAAAAGATCGCAGCTCTGGCAGCACCCACCAACCTCAAACAGTTGAGGGGATTCCTAGGCCATGTGGGTTACTACAGAAGGTTTATAGCCCATTTTGCGACAAAGGAAACTTCCTTGCACAAGCTTCTGAGGAAAGATGCAGAGTTTACTTGGACGGAAGAATGTGACAAAGCCTTCCACACTCTGAAGCAGTGTCTGATTGAGGCACCCATTCTGCAACCTTCTGATTGGACGAAAGAGTTCCATGTACACACTGAAGCATCAATTGAAGGTTTAGGTGCTGTCCTTTGCCAAAAGGGCTCCTCGAAGTTGGATCAACCGATCTATTATGCAAGCCGAAAAGTCACTGATAGGGAACGGAACTATACAGTGACAGAGATGGAGTGCTTGGCAATGGTGTTTGCCCTGGAAAAGTTTCACCATTACCTCCTATCTACCCACTTTAAACTTTATGTGGATCATGAGGTCCTGTCCTTCTTGATGAACAAAGCAGATGTGAAAGGACGAATGATGAGATGGCTCCTTTTATTCCAGGAGTTCGACTTTGAGGTGATTACTAAGCCTGGTCGTTCCCATGTTCTGGCTGATCATCTGTCGCGGATCCCACAATCTGCAGACGAGGAGCAGGATGATCCAGACCTCCCTGATGCTTCCCTATTCTTGGTAGAAACTGTAACCCCCTGGTATGCAGACATTGCCAATCTGCTGGCAACCCAACAGTATCCTCCTGGTATCTCTAGTCGGGAAAGGAAGAAGCTCATGCTAGAATCAGCCCCCTATACCTTGTTAGGCGGTGCACTATACAAGAAAGGCAAAGATGAAGTGCTCAGAAGATGTGTTGCAGGAGAAGAAATTGGGATTGTTCTGAAGGCTTGCCATGACGAGCCATGGGGAGGTCACTTTGCAGGAGAATCCACAGCTAGAAAGGCTTTGCTAGCAGGATATTGGTGGCCTACCATTCACAAGGATGCCTATGATTACTGTAAAAGATGTAATGCTTGTCAAAGAATGGGAAAACCCACCAAGACAAGTGCCATGCCACTACAACCTATCCTTCCTTTGAAGCCGTTTGAGAAGTGGGGCATCGACTTTGTAGGTCCGATCGATCCTCCTACCAGAAGGAAACAGAACCGATACATCCTTGTGTTTACGGATTATGTCACAAAGTGGTGTGAAGCTAAAGCCCTAAAGTGGGACGATGGTAACAGCGTGGCCTTGTTCATGTACGAGAATATCATCACCCGTTTTGGCAGTCCCTTAGAGCTGGTAAGTGATAGAGGCACTCATTTCCTCAACAAAGTCATGGAAGAGTTGACAGAGTTGTATAAGATCCGCCATCGCAAGTCCACTCCGTATTACCCCAGAGCCAACGGCCAAGTCGAAGTCACCAATTGCATCCTCTACTCGATTCTGACAAGAACAATTGCCGCACATCGTCGTGATTGGGATGATCGACTTACAGAGGCCCTCTGGGCATATAGAACCTCCCATAAAGCAGCAACAGGACAGACACTTTTCCAGTTGGTGTATGGTACAGAAGCAGTTTTTCCTGTTGAATTGGAACTACCCTCTTTGAGAGTGGCCATCAAAGAGCGTTTGGGGGATGATGATTCACTGCAACGTCATCTCCTGCACCTGGAATGTTTGGACAAAATTCGTAGGATGGCTCTACAGTGCATGGAAGCCACACAAGCTCGACGTAAGGCTTACCATGATAGCTTCATCAAGCACAAGGAATTCAAAGAAGGTGATTTGGTCCTAGCCTATGATTCACGCTTTGGCAAGTTTCCTGGCAAGCTCCAACAGCGGTGGATGGGCCCCTATAAGGTACTTGCCGTCAACCCTAATGGCTTTGTCCAAGTGCAGACCATTGATGCCTCTGATGATCCCTTTCTGATCAATGGATATCGCCTGAAGAAGTACTTCCCTCCTTGGGGATCTTGACAATTACGGACACTTGATCCTTTCCCTCGTTGGCGCGGCACTGTACTTCTTATGATGCTACTTCTGATAGCCGTTCTTCAGTTACTCCTGATGAAGTGGACGCAACCCTCTGTCCCCTCAAACCCCCCCTCCAGCCTTGATCTCTTATCCTCTATTTTCCACCAGCGACAGTGGCGAGGTTGGTCTTGACACATGGTAGTTCTACCATTCCCTTGCTCAATTCGAACAAAAAAGAAAAAAAATATACATATCGGTTATGGGATAAAAGGACTTAGGTCCCTGTCATGCCGACCTATTCTTCGAGAAAAGGTGGAAACACCCTCGGGAATAGGGGAAAACAATAAAAAGAGAAAAAAAAAAGAAAAAAAAAACAAATCTATTATGAGAGAAAAGGAAGCAATTCCCTGTCATAGCAGGCCTCGTTCCAAGAAAAGGTGGTAAACACCCTTGGGCGAGAAGCTGGCTGTGGAAAAGGTGGTAACACCCAGCAGTCCAGAAAGTGGATTCATTAATTGATATCCCTCGGATCCAATTCCGACGCTGCCTCCCTTGGTACGCTGTGTCCTGGGTCTCTCTGCAAAGTGACTACTTGTCCTCTAGCAGACGACATGTTCCTGTCCAATACAATGTTCGATTTGATGGCTACCTCCCTGGGAACGCCTCTTCAACACCTGATGACGCGATCTTCATCGACAAACAATTGAGTGATGTGAGTTTTCATCCTAACCGGATGGGGAAGTGAGTATGGGTTGCCCTCTATATCTATCAACAGAGCGTGAGACAGAGGGTGGGCCGAGAGACCAGTCTTTTCCCTTCAAATCAAATGAGAGGTGAGTAGTGTGAATGAAGTGTTGCACGCACGGGATGGGCTTCTCAATGCACAAAGCACAATTTGTTTCTGTGCACTGCACCATAAGGCTCCCTGGCCTTCCTTCTTGCACTGTATGCCGGCACAAGGCGGGATGCACAGTTGCACCATCAAATGCGCACAAGGCATAAAACCTTTACACAAGTGACTGTGCGGATTATATCAACGGGTTTCAGGAAAAGGCTGCCCTCCTGTATCTATCAACAGAGAGTGAGACAGGGGGTGGGTTGAGTGTGACTGGAGTTTCTTCAATCAATTACCGAGAGGTGAGATTGAGGGACGTTACGACACTTGGAGTCAGGTATGTTCCCGTTTCCTTGTGCACCCACGGGATGGGTCTTTGCCGTCCTCATAAGCCACGTCACCCTATTCTATACACTGCACCATAAGGCTCCCTTGCCTTCCTTCTTGCACTTATGCCAGACGGGTTGGACGCACTACTGCACCATCAACTGTGCACCCTGGCATACTCCTTCTACACCATTCCCCCCTTGTCGATTCCTCAACCGGGTATGAGATATGGGTTTCAATCATTTTTCCTCGAGTGATATTAGTCATGGGGCGAGTGACTGTTCTTTCATTCTAATTGAATGACTGCGAGTTGAGTGTAGTATCCCTCATCATCATCGACAGATTTTCTGCGATTCCTTCAACCAGCTACCTCCCTGGGTGCTGCCGCATGGTCCCTGCCATGACGAACGTGTGCCGAGATGATGCCTTGGTCCCTCCAGCGCCGACAACCACACTGGACGTGCCATCGACACTCAAACTTGCTTCTTGACAAAACGGGCCAAGTTTTTCTAACCCTCCCACTTTGGTTTCTTCGCGACGGTCATGTTTTAAGTGTGGGGACGTTAGTGGATGGTCTGTGGCGTGGTCCTAGGTCCCTGTTGCTTGGATAACCCTATCCGTTAAGGTCTTAAGTGTGGGGACGCGTCCCTACGCGTCTATATTGCCTACCCCTCTGCATATGCCTTACCCTATTCATGCATGTATGCCATGACTTGATTTTACCCTGATGGGGTCCCTTTCCACCCATTCGGTTATGTTCCACCCACCCTTGGGACTGTTCCCTTGCAGTTTTCCTTCATTCCCTGATTTTGAGGTCCTATCCTGTGAATGCACCCTACGTTTACCGAAGTCCAAATCCAACCTTATAGCCCTGTTCCTCCATTTGAATTGACCATTTTTCTTTTTTACCTACCCCTGTTCCGGTGCACGGTTTTTGAGTTATTAATTTTTGAAGCATTTTGCGTAATTTAGCCGGTTTTCCATGTGAACGCACTTTTCTTGCTTCGGAACCATGATCTGATGTCATAGCCCTGACAACCACTTTTCCCCTGACATTTTTCCTTTTTCCTCCGCATCATTCCGATACACGGTTTGTCCGTTATTAATTTTCCAGTTTTTTAAGACTTTTTCGTGCATCTTTTTGACCTTTTTCCATGTGAACCTATCCTGTTTGCATTGGAATTCCAATTTGATTTGACAGCCGTGTCCCCTATTCCTTCCCCCACCTTTTTCCTTTTTCCTCCACCCTCTTTCGACTTCCGGATTTTTACTTATTAATTTTTAAATGTGTTTTCGGGAGTATTTTTGGAGTTTTTCGCATGTGACCCTTCTACTTCCATCGGAACTGCGCTTTAACGTGATAACCCTGTGTCACTCCTTCTTGAGGACATTTTTCCTTCTTCCTGCGTGTCATTCCGGCGCACGGTTTGTCCGATATTAATTTCCGATCTCATTTTCGGGTTTGTTTTTTGGGTTTTTCCCATGTGAACACACCTTATCTTCGTCGGAATTATGTTTTGATGTGATAGGATTGTCGGGCACATATTTTTGCACAGTTTTCCTTTCTTTTACACCTCATTCCGATGCACAGATTTTTCGATATTAATTTTTAATTGCATTTTTTTTGTTCGTTTTTTGTGTTTTTTGCACGTGACCGCCCTTTACCCCTCCTGAAATCTCCATCGTATATTTTTTTTCTCTTCCGCCTGCCGTCCTGCCCACTTTTTGTTTTTACGCTATTTCGTTTTGACGTCCGGATTGGGCGTTATTAATTTTTCTTTATTTTTACGTGTATTCCGCGCCTGTTTTGCGCGTGAACGCGCCCTTTTTCGATTTTACGCGCGTCCCCTCTTCTCCATCCCTCCCCCCTCTTCTTCCTCCCCTCTTCTCCTTTCCTCCTCCCACCTTCCTCCTCCCCCCTCTTCTTCCTCCCCTCTTCTCTTTTCCTCCTCCCTCCTCTTCCCCTCTTGCCGCCCCGTCTCCTCCCGCAGCGCCCCGTCTCCTGCCCGCAACGCCTGCAGCCGCCGCCTTCCTCCTCTTCCTCCTCCCCTCCTCCTTTCTCCTCCTTCCCCCCCTTCTTCTCCTTCCTCTCTATCTTCCTCTTCCTCCTTCCTGCAGGTCGCCGCCGTTTCCTCCAGCCGTCGTCGCCGTCTCCGGTCGCCCCGTCGCCTGCTGTCTCCCGCCCTGGCCGTCGTGCCTCCAGCCGTCGCCGCCGATCTGCCCTTCGTCGCCAGCCCGCCGCCGCGTGGAGTTCGCCGCCGCCCCTGAAGGCGCTCGCTGCCGATCTGGCCGTCGTGCAGCCGACGTCGCCCGCCACCGTCCTCTCCTCCGCCCTCTCCTCCTCCCCCACCACTTATCTCCACCACCTCCACCTACAATCACCTCCTCCTCCTCTAACCACACCTAGGTTAGTTACTAACCTTGGTTTAGTTAATACTAACCTAAGTTCAGTTAGATTCACAACTAACTTAACTCAAGTTAAAATTTAACTCTAATCTAGTTAACTCACATTAACCCTAATCTAGCTACCTAACTAACCCTAGTTAGTTGTAACTAACCCTAGTTACCATCCCCCTAATCCTAACCCTAACCCTAACCCACCTTAGGTTACCTAACCCCCTTTAGGTTAGTTTCTACTAACTGGACTTATCTGACTTATCCAACCTGACTAACCTAACCTGACTTGACTTCCTGTCACTAACATGACTTACCCAGACTTAACTGACTTACTTCTAATTGACTTATCTGATTAATATGATTTATGTGATTTAATTAATTTCTAAATTAATTTTTCCATCAAAATAATTCCAAAAATTTTCTAAAAATTCCCTTTTCTTTTTGCCAATTTTTGGGAGTTTTTCCGCTGGAAATTACCCACCCTAAAATTTTTGAAAATTAAACATTTCCTAATTTCACCCCCAAATTGCCCATAAATGTAGAAAATTCATTTAAAACTAGTAAAAAATTCTAAAAAAATTCTAACAATTTCTAACAAATTCCCCTCACCTCCCTTGATCATTTTCCATTTATTCAACCATAAATAATCATACCTTAACACACAAAAAAATTAAAAAAATAAACACCCAACAAAAAACCAAATCAACACATCTGCTAAGGTGTTGTGTTTGTTGTTCGTCAGTGGTCTTTACTTTTCCTTTACTGGATTCACTTCTTTTGGGGGACTCTTCCGTGCGCATTTCTGCATTACATACACACCCCTTCCAGGTATTTATTTTATGTGCTTTATTTATTTTCATTTCCCCCTTAATCACAAATTAATTGTTAAAATGAACTCTTTATTCACCCACAGTTTCCACGCGCATTCACGCTAAACACACATAATTTTTAATTAAAATAAACCCGCCATTTACTTAGCACGCGCTACGTGCGCTACAGAGGCACTTTAATTTTTTTTAATTAAAATAAACCAGCCGTCACATGAGCACGCGCTAGCAAAAAAGCGCTCCACATCACCTTAAATTGTAATCAATGAACTTGCATTTAGAGACCCAGTCGGGTATCGAAGTCCGGGATTCGAATAAAAGCACCATTTTCACCTAATAATTGGTAATTAAATTTATAATAAGGAACCGCCGTTTTCTTGCTAAGGTTTATCACCTAATAAAAATTCACCCATTCTTAATAATTTATTAAAATAAACCCTTCATTAAATTAATTCCCCCTCACTGCACTTAATTCCCCTTTTTAATGAACCGTTTCGTGGGATGGGTATGCGCAGTCATTAGAGTTATTTTCATGGTCCAGTCCTGGTTTATCACCGATGTAGTATTGATATGTGTCGGATATGGTATTGTTTTGGTTTACTGTCTTTGTTACGGTTACGGGTACGTTATGCAGCTTTTTCTTTTATTGCCTGATACGGGGTTCAGGGTGTTTGTCTGATGCATCGCATGAAGCTTTCGATCGCATTTGTCTCAAGGTCATGTCGAATTTTTTCTAGGATGTGGTTTGCTTGGGGTTAGTTGGTCGTGTCACGTTTTATTGGCTGTTCTCTTATCCTTGGTTTTTTGTCTATTGCTTTACAGGCATTCTCCTTGATTGTCTGTGTTTGTGGTGTGTGTGTAAACATCTGAATGGCGCCTTCTCATGCTCCTCCCCCTATCCAATACGTCCCACTAGTTAGTAGGGATTACTCTTCCCTACTTACTTTTGAGCCTCTCACGAAGGCGGGCCTTGCTGCTTTTGTGGCTACTCCTTTTCCCCTGCTTCCAGAGGATCCGTCGTTATGTGCTGAGTTCCTGGCCTCTTACAGCAAGAAGACAAGATTAGTCCAGGGACTTTCTATGGCTTTGACACCTCGCGGCTTAGGGAAGGCTCTGTCTCTACCCTTCAAAGGTGAACCTTTTGTGACCACTCGTCATCTTTTCTCTAATGAAGAGATTCTGAAGCTGTTGCAAAAGCAGACAAGGGAAATCCTCGATGTTAAGAAGGTGATCAACTCTTCAGGAGTTTCCTTTTCTATGATCACTGATCCCGTATGGAAGACGATCTGTCAGTTTCTTCAGGACAGGTTTATGCCTGCCAAAACGCCATCCCACTATTTGTCCAAAGAGCTTTTCACAGCTTCCAGGATGGTGCTGAAAGGAGTTGCTATTGATTGGAGCACTTACCTCCTCACTAAAATGGATCAGGATTTCGTCAAAGTCACCAGGGGTAATGTTACCAATGTCACATATGGATCATATTTGTCTGCCTTCTTGACCTATTCAAGTTTACAGAAGACTCTACCTCCACCTCCTCCATCAGATCCATTACCTCCTCCTCCACCTTCAGATGAGTTAGAACCCATTGACATAGAGGATGATGATTCTCCACCTCCCCTGGTCATACAGCGCAAACGCTTGAAGAGGGTAGCGGATAAAGCTCCTTCCGTACTTCCTTCAATACCTATCCCTGCTACTTCTGGCAGTGATCTCCCTGGGTATCTCACTTGTACTAGCATGTTCAGAGCACATCGAGAAGGATCATTGGACATCTCAGTTCCCTCCCTGAACAATCTAGTTTCCGGAGATGCCATTCCTTTCCTCTGTAAGGATATTCAAAGTTCCATTCAGTTGTCAGTGACAGCCTGTGTTCAACAGCTGTACGCATCTTTTTATGAAGAGCTCATGCAGTCTAAGGACCAGTTGCATAAGGCAACATCTGAGTTAGCTTTTGCTAAGGATACCCTAGCAGATTTATTTAAGCAAATGGAACAGCAAACCCAACTGGTTGCCACCCAAAGCGATGAGATTTCTTCTTTGAAGACCCAGTTACTCGAGGCTCAATCCCATGTTACTAGCCTTTCAGAAGAGAAGGAGAGGATGTCCAGAGAAGCGAAGGAGTTCCAAGCTATCTTAGATGACAAACTTTCAGCTTTACATATTGCTAATGACACAGTGGCCAACCAAGCCTCCCAAATCAAGCAATTGCAAGATCAACTTGCAAAGTCCCGCTCTGTTCCTCCAAGCCCTAATGTTCCATTGATTCCTTCTCTTTCACAACAGGACTTGGCTGCTCTTCAGAGACAGGCTACTTTGTGCCCTCTATTCCAAGATAAAGTGGAAAGATTGCAGTCTAGAATGGACTTGTTATGGTCTACTTTTGAGCAATTTTAGGAATATGTCTTACCAGAGCATTCTTTCTTTGTCCACTACCACTTACAGAAGTTGGTCTTCTACATGAAGCTTTCCACGATGGATTTACCTCTTCCAGAGGATGGCTAGAGTGGGGCTTGGTCTGCTGAGTTGTTGACAGAGGTAGTCAGAATGGTCTTTTAAAGATTCTGTCACACCAGATACCATGTTGATGTCATACATGTATCTACGAGGAGACTTGTTAATTCCAAATGAGGTGGATATGGCATGGTATGTGGGGGATATGGTCTTACAGGCTGTTTTGTATGTCAATCATTTGGAGTTGAGCATAGCTGACATGTTTCAAAGTTATTCCTCCAAAGTAGCTGATTGTCATGATAATTCATGGCATCCCATGATTGATTCGGTGGTCCTAAATCAACGACAAAACACAGCTCCTACCTTTGCCCAGAGTACTAATCAACTGAGGATGGATCTCTTAGCATATCTTTCAAAACATAATCCATTTGATGCTACCTTCTTTTATGCCTATCATAGACGATCTCTCTTAGGACCTTCTGTTCCTATCCTCCTCTATTACCAACAAATGGCTCACCGCTATGCTATATATCTTTCCCTTTGTCAATCTAATTCCACAATAATTTTACCCCTTCTTTTCCAACCTTCATCTTTCCCTCAAATTCCCATTTTTACTTACTGTTCCTTTATTGAGGATAGGGTATTTTCCCCTTCTCCACCCTGTTCTTTACCCTCCATTAATGTACCCTCCACATTTCCTATTTATCAGTTAACACCCTTCCTTAGTGATTCCCTCCAAATTTCTGCCACTCCTTCTTTAACCTTTTCTTCCTTTTATGATTTTTCCTATCCCTCCCTTCATCCACTTTTCCTTATTCCACTACCCTCTCCTAACACTTCTATATCTCAACCACCTCAGTTGGTTAGTGACTGTGATGGGTTTGATAATTAGATTTCCCGAAGAAGGGGATGGAGTTTGGATGATTGCCTTACAGGACCTCAGATCAATTGGCCAGTAATTCCAGGAGAATGGACAGCTTCCAGTCAAGCTTATCAGAACTATGTTCATTTTGCCCAGCAGTATTCACAGTCTGCAGATCCTTCAGTGAGATTAACTGCTCACTTTGCTTGGTACCTGGCGTATATGCATAGGCACTCTCATAATGATTCCAAGCCTATTCCAAAGTTGTGCATGAATGTCAATGTAAGCATTGATTCCCAGCAGCTGGATATATTGTATTTTCATGCCCTCTGTTTGCCTAGTAGATACCTGGTCCTGTTGGAAAGGATGTGCTGTCTCCAATTTTTTCAAAATCCTCCTAAAAACTTTGTAGATGAATCCTTATCTATGGATCGTTTCCGACAACATCAATATTTTAAGAGGGATCATCTTCATTGATACCTTTCCAATGTATGGTAGAAGCTTTCTAATGAAAAACTCTCTTTTTGAAGGAGTCATTCAGATGGTTGTGTTATGTATTAGTGTTTGTGTTGTGAGTTCATTTATGTCAAATGAACGTGGTGGTTTCCTATTGGATTTTGTGTACGAGTTACGCTTTGGAGATTTGTAGTGATGGGTTCGTGGATGGAGAATTGAAGCTGATGCAGATGAAGAAGAAGAAAACTTTTATATCCTTTACAAATTTGTTGTGATTTTTAGTTTACTAAGAGGTGTTAATGTATAAAGGGTTTTCCTTTCTTTGTATTTTTTTTTACCAGAACCAGGTTATAAGTTGGGGTCATGGTGGATGGATTCTTTTTGAGAAGATATTGAAGATCAAAGTTGAGCTTTTCCCTGAACTTGTATTCCCTTTTTCCTGGGTCGCGAGGACGCTTCCTTATTAAGTGTGGGGATATGTTGAGTGTTGAAATGACTTGTTTTTTGGCTGATTTTTGTTGTTTTTGAGAGCTGAATGGTTGATTTTATGAGATGATTGATTGATTTAGAAGTGGTTTGAGAGTGTTTTGGATGATAATGATGGTGTTTTGGAAGTTCATGATGTTTGTTGGCGGTTCTATGATGTTCTGATAGGTTCTGATTGGTTCTGTATACCTTCTATTTTGTTCTGTTTTGCTCTGTTTTGGTCTGTTTTGTTCTGATTGTCTTTTGAAAGGAGGGATGGAGTATTGATTGATGAAGATTGAGATATTGTGAAAGTTTATTGAATGGTTTGTGAGAGTTTGGAATGATTTGAGAATGAATTATGTGGTTTTGATAACCTTCTGTAGAGCTTCTGTCTCTGTTCTGTTCTGTTCTGTTCTGTACTATAGCTGTTCTAGTACTGTTCTGTAGACTGTTCTGTATGCTTCTGTATATGTTCTGATGGATGAGAGTGTAGCTTAAAAATTTTTTCTAGCCTTGGAAAGAGGTGAATACAAGTGCAAAAGAGCTGAAAGAAGTGGAAGAAGTAGCTGCTAAAGACTCAAGTGAAGACTAGAGTGAAGTGACAGTAGTGAGCTATGAAAGGACACTGTAGTGGCTCTGGTGACCCTTCATATCAGACATACCTCTTGGGAGGGGTATCCACGACCTAAGAGGGATTATTGAGAGTGATTTTTGAGAGATTGTAGTGAGGATATGATGTATTATTGATGGAGAGAGAGAGAGAGAGTCAGAGATAGCCAATTCTACTCAAACAGAGTGATTGTATATGAGAGATTGAGAGAGAAGACTATGAAGATATTGAAGATGAATACTATGTGATGTATTTCCATTCAAAGATGGTGTATTCCTTTGCTTTATTTGTTCTATTGATGGATTTAATGAAGATATTGAAGAATATGGTTGATTCTATCAAATCCGTGGGAGATTTACATGATGCTGCATGAAGATTTGTTGTGCCTGGTGTTCTTTTCTTCATTGTGATCATATGAATTATGATAAACAAGCTTGTTGATGTTACAAGATAGATTTTCTTGCAAGAGAATTCCCTTTTCCTTGGTGTTCCTCTCGGGGCTCCAGCCACAGATGCCGAGTCTAGGCAAGATCCAAAATGACAGAAGCTAGAGGCATCAACCACTACAGCCCCTACTCCCGTGCCATCTGGTGCCCACTATGATGCTTATGTGGCTAAGCTTCTAGCACAATTGGACAAGGCAAAAGAAGAAAAGAAGATAGCCCTGGTGGAGTTAGAGAAAGAAAAGGAAACTTTGGTAGCCTTAAGGCTGGAAGTTTCAAAGAAAGAAGCCGACCAAAGAAGGGAAGTGAAAACTCTACAAGATCAGTTGAAAGCAAAGACCAAGGAATCCGAAGACAATGAGAGCCACCCAAGACAAAGGCTAGAAGATGAAGAGAAAAACCTGGTGGCAGAACAGTGAAGCTTGAAGTTACCAGTGCAGTAGTATGCTGACTTGAAACAGAGAACTGCCGAATTGGAAAGGTACAGCCAGATAGAAGCTCAGGAGGGCGAGCTAAGTGAGCAACAAGAAGATGCCATAACTTTCCAACTATGATATGAACTTGACAAACAAGACAAATTGGAGAGGGAAATAGAGTTTCTAGAACAAGAAAGGCCAGGAGTTCCCGCAAGAGAAGCACAAAGGCTGTAGAATGAGGCACAACGACTGCAAGATGCATTGGAGATTACCAAGGGAGACATAGAGGCCCTCATGGCCATGGCCTTCACCCAAAGAAGATTTCACTTCTTAGAGATCCAAAGTTACGAGCAGTTTATGCAAGAAAATTCAGAGCTATTTGCTGAGGCAAAAAAAAGATTCAGCATTGCAAATCAGGCAAAAGAAATTACTGAAGAGCAGCTGGCTCGAAAATCTAGGGAAAGGAACCAACTCTGGTTCTTAACGAATGAGCAGCAGTAGGTTGTGACAACCTTGGCAAGTGAGATGAAGGAGGGAAGAAAGAAGATGGACGAGAGAGCCAATGAGTGGGAAAGAAACAATTTTGAAAGATTTAGGGATTTAATAGAACACTTGGCAGTGGCTGAGTGTGAGAGAGTGCTTGCAGAGTCCAGGGCAGAAGCTGCTGATGTATGTGCCAACACAAAAATGCAAGCTTTCCTCAGCACAGTACTACACATCACCTAGGCGGAGGGCAATGATTCAGTGGAGAAGGTAAGAAGGAAACTAGAAATGACCACCCGAGCACTAAAGTATGGCCTTCAAGAACGAGAGCTTCCAACAGGCACAGGAATCACAAAAGAGCAGCAATTTCACTACCTACACCGTGCTAGCCTCTCCATTGTTGAGCTTGAGGAACTTGGATTTGAAGAGCATGAGCAGCCACCACCACCACCACCACAAGCGGTTCCATCAGTTGTCGAGTAGAATGTCGAAGAGGGTCCGGACTTTGAGCAGGATGCTGAAGAAGAGCAACAAAGAATGCCCAATCCACCTCTATCAGACCTCCCGCCTGAAGAGCCTGAAGATGCCCATATGCCCGAGTGCATTGTAGCAGCCAGAAGAAGAAGACAAGAACTAGCAAAGGAAGCCCAATGTAGAGCACGATCACTGCCAAGACAATTCCCTAAAGAGTCTGTGCCACTACAGGGGGATCCCCATGAGTGTCCCCCCTGAGCCTTTTAGTGGATTTTCAAGGGGTAGAGTTCAAAACTAAAGTAAATTTCAATAAACTGAAGCCTTGCTATGTATAGGGGGGTTGATGTCAAACTTAGTGCCTTTGCAAATCCTCCAAGATTTAGCTTAAACTTGCAAAGGGTATCAAGACTATTAGATGGGGAAAATCATTCCTTATATTGAGCATCCATATTTAGAGCAATGCCACAACCAAGGCAAATTGATCTAATGGAGTAAGGGTTATCATATTACTAAGTGGCAAGATGGATCTTTCACAAGGGATATTTGAGTCTATTGCTACCATTGTCATTGGGCTCTTACTAGCATCCCTATTGAATTTGGTGAGGAAGAAGGGATTGCACCTATCTTACACCCTCTCTCTTGATTAGATTTTGAGTATGATAAGTAGGAGTAGCTTGATTGTCATGATAGGGTATATCAATGAAGCCTAGATTTAGAAATTATATTTTGACAAAGCTTCTCGAGAACCTATTAAGTGTGTGAGTGTAGGGGTTGTCATTAAAGACCCCCATCATCGAGTAGTTTTAAAAATAGAAGTGTATTTAGGCATGCTTTTACGAATAACATGGCAGAATACAATGCCTTGCTTATGGGGTTAAATCTAGCTAGACATAGTGGTATTCGCCAGTTATTGGTTAAAGGTAACTCGCAGTTAGCGATCAATCAATTGAATGGGACCTATGGTGTGAGACATCCCATTCTAATGATGTACCATCATGAAACCTTGGATGCCCTTGATATCTTTGAGGCAGTGACTTGTGACAATGGAATTGCTTTGCATATTCCCTAGCTAATAATGCCTTTGTTGAGGATGTCTTTCTTACCTGTGATCTTGAGGGGCTTTTACAATTGCCTCTTGATGTTAGTCCAGGGCTACTGTGGGGACTGTTTGTGTTGCTAGCATGTCCTATTTTGGTCGTCAATGGTTAGTATGGGTTATGAGACAGTTAGCGATTGACCATCTTTCTATTCTTTCATGGATGCATCAGATCATCCAATGGCATATTCGTCAAACTACCCTTACTATTTATGTAGGGGGTTAGCTAATAATTTGATGCATTTAGTATAGGGCTTGAGTAGCCCATCCTCTTGGTCTAGTTTTGTGCTTCAGTATAGTTTCTGTGGGGGGCAAGGGTTTATTTTCAACAGTAGGTTGCTGCCCGATCACCGCAAGATCATCGACCCCCCAAGGAGCCACGGAAAGGCCACGCTGCCGAAATCACGAATCACCCTTGACAACTGCCCACATTGCATGGCCCACAACACAGTCCTGGGTCACGCTCCCTTTCTGGGTCAAGCTCTATAGTTGGCTCACGGCAGCCGTTACCTCAATTATATCAACATTGCATGTGCCGCAAGGAGGTTTGCAATATCTCAAGTGTATCTCCCCCTTTCGCCAACTGCTTCTCTAACAACGAGGCTAGGGCACAATCATCATTGTACTATCCATTTTCTGAGCCTTCGAAGCTTGACATTTTCCAACCCATTGAAAGGCTGATAGCCTCAACATATTGTAATGGTTGTACTCAGGCAAGCAAAAAAAAAAAGGAGAAAAGAAAAAAAAAGGAGAAAAGAAAAGAAAAAAAAGAAAAGAAAAGAAAAGAAAAGAAAAGAAAAGAAAAGAAAAAGATATAAATGGAAAAATAAGAAGCACCCACAACCACAGCACAACACCTAGGGGTCCTCAAATTAGGTACATTTGGTGACCTTAATCGACTAGCTTCGTCCCTAGTCCCCTAGCCCCTTACAATCCCCCACAATTGTTCAGGGCACATCAAGGGCAGGACATATCTGGGGAGCTTGTCTGGCCTCGGGTTAGACCTATCACCCTGACCCACTTGCACACTTCTCTCTTGCGCTCTGCCTTAGTACCATTGCAATCAGTGGTGATAAGCACCGCACGATTGGCCATGAAATGTACACCATCCTCATCAAGCAAGTCCAATAGCTTCCAGCTTACCGACAATGCGGGTCCCTGTATTCAATTATGCTCCATCGTGCAATCACAATGCAAGAGATGTCTCATATACCTTCACATGTACTTATTCTCAATATGGACAACTTTGCTTCATCCACACATTGTTACAAGAAACTAGCCCATGGTCTTCTAACTACGTAATATCTAAGTATGCACGAGCACTCACCTAATATCTGCACCAAAGTATATACGCAGTTTGGGTCCTCAAGTGCAAGACAATACTCTCAGCTTGCTTGGAGTTCGACCTGTCTCCCAAACTAATCAAATATGTCTTGTGCACGATAAGAAGACTAGCACTACCCCTTAGGGAGAGACCACACGAGAGGTTTTCAAATTGCAGGTGTTGAAGACTCCACAGAAAGTGTCGTTCGATCTTCATCAACACCCAACTCTCAATGCTTATCCCTTACTATCCGACAAGCCCGCAAGGGATCATCATGTGCAGAATCCCCAACAAACCAACACTTGTGCTGGCCATCAATGCAATCCCCAACACAAAATAGCCCTACCGCCAACTCCAACAACCTTCCACCAGCCACCTTGGCCACCACGAGGCCCCCAGGACCTTCTACCACACCACCACCAACACTCCTCCATGGAAACCATCGGCGTCCTTGTCATCCACGTCTTTGGTGCATGCTACAGCCTACTACCTACGATGGTGAGTGCCATGGGACTGGCACTCGTCTAGGAGGGGGGTAATGTTATCCCCAACACGAAGAAAGAAAAAGGAAATAAAAAAGACACAGGGCAAAGGTGGAAAAAAGGTAGCCCGACTGAAGAAAGAATAGGAGAAAAGGCCAAAAGCGCAAGGGAAACCCTAAAAGTCCAAGGCAAATACAAAAGGGGAAAGGCACATTTTAAAATAAAAAGGCGCACCCTGAAATTTTGTAAAAGAGTGCCGGGCTCTCACCCGTGCAATTCGTAAATGTAGATGGGCGGTGGAAAGGAAGCTAGGAAGATAGAAGGACAATGGGAAAAAGGGCCTAGGCTATGGCCGGCCATGTAAAAAGGGGAAAAGGGGATGACCACCCAAAAGGGATTTAGGGTTTTGTATATAAAGTTGAAAAGTGAATGAGAAGCTCATTCTTGTGTGTGGCCAAAAGTAGCTCTCCTCTTCTTCTTCTTCTTGTTCTTGCTTGCTTGAGCTTGTGCTTGAGAGAGAAAGTGTGAGAGTGTGAGGGAGTGAGTGTGTGAGGGTGAGGGACCGAGGAGGAGAAGCTCTCCATCTTCTCCTCTCTTCTTCTCTTCTCTTCTCTTCTCTTGTCTTGCTCGCGGACATGGAGCTTGGAGTGTGGAGCTTGAGGATCAAGCTTGCTTGAAGCTTGCACTTGGATCGTGGAGCTATCGGAGTGCGCGAGAGAGGAGGTAACTCAAACAGCACAGAGGTAAGCTCACTACACCCGTAGATATGGATGGCGCGTCGGTTATGTGAGAGGTAGCCATTAGTGCTCGGCTTGGAACGCTTGAAACAATAAGCGGTCCGTGGGTCTTGGCGGTTGAGTGAAAGCTCCCACAGTGAGTGAGAGGGAGGGCTAATTTGACAAGTCGGTGATAAATGATGGTTCAAACGCATAATGCAAGAAAATTGAGTAATTTAGACATGTCAACATCTAGGAAATAGTGTCAATGACTCTATTACCTTGAAATATGAGACGTACATATGCACTTTTTCTAGTAAGCAATCTTTATTTAATTTTTATGATGAATCGTTTGGTGCATATGATGGAAAATGATTGTAAATGATTGAAACATGTTTTTTTATGTCTACAATTTCAAAAATTCATTCATTTTCTCACTTAAAATGCATATCTTATGTACCCTTATAAGCGATTGGTCAACGAATTGAGTAAGTGGATGCTCCAAGTATGAAGTATTCTATGGTCCCATGTCAATCTCCTGACACAACTCCGCATACATTGGAAGGTCGATAGACATGTCAC
Organism: Lygodium microphyllum; assembly: GCF_053477565.2. Classification (NCBI taxonomy): domain Eukaryota; kingdom Viridiplantae; phylum Streptophyta; class Polypodiopsida; order Schizaeales; family Lygodiaceae; genus Lygodium; species Lygodium microphyllum. Next base: position 6,807,560 of record NC_141146.1, on the reverse strand, counting down.
CACAAAAGGATGAGTCCACCTTCTCAAAGAATTCTTGGACTCTTGTATTTCCATCATTGTTAGCCGATGCTAGCTCCAAGCTTTCGGTGGCCTCCACCCCTTGCAATATCGACCCCTCTATTTGCTTATTGTCTTCATCTATGCTCAGAACATTTCTTTGATCATATACTCTTGCAGTCCGGGGAGCTGAAGGTATAACATACCACCATTGAGGATGTTGGGGGTTTGGATAGAAGATTACCTGCTCACAAACACGTATAAGAGAGTTTAAACTATTGTGACATGTGCCATGTCGTAATACAATTAACAAACAAATGAGTTCATGCACTTGTTCACAATGGGTCGGCAACAAAAAGGTATCGCGCAAATGCATCCATTTTTTTCGGAATCTATATGGAGAAATCTAGATGGACCTCGTCAAACTGTTGCTCCAGCTCCTTCAAGTACCACTTTGAACCATTGCACATTGAATAGTATCATGGAGAAGCTACAGTAATCCACCGTAACAATACTTTGCAAGTTTCCAAAATACTCCATCTTATCTATAACTTGTCAAGATTGTGGGAGAGAAGGAAGGAGTCTCACTTGTAGCTTTCTTGCTTGCATAATGGGGGAATACACAAAGGGTGGAGGCTGAAAACAGTTTTCCTCTTCTTAGTTCTGTAAGCCAAAAGAACTCTAGTACAAAGAAATACAAGAACCCTATATATGGGTCTCAAACCAAACTCAACTAACTAAGGTGGCATACTAACTGAGCCACGAACTAGAGTAGATAAGGATAGCTATCATGTAGCTATTATTCATGGGCGGTGTACCAACCGCGTCTGCAATCAACTGACAAGTCGGTGACATAAATACACAACGGTCACCCTGGCGTATCACGAGTGGAGCTCGATATCTCAACACTCCCCCTCAAGGTCAATCCCAATTCTTGCACACCAAGCAGGTCTCTTAACTTGTGCAGCTTCTTTGCGCCCAATGCCTTCGTGAATATGTCAGCTACCTGATCCTCTGTGCTGACATAAACTAGATCAATAAGACCTAGTAAAACCCTCTCTCGCACATAGTGATAATGCACCTCAATGTGCTTTGTTCTAGCATGATAGACTGGGTTATTTGCCAAGTGTATACTACTCATGTTGTCACAATAAATGACAACTGGCCCATTTGTAGACTGATGCATATCATAAAGTAGCTTATGCAGCCAAGCTACCTCACATGTAGCCATTGCTGCACCCCTGTACTCAGCCTCTGTGCTCGACAAGGCAACTGTAGGTTGTTTCTTGCTGCTCCAAGTGATTGCAGCACTCCCAAAAGAGAACACATATCCACTGGTAGATCGTCTATCAGAAATACTACCAGCCCAATCAGCATCAGTGTATCCATGCAACTGTATCTGAACCCCAGTCTAATAAAATAGTCCATACTGCAATGTGGACTTCACATACCTGAGTATGCGTCTAGCCGCATCCAAATGTGGTTTCCTTGGAGCCTCCATAAACTGACTTACCAATCCAACAGCATAGCTCAAATCTAGCCTGGTAATAGTCATATAAATCAAACTTCCTACTATGTGTCTGTACATAGTAGGGTCTTCTAGAAGCTCACCTGCATCTGTGCTCAGCTTCACATTCTGCTCCAAAGGAACTGAAATAGGCTTACAGCCTGTCATCCCATATTTGGACAGCATGTCCAATCCATACTGCCTCTGCAAGAGCTGTATCCCACTTGGTGATCTAATCACCTCAATGCCCAAGAAATAACACAGCTCTCCCAAATCCTTCATCTCAAACTTGTGCTTCAATAGCATTTTCACATGAAGGATATCTTCATCACTGTCACCTGTCATAATCAAATCATCAACATAAATGACAAGTAGCATAATACCTTTCTCTGTTTTTCTCACATAAAGTGAGAAATCTGCCTTGGAAATCTGAAAGCCAATAGTGACTGTCCTATCTTGTCAGACCATGCTCTAGGTGCTTGCTTCAAGCCATACAAGGCTTTTCTTCAACCTGCAAACAAACTCAGGATGAACAGCATGCACATAACCTGGTGGCTGCTCCATATAGACCTCTTCTTGCAAATCAACATGCAAGAAGGCATTCTTTACATCCATCTGATGTAAAGACCATCCCTTTAATACAGCCATAGCAACGACTGCTCTTACGGTTGCCATCCTTGTAACCAGACTGAATGTTTCTTCATAATCCATGCCATATGTTTGTGCATACCCCTTGACTACTAATCTTGCCTTGTATCTGTTCACAGAACCATCTGCATTGTGCTTCACCTTATAAACCCACTTACAACCAATTGAATTTTTATCTTTAGGCAAAGGTACCAATTCCCATGTAGCATTTGCTTCCAAGGCATCCATTTCTTCATCCATGGCTTTCTCTCATTTTTCTTTTCCCATGGCTTGCTCAAAAGAAGTGGGTTCTGGTTCCTGTATCACTTTGACCATATATGCATAGTGAATGGCTGTAAATCCATCATATTTCAGCCTATCCACAGGATACCTAGCTCTCGTAGACCTGCGCAAAGTAGGTTCACTCCTAGGTGCTCTCAAAACATCCCTGGTCTTCCTTACTCCAGGTGTAACAATAGAAGGAATACCCAACTCATCATCAATGCTCTGTTCTGAGCCACTGGATTCACCATCCACATAAGAGTGACCTGCATTCACATCAAACATGGGCTGATCAACCTTCTCTTTTCCTTTTCGTGATACCTGCATACCACTATCTGCATTACTTTGAGAAGATTCTCCTGATCTCAATTTGCCTGTCCATGGCAAAGAATGTGAACCACTGCTAGAGGACGCTCCAGGTCCACTAATATTTTGTGACTGTTGCTGTGAATTCTGTGCAGCATTACCATTTTGTGCATCTACATCATCAATCACATTTACTGGTTTATACCAGCTACTCATCTCATCAAAAACAACATCTCTGCTCACTGTAAACTTACGAGTACAAGGGTTATAGCATCTATACCCTTTTTGCTGTCGAGAGTAACCAATAAAGATGCACTTCTCAGTTTCTGGATCCAACTTGGATCTCAACTCATCTGGCACATGTACATAGGCAATGCAACAAAAAATTTTCAAATGATAAATATCTGGTTTCCTACCAGTATACCTCTCCTCTGGAGTCATTCCATGTATTGCTGCAGTGGGAGTCCTGTTCATTATGTAGACTGCTGTAGTAACTGCTTTAGCCCAATAAAAATCTGGCAAGTCTTTTTCATTAAGCATGGCACGAGATACCTCTCCAATATGCCTATTTTTCCTTTCTGCAATTCCATTTTGTTGTGGGGTATGACTGCATGAATATTGCTGCTTTATGCCATGCTCCTGCAAGAACTTTCCAAACTCATTTGAGAGGTACTCTCCCCCTCCATCTGACCTTAGGCATTTTATCTGCAGGCATGTTTCTTTTTCAACCATAGCTTTAAGAGTTTTGAAATGCCCAAAAACTTCACTTTTCTTTTTCATAAAATACACCCAAACTTTTCTGCTATAGTCATCAATAAAAGTGACAAAATAATGACAGCCTCAAAGAGATGCAGCTTTAGTAGTCCACACATCATAGTGGATTAATTCCAATGGCTTCTCACTCTCTTGAACATGTCTAGGAAATGGTTTCCTTGCATGTTTTCCAAACTGACAGGCTTCACATACCTTATGCATTTCTGCAACCTTGAATTTGGGCAATCCTGCAACAATATTTTGGGTCTGCATTGATTTAAGTCATTGTACATTAACATGACCAATGCGTTTATGCCAGATATCAATATCTGCAACTACACCGGTCCCATGTGCAAACATTGCTGCACTCAATTTAGACATGTCTGCATCCAATGTAAACATTCCGCCTTTCTTCTTTCCTTTTGCTATCAAGCGACCTTTATTTTTCATATCCTCAACAAAGCATCCATGAGGATTAAATCTGACCTGCAAGCCCTGCTCAACCATTTGACCAACAGAAACCAGATTCTTGGTGATTTTCGGGACATGAAATACATCGGACATGTATTTCTTTTTCCCATCCTGCATAGACAAAGGAATTTTTCCAATCTGCACAATAGAATGTGCAGTATCATCACCAGTCTCCACAAATCCTGGTTTTTCCATTTTCCTTGCATCCTCCATCCATTCTGCATGACCTGTCATGTGGTTTGATGCACCTGAGTCAACATACCATACATCATTGCTTTCTTCTACACTTGTCACAGAATTGTTCATGTGCTGCACCATAAACAAATGCTCATTTCTGTCATCACCTTGTCTACTAGAGGATGCATAATTCCCTTGTTGCAGTTTTCCATTCATGATGTCATTCTGCTTTTTATAGCAATCTTTAGCCATATGACCCATTTTACCACAGTAGAAGCATTCAACATTACTGTTTGCATTTTGGCCTCTTTGCCATCCACCACGACCTCTTTGGCTCCCCTTACCTCTAGAGTTACCACGTCCTCCTCCATAGGACTGGTTTTCTTGAGTTTGCTGCATATTCTGATTTCTACCACGGCCTCCAAATCGGCCTCCTCTACCTCTGCCTCTTCCTCTTCCAGCATTTGAGTAGAAGACAGCTTCTTTTGAAGTTCCTCCTAAAGAAGATGCACCACCATTTCTCTGCTCCTCAGAAATTAGAAGAGCATTCAACTCCTCAAAGTCAGGAAATCTTTCACGAACTGAAATGGATGTCCGAAACTGTGCATAATCCTTTCCTAGACCATTCAAGGTCACAGAAACTAAATCATCATCTTCCACTGGCGACCCAATGGAAGCAAGTGCATCTACAATCTTCTTCACCTTCATGTGGTAGTCGTTGATGCTCATATTTTCTCTTTGCACATTGTGCAACTCTTGCTTGAGCTACATTTTCCTGGCTTGCGTATTTGTGCTATACTTTTTTGACAAAGTATCCCAAGCCTCCTTTGGCGGACTTGCATCTTGAATATGCATAATCATAGAGTCTAAAATGCTGATAGACAGCCAGTACATAACTTTCCTGGCTGTCTCATGCCATGCTTTAAATGTCTGCATTTGCTGTTGATTGGGAACGTCAGGAAGAACTGGTTCTTCTTCATTTCCTGCAACAAATTCCCAATATCCTTTTCCCATAAGGAAATTCGTCATTCTAAACTTCCATGCTTGGAAGTTGTTCTTGTCAAGCTTTTCAGTTACAATCTGTGAAAGAGAATCAGACGCCATTACAGAATACTACAAAAAATTCTGTCACTGCAAAAAACACAGCTTCACCCTCATAAGGGAAAATCTGCAAAACTAGCGAAAGTGGTATTTGACCACACAGTCACTTTCTAGTGACAATTTTGCATCAACAGGCAACAGGGATGATTCTGTAACTCCCAATGTCTCTGCGCACAAGCATACGATGCAATTTCTACAGTAAATTTTCACCGACCTGTAGAACAAAGGCTGCATAGCATAAAACTGGGCCTTTTCCTGAGTGCGTGCAGAAAACTTCCGCCTCCAAAACATGCCCCGAAATGGCCTCAAATAAAAAAAACAAGGTCGCCGAGGGCTAAAGCCCTCGCCCGCAGCATATACTGCCCTCTTGCTTCACCGTGAAGGGCATCTCAACGTGAGACAATGCACTCTTGCAATTTTCGGCTGTGCTGCCTGCAGAGATCTGCTCCCAAAACAGAAAATGAAAGCAACACTGCTCCTCTTACTAGAACACCGCGAGCTTGGATTGCTTTCTTGAGCTCCTTACCACAAACAAGGCTCTGATACCATGTCAAGATTGTGGGAGAGAAGGAAGGAGTCTCACTTGTAGCTTTCTTGCTTGCACAATGGGGGAATACACAAAGGGTGGAGGCTGAAAACAGTTTTCCTCTTCTTAGTTGTGTAAGCCAAAAGAACTCTAGTACAAAGAAATAGAAGAACCTTATATATGGGTCTCAAACCAAACTCAACTAACTAAGGTGGCATACTAACTGAGCCACGAACTAGAGTAGATAAGGATAGCTATCATGTAGCTATTATTCATGAGCGGTGTACCAACCGCGTCTGCAATCAACTGACAAGTCGGTGACATAAATACACAACGGTCACCCTGGCGTATCACGAGTGGAGTGCGATATCTCAACATAACCGTGTTTTGATCCGTTGCTCATTGCCGGCTCTTCTGCTCGAACCTTGCTATGATACCACAGTCCATTGTGGAGCGCATTTTGTCAATATACTTCACACAAAAATGCCGTCTGCACGACCATGCTACACTATATATTTTGTACTGTACATTGAAACACTCAAATTAGATGTAGCATATAAAATATAGATATAACAAATCCTAAACACCTCATCACCTTTGGAGTACATTCTCTCGAGAATTCCCACTCCTCCATTGAGACATGTGCCCCTTTACGAGATGCTGCGGTCAAAGCTTCATGCAACCATCACGTTGACATGAACTGGGTATCTCCTCCATGCCCTCGGGATATCGAATCGGTCAATGATGCATACAACGTCAAAATTTAGATCACGCTTCCTCTCAATCTTGCCTAGCGATCTAGTACTTGGCGAGCCACGTCTCCATAGAGGCATGGTGCAACATACAAAAGCGATTCACCTTCTCCTCCATTGTAGCATCCATTCTTTTTTCTACCCCATTTCCAACCACCACATCTCCATTCACTCTATCACCATCCTTCAGCAACCATAGCATTTTGTTGTCTGGATCCACTGTTGGTAGCCATTGTGAAATATGCACTAGCACCTTAGACACCAACCAACCTTCAGCCATACTACCTTCTGGCTGAGCTCATTGTCACACAAAGACTGTCAGGATTTTCATGAAGCACTCCAAGAAGAACATCCATCGCGTATGGACAGGTCCAACAATCTCCACTTCATCTACAAGATGCACAAGAAGGTGGATTTGTATCGTGAGCATGTTGGTAGGCAGGTATTTCTTAAAGAGACAGACCGTCTCCACTGCTCCCCGCCTCACAAATTCAATAGAGGACGTCTTAATCTCCTTTTGTGAGATCCATGCACCAAATTTGACAACTTGTAAATGGCCCTGCATATTTCTGGAGTAAGGCATCCTGCGATTGCGATCGGTAGTGCAAATTGCCACAAATGAGAAATCATTATAAACAACGGCTACACTCCAAATAGCAAAATACACACGCCAATTACAATTCATTCGTAGTACAAACTTGACATATCTTATGCCAGCCATGGGATTTTAGCCCTGATAATTGGTCGTCTTTAGAAAATGCAGACCTGAGAGTACGCATCATACCCATCAGAGTGCGGATAGACTTGACCACTTGCTTCACAATGCACTCTTCTTTAGTGGACAAAACCCAAGGAGCATGAGGTAGCTGCACATGACCATCAGCACTTGACTGCGGCCAAAGCGCCTCCATCTTGCCTATATCCTTCAAATCCATATGTGCCCCTATAGTGTCTGTCTTTCCTGTGATGCGGTCCCATAGCAAGCTGCCCACATTCTTGAAAATATGCATGGGATCCAACAAGTGTTTGACTTGTAAGTGGGTCCAATATGGCAACTTGTAGAAAACTGAGAACCGTGGCATTCCGTTTGGATGTGACTCCGCGTGGACCATTTTCAACTCGTACTAGCTTTGCGGCATTCATACGTGTTGGAGGTCGTCCAAGAAAACCTTCCCTAAGTTCATGACCCTCTGGCATGAAAGTGGCATGTCCTTGAAATACCATCTTCTTCATGATTCGTGACCTTCGGGAGTCTAACTGTGGCCCACACAATGGACATGCATGATAACTTGAGGTAACCAGACCTGTTTCAGCACCATAACCCAGTGAATACAAGATTGAATGAGATAAAATATAGATATTACCAACAAGAACGGAAGCCTATTTACTTGAGCACTCTTTGAATCCCAAAAACTCAATGCACCTGAAGATGTAGAGCTATTTCTTAGTCTCCCAGACCAAGGACTACCAGATGATGTCTTTGGTCCACTAAGAGTTTGTGATTCTTGCTTTTCAGCTTGCACATGAGTGTCATGATCATGATCATCATCTAATACATTACCACTTGATGCATACCAACTGCTCATTTCATCAAAGATGACATCCCTGCTCACTCTGAACTTACATGTGATAGGGTTATAACACCGATACCCTTTCTGCTCTAAAGAGTATCCAATAAAGACACATTTTTCTGCCTTTGGATCAAGCTTATTTCGTAGCTCATTTGGCACATGAACATATGCAACACAGCCAAATACCTCAAAGTGCGATACATTAGGCTTCTTGCCAGTAAAACATTCTTTAGGAGTCATCCCATGGACTGCAGCTATCTGAGCTTTGTTCATAATATAAACAACAGTATGAACAGCCTCAGACCAAAAATGCTTAGGCATATTCTTTTCAGCCATCAAGGCGCGTGCAACTTCTGCAATATGCTTGTTTTTCCTTTCTGCAACACCATTTTGCTGTGGGGTATACCTGCATGTGAACTGTCTCTTTATCCCATGAGACCTCAAAAAATCACTGAACTCATTCGAGAGGTACTCTCCCCCTCCATCTGACCTCAAGCACTTTACTTTCAAGCTTGTTTCTCTTTCAACTGTAGCCTTGAAAGTTCTAAAGTTCTCAAACGCTTCACTCTTTTCCTTCATAAAATATACCCACAGCTTTCTAGAACAATCATCAATGAATGTGACAAAGTATGAACTGCCTCCAAGAGATACATTTTGTGTAGGCCCCCAAATGTCTGTATGCACAACATCAAGGATATTTTTGCTTACATCTGTGTCATGTGAAAAGGGTTGTCTTGCTTGCTTACCAAACTGACATGCTTCGCATACCTTATGAAATTTTGTAACTCTAAATGTAGGCAAACTTGTAACCAACCCTTTGGATTGCATTAATTTCAGTGTTTGTACATTTGCATGTCCAATGTATTTGTGCCAAATTTCAATATCTACAACGACACCTTTTCCTTTAGCATACATAGCAGCATTCATAGTAGGAGCTCTAGCATCCAGAGTAAACATACGTCCAACTCTACTTCCCTTTGCAACTAACCTGCACTTGTCATTGAAGTCTTCTATAAAACAGCCCTTTGCATTAAATCTGACTTGTAGCCCTTGCTCTACCATCTGGCCGACTGACACCAAGTTCTTTGTAATAGATGGCACATGTAATACATCTGAAAGACTCTTTGTCTTACCATCATGCAAGGACAAGTGAACTTTTCCAATGTGTAAAATTGGGTGGCATGAATCATCACTCGTTTGCACATAACCTGCATTTTGTAAATCTTGCATCTCTCCAAACCATTCTGCATGGCTGGTCATATGATTGGATGCACCTGAATCGACATACCAAACATCATCATGTGTTTCCTTTCCTGTAACAGCATTCAACATATGCTGCATAACAAACAGACGTTCATTTTTATCTTCATTCTGTCGTGAAGACGATGCATAGTTTCCTTGCTGCAACTTACCACTACGGATATCATCTTTCTTAGCATAACAATGGGCTGCAATATGACCTATTTTGCCACAGTAGTGGAACATAATACACGAGTTGTTAGAACCTCTGTTCTGCCATCCACCTCTTCCTCTATAGTTACCACGACCTCCAGAAACTTGCATATTGCCAAATTGTTGGTTCAATTTGTTTTGCTGGTTGTCACTACCACGGCCTCTTGAAGAGAACCTGCCATGTCTCCTTCTTGAACTGGAGTAGAAAGCTTGGACCTGTTCACTACTTTTTTCAGATGTCTCACTCTGCATATTGATCTCTTCAGTGATCATAAGGGAGACCAACTCATCGATATCTGGAAATGGCTTTCTAACATATATGGAAGTTACAAAAGACTTCCAAGCCTTTTCATTGTTAAGTCCACTCAAGGTAGATGACAGCAAATCATCATCATCAAGCATTGCATCAGTCGTTGCCAAGGCATCTGCAATGCTCCTTACCTTCAGTGCATACTCCTTGATAGACATCTTCCCTTTCTTCAATGTATTCAACTCTTGCTTGAGTTGAATCTTTCGGGCCTTTGTATTTAAAGAAAACATACTTTCAAGTATGGTCCAAGCTGCATATGAACTCTCTGCATTTCTAATTTGTCCCAATATATTATTGTCAATTACTGCAAGAAAACCAATACATGACCTTCTTGTCTTTTGCATTCCATTCCTTCCGTGCCTTTGTCTCTTCTGCAGTTGGAGGATCACTCACCTCCGGCTCCTTTTCTTCACCTGAAACAAACTCGTAGAGGCCTTTTCTAATAAGGAAGTTCGTGACACGGAACTTCCATGAAGGGTATTTATTCTTGTCGAGCTTCTTAATGATGGGGCTTCCACTGTTCTCTGCCATTATCACAAAATTAATACCAACAGCAACAAGCAAATCTTCTGCAACCCTCAACCTGTAGTACACATCAATACACCAGACAGCCTTTTTCACTGTCTGCTCAACAATACATGCAATTTGCAACAAATTTATAGATAAACCTTGTGTTTACTCGCTGGTAGATACATTTGAACTTACAGATCTGAAATCTGTAACCTGTGCACCCACTTTCGGTCAATATAGTCGAAGTCACAGTGTACCCTGAAACTGCTATCCACAACCTTGCAGCTCTAAAACGGGGCCTCAAATGGCCTCAGATGCCCAAAATAACTGCGGACAGCTCTAAACGGGCTAATCTATAGAATACACAATGCTCTTTGCGCACACCAAATCTCATTGCAATCTGAGATTTTTGCTCGACCTTGCTTCCGGTGCCTCCACAGGCACTATCCAAGAGAGAGAGTGGAAGAATGGGAGAGCTTCTTACCCGTGGCTTGCTTGCTCGAACCTTGCTTCTTCTCCTTTGCTTCAACCTTCAAAATTAGCCTCTCTTAGTGGTATGGCTATGATACCATGTCAAGAATCGCGTAGTGGGGGGACTTGCTCAATATTCTATGCCGAACACACAGAATGCACAAGGAGAAGCTCACTCAAGAGACAAGAAGAGAGATGGAGGCCAAAACGTTTTCTTGCTGGTTTTTTCTTTTTCTTACACACACTTTACAATGTACACAAAGTATAGATAAGATGCAACATAAAGGAAAGTGGCCTACTAAGTCAAACTATGCATAACTGACTACACTAGTCGACTGGTGCTATAACTATGCCAGCTACTGTAAATAGGTGTAACAACCTGAATATAATAAGTAATGAGTCAGTGGCCATGTGAGAGTCATAATGACCACCGATGTGCTAAGTGTAGATGTGTGGACCCATCTAACCAGGTGGTCCATCATCAATATCCACATGTGTTGAGCTTGTCATCTCAACATCTTGCACGGCGACTCCCTCCTCCCACAAAATCTTAAGCTCATCGACTAATGGACGAAGATACACATCCATATTTTTGACTTTGTAGCAGCCGAGGACGAGTAAGCTAAGGATGAGATGTCCTTTTTTTGTAGAAAGCCATGGAGGGATATTGTAGAGTTGACAAGGACTATAGGCCACACACTGTAAGAAGTTGAGTGCAAACCGAATGGGTTCACGCCATCCATTGCAAGACCAAGCTAAAGATTCCATGGCTCTCGGGCAAAGCCTGGGAAGGTAGAGTCAATGTGGCTCCATACGCGTGAATCCGCTGATATTCATTGAACTCCATCCATGGACCTATTCTGCGCATGCCACATTGTCAAGCTCGCCATGTCGAACGTACGAAACATGTGGTTTATGCGGGGGATAAGCGAAAAGTATCTGAGAACTTTTTGAGGGATGGTTTGCCCTTGCAAGTCCTATCAATACCTACGAGCACACACTTTGGACATGTCTCCATAGTTTCATATTCTCCTCGAAACAGTATGCAATCGTTGATACATGCATGGATGTTGTTGTAGTCCATGCCAAGCTTTCGTAAAACATATCGTGCATCATCACGAGACTCAGGCATGGTATTTGCATGTGGTAATATATGATATTTTAATAACCTGAAAAATTTCATAAAACACCTTGAAAAAGCACAAATGTTTTTAATAATAGTGTCAAAAAGAAATCAACGAAGCGTATGTACAAGGTACTTGAACAACTCAGTCACACTCGCATTGCTCCACCCGTATTTTACTTGCACACTTAAGAGTGCAAGCAGTGTCTTCGGACGAGAAACTTGGCAACCATCATATAATGGTATGGATGCTTCTTCTCTAAGCGGTTCAGAAGTCTCGATATCCATGGGAATCAATGCATCGATCATTGCCTCCCTCTCAGGCTCCAAGATTGTGGGTAGGTCTTGAAGGTTTCCTGTCTCCTTTGACATTGACAGTATAGATTGGCCTTGCAAGTGGTGGATTGGCTCATGTACTCCATCCATCGCACGCCCATGAACTCTTCTAATTGGGCACAAATGGTGCACTCCTCCTTGGGACAAGACGTCACCTCCCTGGATAGAAAATTTGCCAGCCAAACCCAATCTTGTTGTATATGGTATTCCATTAGCTTACGAGTACAATGCATGATTGATATTAACTTTTCTTACTGTTTGCTAAAAATCTACAATCGCCTGATCAATGATCTCAGATTGAAACTCGCCAAATCGTCGTACGTGCTCTATAGACAATCGATATTTTTGTCTAATTGCCAGCTTGCATTGAGAGCAAGGACATGGGACATGCTAATTAAGATACGCCTTGCGATCTTCAACAATAGGACCTTCATCATTTTCCATTTTGTCTACGTTACAATAAACAATTTGTTTTTATTATCATTCTTTTTTTCTTTCTTAAATTGTTCTCCTCTCCTTCCATCTCTCTCCTTTTTTTTCTTTCTTAAATTGTTATCCTCTCCTTCCATCTCTCTCTCTTTTTCTATGTTACGACTACGACCACGACCACGACTACAACTACGACCATGACCACGACCACGACCATGACCACGACCATGATGATGACCACAACCATGACCACGACCGCGACTGTGATGACTGCGACGACCACGATGACCACGACCATGACCACGATCACAATCTGTCAAGATTGTGGGAGAGAAGGAAGGAGTCTCACTTGTAGCTTTCTTGCTTGCACAATGGGGGAATACACATAGAGGTGGAGGCTGACAACAATTTTCCTCTTCTTAGTTGTGTAAGCCAAAGAGAACTCTATACAAAGAAATAGAAGAACCCTATATATGGGTCTCAAACCAAACTCAACTAACTAAGGTGGCATATTAACTGAGCCATGAACTAGAGTAGATAAGGATAGCTGTCATCTAGCTATTATTCATGGGCGGTGTACCAACCGCATCTGCAACTGACAAGTCGATGACATAAATGCACAATGGTCATCTTGGCATATCACGAGTGGAGCTCGATATCTCAACACTCCCCCTTGAGCTCAATCCCAATTCCTACACACCAAGCAGGTCTCTGAACTTGCGCAGCTTCTCTGTGCCCAATGCCTTCGTAAATATGTCAGCTACCTGATCCTCTGTGCTGACATAAACTAGATCAATAAGACCTAGTAAAACCCTCTCCCGCACATAGTGATAATGCACCTCAATGTGCTTTGTTCTAGCATGATAGACTGGGTTATTTGCCAAGTGTATACTACTCATGTTGTCACAATAAATGACAACTCGCAAATCTGTAGGCTGATGCATATCATAAAGTAGCTTATGCAACCAAGCTACCTCACATGCAGCCATTACTACACCCCTGTACTCAGCCTCTGTGCTAGACAAGGCAACTATAGGCTGTTTCTTGCTGCTCCAAGTGACTAAAGAACTCCCAAAAGAGAACACATATCCACTGGTAGATCGTCTATCAGAAATACTACCAGCCCAATCAGCATCAGTGTATCCATGCAACTGTATCTGAACCGCAATCTCATAAAATAGTCCATATTGCAATGTGGAGTTGACATATCTGAGTATGCGTCTAGCCGCATCCAAATGTGATTTCCTTGGAGCCTGCATAAATTGACATACCAATCCAATAGCATAGCTCAAATCTGGCTTGGTAATAGTCACATAAATCAAACTTTCTACTATACGTCTGTACATAGTAGGGTCTTCTAGAAGCTTACCTGCATCTGCGCTCAGCTTCACATTCTGCTCCAAAAGAACTGAAATAGGCTTACAGCCTCTCATCCCATATTTGGACAACATGTCCAATCCATACTGCCTCTACAAGAGCTGTATCCCACTTGGTGATCTAATCACCTCAATGCCCAATAAATAACGCAGCTCTCCCAAATCCTTCATCTCAAACTTCTGCTTCAATAGCATTTTCACATGAAGGATATCTTCATCACTGTCACCTGTCATAATCAAATCATCAACATAAATGACAAGTAGCATAATACCTTTCTTTGTTTTTTTCACATAAAGTGAGAAATTTGCCTTGGAAATCTGAAAGCCAATAGTGACAAGATACTGTCCTATCTTGTCAGACCATGCTCCAGGTGCTTGCTTCAAGCCATACAATTCTTTCTTCAACGTGCAAACAAACTCAGGATGAACAGCATGCACATAACCTGGTGGCTGCTCCATATATACCTCTTCTTACAAATCACCATGCAAGAAGGCATTCTTTACATCCATCTAATGTAAAGAACATTCCTTTGATGCAGCCATAGCAATGACTGCTCTTACGGTTGCCATCCTTGCAACCAGACTGAATGTTTCTTCATAATCCATTCCATATGTTTGTGCATACCCCTTGACTACTAATCTTGCCTTGTATCTGTTCGCAGAACCATCTGCATTGTGCTTCACCTTATAAACCCACTTACAGCCAATTGCATTCTTACCTTTAGGCAAAGGTACCAATTTCCATGTAGCATTTGCTTCCAAGGCATCCATTTCTTCATCCATGGCTTTCTCCCATTTTTCTTTTCCCATGGCTTGCTCAAAAGAAGTGGGTTCTGGTTCCTATATCACTTTGACCATATAGGCATAGTGAATAGCTGTAAATCCATCATATTTCAGCCTATCCACAGGATACCTAGCTCTCTTAGACCTGCGCAAAGTAGATTCACTCCCATGTTCTCTCAAAACATCCTGGTCTTCCTTACTCCACGTGTAACAATAGAAGGAATACCCAACTCATCATCAATGCTCTGTTGTGAGCCACTGGATTCACCATCCACATAAGAGTGACCTGCATTCACATCAAACGTGGGCTGATCTACATTCTCTTTTCCTTTTCGTGAAACCTGCATACCACTATCTGCATTTCTTTGAGAAGATTCTCCTGATCTCAATCTGCCTATCCATGGTGAAGAATGTGAACCACTGCTAGAGAACGCTCCAGGTCCACTAATATCTTGTGACTGCTATTGTGAATTCTGTGCAGCATTACCATTTTGTGCATCTACATTATCAATCACATTTACTGGTTTATACCAGCTACTCATCTCATAAAAAACAACATCTCTCCTCACTGTAAACTTATGAGTAGAAGGGTTATAGCATCTATACCCTTTTTGCTGCAAAGAGTAACAAATAAAGATGCACTTCTCAGCTTTTGGATCCAACTTGGATCTCAACTCATCTGGCACATGTACATAGGCAATGCAACCAAAAATTTTCAAATGAGAAATATCTGGTTTCCTACCAGTATACCTCTCCTCTGGAGTCATCCCATGTATTGCTGCAGTGGGAGTCCTGTTCATTATATAGACTACTGTAGCAACTGCTTCAACCCAGTAAAAATCTGGTAAGTCTTTTTCATTGAGCATGGCACGAGATACCTCTCCAATATGCATGTTTTTCCTTTCTGCAATTCCATTTTGTTGTGGGGTATGAGTGCATGAATATTTCTGCTTTATGCCATGCTCCTACAGGAACCTTGCAAACTCATTTGAGAGGTACTCTCCCCCTCCATTTGACCTTAGGCATTTTATTTGCAGGCCTGTTTCTTTTTCAACCATAGCTTTAAGAGTTTTGAAATGCCCAAAAACTTCACTTTTCTTTTTCATAAAATACACCCAAACTTTTCTACTATAGTTATCAATAAAAGTGACAAAATAATGATAGCCTCCAAGAGATGCAGCTTTAGTAGTCCACACATCAGAGTGGATTAATTCCAATGGCTTCTTACTCTCTTGAACATGTCTAGGAAATGGTTTCCTTGCCTGTTTTCCAAATTGGCAGGCTTCACATACCTTATGCATTTCTACAACCTTGAATTTAGGCAATCCTACAACAATATTTTGGGCTTGCATTGATTTAAGTCGCTGTACATTAACATGACCAATGCGTTTATGCCATATATCAATATCTGCAACTACACCGGTCCCATGTGCAAACATTGCTGCACTCAATTCAGGCATGTCTGCATCCAATGTAAATATTCTACCCTTCTTCTTTCCTTTTGCTATCAAGCGACCTTTATTTTTCATATCCTCAACAAAGCATCCATGAGGATTAAATCTGACCTGCAAGCCCTGCTCAACCATTTGACCAACAGAAACCAGATTCTTGGTGATATTTGGGACATGAAATATATCAGACAGGTATTTTTTTTTCCCATCCTGCATAGACAAATGAATTTTTCCAATCTGCACAATAGGATGTGCAGTATCATCACCAGTCTCTAGAAATCCTGGTTTTTCCATTTTCCTTGCATCCTCCATCCATTCTACATGACCTGTCTGTCAAGATTGTGGGAGAGAAGGAAGGAGTCTGACTTGAAGCTTTCTTGCTTGCACAATGGGGGAATACACACAGAGATGGAGGCTGAAAACAGTTTTCCTCTTCTTAGTTGTGTAAGCCAAAAGAACTCTCATACAAAGAAATAGAATAACCCTATATATGGGTCTCAAACCAAACTCAACTAACTAAGGTGGCATACTAACTGAGCCACGAACTAGAGTAGATAAGGATAGCTATCATGTAGCTATTATTCATAGGTAGTGTACCAACCGCATCTACAATTGACAACTTAGTGATATAAATGCACAACGGTCACCCTGGCATATCACGAGTGGAGCTCGATATCTCAACACTGTCATGTGGTTTGATGCACCTGAGTCAACATACCATACATCATTGCTTTCTTCTGCACTTGTCACAAAATTATTCATGTGCTGCACCATAAACAAATGCTCATTTCTGTCATCACCCTGTCTACTAGAAGATGCATAATTCCCTTGTTGCAATTTTCCATTCATGATTTCATTCTGCTTTTTATAGCAGTCTTTAGCCATATGACCCATTTTACCATAGTAGTAGCATTCAACATTACTGTTTGCATTTTGGCCTCTTTGCCATCCACCACGACCTCTTTGGCTCCCCCTGCCTCTAGAGTTACCACGTCCTCCTCCATAGGACTGGTTTTCTTGAGTTTGCTGCATATTTTGATTTCTACCATGGCCTCCAAATCGGCCTCCTCTACCTCTGCCTCTACCTCTTCCAGCATTTGAGTAGAAGACAGCTTCTTTTGAAGTTCCTCGTGAAGAAGATGCACCACCATTTCTCTGCTCCTCAGAAATTAGAAGAGCAATCAACTCCTCAAAATCAGGAAATCTTTCACGGACGGAAATGGATGTTCGGAACTGTGCATAATCCTTTCCTAGACCATTCAAGGTCACTAAGACTAAATCATCATCTTCCACTGGCGACCCTGTTGAGAATCAGCAATCACACTCAAACAGCCTCTTTGTATGGAATCTCAGGGTCAAGGATATGCAGGCTAAATTATCCCATATGCACAATAGTGCCTACTGCAGTTTCCTACTTTCCTATAAAGCATTGTACTTGCTTCCTTTCTTAATGTAATGATAGTACTCTTTTCATTTCAGTAAAGTGTCAATGTCATTGTCCACATACACAAGATTGTGTTTATGAGTCCAAGTCTCAATCTTGGAACCTAATTCACTTGTGTAACAAACAGTGTCCATTCCATCATGAGTCTACACTTCTCCTTCCATCCTCCATAGCTTCCGGTTATGTCATGCTCTAGATCCCGCATTTCTAACATGGTATCAGAACCCAGTTGGGCATGGCATTGCTTCTCCAGCCTCTCTTGATTCTTCTGAACCTCCATCCAGCTCAGTGTCAGTGTATGACTTCTTTTCTCAACTCTACTCTCACTGAAGCTTCCATGGCAGCCATATCCAGCAGCACCCTGTCAGATTGAACTGCTTATATCTCACTCCACAGGTCAAATCTCTTGGAGCTTCCTTCTGGAAAAGTATTCCCCAACTCATAAAGCTTCCCTGTATCACATCAATCCAGGACATTGGACCATCTGGAGCTCAGCATTGTGAAAATCCCCAATCTCTGTTCTGTGTCTGCCATAGTCAGACAGTACCTACCTTGCTTGGAGCTTTCATAACTCTTCAACCAGGCCATTTCAGCCCACGATTTCTTCTGGAGAGTTGTTCCTCTGCTCAAGGCGTTTCATCTTGGCACAACAATCAATGACATTGATGCTCCCTGGCTCCAGCATTGCAGAAATTTGACCACGCTGTCCAGATCTGCGCCGAATCTGTTCGCGGCACCTGCGCGCCTCATATTGACCACGATCTGCACAATCTCCATGGGGCTTTGGTAGCCCATGACATAAGCTTCCTAGATATGTAAAAATTTTTGAAAATGATGCACTGTAGCTCCTGCAATAAGCAAAAAACCAGGCCCCTGTCTTAGAAACCCTAATTCCACCATAGCCAAAAGCTTCAAAATCTTGACATTTTTCACTGGTTTTCTCACTGAAGTTATCAACAGTGATTTTAATCACTGAAGTTCATTAAAGTACTGTCACTCAGATCTGAAGGCATCAGCATCAAATCAAGAAGGGGAAGATCATTTGGAGTAAATGACTTTTTCAGATTTGGTATTCATTGACACTCAGTTAGTACTTTTTAGCACTTGTGTCTCTCAATCAATTCTTCTGTTGCTCAAATCTAATAAAGTTTGAAGTTGATTTGCTACTGTTTCCGTAAATCTAACATGGGCAAAGACTCGCCAAATGCTCGATTCAAAGGAGTCGGATTCCACACTTGGCAAACCCGCATCAAGCTCATCCTGATGAAGAAGGGTCTCTGGGCCATCACAAATGGCAAAGAGAAGAAACCGCGGGACGCGGACCTTGCAACTACTTGGCAAAAGAATGATGACAGAGCCCAGGCCATTATCAAATTGGAGCTAGACGACAGTTATATCCATCATGTAGATAACTGTGAGACCTCACAGGATACATGGAAAAGACTTGACACCCTGTTCGGTGCACAATCTAAATCATCAAAGTATGGTCTCCTAATTGAATTTTTCAGGCTTGAAATGAAGTCCAGCACATCACTTGCCACACATCTTAATTACATGGAAGGACTCCTAACCCAACTTGCAGGAATCAACATTAAAATGGATGAAGATGTTTGCATCGGTGTTCTACTTAAGAGCTTGCCTCCTGAATATAATAACGTATCAACAACTTTAATCAACATGCCAAATCCTGAACTTGTTGATATCCAGGCATCACTGTTAGAAGAAGAAAAGAAGCTAAAAACTAAGGAAGGACCAAGTACCTCTAGAGATGAGCATGCATTATATGTTGGCAACAGGTACAAAGGCAAGAAAGATCAGCTCTTTTGTGACTTCTGCAAAAGGACCGGACACACCGAGAAGTTCTGCCACGCAAGAAAGAGATCCCAAAAGGCCTATCTAGTCGCAGTCAAAGAAGAAGAAGAAAATGAAGCAAAGGAAGAAGAAGATGAAGATCACCAGGATCGGAAGGACAAGACTCATCAGTCCTTGTACTCTCATAATTCTGATAGACTGTTTTAATAGCCTTGTATTTTCCTTGCCCTAATGCTTCCTGGCATAAGCTATGTAAACTCCTTATGTAACTTGGCATTACAGTCCCTGTACACTTTGTGAGGCCCCTGTTACAACCTCTGGATGTCCACCATGTTTATGGTACCCACACTTAGCTTTTTCTGCAACAGCCTCTGGTGTTTTGCCATGTCTGTGGTATGCCCACACTTTGCAGGTGGTTCTCATTACAGCCTCTACACACTTTGTGCCTTTCCTAGTTGTGATTGAGGAGGGGTGTTGAGAATCAGCAATCACACTCAAACAGCCTCTTTGTATGGAATCTCAGGGTCAAGGATATGCAGGCTAAATTATCCCATATGCACAATAGTGCCTACTGCAGTTTCCTACTTTCCTATAAAGCATTGTACTTTCTTCCTTTCTTAATGTAATGATAGTACTCTTTTCATTTCAGTAAAGTGTCAATGTCATTGTCCACATACACAAGATTATGTTTATGAGTCCAAGTCTCAATCTTGGAACCTAATTCACTTGTGTAACAAACAGTGTCCATTCCATCATGAGTCTACACTTCTCCTTCCATCCTCCATAGCTTCCGGTTATGTCATGCTCTAGATCCCGCATTTCTAACAGACCCAATGGAAGCAAGTGCATCTACAATCTTCTTCACCTTCATGTGGTAGTCATTGATGCTCATACTTTCTCTTTGCACATTGTGCAACTCTTGCTTGAGCTGCATTTTCTTGGCTTGAGTATTTGTGCTATACATTTTTGACAGAGTATCCCATGCCTCCTTTGGCGTACTTGCATCCTGAATATGCACAATCATAGAGTCTGAAATGCTAATAGACAGCCAGTACATAACTTTTTTGGCTCTCTCATGCCATGATTTAAATGCCTGCATTTGCTGTTGATTGGGAACATCGGGAAGAATTGGTTCTTCTTCATTTCCTGCAACGAATTCCCAATATCCTTTTCCCATAAGGAAATTTGTCATTCTAAACTTCCATGCTTGGAAGTTGTTCTTGTCAAGCTTTTCAGTTACAATATGTGAAAGAGAATCAGACGCCATTACAGAACACTGCAAAAAGTTCTGTCACTGCAAAAAACACAGCTTCAGCCTCACAAGGGCAAATCTGCAAAATTGGCAAAAGTGGTATTTGACCACACAGTCACTTCCTAGTGACGATTTTGCATAAACAGGAACCAAGGATGATTCTGTAACTCCGAATGTCTCTGCACACAAGCAGACGATGCAATTTCTGTGGTAAATTTTCACCGACCCATAGAATAGTGGTCGCACAGCATAAAACAAGGCCTTTTCCTGAGTGCGTGCAGAAAACTTCCTCCTCCAAAACAGTCCCCGAAATTGCTTCAAATCAAATAAATAGGGATACCATTGGCTAAAGCCCTCTCCCGCAGCATATACTGCCCTCTTGCTTCACCGCGAAGGGCATCTCAACTTGAGACAATGCACTCTTGCACTTTTCGGCTGTGCTACCTGTAGAGACTTGCTCCCAAAACAGAAAAATGAAAGCAACACTGGTCCTCTTACCAGAACACCGCAAACTTGGTCTGCTTTCTTGAGCTCCTTACCACGAACAAGGCTCTGATACCATGTCAAGATTGTGGGAGAGAAGGAAGAAGTCTCACTTGTAGCTTTCTTGCTTGCACAATGGGGGAATACACACAGAGGGGGAGGCTGAAAACAGTTTTCCTCTTCTTAGTTGTGTAAGCCAAAGAGAACTCTATACAAAGAAATAGAAGAACCCTATATATGGGTCTCAAATCAAACTCAACTAACTAAGGTGGCATACTAATTGAGCCATGAACTAGAGTAGATAAGGATAGCTGTCATCTAGCTATTATTCATGGGCAGTGTACCAACCGCATCTGCAAACAACTGACAAGTCGGTGACGTAAATGCACAACGGTCACCCTGGCATATCACGAGTGGAGCTTGATATCTCAACACGATCACGACCACAACTATGACCAGGACCATGGCCACCACGACCATGACAACCACAACTACAACTACGACTATGACTACGACCACGACTACAACTATGACTACGACCATGACCATGACCACGACTATGACTACAACTACAACAACCATGACCATGACCCACGACCACGATCACGACTACGACGACCATGACCACGACCACCACCACCATGACCACCATGACCACCATAACAATGATGACCACAACTATGACTATGACTACAACTACGACCACGACTACAACCACGATCACAACCACGACCATGACCACGACTATGACTACGACTACGACAACCACGACCATGACCACAACTATGACTACGACCATGACTATGACGACCAAGACCACGACCACAACTACGATGACCATGACTACGAGGACGACAACGACTACAACTACGACCATGACTACGACCACGACTATAACTACGACTACGACTACTTATATAGAGATGAAGAGAGAGACAAGAGTTAGGGAGAGAGTAAAGTTAGAGAAGAAGAGGAGAGAAGTGAGAGAGGTAGAAATAGAAAGAGAGATAGAGAGAGAAAAGAGATAGGGGGAGATAGAAGGATTTAGGGAGAGTATAGGAAATGAGAAAGAGGGAAGATTGAGGGAGAGAGAAGGGTTGAGAGAAGAGAGAAGATCCGACTAGAGCATTTGATACCCACAGTCAACACATCGTGGAAAACAAAAGCACAAATTGACATTGAATTATGGCAAGAAAATCCACCACAAAACAATAGTTATAATACTCAAGGTAGGATTTCAAAGTCTTACTGATTTCAATCGGTCATGGATGCCATAGTATGGGTAGGTTCACTCACTAAGAATAGAATTGGCAATTCATCTCATCTTCTCTCCATCGTCAATAGAATTCTCCTTTACCATTTACAACTCGCCCACCTTCTCTCCACACTATTGCACAATACAATCTCTATGACGGCATTAGACGCCATTACAGAACATTGCAAAAAATTCTGTCACTGCAAAGAACACAGCTTCAGCCTCACAAAGGCAAATCTGCAAAACTGACGAAAGTGGTATTTGACCACACAGTCACTTCCTAGTGATGATTTTGCATCAACACGCAACAGGGATGATTGTGTAACTCCCAATGTCTCTGCGCACAAGCATACGATGCAATTTCTACAGTAACTTTTCACCGACCTGTAGAACAGTGGCTGCACAGCATAAAATTGGGCCTTTTCCTGAGTGCGTGCAGAAAACTTCCGCCTCCAAAACAGGCCCCGAAATGGCCTCAAATCAAAAAAACAAGGTCGCCGAGAGCTAAAGCCCTTCACCCGTAGCATATACTATCCTCTTGCTTCACCGCGAAGGGCGTCTCAACCTGAGACAATGCACTCCTGCACTTTTCGGCTGTGCTACCTACAGAGATCTGCTCCCAAAATAGAAAATGAAAGCAACACTGCTCCTCTTACCAGAACACCGCGAGCTTGGCTTGCTTTCTTGAGCTCCTTACCACGAACAAGGCTCTGATACCATGTCAAGATTGTGGGAGAGAAGGAAGGAGTCTCACTTGTAGCTTTCTTGCTTCCACAATGGGGGAATACACACAGAGGTGGAGGCTGAAAATAGTTTTTCTCTTCTTAGTTGTGTAAGCCAAAAGAACTCTAGTACAAAGAAATAGAAGAACCCTATATATGGGTCTCAAACCAAACTCAACTAACTAAGGTGGCATACTAACTGAGCCACGAACTAGAGTAGATAAGGATAGCTATCATGTAGCTATTATTCATGGGCGGTGTACCAACCGCGTCTGCAATAACTGACAAGTCGGTGACATAAATACACAACGGTCACCCTGGCGTATCACGAGTGGAGCTCGATATCTCAACAGATGAGACATGACTTGGTTGTTTGTGGGGTATGCTTTCTGAACATGCCCTCCTTGGTAGACGATGGTTGATCTGGGTGATGCAGAGGGTAGGCGAGACTCATCTGCCTTTATTATCTTGGACCCATAGACTGATTAGACGACATGTGATGCGAACACCTCTTGCGATATACGCAGGGGGGATGGGTCATAATTTAATGCACCTAGTTTAGGGCTACGAGCCTCTGTTTCCCTAGGAATGGTATGCTTTGATGTCTATCATAGTTATTTCCAGGAGGATGTTATGCAAAGTCATGTTTTATTTCATTAGGCCAAGAGGGCCGATTCAGTTTTGTAGTGAAGTGTTTTATTTCTTTAGGCCAAGAGGGTCATTTCCCTGTCTAGTGCGGGTGCGTTTAATTGGGTTTTTGTTTAAAGTGTTGTGATGGACAGGTTTTGTGATTCGTGGACTTTGGTGGAGCCTGGAGGAGCCTTTGCTGCGATGGAAGCTTCTTGTGGCCAATCCAAGTGATACCTTCCCTTTATGAGTACCTTTCTTTCCTGTTATATGTGTATTTGTACTTTTCGAGGGGATATATTTTTGTTGGGGACTGACAACCAAGGCATGAAGTCCCAGGTTTAGGCTAAGTCTGTTTGAGGGAGGTCGGAGTAGTCATTGTCTCCTGTAAAGACATTGTCATGCATTGAAAGACCTATTTTAGAAGGAAGTCCTAATGGCCCTGTTCTGCTAGCTTGCTAGGCAGCCGTTCTAGGAGTTCTTGTTAGTAGTGAGGCAGTTATTGAAGCCTGCTAGAAGATAATAATGATAATGTCAAGAAACCCTGAACATCCTACAAGATGAATATAAATACGAAGGTGTGTAAAAAGGGGTTCTAACCCCTATCAAAGAAAAGAAAAGGAATGAAAATGTATAAGCAGTTGATCATCGCCTTGCGAAGGCCTGGTAGGTTCCTAGGGACGAGTCCTTGTCTTCCTAGGGGTGGCTTCTTGCTGGAAAAAAAAAACAAGGACGATTGGAGCGAAAATAAAAGTGAGCGTTAGAAAAGTATTAAGTGTCGCCTTGCGAGGGCTTGGTAGGTTCTTGGGTGCCGAGACAGGTCCTGAGGCCAATGCCCTGTTCTCCTTGGGTCACTACGCTCAGCTCCCTCCTTTTTACATGCCCAAGTATGTTCATAAAATAAAAATCCTAAAAGAAGAGATGTATTGAAAGAAAATATTCCTTGATCAGCCTATAGAAGTCCTCGCCTAGTAGGAGCTCCTAGTTGTGTTGTCTTTCGTTGGTAAGTAGTTCAGACTACCACTTAGGGCAACCTCTTTGATAGGGCTTTTTAATTTGGCTGTGTTGGAGCAGTTGGTTAGTGACTCACTTCGGATCTTCTATTAGATGATGCTAGGCCTACTCCTTGTGAATGTCATGCCTTGGTTCTGTTAGGGTGTAGGGTGAGCATTGAGTTGAGTTTTATCGCATATTTTGTTTTGTATCAGCTTGATGCTTCTCTGGTTGTTTATGTGCAGATATGTTCATGGATTCGACGGGCTGAGTCGCTCTATCCCGTGGTCGCCAATGAGAGTGAAATTTTGGTGTCGAAAAGTGCTTAAAAATAGCTAAAAATTATGAATATCAAGGGAAAAATATTCAACGTTAAAGGCGGCGACTCGATCTAGGACGATTTTAAGTGCCAAAGTGCTTTAAAGGTGCCCGAGCGACACTTGTTGATTTTTCATAATTTTTCAGACAGTCATGCGGGTTGACACGAGTTACCGGCCAATGCGGGATGCCAAGTCGGACGCCCAGGATTTTTCAGAGCTCAATTCCGAGTCCGGACGGGAAAATGGCCAAGGAAATGGTCAAGATGCGAAGAGGTGGACATTAGAGTGGCCAAAGTGGGCATGACCCTTGGGAGCCCAAAATTAAAATGTAGCATGAAACTTTTGAGGAGAGAGATGAGAAAAAAAACGTGAGGAAGAAGGCGCCATCAAGCGGCCGAAAATTGCGCCATGATGTTGATGCCTCCATCATGCAGCTTGCACACAACCCCCCCATTTGACAATTGCCCTTGCCTTCCCTCTGTATGTTGACTCTATCGCAGCCCTTCACCCGTCAAATGATGGTCTCTTTGAAGATCTCTGATTTCAGTCTTTCTCTCTCCTCCCTCTTTCTCTTCAAAAGGCAAGTTCATGTGGGAAGAGAAAAGAAGAAGAAAGAATGGTGGAGGCTTGTCCGGCATTGATCGGATTGCTCTACGGGCTGGAAATGGTGACTTGTGATCGTCATGAGCATGAAGGGCTGCTGATTTTCAGATTTGCAGCCATGGACATAAAACCCGAAACACGCAAATAAGCGGTATTTCAATTTTTTCAAAGGAAATTTGAGATTTCATGGCTTTTGCTTGATAAAATGTTGTTCATGTGGGCTAAAAATTGTTTATGTTGCTATTTTCCATGATTACTTATTGATCATAATCAGAAAATTAGAAAAACATGCATCTTGTGGCTCAAAATAATACATTAAACCACGTAAAATATGGAAAATCAAGGGAAAATGATATTTTTGGGCATAAAAATGGAAGAATAAATAGGAACACCAACTAAATTTTCACTTTTGTTGCAAGAAGCAACTAAGGGCCACAGCCCATAACCTATTTTGAATTTTTAGTAATAAAATAATACAAAAAATAAGGGAAAATACAAGGAAAATAGAGAAAAATCACAAAAAATAGGGAAAAAATACATTTTAGGCGGGGAAAATAATTGAAAATTAAGAAAAATATTCGTGAATGTTTGTGGGGACTGAAGCATGAGGATATCCCTCATTTTAGCCCCACCTTCTTGTTCTAGTGTGTTTTTCCCGCTCTTTACACATAAAATGATGGCCAAATGCCTTATAAATCTATACAACAATGCAACATTTGATCGATGGGAGGGTAGAGTGGTTAAAATGAGTCTAAATGTGGAGTAAAATGATGCAAAGATTGCTAGTTTTTGTTTGCATACCATATAGGTCGGTGAATAATTATAGGATAAGAGCCTAGTAGCACGAGAGTTTCCTCGGTGCTAGGTTCGTGCAACGCCGCATAAGAACGGTAGTTGAGAATCATTGAAAGGATGTTTTCCACATATGCACAATATTGATTTCATAATTATTTGAGCACTTGGCATCCACAATATGCATAAATCATGGAAATATTTAAAGGTATCAGAAATCCTGGATGCACAGCAATTGCTTTCATTAGGATCTTGACCCACGTTGAGTGAGAGACAGGACACCCTAAGCCATAGGCTAGTTGTGGGGTCTAGGGGGAAGAGAAGTAAGGACAATGGTACATTCTTGTATACAATTAAATGGTACATTGAGTGGATTTCATACGAAATGTTTATTTGTTGAGCGACGCACTGAGGGGCCAATCCCCAAGGTGTAGGAGAGTCGCAGAGGGGTGATGGCACTCAGCCGTTGGAGGACCCCCTATGTCTGTGCTTCGTGCCATTAGGCAATGTGTAAGGGACTCCCTCTGAGGAGTAGTGGGTGAGAGAAGAGTGGACTACAAACGACGTAATACAAATGCAAGATATTTAGGAAGGCAATGTATGTGTCATCAACGCTCCTGGCCGCGAGGCCGTGGGGTTGTTGAGCGCGTGTGATAGAGGTCCGGCTAGTGCATGAGCCAGTGCCGGCCCGTTCTAGGTTCCATCACCCATCATTGTTTCAAATTAAGATGGCTGATCAATAGAGACTTCAACTTTAGCCTGGATCTTGAAGAATCAAATCATTTGAGTTGCAAGGTTAAAGTTTAAGGTAAGCTTTGTTGTTCTATGCATGAAAGGATTAGAGGATTTATATAACATATTTTTGGAAAGGCCTTGGCTTAGATGATCCAAATTAAAGCAGAGCTAGGATGCAGACACAGTCATTATTCCTCATTCAAATGTGAGAAGGATCAAAGCTTGCGTGGAATTGAGCTATGACCGAGAGCAAGTGCAAGAAGAGAGAGAGAGACACACAAATGGGAACTCCAATAGTCACAATGTGTGATCGGACCTTCCTTTATTCAAACTGTCACTAAAAGAATAAAGAATAAAGTGACGGTGACGGGTGCCCACCACCTGTAGTATACAGTGGTAGGTACTGTCAGTGTAGTAATACACAGGCGGCTGGGCAGAGGTGACTTTACCCCCAACAACCTCCCACTTAAAGGCAAATCTGCCCCAGTGAAGAGTGAAAAGAAAAAGAAAAGATAATACAATGTACACATATACAACAGGATGAGGAAAAATGTCATCTCATCCAATGCCCATCAATCTCCTGAGGAGGCAAAGCGCTCAGTAGTGAGGCTTTTCGTGAGCAGATCTGTAGGATTTTCATTAGTGGGGATCTTGACAAGGTCAACAAACTTGTCCTCCATGATCCCACATATGAAGTGATACCTCATCTCAATGTGTTTCACCTTCGCATGGAAGACCGGATTCTTGGCTAGCTGAATAACACTCATAGAATCCGAATGTAGTGTAGGTATAGTATCAATCCCAAGGTCATGAACCAAATAGCCCACAACCATATGGCCTCCTTGCAAGCCTTAGTGACCGCAACATACTCGGCCTTAGTGATAGAGAGAGCCATTCATTTTTGAACCCTGGACATCCAAGAAACAACACCTCCAGCATAGATAAATACATAGCTAGAAGTGGACTTCCTACTATCATTTGCATGTCCTGCATAATCGGAGTCTATGTAGCCCATAGCTAGAAGTGGACTTCCTACTATCATCTGCATGTCCTGCATAATCGGAGTCTGTGTAGCCCACAACTCCTGTATCCTGGTTGCCATAGAAAATACACATATTTGATGTGCCCTTCAAGTATCTCATGATACCCTTTATGGGATCCCAATGCTTTTTGCCAGGTGTAGCCATATAGCATGCCACAACACCAACTTCAAAGGCAATATCTAGACGAGTGGCTATCATGGCATACATCAAACTGCCCAGGACTAATGCATAAGGGATCTTGACCATCTTGGCCCTTTTCTCATCCGTCTGTAGACAATTGGCATGTGAAAACTTCACATAAGAAGGTAATGGACAACCAATAGGCTTTACGTCTTGCATGCAGAAACGCTCAAGGACTTTATGTATGTACTCCCTCTATGAGAGGTAGAGTAGTCCCTGATGCCTGTCATGCTTAATGCGTATACCAAGAATGTGAGAGGCCTATCCCAAATCCTTCATCTCAAAGCTCTTTTTCAGTTGAAATTTAAGAGCATATAGCTCATCATGAGCTTTTCCTACTATCGGAATATCATCCACATAAAGTACCAAAATAAGCAAGGAGCCATCACGGGATTTCTTTGTGTAAAGAAACGGATCCATAGCACTCCTACACACTAGGTGTTTCCCGCTAGGTTCTGCAAAGCCCTAAAGTTACTCCATGTATATCTCATCATGCAAATCCCCATCCAAGAATGCAGTCTTGACATCCATCTGATACATGCCCAAGTCAAGCTGCGCAACTAAGGCCAAAACCAAGTGTAGGGTGGTCATCTTGACCATAGGAGAAAAGACTTCATCAAAGTCAACTCCAAGCTCCTGTTTAAAACCCTTAGTGACAAGTCATGCCATATAAGCCAACTTGGGGTTTCTAGGGGTACTTTTTAGCTTGTACACCCATTTGCATGGCAAAGCCTTCTTGCCCTAGGGCAATGCAACCAAATCCCAAGTCATATTCTTATGCAAGGAGTCTATCTCAGGCTGTATAGTCCTCTCCCAAGAGTGATTGTCACCTCTACACATAGCCTCATCATAGATGAGAGACTCTCCTACATCTATAACCAAGACATAATGCATCGAGGGCTCAAATCTATCAGGGGGACGCTATCTCTAGTAGACCATCTCATGGTAGGCTATGTGGCCGGTCCAACCCCCTGGCCATGTGTACCAACTGCTATTGCAGGCTATCCAATTGGCTGTGCAAGAGCACATGGCTCCTCCTATAATATAACCATGAATATCTCTACCACCTTCTCAGACTGTCTATGCATCTTGTCTTCATGGAAGACTACATCATGGTTACGGATGACTTTCTATGCTTGCAGGTCCCAGAGGTGGTAACCCATCTCTCCTGCATCCCCATAGTGAAGGAAAATGCATTTGACACTCTTAGTATCCAACTTAGTACACTTGTCTTTGGGCACATGGTAGAATGCCTCACATCGAAAGACACGTAGATGCGCATAAGACAGTCTAGACCTCCTCTGCAACTTGGAAATCCAAACCACTAGAAGGTGATCTATTTATGACATGCACAACTCTACTAACTACCTTAGCCCAAAAGCTTTCTGGTAAGCCTGCATGGCTAAGAATATTGCATACATGCTCTTGGATGGTTCTATTCATCTGCTCAGCCAAACCATTCTAGGGTGGGGTATAGAGGGCGGTCAACTAACGCTTAATACCCCTCTCATCACATAGTTACTCAAAAGCACATCACACATATTCTCCCCCATTGTCAGTCATCATAAGGCATTTCAGCCTATGCCTTGTGAAAGATGCAGGATCTAGGGCATGGCAGTTAGTTATAGTGGATGGAAGGAGAAGAGTGGACTCATGATGGAGAAGACAAAGACATTGTTTGTTACACAAGTGAATTAGGTTCCAAGATTGAGACTTGGACTCATAAACACAATCTTGTGTATGTGGACAATGACACTAACACTCTACTGAAAAGAAAAGAGTACAATCATTGCATTAAGAAAAGGAAGCAAGTACAATGCTTTATAGGAAAGTAGGAAACTGCAGTAGGCACCACTGTGCATATGGGATAGGTAAGCCTGCATGTCCTTGGCCCTGAAGCTCCATACAAAGAGGCTGTCAACGAGTGTGATTGTTGAATCTCAACACCCCTCCTCAATCACAATTAGAAAGGCACAAAGTGTGTAGAGGCTGTAATGAGAACCACCGGCAAAGTGTGGGCACACCACAAACATGGTAGACACCAGAGGCTGTCGCTGAAAAGGCTAAGTGTGGGCACTAAAACATGATGGACATCCAGAGGCTGTAACAGGGGCCTCACAAAGTGTAGAGGGACTGTAATGCCAAGTTACATGAGGAGTTTACAAAGCTTATGGCAAGAAGCATTAGGGCAAGAAAATGCAAGGCTTTTAAAACAATCTATCAGAGTAATGAGAGTAGAAGGACTGATGAGTCTTGTCCTTCCGATCCTGGTGGTCTTCATCTTTATCTTCTTCTTCATATTTTGGTCCATGGTCTTCTTCTTCTTTCACAGCTGCAAGATAGGCCTTTTGGGACCTCTTTCTAGCATGACAGAACTTCTCAGTGTGTCTGGTCCTTTTGCAGAAGTCACAGAAGAGCGGTTCCTTTTTACCTTTGTATCTGTTGTTTACATATAACATTTGTTCATCCTTTGAAGTGCTAGGCTCTTCTTTGCTTTTAAGTTTCTTTTCTTCCTCTATCAGAGAGGCTTTAATGTCAACAAGTTGAGGATCAAGCATATTGGTTAGAGTGGTTGATATATTATCATAAGCAGGAGGCAAACTTTTTAACAAGACACCAATACAAACATCTTCATCCATTTTTAGCTTTATCCCTGCAAGTTGAGTAAGCAGGCTTTCCATGTAGTTCAGATGGGATTCAGGGTGTCAAGATTGTGGGAGACAAGGAAGGAGTCTCACTTGTAGCTTTCTTGCTTGCAAAATGGGGGAATACACACAAAGATGGAGGCTGAAAACAGTTTTCCTCTTCTTAGTTGTGTAAGCCAAAAGAACTCTCATACAAAGAAATAGAAGAACCCTATATATGGGTCTCAAACCAAACTCAACTAACTAAGGTGGCATACTAACTGAGCCACGAACTAGAGTAGATAAGGATAGCTGTCACGTAGCTATTATTCATGGGCGGTGTACCAACCGCATCTGCAACTAACACGTCGGTGACATAAATGCACAACGGTCACCCTGGCATATCACGAGTGGAACTCGATATCTCAACACTCCCCCTCGAGCTCAATCCCAATTCCTGCACACCAAGCAGATCTCTGAACTTGCACAGCTTCTCTGCGCCCAATGCCTTTGTGAATATGTCAGCTACCTGATCCTTTGTGCTGACATAAACTAGATCAATAAGATCTAGTAAAACCCTCTCCCACACATAGTGATAATGCACCTCAATGTGCTTTGTTCTAGCATGATACACTGGGTTATTTGCCAAGTGTATACTACTCATATTGTCACAATAAATGACAATTGGCCCATCTGTAGGTTGATGCATATCACAAAGTAGCTTATGCAACCAAGCTACCTCACATGTAGCCATTGCTGCACCCCTGTACTCGGCCTCTGTGCTCGACAAGGCAACTATAGGCTGTTTCTTGCTGCTCCAAGTGACTGCAGCACTCCCAAAAGAGAACACATATCCACTGGTAGATCATCTATCAGAAATACTACGAGCCCAATCAGCATCAGTGTATCCATGCAGCTGTATCTAAATCCCAGTCACATAAAACAGTCCATACTGCAATGTGGACTTCACATACCTGAGTATGCGTCTAGCCGCATCCAAATGCAGTTTCCTTGGAGCCTGCATAAATTGACTTACCATTCCAATAGCATAGCTCAAATCTGGCCTGGTAATAGTCATATAAATCAAGCTTCCTACTATGTGTCTGTACATAGTAGGGTCTTTCAGAAGCTCACCTGCATCTGCGCTCAACTTCACATTCTGCTCCAAAGGAACTGAAATAGGCTTACATCCTGTCATCCCATATTTGGACAACATGTCCAATCCATACTGCCTCTGCAAGAGCTGTATCCCACTTGGTGATCTAATCACCTCAATGCCCAAGAAATAACACAGCTCTCCCAAATCCTTCATCTCAAACTTGTGCTTCAATAGCATTTTCACATGAAGGATATCTTCATCATTGTCACCTATCATAATCAAATCATCAACATAAATGACAAGCAGCATAATACATTTCTCTCTTTCTCTCACATAAAGTGAGAAATCTGCCTTGGAAATTTGAAAGCCAATAGTGACAAGATACTGTCCTATCTTGTCAGACCATGCTCTAGGTGCTTGCTTCAAGCCATACAATGCTTTTTTTAACCTGCAAACAAACTTAGGATGAACAGCATGCACATAACCTGATGGCTGCTCCATATAGACCTCTTCTTGCAAATCACCATGCAAGAAGGCATTCTTTACATCCATCTGATGTAAAGACCATCCCTTTGATGCAGCCATAGCAATGACTGCTCTTACGGTTGCCATCCTTGCAACCAGACTGAATGTTTCTTCATAATCCATGCCATATGTTTGTGCATACCCCTTGACTACTAATCTTGCCTTGTATCTGTTCACAGAACCATCTGCATTGTGCTTCACCTTATAAACCCACTTACAACCAATTGAATTTTTATCTTTAGGCAAAGGTACCAATTCCCATGTAGCATTTGCTTCCAAGGCATCCATTTCTTCATCCATGGCTTTCTCTCATTTTTCTTTTCCCATGGCTTGCTCAAAAGAAGTGGGTTCTGGTTCCTGTATCACTTTGACCATATATGCATAGTGAATGGCTGTAAATCCATCATATTTCAGCCTATCCACAGGATACCTAGCTCTCGTAGACCTGCGCAAAGTAGGTTCACTCCTAGGTGCTCTCAAAACATCCCTGGTCTTCCTTACTCCAGGTGTAACAATAGAAGGAATACCCAACTCATCATCAATGCTCTGTTCTGAGCCACTGGATTCACCATCCACATAAGAGTGACCTGCATTCACATCAAACATGGGCTGATCAACCTTCTCTTTTCCTTTTCGTGATACCTGCATACCACTATCTGCATTACTTTGAGAAGATTCTCCTGATCTCAATTTGCCTGTCCATGGTGAAGAATGTGAACCACTGCTAGAGGACGCTCCAGGTCCACTAATATTTTGTGACTGCTGCTGTGAATTCTGTGCAGCATTACCATTTTGTGCATCTACATCATCAATCACATTTACTGGTTTATACCAGCTACTCATCTCATAAAAAACAACATCTCTGCTCACTGTAAACTTACGAGTAGAAGGGTTATAGCATCTATACCCTTTTTGCTGCAAAGAGTAACAAACAAAGATGCACTTCTCAGCTTTTGGATCCAACTTGGATCTCAACTCATCTGGCACATGTACATAGGCAATGCAACCAAAAATTTTCAAATGAGAAATATCTGGTTTCCTACCAGTATACCTCTCCTCTGGAGTCATCCCATGTATTGCTGCAGTGGGAGTCCTGTTCATTATATAGACTGCTGTAGCAACTGCTTCAGCCCAGTAAAAATCTGGTAAGTCTTTTTCGTTGAGCATGGCACAAGATACCTCTCCAATATGCCTGTTTCTCCTTTCTACAATTCCATTTTGTTGTGGGTTATGACTGCATGAATATTGCTGCTTTATGCCATGCTCCTGCAAGAACCTTGTAAACTCATTTGAGAGGTACTCTCCCCCTCCATATGACCTTAGGCATTTTATTTGCAGGCCTGTTTCTTTTTCAACCATAGCTTTAAGGGTTTTGAAATGCCCAAAAACTTCACTTTTCTTTTTTATAAAATACACCCAAACTTTTCTGCTATAGTCATCAATAAAAGTGACAAAATAATGACAACCTCCAAGTGATGCAGCTTTAGTAGTCCACACATTAGAGTGGATTAATTCCAATGGCTTCTCACTCTCTTGAACATGTCTAGGAAATGGTTTCCTTGCCTGTTTTCCAAACTGACAAGCTTCACATACCTTATGCATTTCTACAACCTTGAATTTAGGCAATCCTCAACAATATTTTGGTCCTGCATTGATTTAAGTCGTTGTACATTAACATGACCAACGCGTTTATGCTAGATATCAATATCTGCAACTACACCGGTCCCATGTGCAAACATTACTGCGCTCAATTCAGACATGTCTGCATCCAACGTAAAAATTCTGCCCTTCTTCTTTCCTTTTGCTATCAAGCGACCTTTATTTTTCATATCCTCAACAAAGCATCCTTGAGGATTAAATCTGACCTGCAAGCCCTGCTCAACCATTTGACCAACAGAAACCAGATTCTTGGTGATATTCGGGACATGAAATACATCAGACATGTATTTCTTTTTCCCATCCTGCATAGACAAATGAATTTTTCCAATCTGCATAATAGGTTGTGCAGTATCATCATGAATCTCCACAAATCCTGGTTTTTCCATTTTCCTTGCATCCTCCATCCATTCTGCATGACCTGTCATGTGGTTTGATGCACCTGAGTCAACATACCACACTTCGTTGCTTTCTTCTGCACTTGTCACAGAATTGTTCATGTGTTGCACCATAAACAAATGCTCATTTCTGTCATCACCCTGTCTACTAGAAGATGCATAATTCCCTTGTTGCAGTTTTCCATTCTTGATGTCATTCTACTTTTTATAGCAGTCTTTAGCCATATGACCCATTTTACCACAGTAGTAGCATTCAACATTATTGTTTGCATTTTGGCCTCTTTGCCATCCACCATGACCTCTTTGCCTCCCCCTGCCTCTAGAGTTACCATGTCCTCCTCCATAGGACTGGTTTTCTTGAGTTTGCTGCATATTCTGATTTCTACCACGGCCTCCAAATTGGCCTCCTCTACCTCTGCCTCTACCTCTTCCAGCATTTGAGTAGAAGACAATTTCTTTTGAAGTTCCTCCTGAAGAAGATGCACAACCATTTCTCTACTCCTCAGAAATTGGAAGAGCAATCAACTCCTCAAAATCAGGAAATCTTTCACGAACTGAAATGGATGTTCGAAACTGTGCATAATCCTTTCCTAGACCATTCAAGGTCATAGAAACTAAATCATCATCTTCCACTGGCGACCCAATGGAAGCAAGTACATCTGCAATCTTCTTCACCTTCATGTGGTAGTCATTGATGCTCATATTTTCTCTTTGCACATTGTGCAACTCTTGCTTGAGCTGCATTTTCCTGGCTTGCGTATTTGTGCTATACTTTTTTGACAAAGTATCCCATGCCTCCTTTGGCGTACTTGCATCTTGAATATGCACAATCATAGAGTCTGAAATGCTGATAGACAGCCAGTACATAACTTTCCTGGCTCTCTCATGCCATGCTTTAAATGCCTACATTTGCTGTTGATTTGGAACATCAAGAAGAATTGGTTCTTCTTCATTTCCTGCAACAAATTCCCAATATCCTTTTCCCATAAGGAAATTCGTCATTCTAAACTTCCATGCCTGGAAGTTATTCTTGTCTAGCTTTTCAGTTACAATCTGTGAAAGAGAATCAGACGCCATTAAAGAACACTGCAAAAAATTCTGTCACTGCAAAAAACACAGCTTCACCCTCACAAGGGCAAATATGCAAAACTGGCGAAAGTGGTATTTGACCACACAGTCACTTCCTAGTGACGATTTTGCATAAACAGGAACCAAGGATGATTCTGAAACTCCCAATGTCTCTGCGCACAAGCATACGATGCAATTTCTACATTAACTTTTCATCGACCTGTAGAACAGTGGTCGCACAGCATAAAATAGGGTCTTTTTCTGAGTGCGTGCAGAAAACTTC
The DNA here is from genome assembly GCF_053477565.2 of Lygodium microphyllum. NCBI lineage: Eukaryota > Viridiplantae > Streptophyta > Polypodiopsida > Schizaeales > Lygodiaceae > Lygodium > Lygodium microphyllum. The sequence goes on along the minus strand of NC_141146.1, from coordinate 6,771,335 downwards.
CGCCTCCAAAACAGGCCCCGAAATGGCCTCAAATCAAAAAAACAGGGTCGCCGAGGGCTAAAGCCCCATCTCGCAGCATATACTGCCCTCTTGCTTCACCGCAAAGGGCGTCTCAACCTGAGAAAATGCACTCCTGCACTTTCCGGTTGTGCAACCTGCAGAGATCTGCTCCCAAAACAGAAAATGAAAGCAACATTGCTCCTCTTACCAGAACACCGTGAGCTTGGCTTGCTTTCTTGAGCTCCTTACCACGAACAAGGATCTGATACCATGTCAAAATTTTGGGAGAGAAGGAAGGAGTCTCACTTGTAGCTTTCTTGCTTGCACAATGGGGGAATACACACAAAGGTGGAGGCTGAAAATAGTTTTCCTCTTCTTAGTTGTGTAAGCCAAAAGAACTCTCATACAAAGAAATAGAAGAACCCTACATATGGGTCTCAAACCAAACTCAACTAACTAAGGTGGCATACTAACTGAGCCACAAACTAGAGTAGATAAGGATAGCTGTCATGTAGCTATTATTCATGGGCGGTGTACCAACTGCATCTGCAACTAACATTTCGGTGACATAAATGCACAATGGTCACCCTGGCATATCACGAGTGGAGCTCGATATCTCAACACAGGGATGTATGAAGCTTCATATCAAGTTGGAAAAATTCAATAAATAGACCATGCTTAGATGACTTTGACTGTACACCAAATAAGGTATCCAATTTGTCCCAAGTGTCATGGGACGTGTCACATGCATCCACATGATGGATGTAGTTGTCATCCAATTCTAGTTTAATGATGGCTTGTGCCTTGTCATCATTCTTCTGCCAAGTAACTGCAAGTTCTACATCTTGAGGTTTCTTGTCTTTGCCATTTGTGATGGCCCAAAGACCCTTTTCATCAGAATGAGCTTGATGCGGGTTTGCCAGGCGTGAAACCCGACTCCTTTGAATCGAGAATTTGGAGAGTCTTTTCCCATGTTGAGGTTGCAAGATCAGGATAGGCACAGTCAACTTTTGTAATGCCGGGGCCAGAGAGCAACAATTTCATAACTTAATGTGATAGGGAGTTGTGCCTAATGTTGGAGAACATCTTCCAAGAAGAGGTCATAGGCTGATTTAACCTATAGAGAGAGATCTCAGCCCTCTATCAGAGGTATGTCCAGGCTGTCTATGGTGACCACAGGACAGAAACACAGAAGAATGACAATGCTGGAGCTATAGGAGCCCAATGTTGGATTGTTATGCAACAGAGGGAAGATCAGGGAGTTTAGGAACAATCCTCCAGAAGAGAGCTTGGGGAGATATTGCCTGGTTCAAGAGATCTAAGAGCTCAAAGGCAGGTAGGTGCAGGTTTGGCTATGGTTGCCAAACAGGGCAATGAGAAAAAAGAGTAGACGATGAAGTCTTGAGCTGGACTGAGCTCAAGATGAGCTAGATGAAAGTGAAATGGAGCTGAAGGAGTAGTGCCATGCCTGTCTGTGCTCTGATACCATGTGAAAGATGCGGGATCTAGGACATGGCAGTTAGTTATGGTGGATGGAAGGAGAAGAGTGGACTCATGATAGAGAAGACAAAGACACTGTTTGTTACACAAGTGAATTAGGTTCCAAGATTGAGACTTGGACTCATAAACACAATCTTGTGTATGTGGACAATGACACTGAAACTGTACTGAAAAGAAAAGAGTACAATCATTGCATTAAGAAAAGGAAGCAAGTACAATGCTTTATAGGAAAGTAGAAAACTGCAGTAGGCACCACTATGCATATGGGATAGGTAAGCTTGCATGTTCTTGGCCCCGAAGCTCCATACAAAGAGGCTGTCAATGAGTGTGATTGCTGAATCTCAACATGCCTAGTCTAGTTTTCAACAAATGTAAGCCATCTCTGAAATACAATCAAGACATTTGACTTAAGCTTAATAGGGTAAGCCTAGATTTTATGCAAAAAATTATCAATGAACATCACAAAATACTTGGCACCACCCATAGACTGATAGGGCATGGGCCCACAGACATCCAAATGTACCAGTGCCATGGGCTCAATCATGTGTGTCCTACCAAAATTCTTATGTGTATTCCTAGTTTGTTTGCCATAAAGACAATGTTCACATGAATCAAAACATGTGTAGTGTATGTACTGCAAACTAGAAAGCATTTTCATTCCCTTCAAGGACATATGGCCCAAACACGCATGCCAAAGAGATACATGTGGGATGGAACTCACTAACAAAACATGGTTAACAGAGGACCCATCAAATACAAGAGTATAGAGGCTACCAGCTTTGGCACCTCTAGCAAGCACAAGTTTGCCATGGGTGATTTTCTAGGCAGAATCCCCAAATGAAACATGAAACCTAGCATCATCAAGCTGCCCTGCAGACATAAGACTGTGTATAAGCTCAGATACATGATGTACATCCTGTAATAGAAAAGTTTGTAGCTATACATCCCCAATGCCAACAATAGCAAGTGACCTGTCATCATCCAAGTGAACTGAACTAGAGACAGTGTGCTAGGGGTGGAACCACTCACGGCATGGTGTAACATGAAATGAAGCACCAGAATCCAAAAGCCAACACTGTGCCTACATAGAGTGAACATCGGCCAATGATGTAGCATCAAAAGAACTAGCTGCAAATATATACTCCCCATCGGAGTCATCAGTCGCATGACATTTATCTCCTCGATTTTCACACTGGATTTTGCAAACATAATGCTGTGATCAGAGGACTTTTCCTGTACTTTGTCTTTCCCCTTCTCTTTGTGCTTCTCATTTGCAACTCATGATACCGTGGGTGTATATGACCCTTTTTGCTGCAATGATGACATGCCACATTAGCATTTCTCCCAAGAGACTTGTTGTGCGACTTACCATGTGGCTTAGACCTAGAAGTTTGCAAGTCTCTGTTGAGATATCAAGCTCCACTCGTGATACGCCAGGGTGACCGTTGTGTATTTATGTCACCGACTTGTCAGTTGCAGATGCGGTTGGTACACCGCCCATGAATAATAGCTACATGATAGCTATCCTTATCTACTCTAGTTCGTGGCTCAGTTAGTATGCCACCTTAGTTAGTTGAGTTTGGTTTGAGACCCATATATAGGGTTCTTCTATTTCTTTGTACTAGAGTTCTCTTTGGCTTACACAACTAAGAAGAGGAAAACTGTTTTTAGCCTCCACCTCTGTGTGTATTCCCCCATTGTGCAAGCAAGAAAGCTACAAGTGAGACTCCTTCCTTCTCTCCCACAATCTTGACATGGTATCATAGCCTTGTTCATGGTAAGGAGCTCAAGAAAGCAAGCCAAGCTCGCGGTGTTCTGGTAAGAGGAGCAGTGTTGCTTTCATTTTCTGTTTTGGGAGCAGATCTCTACATGTAGCATAGCCAGAAAGTGTAGGAGTGCATTGTCTCAGGTTGAGACGCCCTTCGCGGTGAAGCAAGAGAGCAGTATATGCTGCGGGTAAAGGGCTTTAGCCCTTAGGCAACCTTGTTTTTTTTATTTGAGGCCATTTCGGGGCCTGTTTTGTAGGTGGAAGTTTTCTGCACGCACTCAGAAAAAGGCCCAGTTTTATGCTGTGCAGCCACTGTTCTACAGGTCGGTGAAAAGTTACTGTAGAAATTGCATCGTATGCTTGTGCACAGAGACATTGGGAGTTACAGAATCATCCCTGTTGCCTGTTGATGCAAAATCGTCACTAGGAAGTGATTGTGTGGTCAAATACCACTTTCGTCAGTTTTGCAGATTTGCCTTTGTGAGGCTGAAGCTGTGTTCTTTGCAGTGACAGAATTTTTTGCAGTGTTCTGTAATGGCGTCTGATTCTCTCTCACAGATTGTCACTGAAAAGCTTGACAAGAACAACTTCCAAGCATGGAAGTTTAGAATGACGAATTTCCTTATGGGAAAAGGATATTGGGAATTTGTTGCAGGAAATGAAGAATAACCAGTTCTTCTTGATGTTCCCAATCAACAGCAAATGCAGGCATTTAAAGCATGGCATGCGAGAGCCAGGAAAGTTATGTACTGGCTGTCTATCAGCATTTCAGACTCTATGATTGTGCATATTCAAGATGAAAGTACGCCAAAGGAGGCATGGGATACTTTGGCAAAAATGTATAGCACAAATACGCAAGCCAGGAAAATGCAGCTCAAGCAAGAGTTGCACAATATGCAAAGAGAAAGTATGAGCATCAATGACTACCACATGAAGGTGAAGAAGATTGCAAATGCACTTGCTTCCATTGGGTCGCCAGTGGAAGATGATGATTTAGTCTCAGTGATCTTGAATGGTCTAGGAAAGGATTATGCACAGTTCTGAACATCCATTTCAATTCATGAAAGATTTCCTGATTTTGAGGAGTTGATTGCTCTTCTAATTTCTGAGGAGCAGAGAAATGGTGGTGCATCTTCTTCAAGAGGAACTTCAAAAGAAGCTGTCTTCTACTCAAATGATGGAAGAGGTAGAGGCAAAGGTAGAGCAGGCCGATATGGAGGCCGTGGTAGAAATCAGAATATGCAGCAAACTCAAGAAAACCAGTCCTATGGAGGAGGACGTGGTAACTCTAGAGGCAGGGGGAGCCAAAGAGGTCGTGGTGGATGGCAAAGAGGCCAAAATGCAAACAACAATGTTGAATGCTACTACTGTGGTAAAATGGGTCATATGGCTAAAGACTGCTATAAAAAGCAGAATGACATCATGAATGGAAAATTGCAACAAGGGAATTATGCATCTTCTAGTAGACAGGGTGATGACAGAAATGAGCATTTGTTTATGGTGCAGCACATGATCAATTCTGTGACAAGTGCAGAAGAAAGCAATGATGTATGGTATGTTGACTCAGGTGCATCAAACCACATGACAGGTCATGCAGAATGGATGGAGGATGCAAGAAAAATGGAAAAACTAGGATTTTTGGAGACTGGTGATGATACTGCACATCCTATTGTGCAGATTGGAAAAATTCATTTGTCTATGCAGGATGGGAAAAAGAAATACGTGTCCGATGTATTTCATGTCCCGAATATCACCAAGAATCTGGTTTCTGTTGGTCAAATGGTTGAGCAGGGCTTGTAGGTCAGATTTAATCCTCATGGATGCTTTGTTGAGGATATGAAAAATAAAGGTCGCTTGATAGCAAAAGGAAAGAAGAAGGGTAGAATGTTTACATTCGATGTAGACATGTCTGAATTGAGTGCATCAATGTTTGCACATGGGACCGGTGTAGTTGCAGATATTGATATCTGGCATAAACGCATTGGTCATGTTAATGTACAACAACTTAAATCAATGCAGGCCCAAAATATTTTTGCAAGATTGCCCAAATTCAAGGTTGCAGAAATGCATAAGGCATGTGAAGCCTGTCAGTTTGGAAAACAGGCAAGGAAACCATTTCCTAGACATGTTCAAGAGAGTGAGAAGCCATTGGAATTAATCCACTCTGATGTGTGGACTACTAAAGCTGCATCTCTTGGAGGCTGTCATTATTTTGTCACTTTTATTGATGACTATTGCAGAAAATTTTGGGTGTATTTTATGAAAAAGAAAAGTGAAGTTTTTGGGCATTTCAAAACTCTTAAAGCTATGGCTGAAAAAGAAACAGGTCTGCAAATAAAATGCCTAAGGTTAGATGGAGGGGGAGAGTATCTCTCAAATGAGTTTGCAAGGTTCCTACAGGAGCATGGCATAAAGCAACAATATTCATGCAGTCATACCCCACAACAAAATGGAATTGCAGAAAGGAAAAACAGGCATATTGTAGAGGTATCGCGTGCCATGCTCAATGAAAAAGACTTGTCAGATTTTTACTGGGCTGAAGTAGTTGCTACAGCAGTCTATATAATGAACAGGACTCCCACTGCAGCAATACATGGGATGACTCCAGAGGAGAGGTATACTGGTAGGAAACCAGATATTTCTCATTTGAAAATTTTTGGTTGCATTACCTATGTACATGTGCCAGATGAGCTGAGATCCAAGTTGGATCCAAAAGCTGAGAAGTGCATCTTTATTGGTTACTCTCTGCAGCAAAAAGGGTATAGATGCTATAATCCTTCTACTCGTAAGTTTATAGTGAGCAGAGATGTTGTTTTTTATGAGATGAGCAGCTGGTATAAACCAGTAAATGTGATTGATGATGTAGATGCACAAAATGGTAATGCTGCACAGAATTTACAGCAGCAGTCACAAAATATTAGTGGACCTGGAGTGTCCTCTAACAGTGGTTCATATTCTTCGCCATGGATAGGCAGATTGAGATCGGTAGAATCTCCTCAAAACAATGCAGATAGTGGTATACATGTTTCACGAAAAGGAAAAGAGAATGTAGATCAGCCCATGTTTGATGTGAATGCAGGTCACTCTTATGTGGATGGTGAATCCAGTGGCTCAAAACAGAGCATTGATGATGAGCTGGGTATTCCTTCTATTGTTACACCTGGAGTAAGGAAGACCAGGGATGTTTTGAGAGCACCTGGGAGTGAACCTATTTTGCGCAGGTCTACGAGAGCTAGGTATCCTGTGGATAGGCTGAAATATAATGGATTTACAGCCATTCACTATGCATATATGGTTAAAGTGATACAGCAACCAGAACCCACTTCTTTTGAGGAAGCCATGGGAAAAGAAAAATGGGAGAAAGCCATGGATGAAGAAATGGATGAAGAAATGGATGCCTTGAAAGCAAATGCTACATGGGAATTGGTACCTTTGCCTCAAGGTAAGAATGCAATTGGCTGTAAGTGGGTTTATAAGGTGAAGCACAATGCAGATGGTTCTGTGAACAGATACAATGCAAGATTAGTAGTCAAGGGGTATTCACAAACATATGGCATTGACTATGAAGAAACATTCAGTCTGGTTGCAAGGATGGCAACCGTAAGAGCAGTCATTGCTATGTCTGCATCAAAGGGATGGTCTTTACATCAGATGGATGTAAAGAATGCCTTCTTGTATGGTGATTTGCAAGAAGAGGTCTATATGGAGCAGCCACCAGGTTATGTGCATGCTGTTTATCCTGAGTTTGTTTGCAGGTTGAAGAAAGCCTTGTATGGCTTGAAGCAAGCACCTAGAGCATGGTCTGACAAGATAGGACAATATCTTGTCACTATTGGGTTTCAGATTTCCAAGGCAGATTTCTCACTTTATGTGAGAAAAACAGAGAAATGTATTATGCTACTTGTCATTTATGTTGATGATTTGATTATGACAGGTGATAGTGATGAAGATATCCTTCATGTGAAAATGCTATTGAAGCAGAAGTTTGAGATGAAGGATTTGGGAGAGCTGCGTTATTTCCTGGGCCTTGAGGTGATTAGATCACCAAGTGGGATACAGCTCTTGCAGAGGCAGTATGGATTGGACATGCTGTCCAAATATGGAATGACAGGCTGTAAGCCTATTTCAGTTCCTTTGGAGCAGAATGTGAAGCTGAGCATAGATGCAGGTGAGCTTCTAGAAGACCCTACTATGTACAGATGCATAGTAGGAAGCTTGATTTATATGACTATTACCAGGCCAGATTTGAGCTATGTTGTTGGATTGGTAAGTCAGTTTATGAAGGCTCCAAGGAAACCGCATTTGGATGCGGCTAGACGCATACTCAGGTATGTGAAGTCCACATTGCAGTATGGACTATTTTATGTGACTGGGGTTCAGATACAGTTGCATGGATACACTGATGCTGATTGGGCTGGTAGTATTTCTGATAGACGATCTACCAGTGGATATGTGTTCTCTTTTGGGAGTGTTGCAGTCACTTGGAGCAGCAAGAAACAGCCTACAGTTGCCTTGTCAAGCAGAGAGTCTGAGTACAGGGGTGCAGCAATGGCTGCATGTGAGGTAGCTTGGTTGCATAAGCTACTTTATGATATGCATTAGTCTACAGATGGGCCAGTTGTCATTTATTGTGACAACATGAGCAGTATACACTTGGCAAATAACCCAGTCTATCATGCTAGAACAAAGCACATTGAGGTGCATTATCACTGTGTGCGGGATAGGGTTTTACTAGGTCTTATTGATCTAGTTTATGTCAGCACAGAGGATCAGGTAGCTGACATATTCACAAAGGCATTGGGCGCAGAGAAGCTGCGCAAGTTCAGAGACCTGCTTGGTGTGCAGGAATTGGGATTGAGCTCGAGGGGGAGTGTTGAGATATCGAGATCCACTCGTGATACGCCAGGGTGATCGTTGTGTATTTATGTCACCGACTTGTCAGTTGCAGACGCGGTTGGTACACCGCCCATGAATAATAGCTACATGATAGCTATCCTTATCTACTCTAGTTCGTGGCTTAGTTAGTATGCCACCTTAGTTAGTTGAGTTTGGTTTGAGACCCATATATAGGGTTCTTCTATTTCTTTGTACTAGAGTTCTTTTGGCCTACACAACTAAGAAGAGGAAAACTGTTTTCAGCCTCCACCTCTGTGTGTATTCCCCCATTGTGCAAGCAAGAAAGCTACAAGTGAGACTCCTTCCTTCTCTCCCAGAATCTTAACAATCTCTACCACGGCCATTCCCACGGTCATTCTTGCCATTATCATCTCTGCCTCTAAAAGTCAAAGCATGCGACACACGAGAGGCATCCAAGTTCTTACAGTTGATCTCTTCCTACATAAGAGCACTCTCTACATCAGGCAAGTTCAAAATAGTAGCATGAGCACATAAGGTAGTGTGGAATACATCCCATGACTCACTTAGAGTCCCAAGCAAAAACAATGGAGTAACCTCATCATTAAATGTAATACCTTGCAAAGTTAAGTTCTTGAGAATAGCATGGAACTAGCTCAAATGAGCAGACATTGTCATATTCTCCTTCATGCGTAGGTCCATAAGCTGCTTCAACCAATATATCTAACTTGCTAGACTTTTGTTGTCATAAATGTTCTTAATTTTATCCCAAAGATGACAAGCACTCTGTGCTTCCTCAACCACATTGTAATGCACCTGTTCAGCGAGAGACAAGATGAGGGTGGACTTGAACAACTCATCAAGCTCATCCCATTTGTCATGAATCATAGTTTTAGGCTACTTGCCATGCATCCTTAGTGGCCTTATCTACTATTTCTACACCAATACCTGCCAAACTTGGCTCTTCCAATAGGCATAATTCGTACCATCAAGCTTAGTGATGTTGAAGATAGCACTGTCAGTGGAAGAAGAATCTATAATGCAATCCAAAACAATGGAGATAGTTCAAAACCGCTTGCTATTTTTTGCTATAAGCAGCCAAAATACCACCAAAACCAAGGCAAAATGACCACGAATTGATAGCTAATGTTGTTTCCCACCAAGTACCATTAAGAGTATATAAAATTAGGATGATTTAACATGAAAATTCCACATCAATCCATACATAGCTGCTTGTTGTAATAAATTACAACTAGGTAGAATGAGAGAAAACTATAGGCAAAATCAATGCACCGAGTCAACCACTAACTATCAAAGCATAACCAACATCAATCAGGCATAAATTAGCATATGACAGTCATACGGACATCGAGCAAACACCCAAGCAAATTAAATGAATCCGTCAGTAAGCTGGCACATCCCCTGTGTGTAATAGGGCAAAGTGTACACAACATTGGCAAGACCTGACACAAACAGGTGTATTCTTAGGAAGTGTGAAGCCCAAATTAGCCCAAGTACATGTATACAAACTACGGCATATCAACCATGCAACATCCAAATGAAGAAGATCCCAGTCTCAGAAGACTGAAAGCTCAATAGCATAAACCACCTACTCAATGTCTGTCAAACATCCAATGATGCTCCCAATGGCATAAAAGCCATATGGATCAAGCCCAGAAGCTCAAGAAAGGCATATGAGAGCACCGGTGACGAAAGATCCAAGACGAGACATCAATAAGACATCATGAGCATATAGGTATAGGCTCTATAGCCTCCAAATAGAGCATCCATAGACATCAACTATATCCCAAATACAACTCTAGAAAGCCAAGAAATATCCCAAGTAAGTTCTGGGAAGCCAGATGCAAGTCAAGTCAAGGCACTAGTAGCAATCGACTCCAAACAATGTAACTAGCATGTAGTAGTGGCATAGGCCAAGCATGTCAAGATTGGTCAGAAATAGATAACATACATGTCATATGTACATCCAAGACAGAGCATCAAATGCATTCCAAAGCTAATCTCAAACTCAAATGAATATCTGAAATCAAAGACAAGCTTGATGTCATACCTCGAAGGTCAATAATTCATTGCATATCCCAAAGACAGAGCCCGAAACCAATAGGCATAACCAAACATGAAGTAATAGGCTTCAGCCCACTATTGTGCAGCAGTGATTTATAGTTAAAACAATCCTAGGAATGTATAGATCAGACCCAAATCTGATGTCAATGATCAAGGAGGTTTCAACACATGTTAGAGATCATTGCCAAGTGCATTGCCAAGCCCGAAGAAGCATGACATAGCCATCACGGAGGAGTAGGTGAGCTATTGTAGTATGCTATCCAGATCAACCAAAAAAATGGTGTAAATTTTTTGATGTCTACTTCTGCTACTATGCATTCACGTGGCCTCAATGGTAGTGATTAGAGACTCCAGGAGGTGCCCAGGGAGGCATACAATAAGCCTCAAGTGCCCAAATGCAAGAGGGCGCAAGATACAAGCTCCAAGGGTTTTAAGCTATGGCTACCATGATTGATTGCAACCTGAGAATTGAATAAAAGCACTGAAAGAACACTTCAATACCTCTGTAGCAATGCCTTGAGGGTGCCTCAATAGGTCGAGAAGGAGCTCGGAAAGTCGGGGAGTGATAGGAGCTCAATAAAGTCGGCTATGGCTGTCGGGAAGGAAACCCAATGCTGTAGGTATTTTAATGGAAGCTAAGAATGCCACGAACCAAGCATGGGAAGTCGAGAAGCCTTTCTTTGATACCAATTGAAAGGTGAGAAGGATCAAAGCTTGCTTGGAAGTGAGCTATGGTGGAGAGCAAGAGCAAGAAGAGAGAGAGAGACACAAATGGGAACTCCAATAGTCACAATGTGTGACCGGGACTTCCTTTATTCAAACTGTCACTAAAAGAATAAATAATAAGATGACGGTGATGAGCGCCCACCACCTGCAGTGTGCAGTGGTGGGTACTCTTAGTGTAGTAATACACGGGTAGCTAGGCAGAGGCGCCTTTACCCCCAAAACTCATGGTGATAAGGAGGTAAAACTACCTACGGCTAATCAAGTAGTCTTGTAACCTCAATATCATCCATTGATTGATCAGACAATAAATGTTGTACCCAAGATTGAAGACCATGAAGAAGAACCCCTTTTAAGAGCTAATCCTACCATTGTACTAGTGTTTGAGGTGGATGTGGAGAAAATCCTATCTAAATACAATGTATTTATAGCAATACCATTGTAGGAAGTACTTGTATTGCTACAGGGATACGACTTACTAGTACAAGCAGTAGGCTCATTAATGCAGGAAAACATTGACTTGATACAAGAAAATGGTGACATGATGCATCCGACTACTAAAATGGATGGAGAAAGTAGCAGTTGTCCTAAGGGAAGTCAAGGTTTTAATGCAAAGACTTGCAAAGAGCAAGAAAATGATCCATCAAAGACAAAGGAGGCTCTTGATAGAGCCAATTAGCAAGCTATTATTGGTGATGAATTGAAGTATGAGCACACTACGAGTAAGTTAGCAAGAGTGTTGCAAGATGATATTCATGAAGTGTATTTGGATGTTGATTCAAATTCTAAAACAATCAAGATGAGTATTTTTGTTGAGAAAGACTTTAAGAAGTAGTTGCTTCAGTTATGCAATGAAATCCATGATATTTTTGTATGGGAGTATATTGATATGAAAGGATTTGATCCAAGGGTGTGTTATCATAAGATCATTTTGAAGGTAGATACTAAACCTATAATGCACAAAATATACATTATGAATCCAAATTATGCTAAATAGGTAAAGGAAGAGATTGATAAATTGTTCAAATTTGTCTTTATAAAGCCCATGAATGAAGTCCCATGGCTATCATGTCAAGAACCATGTGGTGGGGGACTTTTCTTGAGCTGCGCCAATCACATGCTGTATACACAAGAGGAAGCTAACTCAAGGACACAAGAAGAGAGATGGAGGCCAAAACGTTTTCTTGCTAATTTTTTCTTCTTCTTCCACACACTATACAATGTACACAAAGTATAGATAAGATACAACATAAAGGAAAGTGGCCTTCTAAGTTAAACATTGCATAATCGACTATACTAATTGACTGGCGTTATATCTTTGCTAGCTACTGTAGGTAGATGTAACAAACTAAATATAATAAGTGATAAGTCAGCAGCCATGTGAGTATCATAATGTCCACCAACGTGCTAAGTGTAGACATGCAGACTCATCTAGCTAGGCAGCCCATCATTAATGTCTACACGTGTTGAGCTTGCCATCTCAACACTCCCCCTCAAGCTCAACTCTATTTCTGCAACTCCAAGTAAGTTTCGAAACTTTTGAAGCTTCTCTGTACCCAATGCCTTTGTGAAAATGTAAGCTATTTGATCTTGTGTGTTGACATATACCAAGTCAATCTCTCCTGCAAGTACCTTCTCTCTCACAAAGTGGTAGTGCACCTCTGTGTTTTGTCCTAGCATAGAACACTGGATTCCTAGCTAACTGTATGCTGCTCATGTTGTCACAATGAATGACAACTAGACCATCTCCCTGCACATCCAAATCGCCTAATAACTTTTGCATTCATACCACCTCACATGCTGCCATAGCAGCACCTCTATACTCAGCCTCCGTACTCGATAAAGAAACTATAGGTTTCTTTTTTTGTTACTCCATGTAACTGCTGCACTACCAAGGGAAAACATGAATCCACTAGTAGAATTTTGTCTGATATGCTACTAGCCCAATTTGCATCTGTGTATCCTCATAAAAAAGTCCATAATGTAAAGTGGAAGTGGACTTCACATACCTCAATATACGTCTAACTCCATCCAAATGAGGCTTTCTAGGCATCTGCATAAACTGACTGACAAGGCCAACAACATAGCTCAAGTCTGGCCTTGTGATAATCATGTAAATCAAACTCCCTACTATCCTCTTGAACATAGTAGGGTCTTCTATCTCATCCCCAACATCGGCACTCAACTTCACATTTTGCTCCAATGGTACTGAAAGAGGCTTACATGATGTCATACCATACTTCGATAACATATTCAAGCCATATTGCCTTTGGAATAGCCATATACCATCATCACATTTGATCACCTCAATACCAAGAAAGTATCTCAACTCACCCAAATCTTTCATCTCAAACTTCTTCTGCAAGAAGTCCTTAACTTTAGCAATCCCATTGTCAGTGTCACTTGTAATAATCAAGTCATCCACATAGATGACTATGATGACCAAACTTGCATCTCC